>NC_137469.1:78000799-78697466 GCF_964235325.1 Thermobia domestica
ACCAAAAAGTGACGTAGCATAGTCTATCTCTAAAGTTCAAATTTTATATATATCCTGTTACCACGCCATGGCGCGTCCTCAGGTTGCGGTTCGAGGAGAAGGCCTCTAGGTACAGAGGTTAGCTGCGAATATATTCGAGACGAGACCGAGACTGTACAAAGTCTCGTCTCGTCTCGTCTCGATACCATCCGTAGCCAGCCAAATCTGAATCTATGAAATATCAGAAAATTCTTGCCCACAGCATCACAAACCCGTCATCACGTTTTACAACGGTACAGCAGAGACAGTTCGGGTACATTCTTCTTTGTGCGTCCGCCACACACGAACACTAATTGTTGTTGAAAATAAGGGTGAAAGAGGATTAATCAGACTATATTACGTTTCTGTCATGACTGGTTCATTTTGGATGTTCGCATTTTTTCTTCACGCTAAAGCGTTGTTGACGGTAATCAGCGGTTTCGTTTCGAAATCACAACCCGACCGCGGACCTTCAAATTATGTAACTCACGCCGGACTGTGACTGTTCTAAGGAGCTGATCCAGATGTTAATTGAGTCCTGTAGTCATTTTGGGCTCATTCGTTCTACGGTCCTTGGTGACAATCCCTTCAATGTTCGGCGATCCTTATTAGTCAGGCTCCTTTTTCGTTCACTATTACTTTTTGCCAATGTTGTTTTGCTATGAGATATGTAGGCCATCATCACCTTGGACACTGTTCCTCGTGATACACCGAACAAACAGGCCATCTTAGAAGCACTTACGTCAATTAATCGCTCATCAACAATTTAACCTTTCTGAAACTAAGAGAGGTATCCTATTTTGTATGACCATCACTATTGTCTGCCAGCTTCAACCCCCCCCCCCTCCACGTTCCACCACGATTGTCTTCAACATACGATCTCTAAGACACCACTAACAACGGCCAGGCGGTATCATGCATCCTCAGTGTTACTAATACATGTTCCATTATATATTTCTGAGTATTAATGGCATCTATGTCACGTATAAGTGATGACGTCCTTCGGTAACCATATTATCTGGAGAACGAGGTTTAGAAGGAAGCGGCCTGGGATCTGTATGTTAGGTACCATCCCGGGATTTGCTGGGTTGAACGAGGAAAACCAAAGAAAAAAAACTCACTCAGGATGGTGGCCTGAAAAGCTGTTGCATCTTTTAGTTGAACCGCTCGCACCTCGTACCAAAGGCGACAGCGTTAGCGACTACGTTACGCGGGACAACACACACACATGTTGCAAACTGCAGATGTTTCCATTATTTTCATAACCATCTCTATATCTACATGAGATTTTTTCTCATTACTAAATTATTTTAAATTTTATTATAAAAAGACAGGCACTCCTTAGGATTAGAAACAACATGGCTACGGTTACTTATTTAATGTAACATTTGCATTTGATTCTTTTTAATAATTTAATATATATATTTTTTTTAGTATTAAATGACACTGTGTTTCAGAAAACAGATTCAGTTATTATTATTATGTGCTAAATTTGTATGCCGCCAATAAACGAAGAATTGAAATTACACAGTCCACGAACTGAGCCTTCATTTTTACAATAAAAACCCAATAACGTAATTTCACATAGATATTCACTCCCTTAACCCACGTTACAACTAAACGCTGTGCTAATACATTTTTCATTTTTCATTTCTTTAAAACGTGATCCAAACGGTATTATTTTGTCTGTCATTTGAATGGGAATAAGGGTGTTAATAAATTATAACTAAACTTTAATGGGCAATTCCTCACATCAAAATAAGAAAAAGAGAAAGTTCAAATGTACCTGTGGGGGAGGGAGAAGTACATAATTTCAGAGCTAGGGCTGCCCAAAAGCGTGGAATAACATCATTGAGAGACGCGTTCGTTTTAAAACGTGAAGCCTTGGAGTGGTGGTCATGTATCAGCGTAAAGGAACACATACGCCATCGAAAAATGTATATTTCAGTAATGTTCAATAAGTGAGCAAGGGATTTCCTACAGGACATATAGTATAATTACCAAACATGCCCCCAAAAGAATTCACTGATGTGCTCTGAATTAAGATGGATCCTAGATAGGAAAAAATATGTCTTGGCAGCAGTGATCACTGAATGCATTGGCAGGAAGTCGGAAGTGATACGAATCGCCAGCTCGACGGTTCATTATGTTTGGAATAACACATGCTGTGATGTATTTTACACGCTTGTGTACGCAAAAACCGTAAATTGTACCGTGAAGAAATACATCGCAGCAACTGTTATTCGAAACAACAGATGCCGTGGAGGTGGTGGTTCCGAACACTACGGACATTCCGTGTTTCCTGTTATCAAGGCTTACCTACAGCCTACTTTGGATTCACCGTTAAATCAGAGCAAATCTTAGAATGCTGTTGGAAACATATCTGAGTATAATGTCATATAAAGAATCTCTTATGCACTCATTACACATTACTGAAATATGCATTTCTGGATTACGTATTTGTGACTTTCTTTACGCTAATTATGAACCGCCACTTTACGATTTTTCGTCATAGAAATAACGCGTTTTGTAATGTAGTTTATCCACACTTTTGGACGGTCCTAGCTCTGAAACTATGTACTGTTTCCCATAGGTCCACATGAACTTTGTTTACTTATTTTGATGAGAGAAATCACCTCTTAAAGTTTGTAGGTATAGTTCATTAACACCCTTTGTAAATAGAAATACAAATAGAAACTGGATCGAGCTGGTTAAAAACAGAAGTTAATGGAGAGTTTTGGCAAGTGCGGCATCCAACTTCCGGGTTCCATAGGCCATATATATATATATATATATATATATATATATATATATATATATATATATATATATATATATATATATATATATATATATATATATATATATATATATATATATATCAACACTCTAAGTATATATTGGTATGGGCAAACTTTTTTTGACAAAAAATAAAAATGCCACTTATAAGACCCTTCAATTCTCATTTGTGTTTACCGTGCACCACCCCCTTCCTAATTGCTAACTCCGCCCATGTGTGCGATTGAATTGTCAATGATACTAAACATTTCCAAACGAAAAGAGAGAGAGAGAGAGAAAGAAAGAAAGAAAGAAAACTACTACTTAATTACAGTAGTTTCCGGCTGCAGTCACTGCCACCTTTCTGTCAACGACTGGATTGCATGACGAATCTGCAATGCCAAGAAGTTTACATTCCCACATTGCACTGGCCGTTCATCACATAAGTTATTCGCCCCAAGAAGTATTCGAGATTTCGAAAACGGTTGTAATTGTTGGGAGAAAAGTCAGGAAATACGATGGAAATAGAAGTCTCATAACTCAATTCATGGAGCATCTGCATCCTTCTTTGAGCAAGATGTTGTTATGGACTGTAACCAGTCTGGATCCTTACCGACAAGTTTGCGGTGCATTTTGTAAAGTTATGCACTGAAGCGATTCGCAGTAATGATTTCGTTTAGAAAGAAAAGAAAATAAAAAAGAAAAAAAACGAAGAATCGCTTCATCACCATATCAACTAATGTTGCCTACGAAACAGGAGGAGACAAGAAATAAGGTTTTCTTATCTCGTCTCAATCCTCGGAAAGCTTTTCTCGCCTCGTCTCGAAATTTTTTTCTCCAAGTACTGAAGACGCACTAGTATCCCTTGAAGACAGTCCGATGGCAATAGACTGAAGTTATTATCAGACACTACGATCGTTTGGTCAGGTAAGAGCGAGCCAAGTCTTTGGTATGCTGTCTTTGGATAAAAGAGTTGTGGAATAGAAAATAGAAAACCGCAACAAATTGCTTCTGAGTTGTGAAACTGACGAGGAACGAACATGAACGTGTCATCCGGACTTCCGATTCCAACCTAGTTCATTCGATAAACATAACAAAGATATGATCGTGCACAAAAAATTAGGCTTCACGGACAACGGAGTAAGTCCCTGGGGTCCATTAACACTGTTAGTATAAAGAAAATCATAGACTTGCAGTGAAATAGCTATTGCATCAAGACTGTTCACTGGAAAGTCATGGTTTATAGTATATTTCCTTCAGCATGAAACGAACTTCCCAAGATTTCTGAACAGGGAAAATTGGAATAATGTCGGAAAAATTCCCTCCCATTAATTTTGCCCTACTCTGGAGTGGCCCCGGGTAAAAACACACAATCGAAATATACTATAGGGAATAGGAAATGAATGTACCAAGTTTCGTTTTGATAGACGGCATAGTTATGAGGGGAAATGTAGTATACCAAAGCCCCCTCTGAAGAATTGGATGTCTCTCATAAGTTTTGAACTACCTCATGTTAATTTTCTCGGATGTGCACTTTACCTCACCTGTAAAAGGTCATTTAATTCGCACACTAACTCCTAACGGCTCAGATGTCACTTGAGAGGATGCACAACTTCACAATAAGGCTATCTTGGATGCATTTTTCCGATCTGTCCCCAATTTCCTCCTCCACATGTCGCGGAACATTGTGCGTGATAACTATTGAAACGCTGGCTTCATTCTACAGAGAATGTGGTACAAATCTTGATATCAGGATAAATATTGTGTTCATAATTTTTTATATTATATTATCTTTATAGGTCAGGTCATAGGTTTGGTTTGGTATGTACAGAGCGTATTGGTACATAACCTTTCTCCTCACACCTATTCAGTCTATCAAAACGAAACTTGGTACACCTACTTCCTATCCCCTATAATATTTTTCGAGATACATTTGGATTTGTGTTTTCCCAAGGAGCCACTCCAGAGGGGGCCAAAGTTGATGGGAGGAATTTTTGGAGGGAATTTTCCCGACATTATCCCAATTTTCCCTGTTCAGGTACATTATAAGCGCCAATACGTAGCAGTCCTGGAAAGCTTGTTTCATGCTGATGAGAAGAACTATAAGCCACTTTTCAAAGAACGGTGTTGACACAATAGCTATTTCACTACAAGTCTATGATATTTTTTATACTAACAGGTTAATGGACCCCAGGTGCTTACTCAGTTGTCCAAGATATCTATTTTTTTGTGCATGGCCATATCTTTGTTATGTTTATCGAGTGGACTAGGTTTGACTTTGAGGTCCAGATGACACGTTCATGTCCGTTCCTTGTGGACTCTTCTCCGGACTTAGTGATCACCACCCGACTACTATCTTGACCATTTACGATTTCGTAGTACCTCTATCTTTCATCTGAAGTGACAATCTGATGCAGGAAAGCTTCCGATGATTCCGTATACGCAGAGAATTGCACACTTTCAGACACCGGTCCTTCTCTGTCGGTTTCAACTTACGTGCCATCTTTAAGTCTAATGCTTTTACCTTACGTCGCAACAGGCCAGCTTCGGCCATATTATTATATCAGAATACTGAGTCATTGCCTGGAAACAATCTGGATCACAGGATGCTGCTGGTCCCCTAAAATGGCGACATAACAACGGGCAGTGACGCAACCAGTGAGCGGCAGCGCAGAACCCACTGAAAACAAAGATATTTCAGTCTACAGATCACAAAGTCGTCATCGCATTTCCCAGTTGGGCTGAGCCTGAGACATTGCGGATCATATCATTTTTTGGGCGTCCGCCATACGTAAACACGACTCGTGGTTTGAAATAAGCGGAACACAACTTCTGTTGCCTAACGAGCCTGAGCCGAGCCAAGCAGGGCCGTGCCGGGAAGGGGGCGAGCGGGGCGACGGCCCCGGACACCGAAGTAAGGGGGGGACGAAAATCGGGAGAAAAGGGGGCAAAAGAAGGGGAAAATTACTTGGAACATATGTATGGGGGTGCCGTCGTATACTCTCGCCCCGGGCCCTGATTTTCCACGGCACGGCACTGGAGCCAAGCCACTCTCTGGACGAGCTCAGCCATCAAATATAGCGATCCTTATTCTTTAGACTATGCTTGCCCACCAAACCTTTAGATCCGGCCAGTAGTTCATGAGAAATAAAGTACAACATACAAGCCGAACACAACCAAGTCGATCTTATCCCTGGTCATGCTTGGCTAGAAGACAGTGATCTTTATTCCTTAGACGGACGCTGAGCTACTTGCCCGTCAAATTTAATTTAGATCCGACCAGTAATTACCGAAAAGTAAATAACACATACATAAACACAACTAGAGTGAAACTTTAAGCTCCCTTATGCTTACGCCAGGCGCTAATAAGATAAACTATGATTCCTTCACCCATATCACACATTTCAAGTCAGCAGTCTTCCATGTTGTACTGGCGTCATGCTAAAGCGTTATGTTTCCTCGTAAACAGTTTTGCTCATGCACCCAACCCCAACTGTCCATGACAAATGACTCGTGGCGGACTGTGATTGTTGACACAGGTGTGAGAGATGTTGACTGAGTTTCTCTGTTACTTGCATCGCAGTCACATGACGATTATGAGTGACAATTCGATTTAATGCTTGGCGGAACCTGTCACTGTCACTATCACTGAAGGTTTTCTTTTGACCACTGTCCCTTTTTGCCGATGTGGTTTGGTCGTGACTTTTGTCCCTCGTAAAACATGAAAGACACTTTCTTCACGCTAAAAGTACAGTACATAACCGAGCATCAACAATTTTCTCTTTTGCGACTCACGATTAACCAGTCAACAATGTATACAAAAGAACAAGAATCGATGTTAACTGAATACGTAATCAAATGCTCAAAATTGAATTATGGGCTTAATTATGTCCAGTTACTGAAATCTGCATGCGATTATGAAAAAAAAAAAAAAAAAAAAAACGTACTTCTTAAATTAAGAATCAAGGAATGTAAACAAAACTGCAGGGAGGAACTCGGGAAACGATTTTAAAAAATGACAGACTACTCCCTCATTATTGAAACTGAAGACACGAGTCTGGTCAGATCTACCGCAATTAACAGAGGGGTCAAAATACAAGAGCTTTTTCTTTTTAAAATTATGAAAAGGCCCTTCAATCTGGAAATTTTACTCCTGACAGAATTCACAGTGTTGACGAGACTGGTAATGCGACAGTTGTGCAGTCTCCAAAGGTCGTTACTCAACTTGGTGCAAGGCAAAGTGGGACAAGCAGTACCTGCTGAAAGTGAGACTATGATATTGTGTTGCATGATTGTGAATGCGATTGGTAACTGTGTACTGCCTGTGTTTGTGTTTCCGAAAGTATGAATGCATGACAACTTGATGTAAGTTATTGCACTCTTGAGGTTATTTTGTTTGCTAAAGAACACGAAACGATGCTTGTAACATTTCGCCCTCACTGCACTCACAAACTTCACATCCTACACGTAATTTGATCAATCCTTTAAAGAGATAACTGAAAGTAGCACAAGACGACTAGTTGAAACTCATCCTGAAATGCGCGCCATAATTTAAAACCTCACATTTTAAACAAAAGGTGCCTATTTATTCTAATATATACCGTATCGAAGAATATCACATTAACATTCGAAAATCCAAAACTATGGTCATTCTCTAGGCTAGTATTCAGTGATGAGAACTTTCAGATCTCTTCAGTAATGGATGTGGTTTCTAACGAAGCTTCAGGAAACTGCAAGTCTGTCTATCTAGTAGCCTCAGCTGCTCGTAGCTCCTAGCACCCACAGAAAAGCTGAATTTGAAAGAAGATTCGCGTGCATCTAGCACAAGTTTCGACAACTCTTCACCCGACTTTCTGCGACATTTCTTAAAAGATAGTCCGTTTGAATGTCACAAGCCAAATAAGATAATAAGCCCCGCATCTTAACGGACTCGCCTATTCGAAAATAAATTCAACAGGAAGCTGAGGAACGGAGGATCAAAAAGGCACGATTGAACAAGTAGACCAAATCATCATGAAAGCACTCGACAAAAAGTTAAACAATACGAAAGATTTTTCTTCAAGTAAAGACGAAGATATCCTCTTTCTATTTTCAGGTCAATTTTGACCTTGAAATGTCTTTAGCGCCTTTTGGTTGTGTTTGATCTTAATCAAATATCACAGGTCACCTAAATAAACAATGACTTACTCTCATACTATAATCTCGTATTTTAGATACTTGGAACTGGAATACAAACATGAAATTCGGTATGCTTGTACGTTTTCGTTAGCATTATCTAAGTAAATCAGTAAAAATAAAAATTTTCAACTTTAGCGTGGTTTTATGGGAAACTGAAAAATCTTTCCCCATGTTCTTTATATGGGACATCTTTTACACCCCTAAATTATTCGGCACTTCCTGTAGGGCAACAATGATTAAATTTGACATGATTGTAGCTTCTCGAAACTAATAGACAGAAAAATTGCCGAAAGTGAATATTTTTAATTTTTAGGGGGTGTAAAGGGGAGATGAAGAAATTCTCCATGTTACTTAAATGGACCTTTTTTTGGAGCTATAATCTCATATTTTAGGTACTTGGAATTGGAATACAAACATGAAATTCGGTATGCTTGTACGTTTTCGTTATCGTTACCTAAGTAAATCAGTAAAAATTAAAAATTCCAACTTTAGAGTGGTTTTATGGTCAAATCGTTCCTGAGAAAAAAAAAAAAAATTACAAAAGTTCAAGGACAGACATGATGAAAGACTAGTATTTCGCCACTAGAATTATGAAATAGCTAGTTCGAGGAGTAACATGATTATTAAGCAATAATTAAAAGAACAACTTCCTGTAACATTTCGAGTGCGTGAAACCATTAAAGGCCAATGCTTACTCTATGATTAACGCTCCCGTGACTTCATATACCTACTGTACATCTGCCGCTTTATGGGTAAAACGATTACTTAGACTTCTCCGATGTGTCCTAATATATCACGTATTACCCGTCACACGAGTCTGTGCATTTGTTTTGTAGTGGCGCTGCTGTTGTGTTTATGTTTTAACACTGGGCGAAGGGGGTGGTGGGAGGGAAGGCAGGAATGGTTTTCTGTATTCCTTTACAGGGTTGCCAGGACGTCTTCAGGTCAGGCAGCCATCTAGATATTTTAATGTTTGATTCCATATCAAATAGTTTTACACATTTCTCGCAAAACGACTTGAAATATGTACACACTACTCTCACCCAAATTTGATTCTGTTCATATCTTTTTGATTTTCTCGAAAATCTGACCATAAAAGAAATCTCAAGAAACTAGTACCTCTGGCGACCCTGCCATGTTGCTCCTACCACTTGTAAATAAGGAAGTTAGTTTCCAACTTCGCCGCATGCAGAGAAAAATCAGACGAGTAATACGGCAAAGCGCGGAACACGGTGAAAGTGAAAGAGATAAGCTTCTAATACTAAATAATTTGATGCTAACGGCATAAAGTAAGTAATACTACAACAGTTTCTAACTGCCAGGGACGGTTTTCACCGAATAATGTTACTCCTATGTTATTGAGAAAACAAATTCTTTATTCAATGAATATGAACACATCCAAGTTTCTGTTAAATGTAACTGCACATAATCCTGAAAGACATACATACTGTACAAATGTAAGCGTATATACAGTCTGAGGATACTAATAAAACTCCAACTGACCAAAGCAGTATATATATTTTAAGATTATAAATAAATTTGTGTTACATAAACTGTAACACAAATATATAATCTTATCTTATATATATATATAGCTTTGGTCAGTTGCAGTTTTATTAGTAATCTTGAATTTTCCAAAGCTACAATGAATAATTTACAGTCTGAGGATAATATTATTGCCAAACTTAAGGAGAATATTTCCTCTATATATAAGTCAAAAACGCCTTCTTTTAGAGCTAAAACTTTTTGTTTTCACTATAGATCGAAAACTGAGACCTAGTAAAAGCAGTTCCAGAAATCATTAACAAACTACGTACGCCATGTAAGTGTAAATATTTCATATTGTCCGATGCATGTGAAAATGAAATGAAATCTTTCAGTTTAACGTCCTACGATTATACCCTTTATTCCAAGGGAGACGGATGATTAACGCAAGTGAATGATGACGGAAGAATCAGTGAAATACGAATGTTGGGAGGAAACGGGAGTACCCCGAGAAAACTCACTGACACGAGGTTGTCGACCACAAATTTGTTTGGATGGAGATTGAATTAGGGACCCCACACATCAGAGGAAAGCCCTCTACAACTGAGCCCCCGTGAAGTGGATGCGAAAAGGATTTTGAAAAATAAAGTTGAGTTTATTTAGCCGTTGCTCGATTTACTTTTAGACCGTGTATAAAATTCGCCGTGCGGGTACCGAAAAATTTGCAAAAACAGACATATTGACAGGCTTTGTGCTAATCAGCTTCAGTCAAGACGCTCCAATTTCTTTCTACTTTCTTCAGTTTCTCAAACTTGATCTTAATTTCTTATCTTTTCATTTGGAATAACGAATCAGTACGAGAAATTTTGTGGTTACTTATTTCCAGATTGTATCTTCAATAGTTATGCTCGAAAAGCACGTTTATAAATTAATTTCGAAATTGTTAAATTACAAAACAATGAAGAATGTATTTGCAAGCATATAAATATATGCTTTCTCATTGGCGCAATAAAAAAGGAAAAGAAATTACTTCACCTCGCTCTCTTCTATGAGCTAGCTACGTTATGCTAGCTAGATTGAAGGACAGGTGGTGATTAGAAATGAATGAAATGATGGAATGAAGAAAGTGGGAGGAAACGGGAGAACCCCGAGAAAACCCACGCACACGGTGTTTATCCACCAGAAAGTTTACTTGGCGCGAGCTGGAATCGAACCCAGGACCCCATGCACCAGAAGTGAACGCTCTACCACTGAGCCACCACGGCCCCCTGCTTTAATTTAGGATTCAAGATTTAGATTTTTGGGCGTTCGGCATCTAAGGACATTTAGCTCGTCACGTTTGAGGGATGACGTCCCTTGGTGAGCACACAATCCGGGGAAAGGGAAGGAAGGAAGCGACCTGGGACCTCTAAGTTAGGTACCACCCCGGCATTTGCCTGGTGGGAATGAGGAAAACCCAGGAAAAACCTCATTCAGCGTGGCTGGCCTGAAAAAGCGTTTTACACTTTTCCGACCGAGTGTCCCCACCGGGAATCGAATGCCCCCTGCTTTGAACAAAGAGGTTTGAAAGAATACACTAGATGGCAGAACCATGCCAAGCAAAGATCCAAAAGATTGCGTCTCTAACAAGGATTCCCTTAAAACGGATTTTTAAAATTTAACGTATTTGTAGACGCTATTCTCGGTTCGCATAGTCTTCTGTTGCGTCTAAAGACACACTCTTTATTAAGGTGGTTAAGCTTTCTGTTTCTTTTGAACAACTTAAGTAGAGTTTCATTATACTAAATGGTCAATACCCTCGCCTGTGATGCGGGAGAACAGCCTTGTTTATTGATAAGAGCACATGTACAATAGTACGTGTCTCTCGTTAAATTACAAGGCTAACGTTTCATATAGACTAGATACTGAAAATGAACCTAAACCTTGGTTTAGCAATACCATCCGTGAGAGTTAAAACTCTAAGAAGGACAAGAAACGTGGAAATGCAGTGACGAATTGTCCACATTCCGAACATATGCTATTTATATGTATTATGCTTTAACTCAATACGTTCAAAGTTTATTTTGCAACTCGTTTCTCAAGAGGTATTAAGGAGGAAAATTAGGACTTAATTTCGGGTATTTAAATCACTAGTTTTTCCTTCCGCAGAGGTATTTAAATGCTTAATATGTGTCGAGTTTGATGGATTACTTACATAATTTGAAATTTCCTTGACTTCTTGACCTTAGCGCTAAGGTTTTCGTAAAATAATAATACAGGTATTGTAATATGACTGAAAAAGGATATAAAAATAGAAATGCTTTGTAATGATATAAAGACAGAACTCCACAACGGGAGGTACTTACATGTTGTATAACCGAATTCATCCTCTTTTTCTGGGTCTGCCAGGATCTCTTCCTTGGTTCTCCTAACATTTCCAGCACTGGCACGATGGATCTGAAAATAAGTTAGAACGCTAATTATTAATATGAATACAAAAATACAAATTAACTAAGTTTTCTATTTAAAAAAGAAATCACTCAAAAGAAAAGAATACGAAAAGATATTGTACGCGATCTAAAGAATTCATCTAATATAGACCAAACTTGCTCGGTGTGCATGTGAAATATTTTCCTGGATTACTTATCTGAAATATTTGGATTACTTATCTGCTTATTTGTTTAAAGAAGAGTACAATAGGCTACTGCATAATTACAATATTTTAGGTTACAGTAATAATATTCATGATAATATCTAATTAAGACAAAAATTAAGACAATATTATTAAGACTATTCATGTACTTTATGTAAGATATACACAAGATAGTAATTATAACATAATAAACAAGCTGTATTTTTAAGTTACTCTCAATGTCATTAAGAATATCAATTGTCGATCCAAAGTATTGAACTCTGTCGTAGGAAGCACACATTTTACAAGTACGAGAATTTTTAAAAGTATATTTGTTTTAGCTTTATATAGCAAAAGAAAAGAACGGTATTTCGATCTCGTATATTTGGATAAGGAACCCTTAAATTGATCTTTTGAAGTCAATACAGTTAGTTCTATTGTGTAGTATTTTATGTCTAAGCACAAGATCATGAGTAAATCATTTTCTTTCCAAGGATGGTTACTAAAATTAGGGTTTAGTTTGGAAGCTGAGTCATATTTGGGATAGTTCTGAGTCTTATTGAAAGAGAGAAATCTTAAAAATTTAGCTTGTATGTTTTCAACATTGCTAGTATATTTAATGTATTCCAGTTACTATATTTGAGAAGCATTTTCCAGTTTCGACCTGACGTGCGCAAAGTAAAGTATTTTGAGAGACTAAATTTATTTGAAATCCTTTCCAACTCTTATAATCCAACGCAAACCTCATTCAGTATGAAAAAATGTGAGTTGCAAATGTGAAATGACTATCGAATACAACACCAAGGTTTCTAACCATCTCTTCTTTAATTAGTGGAATGCTACCTAACGAACAGCAGTAATCAAACCTATTTCTAGTACACGCGAAGGAAATAGATTTCCATTTGTTGATATTTATATTTAAATTATTTTCTATACACCAGTTAAATATGTTTACGAACCCATCTTGTAATTTTTCACAATCATTTATTGATTCAATTTATGCATACATTTTAAAGCCATCGGTATATATTAATTATTTTGACGTTTTGACAGAACTGGTTAAGTCATTAAAAAGTATAAAAAGTAAGGGTCCTTGATTTGATCCTTGAGGTACTCTAGATCGAACGTCTATCAACTTAGAAATGCCCTCACGATAAAAAAACAGACTGCTTACAATCTTTTTAAATACGAAACTAGAAACATTAGAGTAAGTTTTGCAAAATTAAAGAGACTGAACTTATGTAGTGATATGCCATGATCGACAGTGTAAAATTCTTTTGCTATGCCAGTGTATATAAAATGTACCTGTCCACCTCTATCAAGAATTGTAGCCAAAAAGTGTAATTGATGTCAAATTTGAAATACTAGATCTATATATCAAAAATTCAGGTTGATATGGCGAAATTCCAGGACGAGCGTGAATCATAACTCTATCAAACAAGATATTTTCATACACTTTGCCAACCACAAAAAAAAAAAAAAAAAAAAAAAAAAAAAAAAAAAAAAAAAAAAAAAAAAAGGAAACGGGTCAGTAATTGTTAATCTCACTTTTTGAGACGAATTTTGGAATAGAATAAAGAATGGTTTCCTTCCATCTAGTCGGAAATGTAGAACTTTTAAGTGACAAATTTATTATTATTATGTGGAGAGGAGTTTTTGACATCTCCCCGCAACCCTTTACAACTAAGATGGAATAAGATCTGGTCCATGAGAACGTTTCGGTTTCAGTTTATTTATGGCTTCCTAAATCTCCTCTAGCGTTACACTAATAAAAATAAATGAGTTACGTGAGTCACATTTAGACTCAGATTTTGTAATTTCACGAATTTTGTATCCTGCCGGAATTTTTTGTAGACAGACTAAAAATGTGAAGCAAATAAGTCCGCTGCTTCTTCATTGCTAAAAATCCTTACCATTAAGCTTTATAAAGTGGGAATTCACATGCTGACTTTTTTTCAAAGAAATTCTCGAAAAATCTAAACTATTTTTATAGCATTTTGTAAGGAACATTGATATTGCAATTAGCCTCCTTTGTGAAAAAACTCACAATATGGTAAGCACTCTTCCATTCTACATAGTGAACATATTTGTTATGATGACCAATCTCTTTACATTTCAGATATGGAAGTTTTGCCTGGGGTGCATTCTTGAAAAGTGGAACGTATTACTGGGAAGTTTTCTTTTCAACATTCTTCAACAGCAATCTCAAAGTACGACGGAAAAAATACGAGATGAAGTATTTTCTTTTCTTTCTTTGCAGACTAAAACTTTGCGTCAGGTTTTCTACGAATCAATTTCAAATCAGTTGTTGGTCTTTAGCCGCCTCTCCCTTCCCACCGTTCCCTCATGTGTGTGTACAAATCTCACCATAACAAAATAAATAAACGTAGAATGAACAAAAAACAATGAAAACTGCAAATTTCAGGTTTAGCTGAAACTGACTGATGGAATTTTCAAAAGGTTAAACTTCACTCGTTAATTAGATACGCTATCTTCTGCTAGTCTCTACTTGCCAATAAACACCAATCTTCAAACTTTAATTTTAGTCAACCTAACTTGCACCTCTGGTGCTAGGGGTCTCGGGTTCAAACCCTGCTCCCGCCAAGTGAACTTTGTGGTGGACAAACACCGTGTGCGTGGGTTTTCTCGGGGTTCTCCCGTTTCCTCCCGCTTTCTTCATTCCACCATTTCATTCATTACTCATTATCACCGTCTCCTTTAGCCTAACCGGCATAACCGTGGGACGTAAAACTCAAAATTTCATTTCATTTCAACCTAACTTGCACTCAACCTCCGATTCAGGTAATGACATTGAGGACATAGAATTAATTCTGACCTCATGAAAGACATCTTCATTGGAGTCTTCTGATAAAGACATACTACATCATCTATTATATTTCTTTTTGCTACCTACTATATTTACCGGCGTATTAGATGTACTTATTACTTTGAGGATAAGTTCAAAAATGGGGTGCGTCCTATATTCCGGTACGGAAATTTTGGTTACTAAAATTTCGGTATTTTTTCCGATTCTGAGTTATTTGGTGTTTTCCTTGCTTCCTTATGGTATACAATAAAATTTCAGTTACGTACACCTCAGTGACTCAGTAAAGGCCGTTTATATACAATCGTTTTATTTACCATTTCACAGTATGATTTTTTTTTTTTTTTTTTCTGGACACGCATACCCTACAGACATTTCATGCCGCGCACACGATTCTATATTTAGTTAAGCACTGCTAACTAATCCGGAGTGCCTCAAGGGAGCGTGCTGGGCCCACTCTTGTTTTTACTCTACATTGACAACTTACCTAGTATCTTCTCAACCTCTTCATCAAATATTTTGCTTTTCGCTGATGATTGTAAACTTTTTCGAGTTATTAACAACGTTGATAATGCTTCTTCATTGCAACCTGACATAGATACGTTAAGCAACTGGTGCTCAAACTGGAATCTATTTTTAAACCCCCAAAAATGTTCCACTCTCTGTATCACTTTGAGAAAGAATGTACTTCATCAGACTTATAATGTCAACAATGTACCCATCAAACGAGTTTCTTCTCAGAAAAGATCTAGGCGTTGTCTTTGATGAAAAACTCTCCTTTGCGGATCAGATCATATCGCCTTATCCAGATCCATGAAACTACTTGATCTACTTTTTAGATTTCCGGATCCCTGTCCTTACGATGTTTTATAAGACTTTCATCCTCCCGATCATTGAATATTGTTCGTCTGTGCGGAATATGGCAGTACCTACTAATTTATCTCGCACTGACTCGGTTTTAAACTTCTTTCTTGCCATAGTTAAATTTAGAATTCCTGAGTTACGTGAACACTCGAGACAGGAACTAATGTCTTTAATGAACTTAAGTGCCTCTGTCAAACGACGTCGTGCTGCTGATTTACTTTATCTATATAAGGTTATCAATTGTAAAATTGATTCTGAATTCTTATTATCGCTAACTGTATCTAACATTCGTGTTCCTCCGAGGCGAACTCGTTTTATAAATTTACTAACGTATGAGACTCCTAGGTTATCAATTGTTCAGCGCTCCTTGTTTTACAAACTAGCGCATGATTACAATACAGTGTCAACAGATTTCATTTTTACTTCTGAATGAAACTTCAGAACTCAGTTGAAGAGAATATTGTAAAATGAAAATTGAACCTTCTTTATTTTTGTATTTGTTATTTTTTGTTTTTGCCCTTTTTTCTTTTTATGTTGTTCGGTTTCAGCAAAATAGCCTTGTGCTGTATGAATCTATCCACCATAAATAAATAAATAAATAAATAAATTAATATCTGTGAATAAATAAATAAATAAATAAATAAATAAATAAATAAATAAATAAATAAATAAACAAATAAATAAATAAATAACTTCATGTATATTCCTTGTATTTGTTATTTTTTGTTTTTGCCCTTTTTTCTTTTTATGTTGTTCGGTTTCAGCAAAATAGCCTTGTGCTGTATGAATCTTAGTGAATAAATAAATAAATAAATAAATAAATAAATAAATAAATAAATAAATAACTTCATGTATATTCCTTGCTAAAGATGTCACTATGTATTTTTTAAAAAATCTTCATAATATGTAGTAAAAATATTTTTTTAGATGCTTGATTGCTGAAGTTTAACGTCCTTTTCCGGCACCAAGCAGTGAAGAAGACAGAGACGTACGTTTAAAGTGGAACACAATCCATCGTGATGAGTTCAATCAGTTAGGAACCGAACTTGGGATTCCGTGGAACAAAGACCAGCGGGCAGGGTCTCTCAAAATTGAATACAAAAAAAAAAAAAAAAATAAATAAATAAATAAAATAAAGTGGTCTTTTACGTCGGCAAATATTGCAATTTTGATATTATTTTTACATCTACTTTGTATCTTTGATAAAGACAGTAATTTTCTTTATATCATTTTCCAGACGTCTGATCATCTGCATCATACCTTATCGTTCTATGTGTGCATTAAGTTATTAATTACGAACAATTATGTAAGAAACATGCGTCACTAGAGATCACTTACCTCTCGACCTCCTTTAGTGATAATTTTTCCTTCCAAATTCACAATTTCATGCATATCTTCATCGTCTTCTTCTTCTTCACCTTCACTTGATATATATACCGGAGTAACGGCTTCCCTTACTGGAGTTTCCTTTCCAGGCTAAAAATAAAATTAAATAGAAATCCTTAAGAAGCTGCTGAAATACAGGAGGAATATGAACATACACGAAAGAAGGCAGAATATTAGATTTAGTGAAAGGGAAAAGGAGAAATGAAAGTAAGGTAGAAGTGAGGTAGTGTATAATATTAAATGTAAAGGATAGTTGATAGGAAGTACACAGGAGAGACAGAGAAGAGATTGGAAGAAAGAATTAAACAACATAAACACAACGATAGAAAAACAACGGATTAAACACATGTAAAGAAACAAGACATGAAATAGATTGGGAAGGTGTAGAAAGACAAGAAAGGGAAAGAAGAAATATTACAAGTGGAAAGGAGCCCAGCGAAGAAGAAGAGATAAAGAAATTAATGAATTCAATTAGTTCACTAAGTATTCATGTAGCATAGAAGAAGGTATTAGATGAGATAAAAAAAGAAAGAAAAAGACGCAACGTGCAATGTTATAAAAGATACGAAGACGAGATAATGCAGGTGTGAGCCTAATTAAACTTGAGTTCTGGAAAGTATAAAGTTTAAATCTATTCAAAAGTTGGAGGTCTATACCTAATTGTAAGTTTAAACCTGTAAAAATGAAAGAAGACGTAACAACTATCCAGTTCATGCATTCAGTGAGAACGACCTCTAGAATCACACGTATGATAGTAGATGTTAATCTTTCTTTTTTTTCATTTCGAGAGATATACTGATGCCTCGTTCAGTGTTATTACAAATTTCCACCTGTCCCCTGTACGATAGCGTTCGTACAGCTTTTGACTATTCAGCATGATATGTGAGAAAAGAAGCATATGAACCCGAGTCAGATGCTTCCTTACCAAATGTAAATTTTGCGTAATTAAGCGATTTACGACATCGACGGGACGTTGTGTTGCCCTTACTATTGTTCTTTGAGAGGACCCAGGAACAGTAGGAGTGCCGATTTTATTGGGACTGAACACAGCTTTGATCCCCTTCTTTGGCACACAGAAACCTTTTATTATACAGTGTTTACTTACTTGGTTGTAACTATAACCAATGTCGGCAAGCGCACGTAACTCTCCCAAAAGGCCGTATTTTTTTGAGCCATATGACCACTGCTGCAAGTCTACATACAACACTTTCGAACTATCCCCAATAACTTCTAGAGTATAATCATGCGTGTTGCTGCTTAGTAAACGAATATGTAAGCATAAATCTGAAACGGCCTTTCCACATCTGGTAAATATTCCGTCAATACTTCTGGAAATAGTTCCTATCAGGTTCGCAATCTAGGTAGTCTAAAGAGCTAAGCTCTACACGTAAATTCTTCCAAGTCCCAGTAAATTTTATTGAATATGAGGAAACTGGCGAGATTAACATTAGATTAAGTATTGAGAAACGTCATAACGTAGTCTCCCAAAATTATTTTATAAAACGAAACTTGACTTACTTGAATCAGCTCTGGACTCGGAGTCCTAGCCCGAGGAACAACTGGAGGTGTTATTTTGTCCAACTGCATTTCCGAAGTATCTTCTAAATCAGCTACCAATTCTGGGCTCTCAGCCTTCTGCGGACTTGATTGAGTTTGAGCCTCAGATTGCGAATCAGAATCTCCATCTACAGTCTGTAAAAGAAAAGCACGAAACCAATATATGCGAGGTTCCATATGCGATAATTTTTTCGGACATTATCTTCTACAGGTTTATTTTTTGCACAATAAAATAGTTCTGTTTCCCACTAAACGACCAGGAAAAAATGAATATCTATAGATCAATAAAACATTAACACAACCCAGATGGGAATAAATGCAAAAGAAAAGAGGATAAATACAATGTTCTTAGTGTTTATTACCCTACTTTCTTGTGTGTAAGCAATAAGTAGCAAAACAAATTAAATAAATCAAATTACCTTAATTCAAAGGCAAACATAACTGACAAAACTGTATAAACATTATCACTGATAAACAGTTCGTACAAATTTATTTATGTACTTTTAAATTAAAGAGCATTTAAATACGCTTTCGCTTTAAAAATTGTGGTAATTCCGTATATAAGATAAACTCTGAATTTTGCATTATAAACACGACTAACCCGAAGACGGGAAACTTTTTGCACTTTTAAGTAAAAAAGAAAGGAATGTCAGCATTATTACTATTATTATTATTATTATTATTATTATTATTATTATTATTATTATTATTATTATTATTATTATTATTATTATTATTAATATTAATATTATTATTATTATTTTCACAATTTATTCTCCGTGAAGACACACTGCTACGCAGAATACTTCAGCATTTTAGCGAAAATGCTAAATATCTTAGTAAACATACAAAGATTTCTTTTCTTTTTACTATTAAAAAATACCCATTCATTCGAAGTTGTTCACAATGTTAATAAACATTTGTTATTTACTATTATCATTGAATTTAACATCTGCTTCACAACCATGATTGCATTCGCTGTGAACCTAACGTGTAACGCAGAACCACATACACAAGTAATCTAAATGCGAACTGAACTAGAAACCACGCGTGTTCCTGTTACTCGCTAGTCGGGAACCCAATGATGTGACTACTTTGCAATTAAAGATATTTCATGACTGTGTTGTGCTCTAATAAATGAAACAAAAGCAAAAGGAAATAACAAGCGATTCTCCATTACATTAACCCGTAAGACGAATACTCAACATGAAGTTTTTGATGCATTACAGTTGCATTATTTTATAAACATTTTTAATATCCTCAAATACTATGTTCTGATGTTTAAAAAATATGAGAGGATAAAGCTGAGAAGTGATACGAACTTGTATTGAGAAAAGTAACTTCAAAATTATTGGTTCTATTTATCTACCTATCTATTTACAAATTCGATGTTAAGCATGCATAACTTCATGTCAGTTTTGAATAACAACAAAATGTGTGAAACTAAACAACTTTAATTCTTCCAAGTTTTTTCTGAAGAAAAAAATAAATAAATAAAGGATGATACCTAATAAGCTACTTAAAAAGAATACACTTAGTGTCTTAAGTACTTAATTCGATGAGGAACATGGAACAAGTTCGTGACTGTATGTACATATATTGTATTTACAATACTTAAAAGTATTATTTTCATTGTTTTATTACCTCACTAGCAGAATAATCGTTTTCGCATGGAAAGAACAAGATTTATGGAAAATATCTGAAAGGGTACAGTATATATTGTTTTCGAAATGTTGCTGGTTGATGCAAGTTCGGATTTATTAGACTTACCTAAACAGTCACCCATATTTCTTATCGTCTCCCTAGGGTACATGGGGCATATTTATATTAAATGCCAAGGTTCCACACCTAGCAGTTTCGGAGATCAGGAACACGGAGAAAATGCAAGCCCCTCTCCCCCCTGCTTTAGGGATCACATGTTGCAAAATCGCATTTTATATGCGTTTTGAAGTACACAGGGATCATTTATACAAAATTTCGAAATTCTACCATTTTCCACGTATTGTAAAATTCCATCTCTGTGTACAGCTTAGGATACAAGGAGATTATTTACGCACAATTTTAAGGTTTTGCGCCTAATAGTTCCAGAAATCTGACAATGAAAGAATCAGTGAATGAGTAAGTGTATTTACTCTTTTAAATCTTACTCCAGTCAGTAGCACAGGTTATTTGTCGATAAAAGGATTAATGCACCGTCAGCAGAGCATTTGTTCCCTCATTCACAAATGTTTAAGATAATAATTTAGTGCACTTTCACAAGCTTTGCAATGACTATAACACGTCCCATTCGAAATATTTTTCTATTTTTGTGAAAATATTTACCCAAGATTAAAGAAAGGGAAAGGAAAAGAGAAAGAAAAAAGTGTTACGTAATACGTTTAATGAACTTACCCACTGTATTAAACTTTGTACCAAAAAACGCACAGGATTTCCTGCTCCACGGATAACTTCCACTGCTCTTTCATGACTTGCCTGACGCAAATCTATTCCATCCACTTCCAAAATTCTATCACCCGTCTGCAGAATAAATAGGCAAACAATATACTAAACATTGAACCTCAACAACAACAACAAACTATAGTCATCTTCTAAAATTTGTTTTCATGCATTATAAATTTTTGTGTGAGGAAGGAATTTACAAAAGATGAAAAAAATAGTAATGAGCTATTAATTAATCGAACCCAAGTGTTTTCTGCTTCTGCGAATGCTAAGGATGCAGTTAGTTTTCTGTGTATTTCATTTGATTATCAGATGTTAATTAACTTCGTGACACCAAGAAAAGTACTCAGAACACTCCACATAGATTCTTTGGCATATGTATAATCCAAAACAAAATGTTTAAATTGATGAATACTTTTTCCTTGTCCAAAAGTGTCTAGTTTATTACTGTAGAACATGTTTCGTGTTTTATTCTCTACAATATTTGTAATCAGGTAGAACAGTCAGGTGATGAACAAAATTTACATATAAAATTGCGAGGGGTTCCTGTTCTCACTACATCATTTGTAAAATTATTACTTTAAGTACTCAGACACACATATTGATTTAATCTTAAATCACACAAAAGTATTAAAATAATGCGTATATCCATTCGATAAGTCCGAGTGGAGCTAAATTTGTGTTAGTACGGAACGAATAATTTGACGGAGGATCCTTATACCAGTAGGGGAACTTTTACTTCCGGAGAATCTTATAAACAGTTCAAAACATGGACCCCACTGAAAGCAAAGAACACAAAAACCATCATTCAAATCATCCAATTATATTAACACAAGTTTTAGGTAACAGGATGTATCAACTGAATGTATGCATTTAATTAAAAATTAATGTAGGAAAAAACTATCGGTTAAAATTAACTGATTATAACTAAAATTAAAAATTACCAATTTTTAATACATTATAACTTGCCTTCAACGGACCCTTTATTAAACGAGAATTTGTCTTGTACACGAAAATATTTCACAGTCCCATGAATTTAGGGTCAAAAAACGTGTTAAATTTCCTTTATTAAGCGGAAACTGTGTTACGTAGTCTCGGAAATCAAAATAAGCCTCATATCAGAAAGTTTCAAGGTCCGAAATGCAGCGTTTAGAAATATTTCAGACAAGCTTTGGGATGATAGATATATATAAGCCTACCCTACACTACGTTGCCAGAGAAACAAAGATGTCCAAAGCGAAACAGATACAACGGATGTAGCCTGCCGAATTGAGAATTATGATACGAAGTGTGAAAAGAGAAGAGGAGGTGAAGGAAAAAACAGGAATATGGCATTGAGCTGGAAGAAGAGTGTAGACTAAAAACTTTCCAAGATGCTTTCAGGAGTTTAAAGGCACTGCAACAATTTGCTTAACGTGGAAATGCTGATGTGGTTAGTGTAGTTTCTGAGGCTAAAATGTTTGTCGAATGTCGAACAACCAAGCAGTAACATGTAGAGAAAACCCTCTTTGACTATTGAAAAAAATAAAGTTAACGTATGTACATTTTTTTTTTTTTTCATTGTAAGTTTTGCGTATATTAATTCTTGTTTGAAATAAATACAGTAAATTGATAACGGGCACATTCTGTCACAGTTTCCGTCAACGCAAAGCAAAATTTGTGATGAAAGAAATGAATTGCATTTGTTCACTGCAAGTCTATTTAGTTTCTGATAGGAAAGTGTAAATTGTTTTTTCCTTCCTTCATTTTTTATGTTACTGTACAATAACACACTAATACAATAAGTTTAAAAAATGCATTTGAGAA
Organism: Thermobia domestica; assembly: GCF_964235325.1. Classification (NCBI taxonomy): domain Eukaryota; kingdom Metazoa; phylum Arthropoda; class Insecta; order Zygentoma; family Lepismatidae; genus Thermobia; species Thermobia domestica. Next base: position 78,023,746 of record NC_137469.1, read on the forward strand.
AGGATTACATTTCATATACAAACATATTTTACATCTTAAGTTTTACTAATTGAACTATGTACGAAAAGCCGTACGACAGAATTTCAGAAAAGATTACAGCTTCGTATACGAAAAATCATTAGAAACGTAACATTTGGATTATATCTCACCTTGAGTTCTCCGGTTCTTCCTGCTGGACTGTCTGGCAGCACGTTTTTAATAAAAATACCTGAGATCGCAGAACCACTGTCAGGCCCAGCATTATATAAATCAACCTGAAATGAGAATTCATATTCTTCTTGTTAATTCTCTCTTCATATTCTTAAATTTATGTTTATTTACTAAAATAAATATTACTTCCAGAAATTTAAAAAAGCACACAGTTAACTACAGAGTAAGGCAATGAAATGGGAAAAAAGTAAGGAGGGGTTTGAACTCACTGCAGAGTAGTGGAGATGGGAACTCTTGGCTTACCGCGATTTACGCATCCTACCTTTCAGTAACAACGCAGCAGTGGACTGGTGACTAGCGCCCTCTCGCTGTTAAAGCTTATTACCAAAAAGCGAAATTGGACGGTGGTTATGAGCAGGGACGTACGCAGGAATTTATTTCGGGAGGAGTCTAAAGCGTTTCGGGGGGGATACAATTGAGGCTAAATTACTGTATATGAAAATTTCTAAAATTGCCCCTAAAAGTAGACTACATTTACAAAAAAAGTTGGGATTTCGGGGGGGGGGGGGAGTCTGGACCCCAGGACTGACCTCCTGGTTATGAGTGTAGACTCAGCGCACTTTCCTCAATCGTTTCAACATTTGAGGTAACCAGTCTTGCTCTCGATCAAGGATAACAATGGATCAACAGCTAAGAAGAGAGGCGGGAGTGCAATAACAGTATGATCACCGGAAAACATACACCGTCAGTCAGCCATTTCCGAGAAGTTCTCGCCGATCATGCTGATAACATGCTGTACTTATTGGGATAAGCTCCAGGTCTGTGCGAAGGATACACGCACTTAACCACCATCTTCATTTACTATCACCCGTTCAAGATGACGATCGTTAAGTCTCTGAATAATTGAGATTTTGATGCTCGTAGACGCTTTTATCAGCAAATGCTGAACCGGATAAATGAAGACTAAGACATGGAAAATAACCTGTGGATAAGTGATGAAGCTCACTTGCACCTAAATGGATATGGAAACAGGCAGAATTTTCGTTGTTGATGTGATATGAACCTAGAACACATCACGAAAAGCCTAATCATTCTCAAAATGTGACTATATAGCACGCAATGTTCCCATTAAAGATAACAAACTTTTCTTTTTTAAACGAATAATGTAGTGACTGTTAACGCTGTGCAAACGAATAATGTAGTGACTGTTAACGCTGTGCACTATGTCCAAGTGATACAGAATTTTTACATTCACAACTCGCCCATTTCCCTGGTCTTGAAACCCATTATTCTAACATCACTCTGCTACAAGCCATACGGCAAGACTCTCCATAAATGTTGTGATTACTTTGTTTCCAAACCATATCATTTTCTCCATGAAAAATATCTGCACTTAGATGGAGCCCTTTTCAAAGATATCATTTTTAAAAAGTAATTTGTTTAATAGACAAAAAAACAAAATGGTTGTTAATGTAGTTTTCATTTCTTACCAATACATCGAAATACAAATAACGTGTCAACTATTTTCAGCCTTTAAATCTTCTTCCTTTCTGAATTCCTAATTTGAAGTTACTTTATCACACCTGCGTGTATGGTGGGTCCCATGCATACAATACATAATTACGTTTTCACGTTCGCTGTAATACATAGTAATGGTTATATATATTTTTAATACCAAATAATATATGTGTATTGTTTTAAATCTTTCGATAAAGTTTCAGATACTATGAAATGCGTCCTTCTTCTTACCCAAATACTACGACAGGGTGGAAAAGACTCCGAGTGTTTAAGATATTTAAATATTTCACTAATTACTTAACATTATAGCTTACGATACTTGATTCACTAATCGGAGAAGAAACAAAAGCCATCCGTGACTATTGTATACCAATCCAATTCGTAAAGTTGCACTCCACCTGCAAAGATCTTGTTTTATTAGCAATAAGTAAGTATTCTCATTGTCAGCTCATCTTGTTCTTGCTCTGTTTGTAAATTTAATGAAAGAGTTATTCACGAAGTCACATATAAATGCTAAGTCAACAGCACTTATTTCTTTGATGTGCGTAATGTCGGAATCAATTTTCTGAGAGAACAGTTCCCACTCCAATAAAAATGCAAGGCAGATTTGTTGGACTTTTAAAGCTACATGAACTGAGAACATTCTTTATCTTTGTTATTTAAAAGTAAAAATTTTACATAAATGGAAATTATTTAAAAGTAAAAATTTTACATAAATGGAAATTAATTCTTTTAAACAACCATACTTCATTTTTGGTTCATAATGAAATTCTGACAACGATTTCCCTGAATTTCCACGACTATCATTTACCACGACACCGCAAACACCATCATTTATGGTGAGATTAAAAAAAGGCTCCGCCATTTCCATACACGTCTAACGCACTCCTTTATATTTAAAAAAAAAATCAGTGTATAGTTACTTTCCTACTGTAAGTACGTATTATATGCCATATTTCTGTATTTGAAATACAATAAAATATTAGTAACAAAGAATAACTATACACTAACACAATATCTCAGCACTCCAAATACACTCAAACACGCACAAGTAAACATATATTATTAACTGATTGAAAAATAATTATCCTTTTATAGCCTTTTAATCTTCATTCTGAATCTGCATTGATTCTTTGAAGTATTCTTCGTATCTTCTGTGCGCAGTGATTTATCTATACCCCCTAACACCCCCCTAAAATTTTCGGACACTCGCCGGAAATGAATTCCTTATACTCCCCCAACTAGGCGGGTGCAATATTAAAAGGATTTATTCTCGTTCTGCCTAAAGCCCTCCAGGACTTTGAAGAAAATATTTTAAATTATCTATCTTTAGGCAGAACGGGATTTCCCGTTCTGCCTAATCTTTGGAGACAGAGAAATATATGTGTGGAGGAAATTTTTCGGGAAATGCAGCACCGAAAAGCTTGACTCCTAGCGTGTTTGTATGCAGATTGGAACTAATGTATAAAATGGCTGTAGTAACGAGGGCGGGAACTAAATCCAAGTGGTCAAAATGCAAGGAAAATTCTGACAAGGACAAAATCACAGGAGTATATATTGGATGTACCAGGGCACACCCTATATGATTATTTTTTCCCTTCGATTCTCATATATTCTAAAATGTTATCTGTATTTTTTTCAACTGAAATAAATTTTCTTTCTTTTAAAATGCTGAAAACTCAATAAAACGTAAAAATGTTATAATAAAAGGGCAGATTAGCTTTAATTACTTTCACATATACCCATATGAAAAGTTCTGCGTATTCCTATTTATTATAGCTTTAGTATATTTGAAATATGTTTAACATATTACAGTAAGACCATTCATTTTATTACAAAAAGTAACTGTGATGCTATTTGATTTTAAAAATGTCGTTCTTGTGTGGTAGCATACAGCAGTCTTTTATTTTGAGTAATGTGTAAATATTTATTTTAATTCTGAAATACTGATCAATATTTTTATTATTTTTTATTTTTATTTTACATATATATATATATATATATAGCAAAGATCAAAATATGAAATATATACTTACTATAACAGTCTTACGTTTTTTATTGGGTTTTCAACTTTTGTTAAATGTTATTTCCGTAAAGTGAAGAATTTCAGATAATATTTTAGAAGCATAAAGTTGAAGAAGAAGAAAAATCATTCTTTTATTAATCTGCGCCTATGATGCTCTCGCTTGAATTTAGTCCATTTTGTCTGAATTTTCCTTGGGGTTTGTCCTCTTGAATTTTGTCCTGCATTCGTAATGATCTCTTTGGTAATTCTAACGGAGGCTGTAAGAAGAATAACTATTTCTTCAAGTTTCATCATAAATTTTAGATGCTATTCTTTTTGTTTTTCTCGGAAAACTGACGAGGATACAGTTCTTTATCAGCATTGTTATTCACATCTACTTTGGTAAAGATGAATATGATTTTTTAAATATATATAAAGCTGCTTGACACTGTAACTGAAACGAACATAAAATAAACTTAATTCGGTATAATATCATAAACTTAATTCGGTATATTTTTTTTTTCACGTCAAGATTTTATTTAGTTTTTCAGTAGTTCATATCAGGGCCGGATTAAGGGGGAGCTTAGGAGGGCTACAGCCCCGGGCCTCCAGATGAACAGGGCTCTCCATTCTGATCAAAATCTCAAATGGCAATCTAAAAAGAATCATGAAGATACAATCATCAACATAAAATAAGATATGATCAAAAATATAAAACACATTCCCTTTACTTTCTTACTGTACTTTCACAGAAATGTATTAGGTGACGTCAGCAGGGACCACTTATTTTTTGTAGCCATGGGCCTCCAGATGGGTTAATCCAGACCGGGTCCATCTCTAACATGCTAAGAGTCGCAGTACGTAAAGGTGCCACAGTTCACATCTTCAAGACATGTTTGACCATATATTAAGTAAACAATGCAAGAGGATGCATAAGCGACTCTTAAGAAAGAATGTTAGTGTTCTACATCACAACTCCTTTTTCGGCATCACCTTATCAGCTGATTTGTCATATATACATAATTCTATACTATATGCAATAGTATCATATATACTTATATTTTCATATTTATATTGTCAATGTAAATAGCAATCAATATCAATATCAATATTGAAATACTTCTTTGTTTTTAGTAGCTTCAATAAATCAAAAGATCAGATAATCGGGTTAACGGCCGTCTTACGCATCCTTTTGATTGTTTGCTTAATATATGCCAAACATGTCTTGAGGATGTGAACTATGGTATCTTTTACGTACTGCGGGAGTGGCGGTTTTAGCGGATAGGCCGGGTAGGCACGGGCATACCCAAATAATTTTGAAAAATATATAAACACTAAAAGATACAATAAAGAGTAAATATATTTTCCATTTTTTATATTAATAGTTAATAATTATTTAATAAACAGCATCAATTACTACTGTAAAAGTAATTTCCTATTTGTCATTAATCAATCAAATGTGAATATGCATCCATACGTGAGGAAGCGATTCTACCCAAAATTAAAATCCTAAAGTCGCTCTTGACTGAGAGCCCTAGCATATTGGAGGTGAATTACTGGAAAACTGAATAAAATTTTGTTGTAAAATGACTTAATACTAGACTGAAGTAGGTTTGTTTTATCTTCGTTTCAGCTACTATGTCAAACGTCTTTCTTGCAACTGAATCAATCAATTTTCCATTTCTCTGCAGGTAGCTTCTTCTTCTTCTTCTTTTTCTTTTTCTTTTTTACATCGCGTTCATTTTTACTGAAGTAGATGTGAATAACACTGTTAATAACAGAACTGTATCTAGTCATTTTTCCGAGAAGAACAAGTACAATAATATCTAAAATTTATGATCAAACTTAAAGAAATAGTTATTCTTCTTACAGAATCTGTTACAATTACTAAAGAAAATTTATCTTGAAGAAATCCCTCCCTGGACAGAATTGCTCGCCTCGAAAAATTAGGTAGAACGGGAATTCACGTTCTGCCTAAAGATAAGATCATTTAACATATTTCCTACAGAGTGCTGGAGGGCCTTTAATCAGAACGGGAAGACACCATTAAAAATCTTGGTTTTATGGTTTTTTAAAGATTTTGAATTCTTGTTTTTGAGTGCCAATAGAATAAAACAACTTACTTTCGATAAGATAAATTTTCAAGCAAAGCACGCAATGCACGATTGAATGGAAATCAACCTTTACACGGCTGTGATCGTCACAACAACGTTTGATCAATCAATTGCCAACGATTTAATCTCGACGTCACACCAAGCATGAGAAAGTCGACGCTAATTGGCTCTCGCTGAGGAAGGAAATCCAATGCAATCGTTCGTTGCATCAACAAAGTTTAAAGTTTGTTAAAAAAAGAGAGACTTAATTAAAAAGACAATAATAGGATACGACCTTAATGCAAGATTGCAACCCCCCCCCCTTCCCCAGATTTTTTGAATAGCCCTTAAGTTCAAAATTCTGGACAAATCATTGTTCTGTGACCAACTCTAATGCTTGTTAACATCGCTTGAGTAATACGAACACACTGATACTTTCTTAAAATCTGATTGCATTTTCCGACTCTTAGAGCAATTTCCCTAATTCATGACTATCCATAACCTTCCTCGAGTTTCAAGGTTATTGAGAATTCTGTTTAACTATTTGAAAAATTAAGATAATATTAAAAATGTGTCCGTTAAAAAAAAAAAAAAAAAAAAAAAAAAAAAAAAAAAAAAAAAAAAAAAAAACTAAATGTACTCGTATTCACAATAAATGAAATTATAAAACATTTAAACAATTGATGACTATATATTTACCAAGAAATATCAATAGATCGAGAGCTACAAACTGAACTCTGACACAGATTAGGCAAGGCAACAACGAAATCGACACAAATAAAACGAAAGAATAATCAAGATGTCTTCAACGAAGAAATTAGTAATAACTACAATTTACATAATTAAATTCTAAAAACGTGTTCTCTTTTATCATTACTATTATTTATAGTCTTTCATTCTTAAAATGTTGATTACTATTTTGAAAATAATCCGTTATCTCCTCAAGAACTTTTCCTACATATTGTGTATACAGCATATACTAAGAAGCTGTGAAGCCAACACACATAATAAACTAGCTCTTGACCTGGTTAGAATAAAATAAACTTGCTAAAATTAGGCTAATAAAATAAAAATCTAATATGTCACACAATGATGTGATTAACTAAAGTAAAAACATTATAACAGTACCTGAATACATATAAATTACAATCATATTGTACAGCCAGAAACAATATTAAGTATAGGTTGGAGGTACAAGAAAGTGATAGCTCCAACCTATACTTATTAATATTGTATCTGACTGTACAATGATGTTCAAGAGTTACCTAGACAATACGTATTTTTATTAATAACTATGAAAGAAAAACCGTAAGACAAAGTAAACTCACTCTCATCTATAAAAATGACTTTTCTACAGAGTGTATATGAAAAGTCCCGTACCATAGATAAAATTATTTAAAAAATCGTTCTTTTGTTGCACTGAATGATGCTCTCACACGAAACGTAGAGAAATAATATTCTTGTTTAGGAGTGAAAGTTACTCACACCGAGAAGTTGTCAATCGACGCCATTTTGAACGATAACCAATATCTGACACCACGGTGGGACGACTACAGGAGAAATCCAAATGAATCACGGACGAATGCAAGGCACTTGGCCTAGATTATATTCCCCATATACTCAATAATTTGCGATTCCGCTTACAAATAAGTGCAAAACACACTGAAGAAATCCGAACTACACTATCTTAATATAGGAAATTTGGATTTAGACTATTTCCATTGAGTAAGTACAACTTCCTTTTCTTCTTTTATCTTTATCTTTCCTTTTGTATTTTGCGAGTAATATTCTCGTATTATTATACTGTTATCTCATAATTAGGTACATCTCTCTACTTTGTATGTGTACACTTCTGTACATTTGGAATTACCAATGTATTATTGTAATTTGTACTATGTGTCTTGTAATTTTCTTCTTTCTTTTCGGTAATTTTAAATTTCAATAAATATTGTAATTTTGCCTATGGTGCAAGTCATTTCCGACATCCTGTAATAAATGTTTATTATTGTTATACGTTTACAAATTACCTTTCCTCCAACTATACTGATTCCAAGGCTACAATTTGGCTCACGAAGAACTTCTACCGAGCGTTCAGGCCCCCAATGTTTAGCTAGGAGAACAGATGGCGAAGTGTGCTTGTCAACAACTGAGGAAGACGTGTAACCCTGTGTAGTCTGAAAAATATTGTCAGAATAACATATTCACATACACACCAAATAAAATACACATACTATATAGTTAAAAAAAAAAAAAAAAAAAAAAAGCACGGCCGTTTAACAAACAAAACATAAAAGTTTACAAGGATGTCTCAAATTTAGCACAAATGAAATACAAATAAGCTAATAATTAACTAATTATTTTAACTTTCTCTTCTTTTTTTCTTGTTTTCTATACTTCGGTGATAAATCATGGTGACAAAGTCTTACTATGTATACTAATATAGTCAGAGATCGATAGATCTGAACTAGGTACATTATAAACAAAATTTGGATGAAACGAATTATGCTCTTATTATAATATGAAGTTTGAATATTATAAATGTGGATGTTCCCTCTCTCTGTACATCCCTCATTAATAATTCGGACAGAGTGAGCTATTTTCTACCAATTTCCAATTTTCAGAAACATATAGAGGGAGTTACGTTCTCTCTACAAGGAAGAAACTGTAACATTGGTTAATCCATTCCGAAGTAACTGACGAAACAATACATTAATAGAGAAATTTTCCGGCGTCTGCAGCACTGGCACCTAACTCTTTACTGGAGATTGTGCACATGAAACAAAGTATGTTTAATTTTAAAGAACTGCATGCAACACATTACATGATATATTTATCCATTATAACTAGAACAGATTTCATTTTGAACAGAAAGAGGGACTCAGTTATCTTACTAAGATAGAGTAATTCCAAGCCATTACAGAGTATCCAACGAGGAGAAAGGCTGAATCTAAGATTTTCACCTTTGCGTAAGGCACTGAAGCAACAGACTCCATATAATTAATTGGTGAATCGTGGACATGTAGAAAATTATAAACTTTAAAAATCACTTATACAGTGATTGAATATTTCATATACAGTATCATATTTAATACTACTATCTACTGTAAGTTCGAGAAAAGAGGAAATAATAGCAAACATCGAACTCAGAACAATAGTGAATCTCTAAATAAACTTCCAGGTTTCGATTTTTACCTCACCTTTTATTGTTGTAAGAATCACAGTTTCGAGTTAATCTAGCATAATTTCCTTGTACGAATATTAATTGACCTATCATGATGGAATAAGACAAACTAAGGATTTTGAACTTAAAACCTGAAGCCGCCTTTTGCTCAGCCGCCTCTACTACTGCTAATTTCTTTCTCTAACTCTGAACTAAAGTTAACTAGGTATTTTATAATTGGTGCTTTTAACGATATATTGTAATCCGGAATTGCCGAACGTATGGTCATCTCCAGACATCACTTTCATATGTTGATGATAATATTTACTTAGTTGTTATCAAAAGTGAATTCTCGGGTGGATGTGTGAAGATTTAAGAAGTTGGTTTTGAAATAAACTAAAATTAAACTGCCGATGTCAGTATGATCGTATAGTTACCGAGATATACAGTCAAGTTCCTTTGCAACTAGTGGTAGAGCTTCTTCCTGGCTAAGCGGTTAGCATACGCGCCTCTGGCGTGGGAAACCCAGGTTCGATTCCCGGCGGAACTCATGTGGTTCAGATTCCACGTTAATCAGTAGGTTCTCGTCTCATATAGCCCCGCTGCTGAACGGGACGTTAAACTCAAAATCAACTCAACTCAACGCAACCATGGCAATATACGAGAGAGCTCTATGAACACTATAGTACTAGCCTTCTTTGTAGCTAGATAACTCGATTTTCACAATTTCAGAGATGCATCTCTTTGCATACCCACCAAAGAATTTTTCTCTAATAAATTTCGTTTCGGCAACAATAACCTATTTATAAATTAGTTTATCTACTGTTTCAATCACCAAGAGTTTATCGACACTTACAACTTTTTACCTACCTGTGAAACTGTCATTGCATGAGCTGCTGTCTGTTCAGTAACGATAGTTCTTGGTTTCGGCTGTGGTGGAGATGAGATAGTGCGCTTTTCGTTTAGTTCCTGGTCCCGTGAAACAACCAATTTGTCAGTCTCAGATACTGGACTTTTAGTAAGTTTCGTTTGCACATCAGCTTCGACTGTTTTTGTAGAAACATCTGTAGGTACCAATTTACTGGGAATAGATATTGAAACTGGCGGTGAAACAAGTTTCTCTTCTTCTTTAACACCAATATCACCACAAACACTGGGTAAAACACTAGCAGATTTGTCATCTACACTCGATTGTTCACTTCCAACCATTACGCGAGATATGTTGGCAGGAGCACTAGGATGAACTTCTCGAAATGTCTGTACAGGTTCTTCGAGCGGTTTTGATGGTTCTTTACTTGAATCTATTACATCACTAGCCACAGAAACGAATGTCACATTTGTCAACCGGTCGTCTTCAGTTCTTGGGGCCACTGATTCCTCACTGTTTTCGTCTATTTGTTGCAATTCCCTTTTATCCTTCAGCGGAGATTCTATTTCCTTTTGAACATATGGAGACCTGTACAGAAAATACAATATATGTTAGAAACGCTCAAGTGTAACTTCTGCGTAAATTGTGTTAAATATTGTTATTTAATCACTTTATGGTAAACTGCAGATACATTGCTTTAATATTATGAGCATATTCAGTTTATTTCCCTCCCTCATGAAAACTTTACTCCTTGATGAACTGGGATTTATATGCGAAGGAAAAAAATTATGCTATATTTCAAACTATATTTCTGAACCGACTTTCTAGTAATGAGTATGACAATTGATTTCATCATTTTTGCTGTCAATAAAAGTGTCAGGTTCGAAAAGTAACATTCTCGGTTCAAAACAATATGCCTGCTATGTAAAGAAAAAAATGAAATGAAATCTTTGAGTTTTACGTCCCACTGTTATGCCGGTTAGGCTAAAGGAGACGGTGATGATGAGTAATGAATGAAATGGTGGAATGAAGAAAGTGGGAGGAAACGGGAGAACCCCGAGAAAACCCACGCACACGGTGTTTGTCCACCACAAAGTTCACTTGGCGGGGACTGGGATCGAACCCGGGATCCCAAGCACCAGAGGTGAACGCTCTACCAATGAGCCACCGCGGCCCTATGTAAAGAAAGCATATGCATGTGTACAATTTACTTTATTTTCATCCAGATACGCATCCTTATCTTCTTTGTGTTAGTTTCGTTTGTCGGAAATGTTAAACAAAAAATGCAATGCCATCTTTCATTATATATCCTACAATACTATTTAAAAAAATCCAACGATGAGGTATATCCTAGTCAATAAATGAAAATGCAAAAGCACAAACGTAGTTTCCAGAAAAATGGAGAAAACGCAATTAATTTGTAATGTGCTGTACGAAAACTAAGACAATTGAGTAGAACCAAATACTGAAATATACTCTCATTACGACACTAGCATGACGACAGTGCATAGAATGATTAATGAGCTATAGCCTATCATTATCAAAAACCATTAAACTTTAATTTCTGTTTAACTAAAATATTGTCCAAATATAAGATAATATCAGTCGATAGACCGCATTGGCCTGAAGAAGATAACATGCTTGAGTGTAAAATTTTAAATAAAGTTTTTGAGAAATTAAAAAAAAAAAAAAAAAAAAAAACTTTGGGATACTAAAAAAATTGTTGTTTGTTGCAAATAATAATTGACAGTTTAATTTTGCTGTAAGAAATTGTTATTTAGGAGGAAGGATTAGAAACTAAAGTTACAAGACCAATATTTCTAGAGTTTCGTCTGTTATAGAGGAATGAGGAGTATGTGGTAATTTTAATACATTTAGTTGGCCACTGTGCAGAGTTTCATCCACCCGCCAAGTACGGCACTACTTGTAGGTAAACACAAATGGCAACTAGTTTGGAAAACTTGTCTCGCAAAGAAGTTCGTTCAGTTATTCGATTTCTGTGTACGATACTTGTCATCGCAGTTGAAATTCACCGGCAGCTGGTGGAGGTTTACAGAGAGAGTGTAATGTCTTGTCAGTATGTCGCAGAATAATGTCGAAAGTTTGCAGCTGGTAGAGAAAACGTCACCGATGAGGAGCACAGTGGCCAACCCAGCATGACATCAACGGATTGCAACAGCTCGCGTGGAGGAGTTAATTCAGGACAACAGGAGAATCACTGTCTCCGCACATGAAGGAGCACCCAGGAAGCCGTCGCTTCGCTTCAGATGAGGAGGTGAAACACTTCCTGACAACGTGGCTGAACACGCAAAAACAGGATTTTTGGCAGGAGAGAATCTTCAAACTCATCCCACGATGCGACAAGTGCATCAACCGATATGAAGACTATGTCGAAAAATAATGTATGTACTATTTGTTGGCTGTATTAGTTATATGAAATAATATATATACGTTTCACTACAGACTTTGTACCCTTGGTTTCTGATCATCCCACATATTTGCATATACTAATTGTAATGCCTATATGTCAACGAAAAACATAATTATTGTAAGTTCCATATGTAGCACATTCCTCTGAACCCCCCTTCCTCCCGGAAACAAATGATCAGGAAGTACTAGCGGAAATACGTCATCCTTCACCCATCCATTACCATCAATAATCGCTATGGCATAATTTTGAAAACCAGAATTTGTCCGTGCCCAGGAAAAAGAAGAAAAAACAAAAGAAAAGAAAGGAATGAAGCGATCCTGACTACTTCTTACGACTTCACATCCAATAATGCATTCGTTCAGTATGACAAAAACAATTCAGTAACAATAAGCCTCAGTGCCGGTCTGGCTAGGTTGGCTGCTCGGCGATCGCCGAGGGCCCGAGAGCCTTTGGGAGGGCCCGGACGCATAGGAAAATCAATATTTAAAACTTAAAAAATAACTTAATTATCAGATGTTTAGAATACAAAAACAGAATTAACTACTGATTATTTTAAAACACAACAACATAGTTTAATGTAATGCTTGAAAACTAGTTAAAAAACAACCAGTACCAGAATTACACATAACAAGCTATAGCTTAAGGCGCCACTCTTGTAGGGGCCTCCAAAATATTAAAAAAGTAAGTTGGATGTAATGACATTTTTTTCCTATCCAACTTTAATTTTCAGTTCACAGTTCATACGATATCTTCTTTAATAACATTACCTAGATACAGTACCGAAAACTAGTTATCTGTTATACTATTTCCCTTCGGACATTATAGTTGCCGCACTTTCATATGTGACAGTTTCCATAGATTTATTGTTCCTTTCTTTTCGTATTTTTCACAGGTTTTCCTAAAATTCTCTAACATTAACATTGTATTAATTCCCGACAAAAACGAGTGAAATAGCTTACTAAACATTTTTTTTTTTTTTTTTTTTAATTCTAAGATATTTTCCTGTGTGTGTTCTCTGCATGTATAACTTCATTAAAACAGCCATTTAATCACTAGAAAAAAGATTGAAGCAGTAGCTTAGTCTATTATTGGATGTTTACAGTGGGATGAGGTAAGCGTTAGCTTGTTGAATCTTCTAAATTCGTTACATTTTTGTCAGTATATTTTTCAACAGGCAATTTCGATTGCAAAACAAAATTTACAGTGCATTCCCTTCTAGGACAGTGGTGCCAATTTGAAAATTTGTTTCTAGCTGTAGTCATGCTAGACATGTTTTCAGTTACTTCTCCTGTGTCCATCTTTTTCCAAAGCAAGTGTTTAGACTGTGCAAAGGCCTGGCAGTCGGTAGATGCGTTATTAGACGAAATTAGAAGAAAAAGAAGTGACAAAAATTTTTAAAGATTGCATGACAAATGTAAATCCTTGGTTAAAGACATCAAAGGTTATTTTAGGAATGGGGAAATTGATATAGAATGTGATTTTCCAGAAAAAAGAATTCCCAAGGTGAAGAAAATGCCTTGCGAACAAGTTTCGACGAGGCTAGAAATTTGTCACATGACCAGAAATACAAAGCACTATACTTTAACATTCTCGATTATGCTAGTAAAAGAATAGAAGAATGGTTTGTACCCAACAAGACTCTACTGCTTGATTGTTCCTGGTTAGACCCAAAAAGGTACTAGGATATAGTTGCAATGAAGGTAGAAGATTTCCCAGATGATTGCTTGCAAACTGTTTCTCAATTAGCAAACGTGAATAGAAGTGAGTTGTTGTTAGAACTGAAACAGTTTGCAAACCAGTATCGTAATTTGAGTGCAGATTTTAGTGACAAGTGTGAAGAGCCAGAAGAGAATGAAGTGTGTAAATTTGTGAGAATTACAAGTAATGATGGTGATGGTGATTCAGATGAAAGTGTGACATCTGAAGAAGAATCTGAAGATAAAAAGAAAAAGTCTGAAACTCAATGTGGTACTAAAAGGAAATGTTTCAGATGTCTCTCATGTGCATTTCTCATTCTCTATAAACTATCGTCACAGTCTGGATTATTTAGTAATTTATATACTATGTTTAAATATATAATGACCATTCCATCCACTCAAGTGACTTGTGAACGAGTTTTTTCGAAATTGAAAATTGTAAAAAACAGACTCAGATATTCTTCAAGCGAGAACTTACTATCTCCTTTAATGTTGATGAATGTTGAGAGAGACTTGTTTATAAATTTGGACAAAAATAAAGTCATTGATGAAATTGCGGTGACAAGCGAAGTTTTGCAAAGAAAATTAATATATTGGTATGTTCCTGATACTTTGTAATTCCTGTGTGTGTCTGAGTCATTTTCAATTTTACAATTATGTGCTTTATGATATTGTAATCATTTATTAGTAGTAATCAATAATTTGCCTGTTTGTATTTATATAAATCTAGAATAAGCTTCACTTTGTTAGTACATACCAATATTTTCGTCTTTTTACAGTTAATGTGGTCATATAAATGTTGTAATACACGTTAAATATTTGTTATTAGTTCTCATAGAATAAAAGAAAGGTTTATAACTATACGGGTTTCGCACAATTTTGCCATATCAACACATTTCTCTTTATTTTACTCATAGCCTCATTACATCATATAGTACAATGCTGAACTGACGCCGAAATTTACATCATGATTTATATCTACGTTATATTGCTTAAGTATGTTTTACCTTGTCATTTATCATAACATAGATTTAAAATACTTCAGAAACTTTTTTTTTTTTCATAAACAAAGGTTTAATCATTGTTGTAAGTACCGAAGATACGTTGTGGAAAGTTTCTCGATCAGGGGACCCACAACTAACTTTAGCCGAGGGCCCGTGATTGCTCCAGACCGGCACTGATAAGCCTTACCCCAAATCGAACTTAAGACCTTCAAAATTAAGAGACTGGAACTACAGATTGGCTAATTCAGTTGAGCGGTAACAACTGTTTGAAGATCGATTTCTTAGTTTCCTGATTTTATTATCAAAGAAAATTTTCTTGAAAAATAACTTGACAACAATAATACAACTTGACAGAAATTACAGAAGAATCAATAACAATTCATTCTGAAGAAACTGGCCGCAAAAGATCCTTAAAAGGGAAAATTACACACATAATTAAGTAGAAAGTAGAAATATATAATAAACTTAGTAATTTATTTCTTAATCTTCCTGTTTAATATGCTTTGTTAGATCGTAATAAAGATAAGAATCAATATTTACGATCACGAACCTCGAATACAAATTGATCACTCGTGTAACGATTGTAATTTATTACGGTATTAGTATTTATCCATGGATTAATCCAATATATATATATATATATATATATATATATATATATATATATATATATATATATATATATATATATATATATATATCGCCGCCGCTATTATTATTATTATTATTATTAAGAACACTTAATCTGCTATTGATATATATCAATAGCAGGTTAAGTGTTCTTAATAATAATAATAATAATAATAATAATAATAATAGCGGCAGCCTTTATGGGTTAAAATAGATTACATCTGGCAACGAAAACCGAAACAATTATGTAGGAAGTAATAATGTATCAGCTGTTCTGTATCAGATCGTGTAATGTTCATTGTAATTATTCTGAAAATAGTAAAACTTGTTTTAAAATTAATAATAGTGATGATAAAAACAGAAATTGTGTTACACGCCCCTTAATCATCGACGGAAAATGCTAAATTGACAGCAAATGTGTGTTCAGCTAAAGTAATTAACTTATTTAGCATAAATCAATGATAAAACCTATATGCTAAACTTATAATTACAATCCTTAACTATTTGCCTATTATCTTTCTTAACTGTGTTTTAGTGAGACTAATTTATGAGAAGAAAAATTCCTTACTTATTTCTTCACTTGTAATATCTTACATATGAAGGAAGCATATCTCTCCTTTGCATTCAGTAAAATCTCATCATCTGATAATATTTGCACGTTTTAGCTCTGAATGCATATCACTAATAGATGTAAACTCTCACTGACAAAATATGGTAACTTGTGCTACAGATTTCACATTTAAATTTTTCAGTGTTGGCAGATCTTATTAAGAAACCTAAAGTAGGTGTATTACTTGCATGAATGAAAAACTAAATGCATATATAATGCTCATAAATGAGTGTTATTGTTAAGTTGAAATTGTACATTTAGTTCTTATTAATAAATCAATTTATTGTGATTATTCATTCTTTATCCAAATTTGCTTCTTTAGTATTTAGTTCTGGATCCTTAGTACGGAGCAGTAAAATTCAGATAATTTCTTTCTATTGGTGAAGTGGATTTTACATACATGTCCTTTATCTATGATTGCTACTAAAGAAACGTATTGATAATCCTGAAGATGCAGTATTTTTCTCTCTTGGATCTCTGATGTGCTTTCTGATTCTTGTTCTAATATTGGGCCTATTGATACCGAAGTATGTTTTGTCACACTCGTATTTTACTTCATATACTTCAGACTGAAAAATTTGTTCAATAACATAATGTTTGGAACTACACAAAACTTCGACGTTTATCACAGGTTTTAAACTTAATTTTAGATTATACTTTTTAGTATTTTTTTAAAAATTCTGAATAGTACATTTGTATGTAGTGAAAATAGACTTTTGATCATTTTTATTTACTTATTTAATAAATTTCTGGAGTAAATTTAAATATGATCTTAGCTGTTAAATGTAACTTTCTCAACGTAAAAACTAACTCACATATCTGGACACATTTGAAGATAAACTGATTTTCTTATTTAACTTTTCAGCTAGGAATACAAATATGGAAGTTAATTCACACAATAGATTTGACTAATTAGATTGAGCAGACCTTTCATGAATATGAAATAGGTTTTCTGGAGATGGCTGAAATGGATTTATTGTTTCTTTCTATAAAAATGACATTTGAATGATTCAACAATTTTTTACTTTCTAACTCTATGTGTTTCATTTAAATATGAATTTGATTTTAACCTGTAAGAAAAAATTGAAATTGTTCTTCATTCCTATAAATAATTGACTAATTTATTCATCTTTATGTAAAAATTCAAATTATTGCAAATTATTGTAAATGCGTAACTCAAACACTAAAACTCACACCAAGAGATATCAATTCCAACTGAGCAAAGCAAGGCCATTTTGAACTTAAATGAAAGTAGAGTCACTGCTTATGCGTAGAGATTGTTTCTCTTTTAAAATTGGATATGCAGGTTTTTTTTTTTTTTTTTCACACACAGCATAGTTCTCATTGCTACTAAATTTTTTTAAAAAAATATACAATTAAAATTAAATGTTATCCTTATGAAAAAAACTAGAAAACAATACTTCAAACACAAGGTAATGTCTGGGACTGAGAAGTAAAGTAATATAAGTCATAAAATATTAATTTCACACGAGAAGCGAAGAAGTATTTGCGTATAAGATAATATTTTGTTGAATTGCGTCGATTGTTTATTGACGGAAAACTTGTTCACTTCCTGCGTAACAGTTGCCCATATCTCAAAACTTTCCTATTGTCCCTCATACTATATTAATGTAAGTACGAAAAGAAATGATATCTGAAGTTCGGCCAAAAAGTGACTTGTCATAGTTTACCTCTCAGATATAAAAGTATTTGGTCTAGGAATTAATTCGTGCGGTTGGACAAGAGATGGCGCAACGAACGGAGCGTCCCACAGTTCCGTGTATCCACACATGTGTTGCAAACCCCTGTCATCGCGTATCGTTCGTAGTATAGGGCAGTGGATTAAAGCGTCAACAACACCAGTTTGTAGTTAAGTGAACATGGCGCAATTTGTGCCTGATAAAGTGTTTTTGCGGGGTGTCCTGCTGCATTACTTTAACATGCAGAAAAGTGCGACTGAAAGTCATCGTATTTTGGTGGAAGTGTATGGTGACCATGCTCTAGCTGAGC
Source organism: Thermobia domestica (assembly GCF_964235325.1). Taxonomy (NCBI): domain Eukaryota; kingdom Metazoa; phylum Arthropoda; class Insecta; order Zygentoma; family Lepismatidae; genus Thermobia; species Thermobia domestica. The sequence goes on from NC_137469.1 coordinate 78,041,922, forward strand.
GAACGTGTCAGAAGTGGTTTGCACGGTTTAGAAGTGGTGATTTCGGCTTGGCAGACCAAGAGCGAGCTGGACAGCCAAAAAAAATTCAAGACGAAGAATTGACAGCATTGCTCGAGCAGGATTCGTGTCAAACGCAGGAACAACTTGCAGCAGCATTAGGCGTTGATCAAACAACAGTCTCCAAACGCTTGAAAGCCATGGGAATGATTCAAAAGATGTCACATTGGGTTCCACATGAATTGAAAGACAGCGACGTTGAAAGACGAAAAACCATTTGCAAATTGCTGCTTCAACGACAGAGCAGAAAGGGGTTTCTGCATCGAATTATTACGGGTGATGAGAAGTGGATCCATTACGAGAACCCTACACGAAAAAAGGCCTGGGTGAAACCAGGTGAACCAGGTCCATCACAACCAAAACGAGATATTCACTGTGCAAAGGTTATGCTGTGCATATGGTGGGATATGAAAGGTGTGGTGTACTATGAGCTGCTGCAACCGGGTGAAACTATGAATGGAGAACGTTATCGACGACAATTAATGCGTTTGAAGCAAGCTCTGGCCAGAACACGACCAGAATGGGAGAACAGACATGATAAACTTATTGTTCAACATGATAACGCTCGCCCACATGTCGCAAAACCGGTCAAAACCTATTTAGAAAATGTCGGATGGGAAGTTTTACCCCACCCGCCGTATTCACCAGACGTTGCTCCTTCGGACTACTACTTGTTCGATTGCATGAACAACGATTTGATTGGACAGCGGTTTACTTCTTCAGAAGATATCGAAACATGGGTCTCTGACTGGATCGCTTCCAAGGATGAGGACTTCTTTCGCCACGGAATCCGTACATTGCCTGACAGATGGGCGAAAGTGGTGGCTAGCGATGGACAATATTTTTCTTAAGGTATTTATGTATTTTGTGTTTGTACTACAGCTTCAATGTGTGCGTACCAACCGCACGAATTAATTCCTAGACCAAATATAATTCTACTTTTCGAACAGTAACTGGAGCTGTAATAATTATAAGTAGACAAGATTCATTGTTTATTACTTATTTTCCCTTTTAAACAGAGAAACAAATTATTTTTGACAACTACACCATAAGCAGCTCGTCAACAGGGTCGAAAGAAAGCAAGTGGAAAGAAAAATAACATTAGAAAGGGAGGTCTGGAATATGTTGGCCATTTTCGTCATAATATTTAAAAATGATGATAGTGACGACGAAAGTCTTTTTTTCTCGTATTATTTTTATTTATTTATTTATTTTTATCCCCATCTATACTTAGTCGAGGAGCAGTTCCAAACTTAAATGCATGTAACAATAACGTACTAGTTACAGCTTGAAAATATGATTAGCAGAGACCGGTTGTTAAGCAAAACGCCTATTTCTTAATGTTACAAATGATAAAATTGAATGCGCTGAAGTTTGTTTGGAATGATTCATGTTTAAATTTCAGAAAAAATATTTTGTCTATTTCGCACTACTGTATATTGCCTATTTTATAGCTAAAATGTCTAATATTGCATATTCTTGGCATTTTCTTTACGCTATAAGACTTCATTGGAATAACTACATAGATCTACCCAATAAAGATTTCTGTCACATTCTAGAAATTTAGAAATTACAATAAAAGAACCTTGTTCAGGTCAGGTTCAAGCTTCATATCGATGAATGGAAAGAACGTTACTACAAGCAATGTGAGAGACTTATTGCTGCTTGTGCAAATTAAAGAGAATTGAACACGTGTACAAAACTGAAAATGTACCAACTGACATAGTCTTTTGTGCTTTAAATGTACTCCTGTTACATCCATGAAAACAGAAAGAATGTTTTAGATTCTGAAGTGTGTATTGTATGGTTAAATATAAAATTATCAATTGACAACTTGAAAAAATACCTCGCTACCATGCGAAACTGCAATTTATGATTCCTTATAATGAACCACCAAGATTATGAAATTAAAATGTATTTAATGATTTATCTATTTTTTCGGAAGTGACTAATAATTCCTCTTCAAACTGTTGCGCTTTTAGTGCTGCAAAACTTATGACTGTTTCGATAAGTTTACTAACTGAAGTGATAAAAACTATTTTACTTATTAGATATACATAAAAAAAATCTTCTTTCTTTAGAATAAGATGTTTCCTACAAACAAAAAAACCTCTTTTTAGATTATTTAAGCTCTACATATAGCTTATTTCATTGGATATTTATATTCATTATTTTGAATTATAGTTTCAATAATACGCACTAAAATCTAACTCCTATTTGTCTGCCTATTTTCAACTTTTTAGTGTTTGAACACCCGGTTTCAATTGGCGCTTACTCGTATACCTTCATTTTAATTTCTGACTACATAATACTACTTATATTATAAGGTATTAGATATTATGTCCATAGATTCAAACATTTCAGCACATGCAACATTCTATTTTAGTTCACGGCCTTAATGGCAAATATTGGACACACACACATACACAACGTATATCAAGAACAAATACAAACTTTATAAATTAATTTTGTATATATATTCATATGAATACTTCATACTAAATCGTAAGCCAGTGTTACATGGAAATTGTAACATTATACACATAAAAGACATTAATTAACATAAAGCAAAACATGAATATCAAACTAGCACCATACAACATTTTAAAAGTATACATATATGATAATATATTAAAATATCGTAGAACAATAAAAATTACAGAAAAGCTTGCGAATACAAAAAAATGTATTTATACTACAAATTACAGAAGAGTTATATACAAGACATATCACAAACTCGAGTTTACAAAGAACACAAATGGACAAATTAATTTTTACTTTTCTTCGTAACAAACAAGCGCACAGTACATTATTTCACATCTTTCATATATTTTTCTTAAGTTTCAAAATCGATTTCAGTTCTCTAGCAAAAACCATGTCATCTGCACAATCCTTCTTCTCCATTTCCAATAAAATGGAAATAAGAGCGCATAAATTTCCCTTTCAATTAGTTTTGTTATTTCTTGTGCATATCTTATTTGAAGTAAATATTAAAATATTTCTTGTCCTAATAAATGTCACTTTATGACAAGAATTTTATGTTCGTTGGGGAGGATAGCCTGTTACAGTGAAATTATGTCGTCTATAGCTCAATTGACCGAACTTACCGGTTTAGTCTACAATAGAGTAACCACACGAAAAGTGACCTGAATGAAGGCAGCAGTTCTTCCAGTAGTCTGATTGCGGGAAATTATAGTGATTGGTACGGGAATTTTAGCCTAGTCCTAGATACCGACAGAGTAACGACTGACGAGAAATTGCTGTGAAGAAAGCAAAGAGAATTATAGTAGTATCTCAAACGCGAGAAAGCTATGTAAAATTGTTTCTCGCCAGATAAAGGATTCCACACTTAGCTCTCGCGAAGAGAGAATTTCTAGGAAAATACTATTGGACGAGATAATAACAACATCGCAAAGACAGCTAGAGTAAGAGCAAGAGAATTATGGTAGAATATGGAACTGAATACAGTGTTACTGTGAAAGAAATTATATATATATATATATATAAAAGCGAAAAGAAGAGATGAAAGAATTTTATATAGAGGCAAGTTTAACAAAAGGATATCCAAAATGAGGATATGTAAAGACGATGAGATAAAAATATACGAAATGAGTTTACAGAAGTCCTTAACTACACGCTGTATCACTCGGTCATTTGGGAAGTTCTTCTCTGCCAAGAAGTGACTGAGATGCCGAGAAGGGTGGTGGTCGGTTGGATAAAAGTCAGGAGAGTAATACGGAAGACAACTATGGAAGTTTCCACTGTCGTTTGAGCGACACCTAGATGTGCATTATTATGAATACGATGTGAATTGACCATCATTGGATGCTTGTGGACAAGTTTGCGGTGCATTTCATGGAATTTAGCACTATAATGATCCGCAGTGATAGGATCGCCTCGAAGGAGAGAGAGAGAGACATGATGGATCACCCCCCTATAGACCACAAACCAACACCACTACTTCCTTTGCGTGGAAGAATAGTGACGATTCAATACTTACGATTGTTATAATAGATCAATTTTTCATCAGAAGTGACAATCTGATGCAGAAATTTTCCCCGGTTATTTCATACGGAACTGTTTATCTCCAGAAAACGGTCCTTGCTGGCTGGTGTCAACTCATGTAGCGCCCATGTGTCAACTAAACGATTGTGAGGTGCCGCCTAACAACAGAAGTATGGTGTATGCTTAATACCACGAACGCTTTCCGACGACCTATTTTTACGGTGTGCCTGAAGAACTAATCAGAACATTAACTGTAGATAGGCGGCATAGAAGCTAATTTTTCAATGCTGTGTTACTGGCACAAAACTTCACAAATCAAAGACCATATCACTCATTCAGTGCGTTCACTTATAACTACTGGCTCAATTGCACAGTTTTATTTACAGGTGTATTGTAGCTACTAGACCTGCAGAATGTTCTACCTGAACTCGTATAGGTATTCATATGTACTTTCATAAGAACTTGTCCTCCAACAGACTATCTGCTGAAAAAGAAGACACCCCGGCCTGTTTTCTGAGCATGCATGGAGTTTGTGACGTCGTACCCTGCCTCGGTCCATCCATTGATTGTGTTATTGACAGTGGTATCCCATTAGATGTAAAATTTTGACTCTTCAATCGTACCAACCCAAGAAATGAAAAGCTGTCAAAATATATCTTGAAACTGACAGTGACATTGGATACGAAATTGAGCTCTGAAATATGTAAGAACTATCGAACTATTAGTTAATACATAATACCGTGAACTGTAACCTATTTTTTATTGAATTGTTGGTAGATTTGTATTTTCAAATTTCTGTTGCCGATCAAGATGTTTTATCTAGAACACCATTCAACGTTTTGAGCTTAATACATCGAAGCTTAGACGTTATATTTTATAACCTTTAGTACTGCCATTGAATCTTTTCAACGATTTTTACATGTTGGTGTTTCTGTCTTCAACAGCCCAGTCCGCATTGCCAATAAGAAACTAAAAGCTCAGTTTTAAGAATTTTCCTTATAAACTTAAAAGAGTATGTGCAAGTGAAAATCGGTTAGGTTATCCTTTAGTAGAAGAAAAACATGGTACAACACGCTCACATTTGTGACATTCAATACATTCAGGTAGCACTTAATGGGAAAGATGAACAAAGCCAGAAAACACATACGCAAAATTGATAAACATGCAAATTATTAGTTCACACAATCTTATTTCGCTACTTAAAACTTACCGATAATAGTCAGGAAATATCCTAGGATAGCAAAAGAAACAAAAGAAATGAGGTGTGATTGCCGTGAACGTTTAAAAAAAAAATGCGTACTATACAAAAAAGTAAAATCAGTAGTAACTTAAAAAAAAAGAAAATTTCTAACAAGCAAATAATATGTAAATTATAAAATAAATAAATAATACACAAAATAATAATGTCTGTGTGAAATAATGAAGTGTGTATCGTGCTGTACGAAAAAATATATTCGAATGCAAAATTAATGTCAATAACAGGGCTTTACAATAAGCTTTGAGTCCCCGATTAAGCTATCACTGACACACTAATGGGCAAAAAATTGTAAATAAAGCAAGAAACATTCAATGAAGCTTGTGATGATAAAATAAAACAAAAATGATTATTAAGCATATACACAGAACTTCATTGTGCAACCAAATTTACTTTTAATACAATGCAAGTGTTTAGGTCAAAATCTGGCTTATACAGTTAAACTGGTTTATAAAGTGCATATTTAGCACCATAAGTAAACAAAAAAGATAGTTATAGCACACTCGCAGAAGAAGGCGTGTTATTGTTATTATTTTAAAATGTAACACTTCACTTTATTTTATCAGTAGTTTAGATATAATTTTAATTACATAATTTTATACACAAAATATTATCTTACCTAGGCGAAATTTGTGTAGAGGGTTTTGCAGGCACCTGAGCATCTGATTCAGAACGGATTGATTTCCGATATGCTACTGCTGCTGAACCTTGGATATAAGTAATGCTGAAAAAAAGAAGTTGAAAATAAATACAATACTTCTGTTGCACTTACCATATGTAAGTAATACTGAGAAAAAAAAAAGCAAAAAATAACTACTATACATCAGATGCTATAATAAGGGTTGATATAAAGGTATGGAATAAACCGTGATATTCCTTGGTTTAGGGTACTGCCTTAATTACAGTATATTAACATGAAAAAAAGAAAGAGTAACAACACTTATCCGCATTAATATCAGTCATTTATCAATAACCCATTCGTTGGTAGTGATGAGACAATAAACTATTTTTTACGAGAAAATTAGGTACTCGCTTTTCACAAAATATTATATACAGGGTGTTAATGAACTATACCGACAAACTGTAGGAGGTGATTCCTTACAACAAAATAAGAGAGAAACTTCATGTAGATCTGTGGGGAAAAGTGCATAGTTTCAGAGATAGGGCTGTCCAAAATCGCGAAAAGACCAAATTTCAAGAGGCCCTATTTCGAATTCGAGAAATTGTGAATGGTGGTCCTTATCAGCGTAAAGGAAGTCACGCATACGCAATCCAAAAATGCATATTTCATTAATGTTCAATGGGTGTACAGAGTATTCCATACAGGGTGAAATTCCCGGATATGCCATCATCCGAATTTTGAGATATGCTCTAACTTTATGATTGGTCCAAAGTAGGCAAACGATAAGCCTTGATAACAGTGAACATGGAATCCTTTGACGCGAAGTGTTAAAGATCGCCAGCAGCACGGTCTCTCGCACTCGGGAAAACGTGTGCTGCAATATTTTCTTTCACGCTTACAAGTGAGGAAAACGTGAAATATACCGTGATGAAATACATCACATCACACGTTATTCCGAACACAAAAGTCATGGAGCTGCCGGTTCCTAACACTTCCGACTTCCCTTGGAAGCATTGGATGTCCATTGTTGTCAAGGTTTACTTCCTGCCTACTTTGGACCCTCCTTGAAATCAGGGTGTATATCTAGAAACTCTATTAAGAGCATATCTGAGAATTAGACCCTGTAGGAAATACCCTGTATTTTGATGTAAGGAATCACCTATTGAAAATTGACGAAATATGCACTTTTGGATTGTGTATGTGTGGCTCCCTTTACGCTGATAAGGACCACCATCCACAGTTTCTGGAATTCGAAATAGGGCCTGTTGAAATTTGGCTTTTTCGCGATTTTGGACAGTCCTAGCTCTGAAACTACGCACTTTACGCATATATATAGCGGTATTGGACAAAATAACGTGAATAGTAATTGAAAATCCCATACAAGTTTCGAGTGTTATCGTACAGCACGTACTGTAGTTAGCGATCGTGTTTTGTTGTCCAGAAATGAGATGGGCCTTGCTTACCTGTTATCAGCATTCAATTTGAGCAAGAATGTTGTAGTATGACAGTGATGTGTTCAAATGGTAAACTCCTCGGACTTTCAACGAGTACAGATTATGGTCATCTGGTCAATGGGAGCGTCTGTGATGAAGGTGGCATGTGTAGTGGGGGCTTCGAAAGTCATTGTCCCCAATGTTACGTGGGTAGAAAAACTAAATATGTGAAACATAACAGTGGTTCAAAGACAACACTATCAATACAGGTGCAGAAGGCTTAAACAAATTGTGTCAAGAAATACGAAGACAACTGTTACTAACATTACGGCAGAATCAATTGTCACCGCAAGACCCTGATTTCCAGAAAAGAGAGCGTAGAGGCTCTATAAAATGGATGCTTATGGCAAGGCTGTTATAGCCAAACACCTGGTGACACCACTAAATATTACCAAACGACTTCGGTAGTGCAAGGACCACATGCTGTGAACTGCCAATGGAAACCAGTCATATGGTCCAATTAATAGAATTTTACGTTGTTTTCCACAACAGAATGTCCATACGTGTGGCGAACACCATCTGAAGCCTAACCGTCAGACTGTTTTCTGCTAACCTTGAAGCAAGAAATGATTCTGTCACATCGTGGGAAGTGATAACGTGGTTTTCTACAAAGCCCATTGCAGTCTTACATAGAACAATTACTACCCAGTCTAACAGGGAAAATTTTACGGGATCACGTTATCATCATCGACCGAACAATGTTTACTGTTGGCAGGTCTATATTTATATATAGTGTGCCCCCGTGTTCTAAATAATTTGCCGCCCCTACACAAAATTTGCCACTCCCTCCTGAAAACGACCAATATTAGAGTTGAATTCATAGTTTTTCGGGTCGCTGAGATGAATAGTGACAGCTTTAATCCAATTCAACTTCAAGGTCACACTTCATTTCCCAGGGAAGAGGCGGGATTTTAAAAGTAATCGAAAACGACAGATATTAGTGTTGACTTCTTAGTTTCCGAGGTCTCTGAATTTAACGGTATCAGTTTTCATGATCAAGTTCATCCTCACCCCTTGGGGTGAGGGTGAGAGAGGATGACTTTTTAAAAATAATCAGATAAGGTAGCTAATTAGTAACTACTGCAACTAGAGCGAATTAAACACATTAACATTTTCTTGCGCTTACCCTAGACTCTACGTGTTGCTAGTTTTAAATATCACTTTATTGTGAATCTTAGAAAGAATTTCAAAGTTTTGCCGCCCCCTAAATTTTGCCGCCCTGTGCTCGAGCACAGAATAGCACTTACCTAAATACGGGCCTGCCTGTTGGTAAAGCGTCTATCAAGAAGATTTCGCTTCCTGTCACATGTCTAGGACAGTTACAGCATAGTTTACGGATCATGACTAGGAATTTTCCCACCTCTCCACAAACCCCAGATCTCAACACCACTGAGAATTATGATGTCTTAAAACATTGTGAGGTTTTGTTCCCATCCATCCCCTCTAAAATAATTAGGTCATTTTGAAGTAACAAGAGTACAAAATCTCACTAACCACGATTCCAGAACCTGTATCAGTTCATTTCTCGTCAAAGGTAGTTTTAGCTGTAAAGATGGTTCTACATCGTACTAGCAGGCCCGTATTTAGGTAAGTGCTATTCTGTGCTCGAACACAGGGCGGCAGAATTTAGGGAGCAGGCAAAATTTTGGATTTTTAAAATATTATTCGCAATAAAGTAATATTCACAACTAAACCCGCAGAGTCCCGCACATACGCGAGAAACTATGTTAATGTGTTTAATTTGCTCTAATTACAGTAGTTACTAATTTGCTAGCTTATCTGATTATTTTTAAAAAAGCCATCCTCTCCCACCCAACTCTAAGGGATGAGGGTGAACTTGAACATCATGAAAACTGATACTGTTAAACTCATTGACCTCCAACATTAATATCTGTCGTTTTCAATTACTTTGAAAATCTCGCCCTCTCCCTGGGGAGTGGAATATGAACTTGAAGTGGAATTGTATTAAAACTGTCACTATTCATCTCAGCGACCCTAAAAACTATTAATTCAACTCTAATATTAGTAGTTTTCCATTATTTTTAAAATGTCCCCATGTTATTCTTATGGGGACTTTGCACCCCCGTGTCTCAGCTCAGGTGTGACCTAGAACCTGGAACGGGTCATTTGAATCATTTTTTTGAAAGCTTTAAAATACATTAAAATTTCATGTTTCTATCTATTATGATTCTCGGGCTGGAAAACGCTACAGACAGACACATAGCTTATTGTATTACGAGGGCGAGTCAAAAATTATCTACACTTTTGTCATAACTTTTCTTACATTGCGCACTTTGTCTTCTGTCCTCGCATATTTTATTGTTATATTGTTGTGGTAATGCTGTGAAAGTGTGATCTTAATTCATCCATTTCCTTCCTTCTGTTGCAGATATATTATGGCTGCTCCATTAGAAGTTTGTTCCAAAGAGGAACAACGAGCAGTGATTCGATTCCTCTGGTTGGAGGGTGTCAAAGGGTCAGACAGTCATCGCAGACTATCATCGCAATATGGGAGAAGTGTTTTCTCACGCAAAACTGTGTTTTGTGGCTCGAGAAGTTTAAAAGTGGTCGAACAAATGTAACGAATGAAGAGGGAGCAGGACGGCTATCAACCTCCACTACAGATGACAACATTCAGCAAGCTCGAGAGATGGTTCTGGCGAATAGAAAAATCACTATCGATGAGGTAGCAGCTGCTTTGAACATCAGTCATGGCTCTGCCCATCAAATCATCTACGACGAGCTCGGTTTTCGTAAAGTATGTGCACAGTGGGTACCAAGAAATCTTACTGCAGAACACAAGCTCACTCGTGTTAGGGTCTGTCAACGCTTACTCCCTCGCTTCAACAACGAAGGTGATGCATTTTTAAGCAGAATAGTCACTGGTGCTGAAACAAGGGTTCATCAAAGCGCCAGAGTATGCAGTGGTAACACCCTGGATCTCAGACGAAGAAAAATTCAAGACTGAGCCATTCGCAGGAAAGGTTATGTTAACTGTGTTTTGGAACTCACAGGGGCTCATACTGGCAGACTTCATGGAAAAGGGAAAGACAATCAACAGTGCGAGTTACAGTCAAATGTTGGAACCTCGGCAATTCGCAACAAACGCCGAGGCTTGTTGTCATAAAGAGTTTTGTTGTTGCATGACAATGCACGGCCACATATGGCTCATCACACTATTGAAACCATCAACAAGCTGAAATTTGAGATATTGGAACACCCCCTCCCTACAGCCCAGACCTAGCTCCATCTGACTTTTACTTGTTGGGCCACTCAAGGATGCTTTGCGTGGTCGCCGATTTGCCTCAGATTTAGACGTGCAAAATGCGGTGCAAAAGTGGCTTCACGACCAACCGAAAACCTTTTATTTGGAAGGAATACGTAAGCTCTTTGACTGTTGGGCCAATTGCAATGATAAGGAGGGAGATTACGTAGAAAAATTATGTGCATAGTATAACCCTAGCTTCATGTAAATAAACTGTAGAATGAAAGTGTAGACAATTTTTTACTTGCCCTCGTATTATTATTATAGATGCTATAAAACCTTTACTGACGGTGAATAATGTAAACAATTATTTTTTCTCAATGGATGAGTGGTTAAGCTCGTTGCCTTGTAATCAAGGGGTCCCGGGTTTGATTTCCGGTGGAGACATAAATGGTTCGGATCCCAAGTTAAACTGTAGGTCCCGTTCTTAGTACGTCATCATCCCACGAAAGGCAATGGCAGATTACCATGGGTTTACCTTGTCCAGAGTCCGGATCAAACACCTACCTTCGGGCAGAACACCACATCATAATCTTCATTAAGAGAATTAGGGCATTTAAAATTACGTTGTAACTTGTAATACCTCAACTGCTACTCAACAAGAGCTGGTGTACAGAGGTTGTTTCCGATCTATGGTGACGAAATTAAACACTTTGTGCAGCACCACCAAGCGGGAAGAGAAGAAAGCTGCCAGTCGTGTGAGTTCCTTGGACCATTGACTCTGCGTGACAGGTATGGTAAGCGTTTATCAGGACAAATGCCGCCCAAAATAAGTGCTTATTGGGAAGGCTACATAACTGCCCTTTCCGACGTGAACTACAGTTCAGTACCATTATCAAACTGTGCAAGGAGCGTGCATTTACTGTGTTCAAAAATGGTATATCACAGGCGTTGAAAGGGGCAAGTAAGGATAGGCGTGGGATGATTCCTGTGTGGCTGAAACAGGCCAACCCTTGGCCTGCCACTAACCGCACACGGACTAAGATTCGGGAAGTCGGGGCTCTGGTCACCAGGGAGAAGCCACCCACAAAGAGGAGTATCGCGAACCGGCTATAGACGTAACTGAAGATAGTGCACACCATGATTCACCGCGATCTGAAGTTGGTAAAGCAACGGAAGGGGCAGGCTCATAAGCTCTTGCTAAAACACATCGAGGAAAGTCGCACGTCACAACAATACGCTTCATCTCGATCTTTATCCCGCTATTCAAACCAGAAGTTATTCTACGATTTCCAGTTTAAGCACTGATCGCCATGGTAAAAAGGCAATAGACAGTAAGCATCAGTTTTTGATATGGATTTAGTACCACAAAAATAAGTTCCATCTGCGATCTTATTCCTATTTTGCAACTGGAACTGGTAGAATTCTACCATTTCCGGTTTTATTATTGTTTTCCCATAGAGTGAAAACAGTAATAGAATTTGATAAATGGTTTTTTATATATGAATTCAGGATTCCACGCATAGATTTTATCTCAGCTTCTCTTCTACTGGAACCGGATGTATTAAAAACTAGTACAACTTTCTATTGATATAACCAGTACTTCTGGTTTCAGCATTGATTCCTGAATAGTAAAATATGAAAGTGATAACTAGAAGCTGTTTTTGATATGAATTCAGTGTCCGAAGAACTGGTTTCATCTATGTCTATCTCCCTATTGTAAGCGGAAGTTATAGATCTACTACTTCCGTTCGAATAGATTGGAAGTCCAGCATAGTTTCACATTTTGAAACGAAGCTCATTTGTTTGCATATTATTTTGGACTTTTTTTGCATCGATTTTTAATTAATACAGACGATTTATGAGGGCGGAAAATATATAATTCATAATCACATTATGAAGTCCTAGAGAACTGAGGATTATTTTTGATAGAAACAACATCCTCTGAATAATCGCATATCCTTTCTATTGGTATGGAAGTGTATGAATTTATATACTTACATAATTTTCACTTTTAAAATTTAATGAACTTGTTTCTCCACTGAATTAGTCCTAATATAAGACTAACTATTTGGCAAACTACAACAAAATACTAATACTAATTATTATAAAGGAAATATTGTTCTTACAACATCAAAGCACAGGGAAAATAAGCACTCACGTACTACTTACGTTTTCAGCGCCAAGAGAATTCAAATATCTGATGGAATACACTGTATGAACAGACAGACACCTTTCGTGCTATCAGAAAGCGTAATCCCATTTGCATCACATTCAATGAATTTATACGGTTTCCGGTTAGAAACTAGGCTAGAATTACGACAGCATTGATTTATTTTTTCTTATTTATTTTTGACTTGACTACTGTGTAATGGAACAAGCCAATAAGAGAGAAGAAAACCGGATCTTCACGTAAGCTTATCAATGTAACAACTAACAACTTAATAAAATAACTTAAAACGAAATCAGTTTTAATATGCATTATGACTAATTAAACATTTACCAACACTTATTTCAAAGTGGTAATTACAACTTACTATTTTGTACGCTGCAAACTGTTAAAGTGAATAATAAAGAGTATGGGTACACCACACTAATTCAATTGCTCAACTGTACAAAGATTACGAAGTGTGTTATATGACAATTTGGTACACAGAAAATTGCCTCTCATCATGAAGTAAGTCTTTCAAAATTATCTGCATACAGGAGGGCGAGAGGCACAGCTCCAGTTCCTTTAGCTTCTGCCTACCGAACACTACACGACAAGACTGAGACTAACATCCGATTTTCTCTCAAGATTGGGAATGAACTTGCACGCAAGCTCCCTCCTTCTTTTTCCACTGGACTTTTAACGACGAACTCGACTCTTTTTAACGCCTTAAAAGACAATTTCATGTGTTAGTTTGATTTTACACATTAAGGTGAACCACTATGAACTTGAGTTAGAAACACACAGTATGTATACTCTCCGGATTTCCCCGAATAAATGAATATACTGTAGGATCCAGTGGCGGTGAAACTGGTTTCCCTTCCCCCCTCGCCTTTTAGTCTCTGGTGATTTTTCACTTTGAAGTCATTTTTTAAATTCTGACGTGAGACACAAACATTACATAAAAATAACAATGAATGTGCATTGCATACTGTCTTTAATATGTCTTCAATAAAGAATTACTGTACAAGGAATTGAAGCTATTCAAGAATAAAAAGTAACTGATATTGCCAACACGGCTCAACCTATTTCTTCAATTCTAATTTCTCAATCGATTCTGTAAAAAAAATCAACGATTTCATACCTACTAACATACATACTATTTAACTAATAGTGAAAAAATAACTTGCTTCATATATCGTATATTAAAGTATTTATGAACTTGTAAAATAGGGCCACGATAATATTTTCATGATGCATTGAAATTCAAGTATACAGGGTTAGCATAAATGATTCATTCATTTTGAAAAGGCTATATTTTCAAAGGTAGTACACGTACACACACGAAAGATATATGAAAAGAACCAGAAACTCACCAAGTTTGAACACTCTCTACAAATGTGCAATATCTGTCCCTTTGGTGACACGACACACGTCCAAACGATACTCGAGCTCATTTCATACATTTTGTAGCCCTGCCAATTGTCTGCACTGCAGCACTGATGCGTTCTTAGGGATTGCGGTAGTGGAGGTACGTAGACAAGGTCCTTAACGTACCTCCACAGGAAGAAGTCGCAGGGCGTTAAATCAGGAGATCTGGGAGGCCACGTGCTTTTCCTTTCACAGAGGCAACCGTGTCCTTGAATTGCCGATACCACCGCAAAAATGCTTTGTTTACATGACGGTTCTTTTCCATACTCTTTTCTGAAAGTGCGTTGCACAGCTATAACAGACGAATATCTGGCATATTCAAGTACACAAAAAATTTTTTCTTGCTTTCCCCTCCATTTTCGACAGATACTAATCTGGTACTGCTACACTGCCATCGGAAAGATAATGGACTAGTGCTGCTACACAGTACAAACTGGCTGAGTTTGTGGTTCTTTCCATATATCTTTCATGTGTGTACGTGTAATACTTTTGAAAATATAGCCTTTTCAAAACGAATGGATCATTTATACTAACTCTGTACATTGGATTTGATCGTTTCTAAAGCAACTGAATAACTTTTTGACCATTGATTTTCAACACCAAGATGTAGATCATCTATTTAACGTAGACTCTGAATCACACGTGATCCTACGTGATCTATCTTCCTCACTTCCCCGGATACTGTGATCGTCCTTGGACGTCATCGCTAATACCTGACGGGCCATAGATGTCGGAAGTCCAGAAATATAATTCCTAATCCTTAACTGGATCCTTTTGCTGACTAATAAATGGAATTGTGTGCTGCATAAAAATGTTCCAGCCATTGTACCTACTCTGAAAGGTGTTTGGAAAATTCTGACAAATTCTGAAACTCGTCATTGAAGGACAATGCCTAATTTGATTACCTGGAATTAATCAATGTTTCCTACAGGAAAAAGGCAGTCAAAAATTTATTGCACTAGCACGCATACTAGCACACCAAGCAAGTCAAGTAGATACAGTTCATGTCAAGTAGATACAGTTCAATAACAGGAGATATATAGTCTTTCGGTACTTACAAAATACGAAATATGGAAATTTTTGAATTCTCAAGTTCAAGCTTTCTCTATTACTCCTGGGCATTATAAACTCCTACGGCTGCTCGAAAGTATATAAAACTATCAATAAACATTTACCTTATATCTGTGGAAATAAGCTGAGTTCGCCGAAGCACTGCTCTAGCTTGAGAGTTTGTGATCTTCCTCATACTCTCATTGTTCACTGAAATTAGATAATCTCCGGCAACTATTCGTCCATCTTTATCTATGGCACCTCCTGGAGCTACGGACGTTACTAACATTCCATTAACTCCTTTATCAACTACATCCACTATTACACCTGTATTAAAATAAGGAATAGCATTTATTAATTTTCGAGAATATAAAACAATACAATATTCAGATTTAATCTATAGTTTTGGGCATGTAGAGTTGCCACATCACAGTAAGCAACTACTCCACGCATGTTCTTCGGCCAGTAACTTCGGAGAGGATGGACCATTTCAAGTAAATTTTCTTTGACATGGAGAAAGTATTAATTTATTTGTCAAAATACTTACCGAAAATAGCACTGGTTCATTCAACGTTTGTCTGCATGGTAAAATTACGAGTTGGAACCAGATTGTGCTTTCAGTGCAAATTTTCCCATTTACCTCTGTTTCCTATTTCATCAATCCTTCTTGACTATTACCTTGAAGCCCATCATCACTCATATTATAGCAAGACAGGACACTCACATTACAGCTGTCCTATGATGTTTACACTTTTTTAAACCGAAGGATCTTTTTTTTATCTAAACAATTTAGCCGAAAAGAAATAAAAGGTTAATCAAAAGTCTCCAAAGACACAGACAAAGAACGCTTATAGACAATCATCTTCCTATACGCGCTGTGGAAATCTGTTTTCATCGTGTGCACCATAAAAGAGCCAATCAATATTAGATTGAGTCACAAGGAGGTGGCGCTCCTTTTGGAGTATCGTCACTGAAGGTTATCATAATAATTAGCATATTTTTCCTTGCCTGTCAGTGCGGAAAGAACAGATAGAAAATTAACCCTACTGTAGATCTTTTTGTCACTCATTGTTTTACGTTATTCTAACCATTATAACTTAAATAAAGAAACCATGTATTTATACCCTTTCAGTTTCTTTGACTGTCTATAGATTAAGACATATTTCTCTCTAGCTTATTTTCCTGTTTGTGTACATTAAGACTTTTTCACTAAATGCCAGTTGACGGTTAGATTCAAAATTTCCATATAGCTACCGTCACATCGGAAGGCCTTTCCCGAGACGTGAAGCATGGGATGCTACTATGCCCCTTAAATGATTGATAACGTAAAATTTCAAGTTTTTTCGCCAATTTAATGTTTGTATATTTCTTGTCAATGTCCAAAAGCAGTCTCATCCCAGTTTGGACATACTACAGCAAAACCACAATGCATGTTTAATTTGACTACCATAATTACGAATACACATGTACAGACGTACCAACCGCTTACATTAAACACCCTCCACAATCTCTTATGTTGTGAATACACAAAGCTCAAGGATCCATGGTTTAAGGAGTTCAATGCTGATAATCTTCACCTTGTACATCCCCGTTTTCAAATGATCGTACATAAAGAAATTCAGATATGACATGTAAAGGAATCACTCCACGGAAGTCTGTATTTCAAGCCATAATCTATGGGGAAATTGGAAACCTAACCAGTATTGCATCTGGTAAAAGTAACCATACAATTTCCTATGTAAGCGCCACAGTAGTTCAGCGGTAGAGGGCCCACATCTGGTGTAAAGGGCACTAAGCTCAATCCCACCTCAAGTTAGTTTGTGGTGAACAATATCGTGTCCGTGGGTTTTCTCGAGGTTCTCCCGTTTCCTTTCACACCTCATTACGCCAATTATTTCATAATTAATAAGTTTCGCCTCCTTTAGTATTGGAAGGGTATTACTGTGTGGCGTAAAATCAAAAACTTCAATTTCTTCATTTTCTATGTGCGAACACTTTTGGCCCCACCTTGTATTTAGGTCTTCTCAGAGACTCCAATAGAATTTCTTCTTGAGAATTTTGATGTTTTATGAATAAGCCTCAATGCATTTAAAAAGGAAAAATACATATTAATTAAACATCCTTGTGTTAATTTTATCCAAAAGGTTTCAAAGCCTCTCTGACTCCTTTCTTACTGAGTAACATTCCGCTACGAAGTCAAACTAAAATGACATAATTGGATTTATCACTACTGAGAACTCGAATAAAACGAAATATGCTTATATTTCACACTTCTAAGTTGGGTAGAGCAAAACTGATGAAATGTTCCTCTTCAAAACCCGTTATTATTAGTTTAACTACTATATATCTCGTAACATCGATTAGCAAAAGTGTTTAAACATATTTCATATCAATATATACAGTACAGTATCATATAAGAGGCATGTAGTACTAACAACAGATGTAATGCTTAAAAGTTCCTATTACCAAGCTGAGCATGAACGGTAATTATACTAACCCAGCGGATCGGCTCCTTTCTGTATTTTGATGGTTCTTTCAAGACTTGAAGGTAGTGGAAGGATTTCGGCAGCCCACGACGATGCGGGTACTTCCGTAATTTGATCTTCTTCGTCTGTGCCTGGACTTCGATCCACAATTGTTGGCAACGGATGACTAGGAATCAGGCGTTCTGTCGTTACAGGTACCATTAACTGAAAATTTCAATAGTAAGAATATATGTCAATGTACATTCATGTCCAAAATTATTGTCGCATGTCTATAAATATGTTGTTGTAGGAATGAATATAATTTGGTAACGAATTCGAATTCGCCTGGTATTTCTTATAATGTTAGTATGTGTATAATCGGCAAAGACATGTATGTGCCAAATTTCATGTCAAAAGATCAGTAAATAAGAACAATAAAACGAAAATAAAACTTTCTTGTCTATTTAGCAACATTTTGTTTTGCTCATTCTAATTTTTGTTACCACAAATATACATTTCCCGATTATACATATAGTATCAGTATCAAAAATTCCCTGCAAAATCATTATCAAATTACATTCTTACAAGAAGACAGTTATAGATATGCGACAATCATTTTGAACATGAGTGTACAAAGGAAGAGTGAACAAATATTCCAATATATAAATAATGATAATCAGTGAAACCTATCCATATTGGTCACCATCGGTTGCATTGGAAAGCGGCCAACTTGCAGGAAATAAATGTATTTTGAAGCAAAAACTATTATAGACTATATCGTAAGCGTTTCTGGAGCAGTAACTAAATGTTACCTCCGTACTATCTTATTTTATAAATAATACACAGTAATAATTATTTACACAATATAAAAACAGCGTATGTCATAATAATAATAATAATAGTTTAACATTCACACTAAATGTTTTAAATGTTGTAATTTAGGTATGCTAATTATCCAAAATGCTACGGCAATCTCTATTCTTTCCTTCCTTCCACCTATCCAGATCCAGGTGAGATCGTCAGTTTCAGGAAATACTCAAAACATCCATATTGCGTCATCCCTCTTATTAGTGAAACATCAAAAGTTAAATTGACGAATGAAAGGTTTTATTGACTTTCATAAGCATAAAACAGTAAAATATAGAATATCCAAAAAAGACCGTACCCTTTCCTTTATTTTTTCCAGGTCGATACGTGGAGAGAGGTTGATTTAAATACCCACCGTTCCCAAGAGCACCTTAAAAAAAAAAAAAAAAAAAAAAAAAAAAAAAACGGCGCCCATACATCAACAGAAGGCATCTTGTGCTGTGGAATACGCAAAGGCAAAGTCCGTTATCACAGTTCAACGCAATTTTCGACGACAGTTTGGAGTCGATCGACCTGACAAGAACTCCATTAAGCGTTAGCATGCACAACTCATGGAGACAGATTGCGAATGCAAAGGCAAAAGCACTGGCTGTCCTTCGCATTCAGAGAAGATGGTGGATAAAGTTTAACAGTCTTTCCAACGCAGCCGCACGAAGTCAGTTCGGAAAGGGGGGCCGTGAGTTAGCATTGCCTCGCTTAACTGTCTGAGATGTTCTTCGTAAGCGTTTGAAATCCAAAGCTTACAAGCTGCAACTTGTGCACGCACTCACTGAAGATGACAAAAAAACTTCGCACTGTCTTCAGTGTAGACATGTTGGGATTCCTGGAAAATGATGACTTCAATGGTGAAGCGACCTTCCATGTCAACGGAAAAGTCAATAGGATAATGTTTGAATCTGGGGTTCAGAGCATCCTCGACAGATCAGTGAGCATGTCAGAGAATCTCCAAAGTTAAATATCTTTGCTGCCATGTACATAAAAAGGTTTATGAGGCATTTTTCTTTGCAGAAAGATCTGCAACGGGACACTCGTATCTTAACATGCTCCAGATGTGACAGATACCTAAACTTGAAGAGGACTCCTGAGATTTCATTTCCCAACAGGATGGAGCTCCACTCAACTTCCACAATGATATAAAAGGGTACCTGAATGAATCTTTTCTACAGTGCTGGATTAGTCGCATTGCTCCTGATGATGAAGAGTTATTGAGATGGTCCTCGAGATCTCCAGACATGACACCATGAGACTTCTTTTTATAGGACTTTGTTAAAGACGTGTCTTTGTCCCATAAGTGCCTCGAGATCTGATGGAGCTGCCAGAGCGAATCACAGAAGTCTTTGCTTCCGTTACAAGAGACATGTTAATTTGAGTATAGGACGAAATGGACTATTGACTAGATATGTGTTGTGTCACGGAGGGGGCCCAAATTGAACCTTTGTAATGTAGTTTAAAAAAAAAAAACTTCGATATATTACTTTGCCTTTTGTATATAAAGAATTCTAATATCACACTAGTGGACCCGAAAATGTATTTTTGAAAATGAAATGGAATCTTTAAGTTTTACGTCCCACGGTTATGCCGGTTAGGCTAAAGGAGACGATGATGATGAGAGATGAGTGAAATGGTGGAATGAAGGAAGTGGGAGGAAACGGGAGAACCCCGAGAAAACCCACGAGCACGGTGTTTGTCCACCACAAAGTCCACACGGCGCTAGCTGGGATCGAACCAGGGACCCCAAGCACCGGAGGTGAACGCTCTACCACTGAGCCATCGCGCCCCCATCCGAAAATGTATTTTTTAAAGCACACATTCCTTCCCGGAGATCCTGTACATTATGTTCTGAAAGAGTTTCTAAGAAATGAAGATCGCGTAGATGTCCAAGTAAATTTAACATTAATAGCAAAGAAATATTGTTGCCTCAATGCAACCGAGTTCCAAGTTAGACAGATGGTACAATTAACAGGTTTTATAATAATAATAATAATAATAATAATAATAATAATAATAATAATAGTCACCACCACCATCATCATCATCATCATCGCCGCCGCCGCTGCCACCGCTATTCTTAGTGCCCACGGAAGATTTTTATTTACGTCATTTATAGTCAACACATCGGCTCTTATTGTAGATGTTTCTTAATATTTAGATCTCAGTTCATGCCGCTGAAACTAAATGTTTCTCCAATTACCTCATTATTTTGGGAAACCCTGAAATTTCTGTATTCGGACAGAAAATCGAATCGAACTAAGAACATGCACTAATGATATTCGTGATGATAGTTACACGGAAGGTTTACCGTCGGTTACACAGAATGCTTAGAAAATTAATTCGAAGAGTATACAACTTCGTACTCCAGTTAATTTACAAGAAAATATTTTCATAGAATAATAATAATACCATCATTCAAAGCATAAATTATTAATTGATGTGCAATGGCATCCTTAGGCAACACGATATAAAATGAATGAACGATTAATGTTGTCCAAATTCTAACAAATGTGCCCAAAAATATTTAACTCCCTTAATAAAGACCTAAGATATACAGGGCGTTACACCCCTGCATTAATCAAGTATAACATTCTATTTTATGGGTTTATTTGCTTCTGCTCTTCCTAGCTCAGTGTAAGTAGTAAGTAAAACATACATTAGGAACAAATAATAAAGAAACTAAGTCTACCTGATGGATAACAATAAGAAATGATATAAAATGCAACGAGCTGATCAGTACTGTACTGTATACCTACTTTTGGAGCACCCTGTATACATAAAATGCAACAGATTTCATTTTACACAAATTACACTATATAAATGAAATTAAAATTATCATCTTTAATTTTCTGTCACTATCTGTTTCCTGATGAAGATCACAGGTCGAAAATTCGGTAAATAATCTACTCCACAAAAATTAAAGGTAACAATTTTAATTTCATTTATATTTCTTATATGTATATATGTTGTGAATATTTTACCAGTTTCGAAAAACTAAAGTATGGTCGATGAAAAAGGCATCTCAATATTCTGTTCATACAAACCACAGTACATACGACAGAAAGTAAAAACTTAAAGACTTCTTCGATACAAACAAGTATCAAACGAAAACGATTGGCCGAAAGTTTTATTGGTATGTGCAAAATGCTAAGAGTAACTTGTATTTGTAATTCAATCAGAGAGAAAAATTGCGAATAAAACTTCTATTCTCAGTGGCGAAGAGTAATTCTACGAAGAAGATAAGTCGAAGACAAAACAAGAACATAAAAATATTAATTTTAAAAAGTAGAAACCTTAAAGTTGCATTATACGTACTCTGGGAGTTGAAGTGAAAATAATTTGTTCAAACCAGAGAAGTCCAACTCACACTACATCAGCTTCCGCTTTTTATGTTAAGAATTTCGAAGTGCTATTCGTAAAATTTGGAAAACTGTTTTCTTTATTTTTACAAAATTGAGATATATTTGGTGATTTTGCGAGGCATACATTCTTTGAGTTACCAATTGCAGTATATACATTTTATCTTTTCTCAAGACTTGTAATTTACGTATACTATGGCAAAAACTTGATATAAATTGTAAGAAATACGTTATCATTAAGAAAACAAAAATATGTTCATCGTTTGGATCCGTACCACAACAGCTCTCACCGGGAATCGAACTCGATCTCCCGTGTTAAAGCTTTATATGCTAACCACAATACACGTCTAAATTTCGTTTAAAAAATTTTATGAATATTGGACGAACATGTTAAAATTTTCACATTCAAAACAAAAGCTTACAGAAATTAGATAATTACGATGCGAACGCTAAGACCACTTCAGCCTTACCTGCACCATATCACTTAATTCATCATCTGTACTTCTTTCAGGTTCCTCTTCAGATTCTGGTGGTGGAGTTGTAGGAACGGGAGGTGGTTCCTGCAAATTATTAAAGTACTTTATTGTTTCAGATCACGTAGAATACAGAATTCTCTCTTTTAACATATCGCTTGAAATTTAGATAAGAATGCAACGAAGAATTACGTACTAATTTAAGAATGTGGAATGAAATAGAACTAATGCTGAATCTATCCATCCCTGGGGTCATGAAAAAAAAAATACATCCTCAAAATTGGGATATAAATCATTGGTTATATATATGTGTGTATAGGGTGGTCCATTTATAATGATAGTATTAGTATCTCAGAAATCGTAAAAACAAAGAAGCGAAATTTTCCACCAAGAAACTATAGGGAGGGGGACAGCGTCCTAGGTATTTTGTAACATCACCGGATGAACACTGTTGCCAACCCAATATAAAGTTATATTTTTTTCAAATGGCACTACGTTAGATTATTACACATTTCAAATCAACATGCCAAATTAAAACTTATATAGCAAGTTTATTTATTCAGTGTTGGAAACAGTATTTATTCAGTTGTATTATTCAGTAAAGATGTTATTGTATCACAAATATTCAAAGTATGGAAGCCTGTAACGGACATACAGCACAACGGAGATGAACAGGATAACGCACATCGAAAGTACCTTAGAGTTAGATACCATGGTCACGGTATGACTTGTTTCGAACGAACAGCAACCAAGTTACCAGGGCTTGAAAAACTTATTTGTTTTGAAATGCTTTATTTCGACAAAATGCTTCCATAAGTATCATATCTAGTTACCTGTATGGTTTGTAATGGATGTGTAAATTATTTTATCGTGTACAGCATTTCAATATCTCAAACGGTTGCTGAGATATGATAAACACTGTTGAAGTTTGCAACACTGATTGATTCAAGTAACTGCGACAACTTGTAATAACAGCTACTAAAAGCTATCACTGTAATGCTGTAAAAGAAAAGAAAAACAACAATCATTTTAAATATTTTCTCCGAAACGGTTTGAGATACCGAGATGCAGTAAACGGCAGAATAATTTGTACGTCAATTGCAAACCACACAGGTATTAGTCCACCAGCGAACGAGTGCGGGCGGCCGATTTTGGAACTAAAATACAAACAACAGTGTTTCTAACCGGATCACTTGTAATTAATCTATCACAGTTGTTTTTGCCCTGTTCATAATAAACCACTTCACGCATATGTTCAAGTTAAGACAAACACAATTTCAAAAGTTATGGAAGTTATTTTCAGAACATTTTAAGGGACTGCAAAAAACCTCCATATTAATATGACAATAACTTGCGAATAAACTAACCTCAGTGTTGTACAAAGGAACACTGAGAACTTCGTAGCATTAGAGTGTAAGGAATTCCTAATTCATCTGTTAACGAAACCTCGAAGTTTATCTTTGTGAATCAAAGTTATACTTTGGCAACTGCGCTTTCATTGTTTAAAGCAAGTTCTATTGTGTAGTTTTGAGATAAGGCGTCTTCGAAATTGCTACCAATTTGGACCATGTGATCGATCGATTGACAGTACCTTCAGTAACAAATTTGCATTGAGATCATTTTCGGATGTGCTGCAAAAGACTGGTGAGAGAGAAACTGATAATCTAACCGCCTCCGAAGGAGATTTGGATCCGCCCCTAATTAAGAAGGTAGATAAAGATAACTTTCTCTTATATCTAACCTGTCATTATTTAGCATGGTTTGGTAATTTAAAAATTCAGTATTTCTACCATATTTAAAAAATATATATATATTTAAAAGAAATAAACCCAATGTTACATTGAGGCGGTAGGGGAGCGATTAAAATTTAAAGTGGGGAGCCTGACAATTGATTTCTTATAGCTCGTGAAATTCAGAAAAAATGAATTTCATATTAAAAAAAGAAATACAAAATACATTTTCAGGGTAACTCTTACATTCATTATGTTATTACAAAGTTAATGGTACTTTTGAAATTGATTAGAGTGAATAGATATGTATTTAAGTAACAAAACCACTTGCGTAAGTTTTTCAAAGTATCAAGTTAGAAGAACGAAGTTTGTCTTC
Organism: Thermobia domestica; assembly: GCF_964235325.1. Taxonomy (NCBI): domain Eukaryota; kingdom Metazoa; phylum Arthropoda; class Insecta; order Zygentoma; family Lepismatidae; genus Thermobia; species Thermobia domestica. Next base: position 78,066,450 of record NC_137469.1, read on the forward strand.
CACTGCTATCTCATTGCTCAAAGATACCGGCGATGAAACAATTGGCCGGAAATCTACGTAGCACATTTTAGTACTTACACTTGAAATAAAAATACAGCTGTTTAAAGACGATTGATTACCTTTGTCTTTGAATTTCATATGTGCACACAGGATTTGTTAAACAAGACCGTACATCTGATATGTTTGAACTATATGCAACTTATGCTCACGGGCTAAACTCAGTCTTCTGAAGTCAATCGACAAATGATTACGTATTACAGACACAAGGACAACACTAGGCTCCCAAGTTTCAAAATTATATTGTGTATGAAAACAGATAATAGAATTAATTCTTTGTCACAAGAGACCTAGGGTCTGAAAGAAATTCAGAGGGAGTTCAAAGGGAATTTCTATACTCATAAATAAAAGTTGTGAATTTATTGTGTATTGAACCAATGATATTTATGCTTACATTACCCATACGCTGACATTTTATCGATACTTTTATTTCACATTTACCAAAAGGTTGGATTACGATTATAATCCTAAAAGAAAGATACATTGTAATCAGGTTTTACAAGGCAATCCCGAAAGACAAGCTATCCAATCCCGTAGCCCTTTAAAAAATTAAGAAAAATTTCTTCTTCACTTCCTTTTCCCCCAAAGGGTTCACATTAATCGAAACAATGAAATGAAATTTCTTTAGTTTAACTTCCCATGATTATGCTCTTTATGCTAGAGGAGACAGATGATTAATGAAAGTGAAACATTGTAAAATTAATTGTTGGGCTCTCACAGAACCACGTACAACAAAGACACATGCGCTAGCCAATAGACCAACGAAGAGAACTTCCATAGTTCTCGAGGGGAAACGTATCGGAATTCTTTCTTGGCTACAACTCAAGAAAATAATTTAGTTGTCAATCGATAGACCTACATTAAAACAAATACAAGCATCGCGAGCCTTAACTTGATTTAAACTTACAGTTACAAGATATTGCGCAAGTATCTAAGCTACCAACCCATAATTAATATTTTAGTCATTACATCTTATTACTGAGTTTTACAGGTTTCCACTGTTTTATAATGAAATCAAATAAAACGTAATCAATTTTTTTATATATATATAATCTGCTTGATACACGGTAGAAACTCACTTGTATGCTATCTTGTTCTTAAATTGTTAATTTCCATGCATATGCCATTATCCATAATACATCTGCATTACTGCAGGAATAACCATTACTGCATTCAATAACAACTATATAATTTATGGAGTTCTTTATTAAGCGAAACAGATTAGGCTACTTATAACATGTAAACTGCAACTTTTGAAAATCGTTGGATACACTGCAGAGTGACGCTCTCCGTTCCCCTGTCCCACCGCGCTTACCTAGAAACTGATGTAAACACTACACTAGCGCCCTCCACGAAAAACCGCACTAATATCCTGGTCAGGTAATAACTTGATATTATACTTACCTAAGCATTCTTCTTTTAAATAAAGCATTTCAAAACAAATCAAATTTCCAAACCCTGGTAACTTGGTTCCTATTCGTTCGAAACATGTCATACCATGACCATGATATCCAACGTTACTGTACTTTGGATGTGTATTATCCTGTCCATCTGCGTTGTGCTGTATGCGTGTTAGAGGCTTCCAAACTTTGGATGTTTGTGATACTATAACACTCTTAGTTTGCAACACTGAATAATAAACGTAGTATTTTTTTTAAGTTTTCGTTTGACATGTTCATTTGAAATATGTAATAATCAAACGTAATGACGTTTGCAAAAATATAACTTTATACTGGGTTGGCAACACTGTTCATCAGGTGATGTTATAAATTACCTATGACGTTGTCCCCCTCCATACGAACACATGTTTATAATTACCTGTCTGAAATATAATTGCACTGACCCGTCCATTTCTTCAGGTTATTACTTTCTGCGAACTATTTCTTAAGTTATGTCGGATTTTTTTTTTTCTTTTACTACACAGAAATTGTATTTAGTTGTTATATTTCGAAAGAAAAATGACCTGTTATCAATATATCTCACATATAAGTAAGTTTATATCCGATTTTTGAGTTCACTTTCTTTTTCTCGTGATCCATTGACGGAATCTGTTTAACAATAATTTCATCGCATTCCGTGACTTCAAATTAGTATAAAAAAGCACAACTGGAAATTTATCCAAATATTGGTACTATTACTATGTATTGGCATGAGTGGTAGCTCTTTTGTGCGTATGAGATAATTTCAATTTCCAAGGTTTCCTAGTAATTAGACTATATTTTACCCCTTGCGAATGTATGTATGTTTGGAGTTTGAGTTTTTTTCTTTTCTTCTTCTTTCCTTTATATATATATATATATATTTGTGTGTGTGTGTGTATGTATATATATATTCAATAAGCTTAGTAATAACTTCAGTACAGAAGAGTTAAATTTGACAATTAGACATTAATTAATAATTCTTTGATATCATATTATTATCATGATATCGTTACTTTCAAAAATTTAGAAATGTTTAAAGGGTTAATCCATGCCAAGTGATCGAGAAGAAAGAAAAACTGCCGCTCGACCTTTCCAAAAAAATCTAATTTTTTCATGAATGTTTATATTATATTAGCGAACTTCAAAACCACGATTAATTATTTTTAAAAATATCTCGCAGCGACGCAGCGGCTGCCACCATTTTGCGTTTTCTCGATTTCAGGCGTTTACGTTGTTTACAATATCTCAATATGTATTTATCCTAGCAATTTGAAAACTGCTGGACGTGTCCAACTTTTGCAGAGCTAAAACTTCCTTCTCTTAAGGCTGCAGACTACTAAATATTTTTGAAAAACTAATAATTTTTCTTTTGCCCGTTTCTCGTAAGTGGAAAGAGGTAATAAAATGTAACTTACCACAATAATAGATAATGTTATTCTACACCTGAAAATACAAATCGGAAGAATTTTCAGTGTTGCCATCCATAGGAATTACAGTGTGACCAGAATTTGAATTACTCAAAAATCTAGGTAAAGGCAGCGACTAGAAAAATGAATTCAACGGTAATTGATGACTTATCATGCTGTCCATCCTTCTTGTTTACTACTTTTTAAATAATGTTTCTATTTATTTTGTAATGACTTATTTATTTTGTAAGAATTTATGTAAGGTTTATAAAATAAATAGAAATATTATTTAAAAAGTAGTAAACAAGAAGGATAGACAGCATGATAAGTCATCAATTACCGTTGAGTTTATTTTTCTAGTCGCTGCCTTTACCTAGATTTTTGAGTAATTCAAATTCTGGTCACACTGTTATTTCTATGGATGGCAACACTGAAAATTCTTTCGATCCGTATTTTCGGGTGTAAAATAGCATTATCTATTATTGTGGTAAGTTACATTTTATTACCTCTTTCCACTTACGAAAAACGGGCAAAAGAAAAATTATTAGTTTTTCAAAAATATTCAGTAGTCTGCCCCCTTAACGTTTTTGCCTAAAACCACTTGAAAGGGGTGAAATCAGGGCCTACAGTAGCAACATTTTTGGACATTGAAGACATGTTTGGAAAAAGAAAGAAACTGACCTAGAGGTCTGAATTTGTGTGTGCTCGTAGTCCGGGGTCATAAGTGTATACTCAAAAATTTGCATAGCCATTTGTAGCTGCTTCCAAAGGCTTGAAAAAATATCGTAAAGTTGGGAAATTATGCCAATTTGCCATATTTCACTGCCCAATATCTCCAATGGGCCTGGATAAAAAAAAATCTGAAAATTTTTGCGAATAGTTACTCCTTTAGCATACCAGAACACACAACAAATCGCGTTTTGTGTTTTTGAGCAGAAGGGGTCAAAGTATTAAGGAATGACGACATATTCTAGGAGGTGTTTTGTTCATAAATTCAACTGGAAATTCGTTGTTGTGAAGTAAAATAAAGTAGGATGATTGGCTAGTCCAGTTAAGGCTCTCAAGCTCCTTTCTTTCCTCTAGTTGTGACTCACTGTTTTATCAACCACAGCAGGACTAGTGAAGAATGTCGCTATCAGCAGAAGGCGAGAAAAGTCAAAATGCATGCTTGGCAAAAAGTCCGTAAGTACTCATTTCTCTTGCTGCTTGCTATATCAATGATATTCAAACATGATTATGCTTGTTTTAACTGTAAACGCATGCGGGGACTTTTGTCCTTTGGTTTGTTCTACATTCTCCAGTCAGTGTTTACAGTGAGTGAGTAAAGCAAAGGGAAAACCTACAGGGAGGGATAGGATGGATTTCCTATGCTTGTGATCCAACGTAGTTTGTTGCAACGGAAATTGCAATGTCGGGCGATAGTCTATAATGCTGGTGGTCCGATAGAACACAACCGGTGGTGGAGGAATGGCTTTTATAGAACAAGTTCGAAAACCGGTCGGATACAGACCGAACAATCTACTCTGATAGATTATTCATACATTTTACTCTGCTTTTTGTTTTATAGATCAGTTCTGTGGAGTCTAAGCGTCCTGAAATTCTAGTGAAGACGTGGTGCTTAATTGAATTTGGTTCAGTATATTAGCGTTAAAAAAAGAAAAAAAAACACCACTTTCAGAAGTTTACCTTCTGATTTGAATGTCCAGTTATTTAAAACATTATAAACTTATTTAATTTTGATTAAATATTATTGGTGAAATTTTGAGCATTGAAGAAGAAACTAACATTCATTTATCATTGATACCATTGTTTATAACATGAAGTTCTCTGCACATTCATTATATCATTTAAAAAAAAATGAATGAATTTTTATTCCCGTAAACTAGCTCCGTGTACGTAAAAAAATGCCGTGGGAAGCCACGACTTTCTAGAACAGCAATCCACTCTCCATTAAATGAAGCCACATTTTGAGAAGCACTACATCTGCCGCACGCAACCACCTTACATCGGGAAAGTCGATTAACATTTGAGGTTGTGTTGTGAGGTAAAAAAAGGAATACAAAGAAGAAAAAACTACTAATTGAAGTCATATTCATTTTCTTCGAGTGATTAGTGGAACTTCCTCTCTATACTAAATTAATCTACAATTTTACTACAATTTTTAACGCCTTGACTGGCATTGTTAAGATCTTGTAAGTATAACATATATATACTTTTTATTTTATTTTGGAGTATAACACAGGGTCAATAAAGAAGGGAGCTAGAAGGTTGCGGACACTAAGAAATTTAAAATTATTGATAACTTCTACAAGGTTCTAAAATATCTTTAGTTTGATTTAATTATTATTTGTTTTAAAAGTTAGATTGAGGACTTCTACTACCTACTTACACTTCTTTAAATTTTAGTGAGCAACTTAATAATGTTTAGTACTTACGCCATCTCTCCTTTTTAACCCACTAATTTAACACATCATCATCATCAGTAGCGTATTTAGGGAATGGCTACCGGGCTCAAGCCTCCCCCCCCCCCGAAATAAATTTGTTATATACAAAACTTCATTCAAATCTGTCGTCACCCAAAAGTGCCTATTCACGTGTTGTGCATCCGAAACAAAATCCTAAATACGCCACTGATCATCATAGGTATTCTGCCCTATTGGCAGGTCACTTGCTGCAACTGAGAAGCTTAACTTGCTCCACAGTCTTCCGCTAACCTCTTCGTCTTCACGTACCACTTTTTTGTTTTGATATCGACCATTAATTGCAATCTCCTTCGCCCCTTCCCTCTCTTTCCTATCACCATACCATCTATCACGTCCTTCATGATAATACAGTTCTTTATTATCTAATGTCCCAACCAGTTTCTCTTCCTCTTCTTAATAATATCTAAAATTGTTCTTTTGTTCCCCACCATTCGCTTTCCGCTCGACACAGCTAATTTTCTCCATTCTTCTCCACACCCACACTTCGATAGCTTTGAGTCGTTTTTCATTGTTTTTGTGTAAGGTCCATATTTTTTACCCACACAGTACAATACTCCACATGAATTATTTTGAGAGGCTTTATCTCAACTCTTTATTCAAGGTCCCACAAAATAGTATTTTCTTTCTCTTAAAGGCTTTTTCGCCATTCCTATATTTTCTTTTATTTCATGTTTGTACTTCTTATCATCACTAGTAATACTACTCAGATATCGAAAACTGGTCACATGTTCTATTTTCTCCCCCTCCCCCTACTTCTATATGACATCGATCCTTTCGTAATTTAATACAGATTTTTTTTTTTTTTTTTTTTTTTTTTTTGGAAATGACATGCCATTCCAAGTATGTGATTTGAATGGTATTTTCCTCAAGCGTAGCTAAACGTTCATTGCTTCTTAAAAATGTACATATAAATTTAATTTGATAATTAAATATTAAAATTATGTGCAACACAATTTAATATTCACGAAATAAAGGACATTTTAATATTTTTGAAGAATAAATTAGTAAAATCAAATCATTAAAATTCCAGTTCACTTCAAAGAGAAAAGAAAAATATTTTTTCATATAAATCAATGGAGAATACAGCAAAGATGGCGCTGGTATTCATTTCCGTTAACCAGAATAAGGAACATAAAAAACCTACAAAACGCTATTAAATAAGTGAATGATTATTCGAAGGGTTTTTAGACTCGAAATATTTGTGTGTTATATATGACCTTAGATTGTAGGGCACTCAAATGTTCTGCATTACAAGAAAAATTCGTGAAAACATCTATTGTTACTTATCAATTTAATTTAAACACATGGAATTTAGAAACACAACAGATGCCTAGGCTGGCAACGGTCAGGCGGCGACCGCAGCACCAGGCTATTAGTGGTGGTGTATTAGGGCAAACATTTGTATTACGCGACAAACAATAGAACGGCAGTGTGCAGTGAACTTATCAGACGGTGATAGTGTAAAACGAATGACCTCCCTGCTTTCCAAAAGAGAACAATTGTTTGTGCTCGGTTACACAGTGTGAGCGTAACGAAGTGGTAAATGTGTTGTGTGGGTCGCTTAAAATACTCAAAAGAAAATCGCATAGGCGAAGAGGAACAGTGATCGAAAGAAAACTAAGTAACATTTTCTAAGGAAACTAAGTAACAGTAACAAGCATCAAAGCCAACTATCACTGAAAACCGTCATCCGACTGCGGTGCAGGTGTCGGAGAAACTCAAGCAGCATCGTGCGACACAATTACCTGCGAGTTATGTGACATTGGACGCCTAGCACAGAAGAATCCGCTGATAAGGGACCATTACGCTTTAACACGATCGAATGGTCCCGCGAATACGCAACATGGACCGCAAGTGACTGGGAACGTGTGATGTGATCGGATGAGTCATCGTTCACTGTTTCAAACCACAGGTCTTATTTATGTGGATGATTCTCGCATCCTCTCCGCCCAACCGTGAAAATGGTGGCCCCCCTGTAATGGTGTGAGTCATAATATCCTGGTTTTCAGTGAGCCCTGTAATATAAAATTCCTTCCAGTATATAAAATGTCTTCCCAGTTATATAGAACTTAATTAATAAGCTTAAAGTTTACAACTGAAAGAGTTATGCATACCATTGATGAACTAACGCGCAAGTCAAACTCCTGGTTCAAATAACGACTGCAGACCTAGAAATATCTGAATTCGCAGTCTAGCATGGTTGAAGTTTTCAAACTTTCGCACAAAAAAAAAAAAAAAAAAAAAAAAAAAAGAGAGAGAGAGTAATACTAGCATCAAATATACTTACTTCTCCTACCTGCTCTTCTATTTCGGAAGCGGACTCAGACGCAGAACCAGCAGAATCACTCATCAGCGATTGATCATCGAGGGTTGTGGTTGCTTGGCTCAGATCTTCTATTGCTCCTCGTTCCTCCTACAAAATAAAAAAAAAAAAAAACAATAACGAATTAACTATTTATCTCGAGGCACGTAACCTCAATACTATTTCATTTTTTTAACACTACACATGGAGGAATATATAATATGCAATCCTCACTTATGATTCGTAAATTTCGAGTTGAATCTGATGACTGAAATATTTCCAAATTGATACTGGGGCATCGGAAATTTCTCATCTTTCGGAACAGAATCCAGCTAAATAGTACTTCGTGTATCTTATAACCGATTACCTTGTATTAGAGGTCTGCACGGGCTCGGGCTTACAAAGCATACATCTCTGCGGGTCCGGGCCGGGCTCGGGTCGTAGGGCTTATTTCGGGCTCATTTGATTATCGCACGAATTCGGGCCGGGCTCGGGCCTAAATGCTAAAACATATTTCGGACTCGGGTCGGGCTTCACATTATAAGTTCACGGGCCGGGCAGGGCCGGGCCGGGTCCAGGCTAAAAATTTCGGCCCGTACAGACCTCTACCTTGTATCTCGTATAGGGGTGAAGTTAAACCATGATGTACAAGGCTTGGAATAAAAGTTATGACATACTTTTAACCAAGAATTATTATTTTTACAAATCAAGATTACTCGCTTTAAAATAGTTTCCTTGAGCAGCTGCAATACTGGACATAATTTGATGCATCAAAATGGAACCTTTTCAAGTGGTTTATGATCCGATGGAGTATCAAGTTGTTTAGAAACATCGACTTTTTGGAGGTCAAAATTCAGAATACATTTACTGTGATTTGAAAATAACATTATGAAATCACATATGCACTAGTTTGTCCAATGACCTGCTGGCACTTTTCCGGCAACTGTAATCCGATCTCCATAGAATTCAGTGGTCTCTTGTCCAAAAAATCTTACACATGTTTTTCAGAGGCCTCTTTTGAATGATGTGATGGTGCCAGGTCTAGACTATATGGTAAATATGGTAGATGCATTACAACTTCTCAATTAAGTTCTCTCAATTCTGACAGATCGTCAAACATGTATGCGGTATGGCGTTGTGAACGTGGTATACGATTCTCTTTCTGTTGAACAGTTCAGGCAATTTTATTTGAATTGCTAGGTGTAGATACTCACCCTAACTGTCAAAAGTACGGGTCCGAGTCTATCATTGTGCCCGAAGGCATAAGCTCGTGATGCATGATGCCCTTCTAGTTTCACCAAATGCAGAGTAAAACATTCCTAGGCGTCTGTGTGGGTTTTGAAACACATTCTAGACTTCTTCTCGCTTCGACCACGATCTTCTCGCCACATTATTGTCGTAAGTTATCCATCTTTTCATCACTCGTGATCAATCGCTTCAGAAATGGCTCGAGTTTCTTACGTTTTAGTAGAAATTAGCAGATAGAAACTGGATAGAGTAAATGTTTTATTTTAGATCATGGGATGCCCAAACGTGGAACTTCTTTTTGTAGTCAGCTTACTCCAAACTCTTTAATTCTGGTTGATTATGGATGTTTAGATCATTGGCAATGTCGTGATCGCTTACGTAACGATCTTGCTTGACTTCTGCCAGAGTGTCATCCATTTTTGCCGTGATTGGTCAGTCACTGCTTAGACATCGAAATTTCCAGAATGAAAGAGATTGAACCATCTTTCGCATGTTGCCTTTGATAACGTATCTTGCCTATAAAAGGCGCAAATTCTTCAGGAGCCTGCGTACCATTTGTGTCTTTATCGAAAATGTATCGCAGTCTAACTTACGCAATACTTTACGTATAAGAATTCCAACACTTTTAGCACGTCTCCAAATTTCAATGTCAGCTGTCAAATGATGTAAGGCTTAGTCCGCTGCGATTAATATACCCTGAGATTTGGATTTGGAACATTAATGCCATTTTGTGTACAAATGGCTCACTGTATGTTTGAATAATTTTATAGGTTATCAGTAGACTCCCAACTATCCGACCTTATGTGGTGAAAGAATAGATAGGAATTCAATAATTACTTCGCTTAATATATACTATTAAAAAAAAAAAAAAAAAACTTTTATTCCAAAGCCCACACCACTTTATACTTTCTGACCTCTTAGTACAGGCCTGTATTTTATAAATGTCCGTTATGTACTGAATTGTACATTTTCTAAAATTTGTTACAGAAAAAAGAAGAATGAAAAAATACTATACACATTTTAATATAAATTCTTAAATGTCTAAGTTTACTGAAGGGTACATAAAATATGTACACTGTACGTACGTACAATTTTAAAGTAAACAAAGTATTAAAATAAAACGCAAGTCTTGTTCAAAGATAAATAAGGCGTTCAGAGCACAAGGGATTCAAGCAGCGGAGCTCTGGAGTTTAATATCAGGGAAATCACACCACCAATGGCGGTACAGTTGGTTTTACACTCTCCTTTCTCACGTTGCAGAATCATTCCCTGGTTTTGAGGCCCAGTAAAGTATTACTTTGAGGACATTTTGTAAATTCTGATATTACAAATGTTGAAGGAAAATTTTGCCACTGTAAGTAAATGTCTTACATAGAATTATTTAAATTAGCTTTATGTACCAAATTCAGCAGTAACAATTCAAATTATCCACGAAGTGAAAAACAATTGATTTTGCCAATACTAGTCAATCTATTTCTTCAACTAAATTTTCTCAATCGATTTGGAAATTAAATGGAATTTTTAGTTGTATGTCTCATGTGGGTACGTACGCAGGAATTTATTTCGGGGTCCAGTCCAATCCTTTTTCAGGGGCTCCAAATTCAATATGTTAAATTATATTAAAATCTGTAAAATCACCTTTAAACTAAATTTACAGAAAAGTCGCGATTTCGTGAATCTGGACCGCCAGGACCCACTACTTGCATACGTTCCTGGTCCCATGATATTGTCCCTTAGGCTAAAAGAGGCGGATGAATTAATGAAATTGAATTATAAAATAAGAGGAATGAGAATGTGGGAGGAAACGGAAGAACCCAGCACAAACTCTTGTGGGTGAAAATCAAACCAGTGACGTCTCGCACCAGACATGAGTACTCTTGCACTGAGCAACTATGCCCCCCCCCCTATCTGAAATGATCCTGTAAAAATCATTCACATACCCATTAACACCACACGTACTTAAGACAGTTGTTGTATTCGTTTCAAATTACAAGGTAATAGTGAAAAATTAACAAATTTCGTTTATCGTATATATATTTATTTACCTCTAAAATATTGAGACGATGGTATTTTCATGATCATTGAAACAAGCATGCATTAAACTTCATTCGTTTCTAAAACAGAAGAGTAACTCATTCGGCCATTTATTTTCACCTCCAAGATGTAAACCGACTGTTTAATGTAGATTCTGAATCACACGTATTCCTATCGAGAATCGAACCCTAGTATTCCATGCCTAACAAGGCACATTCGCGAAGTGTTCCCTCGGAATTCGTGTAAAATTGATTCAAATGCCAAGTTCTCCGCAGCTCAATGTGGATTGTACTACTTTTAGCGGCCCCTAGCGGTAATTTGCATATTTATGAGCCTTCATATATCCGAAATTCAATCATACATTACTATAACACTCGGACATAAAATTGCTTTCAATTTCTTTAGAAGTAACTGGACATGAATGTAGACACATGCAAAACAAACTGGGTCATGTACTTCTTCTCTGACAGAGGTTACCCACCGTGGCCGCCATCTGGGATTCAACTTTCGGCTTTTCAAATAGGAATAGGTGCAAATGATACATAAGTTCAAGTATAATTTTCTCGGAAATTCGTTGGTGTAGTGAGTTTTACTGTAGCTTGTACAATTTGCAAGATATTGCAAGTCAAATGTTTCACCTTATTTCTTCTTTACTCGCGGTCTCATTTGCCGTTAAAAATGTGTGATTACATTAAAAAAAAAAAAAAAAAAAAGTATGATTTGATTACATTGTGCGTAAGGACAAGCGTTTAAAGGGCTTCTCTGTGAGGAGGCAAGTGATCGCTAGAAAGAACCAAACCAGAACAGAAAGTAACATCAAGCATCGTGAGTTACCCTATGTTGTCAAATTTGTCGTAACTAATCAGGGTTGCAAACTCCATATTAAAAACTATTTTTTCTTCAGTCGTTTCTCATTTGTGGTGTTCATCCTTTTTTTTTTTTTTTTTTTTCGTTTAAAGTCACGTCATTGTGACTACACAACAGAGTTACCCCTGGATTGGAGCCCAATTGTCAAAGTTGTGAGAAAACAGAATTAAGTTTGTACGCTCCGTTTAAGTACATGGAAAACTGAATACAGTTGTTTTTACATTATAAGAATTATTTACTATATCTGAACTCTCTTAAGCAATGAAAGGAGCATAACTTCGAGATATTAATTATGAAATATGTCCAAAATGACCAAAAGTAGACTTGAATCCTTTCTGTACAGAACGATCCAAATGATTACACAATTGTGACAAAGTAGACCTCAAAGAGTCAATATCAAAACTTACAGTTTTTAGTGGTTGAAAAAGTTCTTGGTATATGAATACTTATCCTGGGTAAAGTCAGTTTTTATGAATGAAAGTGTTACAAGTTCAGTAGATTGCTCAAAAATTCATAATTTTATTGTTGTTTTTTTTTTTTCGGATAATACGGAGGCCAGATATCTGTTGCGACCTGGATAACTGAAAGTCTACTGTATATACTAAACTTCCTAAGATGTGCAAAAAAAAAAAAAAAAAAAAAAAGCCACGCGCACAAATGAAATAGGTATTGCTTATATCAGACTGAACAAAATGCAAAATACAAGTTACAAGTGGACTCGTATGTAACTTGTTGACATCTAGACTTACAGAAACGGAATTTTAAGTTGAGTATTTCTGTACATAAAAGAGGCAAGTATACGAAACATTACTGAGTTAAAGTCAGCATTATTTAGTATCCTCATATATATATTTTTTTTCAATTGAACGAGTTTAAACAAAGCAATATATATACACAGAGTGGTAGGAAACTCCACCGAAAAACTTTTGGAGGCGGTTCCTTATACGAAATGAAAGAAAAAAGTTCTAATAAAGATGGGTCGAAAAACATATCCTTTCAGAGTTATGAACTACCGAAAATTCGAAATATCACGTTTTAAAACATCCTGGCTTAGAAACTGTAGGGCCTATCCCAAGCGGTTTATGTAATTACACAGGAACTGGTATACGCTCTATCTAAATATCCATGTTTCAGAATTCACCGGTACCAGCGAAACGAACGCACCATTAGCTCTTAAAGGAGTATCCCTATACTTCCTTTTCACAGTTCCTTTCACCGATAATGGAAGATGGTAAAACGTGGATATTTAGATAGAGAACATACTAGTTCCTGTGTAATTCCTTAAACCGCTTGGGATTGGTCCTGTAGTTTCTAAGTTAGGGAGTTTCGAAAAATGATTTTTCGAATTTTCAATGGATCATAACTCTGAAAGGAGGCATTTTTTCGGCCCATGTTTATTACAACTTTTTTCTTTCATTTCGTATAAGGAATCGCCTCCCAAAGTTTGTCGGTGGAGTTACCTACCACCCTATATATATATATATGCAGAAGAAAAGGATCGTCAGTTTATGAAGTGATGCTGACGTATCTTTACTGATACCGATAAACACACAATAATTACAAAGTACTGCAAGATGCTAAACAGGGACAATAGTATTCAACGTATTAATCACATGATAACTGAATTATACAGCAAAAACTAATAGTTAATGGGGGGGGGTGTAAAAGTGAGGGGGAATGCGAGGAGACGCCGTCTCCCCGCTTCCAATAAAATATCTATAGCGTCCCTCCACTTCCTAAAAAGAAAATTACAATGGGCAAAGATAGACATGAGGGACGGTCTGACGTCATGCGTCCCCTTACCTTTACAGATCCACTTTTACCCTTGGTGTTAATTCAAATCAATTTTAACACATCATGGCCACCATCACGACTACCACTTCAGTGTGTTATTTCAACAGCAAAGGATCGGTTTTGCGGTTAAAACAGATCCTGTGTTAGCGGTCTGACATAGAGGCTGTTAAGTAAAAAAAGGGCAATGTAAGAACTAGGTGGAAACACAAAGAAACAGTTATAGGGACAGTCAGGGTACTTTTAATATACTGTATATACCCTGTGTTGTTAGTAATACCCCACCTCGTATGGTGAACGCTAACCATTAAGGTAGTAATACTAATAACTTTATAATCCATCAGCGATCCGCTAAATCTTTCGTTTGCTAAGAATAATGACTTAGGAAAGGAACTGCAGCCATCTCAAATCCTCTGTATCATATAGACATAATTATAATGTAACTTTTAGAATACATTTTTTAAAGTGCAATTTCATTCCCATTCGAAGATTAGCGGGTCGCAGAAGGTAACGCCTTCTCTGGAGCCATGAGCATTCAATTTATTGGTAGTATTATTGGGAGATGGGTATCAGGATTTATTTACTTATTGTTATGTTTATCTGGTTAGGCATACAGAAGGTGGCCTGTGCATGGTATGTAATATATATGATGAAATGAAGTACAGGTAACAGAACACAAGGATATATTATGTTAGTTGCGACGGTGGTGTTAATCCGCTCTGGAGTTACTCAGAGCGGGTTTAAACAATTAGAGCCCTGTTAGTAAGAAAACTAAGGAGTTTATTCATGAAATGATGTGAAATGGATGAATGGATGGCGACAATGCTATACGACAACAGGGGTTATAGTGAGCGGTGACCTGATCATGTTCATGGACAGCAAGAAAGTGATCTAACGCTGAATATATGTAACGTGGTAAAATTGGAGAATGGTCAGTGTTCATGGAGAAAGCGTCCACTATGCGGCGTTGAATGTAACGAGAGCGAAGACTGTACAGATGTGGTAAAGGTGTTGGTATAGATGTGATCTCTTGTGTTGGTGTCCGTGGTGGTAAGGAATAAGCAACACGTAAAACATGACGTTCAAGGAATCGTAGTTTATCATAAAACTTCTGTGGAGCCGATAATCAAGCGACATATTTATGAGTAAGGGCAGGACGAATAAAAAACTTTATTATTTATAAAGAATGAGTTTGCTGTTAAGACCCCAGTTAGTGCCTTTCAAACTTCGTAACAAGTAGATTCGACGTCGAATATTAGCTTGTAAATAGGAGAGGTGGGCGTTTCAAGACAGATGTTTATCGAAAGTGATATCAAGGTAACCTTACGCTGTTTTGTAATGGTAATGGCGAACCTAGTAATGTAAAATGCAAACGGTCTGGATTTCGTTCTAAGTGGTACTTAGTCCAAATAACGCCATTTGAGTTTTCGATGGATTTAATTTAGGTTTCCATTTTAGACAACAACTGACGAGTTTATCAATTGCTGGTTGTAATGTTGCGTTCATTCGATCCATTGGAGAACGTAAAGCGATATATGCCGTATCATCAGCAAACTGAAGTGCATAAATTGGTGGTTCTGGTATTGAAATATCAGCATATTTAGAATGTACTGTACCTTGGCTTGCATGGATATCATAAATATCTAAGTATCTGACATTGAGAATTTGTATTAAGTTTTTAGTTTTAGCTATGAGCGAAGCTTTACGCGTTATTTTCGACATTTATACCAAGTAAAGCAACGTATTATATTTTCTGTTATCTTTCATGTGAATAGTTCTGTAAGCTTATGAAGTTTCTGAAAAAAATTACATCAGCAGAAATACTGTCATTTGCTTTGATGTTCTTACATTTGTTCTCGGTGCATAATGCCCATAAGCAATATGTCAGGTAGTTGATTTAAACAATAAAATTTTATGAATTTACTCGAAAATCAATTTAGAGTTGAAGTAGCACCATGCATGTGTCAAAATTTGCCACAACTAGGGTAACAAAGAGCGATTGTTTGAATTAACACAGTCATTTTTAACTGTGTACAAACACACATTGCTTAGTTTAAATTTTGGTACCGTTTTATATTTTAAAGTTTGCATAAAAGATGCAGAATAATAATTATGTCATTGACTGATAGGCAAATTGAATGTTTGTAAAATATTGGATAAAACGTTCGTTGTTTCATTCTTATAAATAGTTTAACTTCATTTTAAGAACTTAGCCTTTTTGTTACAATATACAGGGTGAGCCATTAGTCACTTAACAAAAATGTAGGGCCTACTTAAAATAATTTATCAAATGCGAAACTATGAAATAGAGTCTAAATCTAATACCCTAAGTGTCCTCTATCATTCTCATTGCAGAGAGATATATTACATCACTAACGTTGTTAGATGATAATTTAGGAAATTCAGAAGTAATACTGCACATTTAACATATTGTTCATGTCAATCAGCTACTGCAACTCTAGTCAACGGAGAACAGAATCAATTGCTAGTGTCATGTGACGTATAGTCCACGCTCTACATTTCGTTTCACACCCCATCAGAATACAGGAACCAATTATGAACGACAGCAAGTAATCTCTCTGGATCACTTACTTTTCAGAAGAAAAGATCTTTTATTTTCCCAGTTCATTATCTACACGTATTTTGAAAAGATGTGAAACGGTAATAAGAGTAATAAAGAAACTTTCATATACTGACTTTGAATGTATAATATTAAGGCATCTTTGAAATATCACGAGTCAAAGAATTTCTGAATAATGTTTTATATTAATCTGCAATTCACACTTATGACTTGCTTTTTATTGCAGGAAGGGGTCAGTATACATCAGTGATTTTCACAAATGGCAAGGTGTGACGTCAAAGCATGTGTTTACAAACGGAGCAAAGAGAGAGAAGCAAGTAGAACAAAGAGGAGGGGACATGGAGAACAGAGCAGACAAATGTTGACAGTATACGAATAGTCATAGTTTCATGAATAGTACACTCGGAAAACGATTAATGTTCGTGTTTGTTTGCTTTTATCAGTACAATATTTCTTGTCTGTTGATTGTGGACGTTCTTCAGTTGACGTCACAGAACACTGGACAGGAAATGAGTGATATATTCGAATTTTACACCGAATGTCGCTTTAAAGAATTTCGAGAATAACCATATGGCGTAAGTACTATGTTTGATCATAAAGATTAGCTATATTTACATAAATAACATTTGCGTTATTTCTTTTCAGTCTTGTAACATGGAATTACCTGCTAACTTTGAGAACCTTACTTATAATCTGGATTTGAAGGCACGAGAATATGAAATCTTCGTCACATTCGAAGAGTGGACTGCTTTTCCAGAGATTAACGGAGGGAGGGTTCATAGATGGAGTAAACAATTAGATAAGATAGTGAAGCTGATGTCACAATATGATCACCTACTATCTGAATTTAGGTTTTATATTTTATATATATATATATATATACAGAGAGAGAGAGAGAGCTGTTTTTTTTTTTTAAAGAAATAAATTCACCTTATTTTTGATACAACTTTGTACGAGGGGGAGTGCGAAAATAAGTTTCCCCTCTCATTTTTCCCAGGAAAGCGAACAGCAATGGGGCAAACAAGACAGCGGTTGCACGCACAACACACCCAGACGCAAGTGGGTATCGTTCGCCCGCGATCCTGCAGATGACGCAATTGCAGCGCCTGCGCAAAGTGGAGACAAGTGTCTCAGTCTGATATATCCTTTGTCTGTAAGTCTGAGTCTGGTAACTATGAAGAGATAGCGCGTACTGACGTCGTGGTCAGAGGAGGAAGTGCGAGCGATTGTCCCGCTATGAATGGGCGCGTAGCAAATCGGGAGCAGAAATCCATAACCAACTCGTAGAAGTCTATGTATGGCCTGATGTGATGGTGTGGATATGGTGTCGCCAATTCAATGAGGGGCGGCAGCAAGTGCTGGTGACACCGATACCTGGAAGGGCGTGCACGCCCACTACAGACGAAAATGTCAGGATGGTGGATGACGCTTTGGGAGCAATGCTGAAGTCACAGAAGCTGTTCGACGTTTCTTCCAAATGCAGAGGACTGAATTTTTCATGGAAGGGGTTTTTGAAGCTTATAGACCGGTATGACAAATGTCTCAACGTACGTGGAAATTACGTGGAAAAATAAAGATATGTCTGGTCTTTAATGTCACATGCTATTTTTAGTCTCGCATTCCTATCTCTGTCCACAGTCGCCTGGGGAAACTTATTTTCGGACTCCCCCTTGTACTTGTCTCAATATAGAATTAAGCTCTCGGAGGAAGAATTTTCATTCTGATGGACACATCTTTTGAGTGTATGGTCTAGTATTTACGAAAATATGTTTCATGTTGTGTTGTGTCGAAGTTTGCAGTTTCTGTAAGTGTAATTATTAAGGAAATTTTGTACTTGACAAACACTACACTACTCTTCCCAAATTCTCTGTTGATTTTATTTATATATTTGGTCTAGGAATTAATTCGTGCGGGTGGACAAGAGATGGCGCAACGAACGGAGCGTCCCACAGTTCCGTGTATCCACACATGTGTTGCAAACCCCTGTCATCGCGTATCGTTCGTAGTATAGGGCAGTGGATTAAAGCGTCAACAACACCAGTTTGTAGTTAAGTGAACATGGCGCAATTTGTGCCTGATAAAGTGTTTTTGCGGGGTGTCCTGCTGCATTACTTTAACATGCAGAAAAGTGCGACTGAAAGTCATCGTATTTTGGTGGAAGTGTATGGTGACCATGCTCTAGCTGAGCGAACGTGTCAGAAGTGGATTGCACGGTTTAGAAGTGGTGATTTCGGCTTGGCAGACCAAGAGCGAGCTGGACAGCCAAAAAAATTTCAAGACGAAGAATTGACAGCATTGCTCGAGCAGGATTCGTGTCAAACGCAGGAACAACTTGCAGCAGCATTAGGCGTTGATCAAACAACAGTCTCCAAACGCTTGAAAGCCATGGGAATGATTCAAAAGATGTCACATTGGGTTCCACATGAATTGAAAGACAGAGACGTTGAAAGACGAAAAACCATTTGCGAATTGCTGCTTCAACGACAGAGCAGAAAGGGGTTTCTGCATCGAATTATTACGGGTGATGAGAAGTGGATCCATTACGAGAACCCTAAACGAAAAAAGGCCTGGGTGAAACCAGGTGAACCAGGTCCATCACAACCAAAACGAGATATTCACTGTGCAAAGGTTATGCTGTGCATATGGTGGGATATGAAAGGTGTGGTGTACTATGAGCTGCTGCAACCGGGTGAAACTATGAATGGAGAACGTTATCGACGACAATTAATGCGTTTGAAGCAAGCTATGGCCAGAACACGACCAGAATGGGAGAACAGACATGATAAACTTATTGTTCAACATGATAACGCTCGCCCACATGTCGCAAAACCGGTCAAAACCTATTTAGAAAATGTCGGATGGGAAGTTTTACCCCACCCGCCGTATTCACCAGACGTTGCTCCTTCGGACTACTACTTGTTCGATTGCATGAACAACGATTTGATTGGACAGCGGTTTACTTCTTTAGAAGATATCGAAACATGGGTCTCTGACTGGATCGCTTCCAAGGATGAGGACTTCTTTCGCCACGGAATCCGTACATTGCCTGACAGATGGGCGAAAGTGGTGGCTAGCGATGGACAATATTTCTCTTAAGGTATTTATGTATTTTGTGTTTGTACTACAGCTTCAATGTGTGCGTACCAACCGCACAAATTAATTCCTAGACCAAATATTTTTATCTAGAATCTATCTTTGGTATATTTACATTCATGAAGAATGCGCCACTGAACCTTTTATTACATATGATTGCCTTCTCTATTGTAGGTCTACTTGTTTTCTGATAGACTTTCCCTTCTTATTCTGAAGTTCCTCTAATTTACGTTTCATAGCTGCATTTCCTTCGTGATATCTTGCTACTTTTAATAGAGGTAACCAGTCTTTTTCATCTGGTGACTACCTTCACTCCCCCTCCTTCCTGCTCATTGGACGTATGTGATCCTTGTCTGACCTCTTCTGCGATTTCAGGTGCAGCATTTAATTCCCAAGTCGTCAATAATAATAATAATAATAATAATAATAATAATAATAATAATAATAATAATAATAATAATCTTCATTTCAGTGCCGCGAACAGCTTGTTGGCAAAAATATAGCACATTAAGTAGTGATATCAGAGCAATACATTACGATCATGGGCGCCCGCATGATTTTTTCCAAGGAGGGGCAACACACACACACACACACACACACACATACATATATATATATATATATATATATATATATATATATATATATATATATATATATATATATATATATATATATCTATATATATATATATATATATATACACAGAGGGTTGATTAATTCGTGTGTCAATTTCATTTGTTCACTGTGCAAAAGTGGTATGAGGTAAAGCCGTGCAATTTGGTATAACTTTAGACGAAGGACATAAGTTTTGTTTCGCCATAGAAGCATGTCACTTGTACTAAAGATTGAAGAGATATAGGGTCAAAGGTCAAATTTCGATTTTTTCCTTATGGGATTGCAATGGTAAATTCTGAAAGAGCCTGGAAAAACGTAAATCGAAGTGATAACAAAGAAAAAGCTGCACGGTATGATTCTATGTCGCAAGTCGACCAAATATGCGTCAATCAAGTGCCATGCTCAGAGGTCACTATCAGATCAAGGTCACAGGTCACCCTGAGAACCCTTTTGACATGATGAAGTACGGACATTGCATTGTTTTCAGTGTATTCAAATGGGTTCTCAAGATGACCTGTGACCTTGATCTGACCGTGACCTCTGACCTTGACACTTGATTGACGCGTATTTGGTCGGCTTGCGACATAGAATCATACCATACAGCTTTTTCTTTGTTATCACTTCGATATACATTTCTTCAGGCTCTTTCAGAATTTACCATTGCAATCCCATAAGGAAAAAAATCGAAATTTGACCTCTGACCCTATATCTCTTGAATCTTTAATAGAAGTGACATGCTTCTATGGAGAAACAAAACTTATGTCCTTCGTCTAAAGTTACACCAAATTGCACGGCTTTACCTCATACCACTTTTGCACAGTGAGCAAATGAAATTGACACACGAATTAATCAACCCTCTGTATATATATATATATATATATATATATATATATATATATATATATATATATATAGGATATCTCAAAAGTCCCTTACCATCCCTATTAAAATCCAAATGGATGTACTTTCAGCGAATTTGATGTGGTAGGTGAACTTGAGGGTTAGAGGGGCACTTTCTGGCGTAGGGTACGCGGACGGCCGACATCTTGAATTTAACTTGTTTATTATAAACGCTACGTGGTTCATGTGATACATGACCATAGGCTAGAATTTCACCAGGAAACCGAATCTGAACTCAAAATGCATTTATCTTTATGTGGTAAACAGTTATCCAAAATTCCTCTCCCTATAGAGCATTTGTAGTTGACTCTAAAATAGCACTGTATTTGCTATGATGTGCATTGATATTATAAATGTACCAGATGACGCTGAAGAATGTAAGCACGTAATGAACACTTTGTTACGCGCTTCTATTTCCACCAAGGGACAGCTGTTTTAGGCAATTCACTATTTCTGAGATTTTTCCAAAAATATTCTGATGCTTTTGTTCTTTGCAGACCACCATGTTTCAGAGAAGAGAGGAACATTAGGAACAAGATTTCTTCTGACAGACCTTTCACGAAAAAAAAAGGGGGATTATATTTTGCATAGTTGCAACTGAATTTCGAATGTGCATAACTTCATTAGTGTCATTAATAACCAAATTTAATTTATGGCTACTACAGTGAAGAAATAAAGCCTTAGATATTGTTTTTGTATTAGTCTGTTCACACCACCTTGGCTTCTAACATTGTGGTGCATCCGTCATAACCCTGCCCACATAATTTCGACATATCAAGTTCACATTTTGACAAAAAGGATAAAACTTCAGTCACATTAAGTTCCTGTAGAGCCACAAAACCAAGGAATTATTCAATTTTGGGTTGATTTAGAGTTGAGTCTAAATATCTAATTCCTACTGACAACTGCTCTACTCCAGAAATGTCCACATTTTCATCAGCAATACTCAGAATGTATTTCTTTATTTGCTTCCATAACTAAAACATTTTAAAATTCCTTTTCACAAACTGAAATAAATTCATTTTGAATTCATTGTTAAGTATATTTCGCATTGCCGATCGTCCTTCAATGTGTTCTTCGAACAGAGTGGGCCTTGAGTATTCTAATCTGTTGACCAGAGTCGTTCTGACGAGTGATTAGTGCCATACTAAAGAGTTCGACTAACATGTTTTCTGCAGTAGTCAGGCCTTTAGTATGACGCTAATCATACGTCAAAACGACTCCGGATAAGGCGGTGTGTCTCCAGCCTCGACACGAAAGTCTAACAGATCAAGGAACACGCCCGAGTTTGATTTATCACCGCGAAGAATATATCATGTGTTGTGCAGAAAAAGATGGAAGATAATATAGGAACTAGCTTTCTTTCTGTTATTTTAAACTAGCTTGATTCCGGAATTCGGACAACGCTATTCTCATCTTTTTGCCTCTTAGAAAAAAAAAAGTCTTATATCCATTCTGAATACTACACCATTATCAGAGATTAAAAAAAAAAAAAAAAGGTCCTTGGCTTCCGAAAGCAATTAAACTCAAACTATCGTCACCAGAAGAGCCTATAATAGTTAACTTTATTCGAAAATCCAAGGGGGTGGGAAATTGCCCCCTCCTGCCCCCCTATGGGCGCCCGTGATTACGATACAATAATAATAAATAAGGAAACGGCAAAAAGAGGAAAATTAATATAAATCATAATACAGAAAAAAGTCAATTAAGGAGATATAATTTGTCAACGCTTTTACAAGTCTCAGATGCTTAATTGAAACAAAGAAAAGGTAAGAGCAGCAGTCTGAAAATTACATTTTAGCCTAATGTTGAATTTTGTTGCATAAAAATTTCTCATAAAAAGTTCACCTGATTAATACAGTTAGTCTAAATTTATACAGGGTGTAACAAAAAGGTACGGCAAAATTTCAGGGGTGGATTCCTTATGGGTAGACAAGAAAAAAAGTTCATCTGACCATATGTCGGGAAATGCATCATTACAAAGTTACGGCCATTGAGCCGCCTAACGGTGTAAAATAGTCACATTCTGGTCGCTCCTTAGGGTGTGAGTCAATTTAAACAGCAATAATCTCAGCCCCTAATTAAGCTAAGAAGATAATTTTAGTATCTACGTATTCCTGAAGGACGACGCTTTCCGCTATATGTGGGGGGTACCACGGCGGAAGGAAGAGGGCAATTACGTGTTTTTTTTATTTGCATCAAGATTCTGAGTATGGCATTCCTTCCCCTTTGGTGGTACACTCATAAAATGCATATCGGCGGAAAGCTTCATCCTTCAGGAACATATTCCTACCAAAATTATATTTCTAGCTTAATTAGGGTCTGAGTTATTGATTTTTAAATTGAGTCACATTAAGGAGCGACCAGAATGTGATTATTTCACACCATTAGTCTACTCAATGGCCGTAACTCTGTAACGATGCATTTCCTGACATATGTTCATATGAACTTTTTTGCTTGTCTACTCATAAGGAATCCACCAATGAAATTTTGCCGTACCTTTTTGTTACACCCTGTATATTTAAAAAAATTGTCAATCTTTAAAATTTCGCATTTCCAATACAGAGGAACTAAAATCGTGCTATTTCTTATGCTGTGATTTGATACTTTAAAACCTATGTTTCGTAAATGGCATTCACTGATATATCCAGTATATTTTCCGTACATACTTTGTCAAAACCCTTTCTTCTATTCGTAAAACTCTCAAAGCACCAGTACTCATTCCAATACTCATCACAGGTAACAATCATTTTTATTTTAAAATATAACAGTCTAATAAAACATTTGTGCACATATTCTATCCTGTTTGTAGAAGTTCTAGAAACACTATGGGTAGCCTGTTCCATATCCCCGATTCAAATTCTAGTTTTGGTCTTACAAGTTAATTCATATACATACAGGTCCGTATTTATATATTGTGCGCCCCTGTGCTCTAAACAATTTGCCGCCCCCTGCACAAAATTTTCCTAGCCCCCGAAAACGACCATTATTAGAGCTGAATTCATAGTTTTTGGGGTCGGTGAGATGAATAGTGACAGTTTAAATCTAATTCAACTTCAAACTCTCACTCCACTTTGCAGGGAGGTGGGGGGTTTTAAAAATAATTGAAAACGACAGATACTAGTGTTGAATTCATAGTTTTCGAGGTCGCTGAGTTTAACGGTATGTTTTCATGATGTTCAAATTCATCTTCATCCTTTGGGTGGGGGTGGAAGAGGATGACTATTTAAAAATAATCAGATAAGCTTGTTACACCCTGTTACTGTAACTACTGTAATTACTGTAATTAGAGCGACTTAAACATAGTATTATTTCTCGTGCTCGCGTGGGTCTTTTCGGATTGCTAGTTTTAAATATTACTTTATTGTGAATCTTTTAAAAAATCCACAATTTTGCCGCCCCGTGCTCGAGCACAGAATAGCACTTACTTCAATACAGGCCTGTATACATATACATATGTTAGATCGTTTTGAAATACAGGCCTCTGTTTAAAAATAAAACATACTATCCTTCTGGCACCTTATGCAATAATTTACATGGTAACAAAACTTTAACCGACTGTCAAATCCAATACCCAGGTCTTTAATAATGTTTATTTTCTTTGTTTGTACATCATTGACTTCAGATTTACAGACAAAATACTGAGTTTTATTGGTGTATGTTTTCTTTGCATCCATTTTTGGTAACTTATTTCTACACCACGTATTTAATGCATCTAGATCTTGCTGTAGTAAAGTTATCATACTCACTTTTGACAAATCTTAACTTCATATCGTCAGCACGTAAAAGGAAGTTAGAGAATATTTAATTTTTTTCACGAGTCATTAAAAAAAAAGAAAAAAAAGAAAAGAAAATAAGAGGGGGCCCAAGGCCGACCCTTTCGGTATCCATTTTTTTTTTTTTTTTTTTTTTAACATAGTCCACACGAGAATGTATAGGCTCGATTTTTTAACTTTGTATGTTCTATTTGACAAATTGCTTTCACACTATCGAATGTACAAGAGTAATAAACCAATATTCGATAGCTTACTAATAAGACATTTATGACTGACAATCAAAAGCATTTGAAATATCTTTGTATATTACACCAACTTGCAATTTATTCTTGAATGCGTAGTAGGTAAAGTCTGTAAAATGGATTAGATTGGTTACAACTGACTTCTTCTTACAGAAACCCTGTTGAGATTCATGATATTTTTTACATTATGTGTGTTTATGTATAATTAGTTTAAATATCTGCAAGAATGCGTTGACAAGTTACTGGCCTGTATATAGCTGTTGACATTTTGTCTATCACCCAGTTTATGTATCTGTACAACACATACTTCCTTCCATATTGAAGGATATACCTATACGAAATGAAGTGTAAATATTTCTGCCAAACTAGTAGAAAGTTCAGTTGCAGTTTTTATTACATATGTAATCCTATCTGCACCTGATGTGATATTTGTTTAATTGTTTTAATGGCTTCGATTACATCTAAATCAGCAACAGTAGGGATTCCATTAGGGCACTATTACTAACAAATTTTGACGGAATACATCTTGATCTAAGTTAAAAGCTTCATAAACCACATTCTTAAATACCGTAACAACTTCCACAGTGTCCTGAATTACCATGCTATTATAATTTATTTGCCTTGGGACATGTGTACGGTCACTTTTTAAAATGTTCCAAGAATATGAGCTGTTCTTATGGTTTTGACTTTTATTATTATTATTATTATTATTATTATTATTATTATTATTGCTTTCAATTCTCGCTTCATCCATGGATCCTTATATTTTGGTTTACAACCCAGGGGCGTCATTTAGGGGAGGCAAGGGGAGCAATTGTCCCCCCCTGAGTTTGAGATTTCTATATATTTTATCAATAAAATAGTAGTAAATCAATGAAATACGTTAAATTTTACTTATATCAAGGGGTTTTGCCCCCCCCCAAAGCAAAATCTGAAATGACGCTCCTGTTACAACCACCTGACGTCTTAGAATATATTTATTTATATGAAGCCAGTAGCTTCGTTGATAGTGTTACAACAATAATTTGTTACGGTAATTTCTCTAATGCTATTGTAAACACTTAGAAAAATTTGCTTGCTTCAAATTATAAGTATCATACTAAGGAACAAGAGTATGTTTGCTACTGTCAAAAATTTTCTACTCAACATAAATGGGGGATGGAAGTGATCAAATTTAGTCAATGTTGGGATGTCAAAATGCATATAATTATTATCTATTTTGTTAGCAACAAATATAGTACCCATCCCTGATTACTTTGGTTATATGATTTGTTTTTCTGGTTTAAATTTAAAATATTGCTTAATTCAAATATCTTTCTGCTCTTTTATTCGTGTAATAATTATGTTATTTTATACTACCTGAAATTTAATCTATACCTCCTAGGTTAAAATCTAAAATAATTACATTAAAATATTTCGTGTACATAAATAATAACCAATCACAGTTGAATATAATAATAATAATAATAATATACACATATTCTCATCACTTTAGCAAGACCTGCATTTCATTGTAATGCAGTTTACATATGATATATATAAGCTTTGTTCTTAATGGAAACCGTTGTTACTCAACAGTTATTTTGTATTTGCACGATATTTAACTCTTCTTTATTACAACATTCGTAATACAGTATTTGTATTTGCGAAGCCCTGAATTATGTAAAGATTAAGAACTCTTGATTATGTAAGATCCATGATTTTCTGCATTAAATTCTTCCGAATTTAAAGTATTTTTCACCGAATGTTTTACAGACGAAGAAATAGTTATTGTGGCTCAATGACACAGTCAATAAAACTTGCTAGTATTGTAACATATGTCGGGTAGAATTAGCCTTAAAATGCCTAGTACAAGCTGGATATCGTAATGTGAAATACGCTAATAGATGGGACATTTGGTGCATGTCCTCACAGTCAGAAATTAACGTCTAGACCGTATCAGATTCACTGAAATTGCATGTACTATGTATTTCTCGACATATTCCCATGCCACTGTTAAATTCTATATGTCCATCCTCCACAATTAGAAAATTCTCTGAATCACTTCGTTATCCGTGACACGACTAATAGTGCTTAAGACTTATAAATGGAAGGTATATGATGTGTTTATACACTATTCGTACATTTTGCATTTTTTTAGTCAACCTAGAACAGTAGTAGTTGTGAATACTATGACACCCTGTTCCGTCAAAATAATAACAATCTTTCTCTCTGTTTCCCCCCTACTTATGTGGGGGTCAACTTTTCTGATAAGTTTTACCCATAATGCTCGGTCCAGGAATTATTCCCCTGTTAAACCCTCCTTCCTGAAGTCATTTTTAATCATGTTCATCCATTTCCTTCTTGGTCTCCATCTATTTCTCCTACCATCCACTTTTGTCACCATTCTTCTGACCACATAGTTGTTTGTTGTTCTTATTAGATCCCCACAGTATTGCAATCTTCTTTCTTGGATTTTCTTAGGTATCTCTACAACACTGGTTCTTCCCTTTACTCTCTCATTATTCACTCTGGCTCTTCTTCCTAACCCACACATCCAGCAGAGCATTCTCATTTCCTTAACATTCAATCTTTCTTCCTGTGCTTTCGTTATTAGCCATGAATCATTGCTGGCCTAAGCACTGTTTTGTAAAAGCATCTCTATTATATACCGTGATTCTGCGGTCACACAAAATACCGTATGCTTTCTTCCAATTTCGCCATCCTCTTGCATTCTGTGTGTTATTTTCATATTCAAATCACCATTCTTAGCAACAGATGAGCCATAGCCTTACTTCCTCATTTCCTTTTCGTTAAATTCGAAATATTCAACTTTCTTTCTACAGGATGTCTACTAAAATTCAAAAAATAAAGTTCGTAACTTTTTCGTGACCTTTTCTTTACCACACCATAAAATTTCGTAACATTCTCAAGAGCGATTTTGGATGCGAATTAGGCCGAATTTTCATGAATGCGATAGGTAGCTTCTAAAGCAAACCACAGACATTTTGGTGGCGAATTTTGACGTTTTATAGATCAAAAATTTCCAGTCTGTACTTTTATTTGTACAGATAAAAAAAAATCGTGACCCAAAAGCTAAATTTCTTGACTTTCATGACCGTTGTCTGATTTCATGACTTTTTCATACTTTCGTGACCGACAAACACCCTGTTCTACTAATTTTTAGGCTTCTATCTTCCGAAGACACTCTCCAACTCTCTACTTTTCTTTTAATTCTACCTTGTTTGTATTAAATCATTGGCGTACTTCATTCCTCACATCTTGAGTTAAAACATCCATGACAATGTTGAAGAAATACGGGTTTAAAACCCTGGTATAATCCAACACGAACAGGGATTTGGAGTTTTATCCCACGTTACTTCTTACTTGAGTCGTAGCTCCTATCTCGGATTATCATTACGTATTTCTCTGGTATTTCTTTCTTCCTAAGATTTCTCCATACTTACTGACGTGGTACTCTGTCGTAGAGTTTTTCCAAATCAATAAAGACCATACGCAATTCTTTTTTCTTTTTCCTAGTGTTTTTCCATAGTTTGTTTTAGTATAAAAATTGCGTCCGTTGTACTTTTTCCTGGCATCAATCCAAATTGTTCTTGTATTGATACTTCCTCCCGTAATTGCCGATCTACAATTTTCTCCCGAATCATCGTATGTAACATTAGTCAGATTCCTCTGTAATTTTTTCACAGTCTTGTACCTTCTTAAAAATGCATTTTCTGCGTCAGATTCCATACGATATCTATATCTTCTGGCCGTAAACTCTCCTATGCTTCTACTGGTGTGCAATTTGGACCTATCAACTTTTCCCGTCTTCATTTTCTTTAGTGCTTTCTCTACTACTTCCCGGCTTATTCGTGGTGATTACTCCAAGACTTGAAATCCCATCGCTGACAACTTTCGTTGGATTTTCTTCAGTTAAAACGTTCTAGAAATAATTTGCCCATCTCTTTTTGATTCTGTCTTCATCGGTAAGTACTTAGCATCAATCCTTGGTCACCTTTCATGTGCATAATATGCGTAATATCCTTTGTTACTTTCTCTAGATTTGGTAGCCTGTATAGCTTCTTTACTCCACCTGGTATTTCAAGTTTGTCATACATTCCATTCCAAGCATGCGCTTTTGCTCTAGCCACTGTGCCTTTGCTGCCTTATTAGCCACCTTGCAGCTACACTTATTTTCTTCTGTCACTTTTTCATTGCTTCCTTCCTCACGTTAATCGCTTTCTCGTTTAACGACCATGTCTCTTTCCCTGCAGGGGAGGCTCTTTCCTGAAGTTCTACCCGAAATATTCTTTACGGTCATCAGTATGATCTTACTGTTTACGCTTCACTATTTTTGCTTATCATCTTCTTGCAGGCTTACTCCTTCCATAACACTTTCTTTGAACAATTCCCTTAATTTCTCTTCTTTTAGTCTCCAGGATTTAATTTTCGACTCTGCATTTCGAGGGCTCCTATTGTATCTACTCGTGAATTTCCAGTCTAAGTTTACTGTTCTATGCTATAGGGGCAAGATTTCACCGTTTATTACCTTGTACTTCTAAATGTTCTTACAATAAAAATTATATATATATATATATATATATATATATATATATATATATATATATATATATATATATATATATATATATATATATATATATATATATATCTTGACGGTGACCAAGCAGGTGATTGGTTGTACGGTCAACGACAAAAGTTCTTTTCGTTTGATGAAATTAGTTTCATAAATAACTCCAGAATGGAAGGACTATTTCAGGAAATTAAAAAGAATGTAATTTTCTGTACATTTCTGCTATACTACTGTTATTCACAAAATAAATTTTACCAAACAGAAAGAACTTTTGTCGCTGACTGTACATTGGTTTATCACACATAGTATTTACTGAGTCAATACATTTATTGAGCTTCCTCCGAAGTAGGAACACGGTGGGTCAATGATAGAGTGCTCATTCTGATGTGACATCTCTGGTTCGGCCCCCGACTATGAAAGTACGTATTTCAATTTTGGGGTACCAGAAATTTATAGAATTACAAGCTCGTTCGCCCAGCGCTGCCCGCACATTTATCCCAATTTTCTATTAAATAAAAAATAATAATTTGCATTGATTTGGACTCATTTTAAACAACCACCTTTGGATTCGACACTTCGGTAGTATCGGTCGTTTTCGATTATTTTTATGTCATCTTTTCCCATATATTGTATGTAACAAGTTTGGTTAAAAGCACTCGAGGTGTCCTTACGTAAAACACACACACGTACAAATTATCGCAAGCACTCTCTACTATTTCCTGGCAACACTTGCTCCCTCCCCGAACACCCAAGCGGCAGATCGCCACCTATATGTAAAGAGCTTCATTTCTTGCAATGTCCCGCTTGGCTGTACGCGGCAACGTGCCGCGCCGCTTTCTAACAGGGAGAGGCGGCTGTTTTTCCTCGTCGTGTAAATTTGCGGCGACCGCCGCCCTTATATGAAAAGTTCCATTGTTTGCAATGTCTTTCTACCTTACGCGGCTATTCGCCGCCGTCGCACGCGGCAGTTCGCCGCCAAATGAGAAAGGGCTGTTAACATTTGTTTGTCATATGTGTCTTCACACTGACACACACACACATACATACATACACAAAGTAGCATGGTGACTACTGCTTCCGTGTTCGTTCAACATCATTATTAAAAAAAAAATCGATAGCTTTTCTCGCGGATTGTCACTGGTGACGAAAAATTGTCTTATATTAATATCAAACAGAAAGAAACGGCTGAGGGCCCTAGACAGCAAGCAAAAATTCATGCGAAAGGTGATCTTCATACATGCACCGTTATTAGTGTGTGTTTAAAACCCAGATATCACAAGACAACATAAATTACTACCAACAAATGTGATTATAAATAAGTCTTTTATTATCGTCAATGTTATCGACTAAACGCTACCAAAATAGCAACTAGATTTCGAAGTTGATGGCAGTGGCGGATCTAGCCCGGGGTGTCTACCCTCCCGTTTTTTGAGTGACAAAAATAATTTCAGCTATTACTTACGTATTTCTGAAAGCTTATAGTAAACTCATGATATAGTCTGAGGTTTGACTGCTCTCCTCCAGATTTTACCTTCTTAATCCGCCACTGCTGACAGGAGAAAGAAGTAAAAAGATTCTAGATTACCCAAGAACCCCCAATAAATAATAATAATAATAATAATAATAATAATAATAATAATAATAATAATAATAATAATAATAATAATAATAAAGTGAATAATCCTACAAACAACCGACAACATCTTTACTACTGGTGTCGAGTTGATATTTCTTTCTATTGGATTGATACGCATACTAGAATATAAAATTAGAAAGATTTCCGAAGCTGAATTTCTTGGAAACAGAGAAAATTTTAGAATACTGTAATCAGTAGAGTCATTTCAGATTTGGCTTGGAAGGGCAAGACCCCTTGATGTAAGTAAAATTTCGCGTTTTTCACTGACTTACTACTATTCTACTGATAAACTCTATATAAATCTCAAACTCAGGGGAGGGGCAAATGCCCCTCCCTAGCCCCCTAAATGATGCCCCTGATTGTAATCTCTCACTCTGTCATATACATCTTTCTATTGTTTACAAGTACTTACCTTTTAAGTACTCTTGCACACGCCAATACGTCCTGATGACCATTGAAGCAGATACACAACAGCATCGGAACGAATTTACCATATACTGTTTTGCAGATGTCGCAGATTGGACTAAATAATAATAATCCTGTAGGACTGTTCACAAATCAGTCTCCAATTGGCTAGTGAAAATGAATCATTCTATACTTCATTGTGCAATGAAAGAGTGGGTGAAGAGTTGAAGCCAACCTATAACATGTTTTCATCATATGTGAACGACTAGCGATCAAACTAATATGCATTCCTGTCGCTGACATCCCACCAGCTGCGAAGCCTACGCACATTCCCACTACAGTTCATGTCAATGTTTACGTTAAGGTAGTAGAACGTCTCATATAGCACTGGTTCTCAAAAGGACAATTAAACTAAACCACCAAACTATTTTCTAAGAAAGATAAATATCCAGTTTACTACACAACTATTCAAAAACAATGAGTTCATGGATGGGGACCTGAACTGGTTGAATATTCTGACGAGGACATTATTAATAACACCTGGAACAAACGGTGTTATGGTATAACAAGTGTGGTACTTAATACATAATAAAATAATAAATTATAGTTATATTGCAGGGTTGAAAAAAAGTTTTTTTTTTTTAAAAAAAGAAAGGTTTTTATGTTTAAAACATGTTCTTTTTTGTTTAAAACGTTTTTAACGTTTAAAACAAAGTACTTTGTTTAAAAAAAACACGTTTAAAATGTTTACTTTTGTTTAAAACCATGGGCGGCGATTAGGGGGGCAAAGGGGGCAGTTGCCCCCACTTTTTTGAAAAAATGAAATGAAATCTTTGAGATTTACGTCCCACGGTTATGCCGGTTAGGCTAAAGGAGACGGTGATTATGAGAAATGAATGAAATGGTGGAATGAAGAAAGTGGGAGGAAACGGGAGAACCCCGAGAAAAACCCACGCACACGGTGTTTGTCCACCACAAAGTTCACTTGGCAGGGGCTGGGGTCGAACCCGGGATCCCAACCCACTTTTTTGAAGTAACCCACAGTAGTTCCATTTGGAAATGTGAAGTTTTGTATGCATTACTCGTTCATAGAAAAAATAGGTGCCATATAATATTTGCCGTTTCGTAAGTACATATTGGTTGTCTTCCCGTGGAGTTAAGAGAGCTACAGCAATTGCGTTTTAATTGCTACGGAAAATAACCCAAAAATTGACCTATTGGAGAGCAATAATTTCAGCGTATTTTAACTTCTTCTTACAAGGACTCGATATGTTAGTTAGCCGTTTTGAAGCTAATTCAGAGAACATTTCGCACAACAAGAAAAGTCTTTCACAAGTTATTTTTTAATTGCACAAAACTTGACAGTTCCTAAAATGTCTTTTCTTCTTTCTAACAGTAAGGAATACTGATTAAAAAAAAGAGTAATAAGAAACAACTTCTACCTTTTCCATTGTTTTGAAGTGTAATATACGAGTGAAGTGGTGTGTTTAGGGGTGTACATACAGTTAAATTTAGTGAATTCATCATAATTCTAGGGTTTAGGATTATTTTGTATAACTGAAGTGTGGAATGTTTCTAAGTATTGTGTTTTAATGTGTTCCAAGAAAGTGAAAACTGAACCTAATGGTAAAGATTGTGTTTCTGGAAGCTGCAAAACCAAATATTTCTTTAAATGTCGTAGCATATGCTTGTAGTATTTACTGTCTTTCATTTTCTAAGCGTAATAACATACATTTAATAGCATGTGTGGAATTTACTGTCTTTCTTTTTCTAAGTGTAATAACACACATTTAATAGCATGTGTGGAATTAAAAATATAAGTTGTTTATTAATCCCCAGTTTCACTATAACTTCTACAAAACAAGCCTCATTATTCATTACTATGATTAATATTATTCTTTCTATTTATTTGTTTTGCAAATTTATTACTAAATAGAGAATTTTAAGATGTTCATGAGCAAGGAATCAAATGTTTTCTTACATTTTCGTTGTTTAAGAGTACAAAGAGCTGGTACCTACTTTCGCTGCCCTCGTCAATTTACTTAATAAAATATGAAGTATGATATACGGTATTTTAACTGAAAAAGATGGTATCCTATTAGTTATACAACCTTGCGTCAAACAGTGTTAGAAATAACCAGGGAAACTAAGACTGATATACAAATATTCAGATCATGTCTTGCCCCCCCTACTTTTAACGTCCAGTCGCCGCCACTGTTTAAAACAATTATCTAAATAGGCATATATATTCCATTTTTACACGCTCACAGGTATTGCTTGCCATCTATATTCAACCGTTAGATCAAATTTCTGGGCCTTCCCTAATTTCGATCCGTCCAAATGTTCAATTCCGGAGAAAGAAATCGGGATTTTCTCGATTTCTGTTCACTGAATATGTAGTTTATTTGTGTTACGTTCTACTGGTCGTCTGCATTCTTAATCTTTAAACGCCCATTGACGCAACTGCTGTATCAGGACTTTAAACCTCAATGGCTCAGTCCCTAATTAAGACTGGAAGATGGTTTTGGAACCAATTTATTCCTGAAGGATGCAGCTTTCCGTTAGTGTGCATTTTATCTATTTGGGGTACCACGTGGCGGAGGGAGGAGGGTAAATATCGTGTTCTTTTGTTTCTTTTTAAACGGTATTTTGGGAGCCATTCCCCCTCTTGGGGGATAGATTCATAAAAATTGGTATGTGAAGCAATGAAGTAGGCCACTACATGATAATATCGTGTATTTGTACTGCTTGCTTATATCTATGGGGGAGCAGGGCGGGGCCAAAGTTAGCCAATTTTTGGAGTTTCAGTTTTTTGACGTAAATTACGTTTATTTTTACAACAAGCATCAATAGCTCAGCCCCTAATTAAGCTAGAAAGATGATTTGGTACCAAAGTATTCCTGAGGAATGAAGCCTTCCGCTAGTATGCATTTTATTAGGGATGGGCACGAGTCGAGCTAAAACTCGACTCGATTCGAAACTCGAAGCAAATTCGAGTCGAGTCAAAGGTAATTTTCTCGAGTCGAGTTTCGAGACAAGTCACAGTTTTGAGGTCGAGTTTCAAGTCGAGTCGAGTTTGATAAACGGCTCGCTCGTTTTGAAATCATGGCCTGATTAAACTGGAAAGTGAGTCATAAGAAATATAAGCAGTAATATGGAACATTTTTAGTGTTGCTCAGAAGATGCGACACTGCTCGCATCTCGTCTCGTCTCGAATAACAAAACGACTATGGATTTTTATAACGAGACAGCCTCCAATGTGAGCACCAATGTAAACACCAGTATATACTGTAGTCCTTACCACCAAGGCTGAGACCTGCACGATCTAACTTTTGAGCCGAAGCAGAAGCCCAACCCAGGTAGAGATATTAACTGGCTCAGTTCGGTTCAACTGAGCAGCAGCTCGAGCCGGCTCGGTTGAGATGAGACACCGACTCGGCTCAGGTGAGCCATCGGCTCGGTTGGGTGACCCGTTGGCTCGGTTCGATAGTGAATGAGCTGTGAGCCGAGCCGCTAGAGCCGTTGCGAACCCGAGCCAAGCATGTTTGAACATGTTTGGCCGATGCAGTCTAACTTTTAACGATTTTTAGTTCGAGCCTGAATACTTGCTTCTCCGAAACTGAAACCCAGAACCTCGTGAATGATGTCCTTGCCTCCTTGAATTCATCTTTTCCGAGGTCAGGAGTCCACTAGATTTTTAGTATTCAGATACAAACCGCCTATAATTCATGTTTATACACGCTGGTGTAATAATAGTAATAATAATAATAATAATAATTTGTAGTAATAGTAAGTATCATTGATAATAATTATATTGTCTATGTAGGATACTTGAAGAAAGTAACTTGAAACTACACACAGCATTTGGCTCGA
The DNA here is from genome assembly GCF_964235325.1 of Thermobia domestica. NCBI lineage: Eukaryota > Metazoa > Arthropoda > Insecta > Zygentoma > Lepismatidae > Thermobia > Thermobia domestica. The sequence continues at coordinate 78,101,759 of NC_137469.1, forward strand.
CTCGACTCGAGTTTCGAGGAAATTTTTCGAGCCAAGTTCTCGAATCGAGCTCAATGATGTCGATTTCGAGACGAGTCGAGTTTCAATGAAAACTCCTCGTGCCCATCCCTACATTTTATGTATGTAGGGGGTATTTATGTACGGCTGAGAGAAGGAGGATGAAGTTCGCTTTTAAATTTTTCATAAATTTTTTCATCAGATTTTGAAGGCCATTCCTCCCCCTTTGTGGAACATTCACAAAAATTAGTATGTGAAGCAATGAAGTAGTATATGACAGTAACCTGTATATGTAATTGTGTTTATAGAGGAAGAGGGGGTCAAATTTGGCTAATTTACATTTAGTTTCAGAACGGTTCCACATAAAGCAAGATATATTTTACTGAAGTGGTCTAGAAGCATAAATCTTGTTCGTATACATGATGTGTGCAAGGAAAATGATTTTCATATGGACGTGGTACTGTCGTGGGGGAGGGGAGAGAATGTCTAAATCAATGAATTTTTTCTGCACATTTTTTAAAAAAATACTTCATACATAAAACGAATTCATTACGCAATGGCAGCAATGACTACCATTTCTTATATTGTTACAAGTATGTGGCCTACAAATTAGCATCATTTTGTCAGCCCAGGTGACTGCAAGAGTTGCCAGGGCCCCAAAAAGTCAATATTTTCATATTTTTAAATGGTTTTGTGCCTGTTCGTTTCTACAAATACGTCGGGAATTTCACGAATGTTACCTCGTTGGAATCTGTGGTCTATAAGCTTTCCAACTGTGTATAAATCATGACTCTGTGATAATTAGGAGGGTCACCAAAGCCTCGAACGTGAGAGTCTACCATTTTGTTAAAATCCCTGGCGGTCGTCTAAAGGTTAATTGTGTTGTTATGCCGTAGACATTAATCATTGTTAGCTATCCATGTTGCAGACAGAGATGTATCTTGAAAACTGTTTAGTTAAAAAATGTCATTTGCTCCTTGTAGGCTAGTCACTGCTCTTTTCTGAGTTGTATTGTATTTGTCAGAGTATTTCTTCTAGCTTATGATGTGAGAACTGTTCATTATTATGGAAATGATAGTGACCAAAAAATATTCAAGTTTTGAATTTGTGAATTTGGATCTTAGAATAGTGTATAGTGTGTTTAACCTCAGTTATTCTTGGAAATTAAGAAATGTTCAAATACTTCACTTGAATTTCTGTGGTTTAGTTATACGCAACTTCGTTCAGTAATTTCTGTTATAATAAGAATATAACTCTGCTTGTAATTTACTCCATGCACAAATCCTGCGGAGTTATGGGTTGTTTGTAAGAAAATTAAATTAACTTCTTCAATCTGACACTTTAGTTGTTTTAAATATGTCCAACCACCATCGAAAAAAAACACGTTTAAAACAATTTGTTTAAAACGTTTAAAACAAACTGAATAAAACAACAGCCCTCGTTTAAAACATGTTTTAAACATTTTGTTTTAAACATATCAACCATACAATACTGTACTTTTTTTCTGTACTACATTTACTACTTTTTAAAGTGCCAGTTCTCTTCGCACAGGAGATGATGAGAAAGTATAGTGACCCTGCTGTATTTCGAAAATTTTACCTAAGCGAAACGAATCGGTTTAAATATATTCGTTAATAAGTTATGAACGTCACAGTTTTCCTTGATCGGTTGTGTTCATTCATCTATAACATGTTGAACGTTAAAAATAAGGTGATCATTCTCTTTGCTGACGTTCTCATTAAATCCCAATAAATCAATCATTCGCTCTGGGTCATTGCTACTATTAAACTGTACCCAGTTACCTACCCATTAACATTCAAATTTGTCCAAAAAGCAATTCCACACTTTTCAACTATCCATGTATGTGTGTATTTTAACATTTTCTAAAAAAAGAAAAATAATCCCAGGGTGGACAAATATGGAAACCCTCAACGTCTTCACATCTCAAAAATATATATACGGACAAGACAAACGATGGATAGGAGTTTCATGTAGCTTCTTTTTGAAACGTAGTATCTTTTGGGATATTCAAAGTATCTTTAATCATTGCAAATTTACATGAATTTAAAATTCCATTAAATATTGATTTGTTAAAGTTTAGTTTTCTTCAAATTTTACAATACTTCTATCGACGGTGACATGCAATTGGTAATATATCCGCCTCCAGATTTCCAGATTAGGAGATAGAAAATAACATCGAGTAACTTGAGATTTTTAAAGTTGATTTTATTAACGCTGAATGTTATTGGATAGTTTTGTAAGATACCAAAACGTTCGAGAGAACTCCCTCACTCCGTGGGAATGCCCATGATGAGCAACACACACATTCAACTCTATCTTTGAATTAACATTTGGACTAACAAAGGAAGTCTTCTTTTTATTTATTTAATCTTGATAAGTGTCGTAAAAGTATTTTAACGTGTTTATGATGGGTCTTAATTCACTCCGAGTAGCCATTTGCACTACTATGTTACTTCATGGTTCGTCACCTTCGAAATTAAGTCACGGTTATGTATAAACATATAAAAGCTTCCTCACGATATGCCAATGTGTGTTGTTTTCTATTTTTATTTGCTAATAGCTTTGACTTCCTTTAATTTATGTTCTCACAGGAAGATAAACATTTGATAATTAACTACTTGTATTTATTGTAACTTAATTAGCTCTATTGATTTGAAATAATGTAACTAGTGCACACGGAATATTAACCAAATAATAACTTTCAGCTTCTTACTTCCTTGCAGCGTTCAGCACCATGAGTGATTTTACAGAAATAAATTCTTATCTTGAACATTTTACAGACGACTCAATCAATTTAAAATGTCGCTTTCTGCCCCACTACTTCTGATGTGAAGTAAACTTTCCTGTTTCACATCAAAAGAAGAAACTTGGAACTACCAAAGGTTAATATTTACTTACCCTTCTCTCAAGTCTCTTCAAAAAGAAAACATTACCTCTTTGTATTTTTAATTAATTGGACTCTGAATCGCCGATGAAGACATTCTGAATGCCAAATATAGATGGCAAAGCTATTTGATTTAGCTATGCAAAAAACAGTTACTGAAACTATTCATTTTCATTTTGTTATTAATCATCCACTCATATTCCCGACGTGACACGAAACATTGAGCTTAAGATCTGCCAAGGTTTAACATGACCCACTTTCAGAGTCAAGTCCACTGCCAAAGTCAAAGCTTTACATGCTATTGTCACTGTTATCGTAAATGACTTACAAACCCCTTTACAATTCCAAGGAAACTACAACACTATTCATTCGTTGAGTACGTTAATCACTAGAGACACGATTTTTTGGTGACGCGTGAAAATGCGAAATGTATCAGTTTTGTATGAAAATGTTGTGTACCTAAAATATATATTTGGTCTAGGAATTAATTCGTGCGGGTGGACAAGAGATGGCGCAACGAACGGAGCGTCCCACAGTTCCGTGTATCCACACATGTGTTGCAAACCCCTGTCATCGCGTATCGTTCGTAGTATAGGGCAGTGGATTAAAGCGTCAACAACACCAGTTTGTAGTTAAGTGAACATGGCGCAATTTGTGCCTGATAAAGTGTTTTTGCGGGGTGTCCTGCTGCATTACTTTAACATGCAGAAAAGTGCGACTGAAAGTCATCGTATTTTGGTGGAAGTGTATGGTGACCATGCTCTAGCTGAGCGAACGTGTCAGAAGTGGTTTGCACGGTTTAGAAGTGGTGATTTCGGCTTGGCAGACCAAGAGCGAGCTGGACAGCCAAAAAAATTTCAAGACGAAGAATTGATAGCATTGCTCGAGCAGGATTCGTGTCAAACGCAGGAACAACTTGCAGCAGCATTAGGCGTTGATCAAACAACAGTCTCCAAACGCTTGAAAGCCATGGGAATGATTCAAAAGATGTCACATTGGGTTCCACATGAATTGAAAGACAGAGACGTTGAAAGACGAAAAACCATTTGCGAATTGCTGCTTCAACGACAGAGCAGAAAGGGGTTTCTGCATCGAATTATTACGGGTGATGAGAAGTGGATCCATTACGAGAACCCTAAACGAAAAAAGGCCTGGGTGAAACCAGGTGAACCAGGTCCATCACAACCAAAACGAGATATTCACTGTGCAAAGGTTATGCTGTGCATATGGTGGGATATGAAAGGTGTGGTGTACTATGAGCTGCTGCAACCGGGTGAAACTATGAATGGAGAACGTTATCGACGACAATTAATGCGTTTGAAGCAAGCTATGGCCAGAACACGACCAGAATGGGAGAACAGACATGATAAACTTATTGTTCAACATGATAACGCTCGCCCACATGTCGCAAAACCGGTCAAAACCTATTTAGAAAATGTCGGATGGGAAGTTTTGCCCCACCCGCCGTATTCACCAGACGTTGCTCCTTCGGACTACTACTTGTTCGATTGCATGAACAACGATTTGATTGGACAGCGGTTTACTTCTTCAGAAGATATCGAAACATGGGTCTCTGACTGGATCGCTTCCAAGGATGAGGACTTCTTTCGCCACGGAATCCGTACATTGCCTGACAGATGGGCGAAAGTGGTGGCTAGCGATGGACAATATTTTACTTAAGGTATTTATGTATTTTGTGTTTGTACTACAGCTTCAATGTGTGCGTACCAACCGCACGAATTAATTCCTAGACCAAATATATTTTTTAATCACCATTTGTTAGGCCATATAACGCTCGGGATTAGACGCGAAATTTGCAACAAGTCTCGATATTGCACGAAATTTACGCGAAAGTGACAATTTTTCGACGCTTTTTCGATATATTCATTACCATTATTTCTCCCTTCTGCATACTTGACCGTGAGTAAACGTTACTAGTTCGGCATTTGTCTACCACAATGAAACATGGGACTGCAGGATGTCTGGCACCAGCCCTCCCTCAGTTTGTTTTCTTGGCTACAAGGAGTGTGATCCCAGATTCATCTCGTGTACTTCTGAACGGCAAAGCAACCGGTACAATACGTAAAATCACAACATGTTTCGATAGAGCACAAGAATGTTACTACGTTTTTGATGCACGTCAAGAAATAGTTAGGTGTAAATTTTGTAATATTAGACTAAGCTGGAAGCGACGCGATTCGTGTGTGAAGAAGAATGGAAGTATAAATCACAAAAAGTTTTTTTTTTCTGTTACCGAGAAAAGAACAAACACTGAAACAATGCTTACGTGTAATTTGCATAAGTAAGCTGTAAACACTAAAGTTATATTTTCTATTATTGTTCTCTGTGTGCGTGTTTTCTTAAATTATATTTTTATTCAATGAGGATGCCTAATGTTATTTTTAAAAACTCAAATATTGTTTAATATAGTCATGCATGAGCTCATGTCGTGATGACTGATGAGTAGAAATTAAGGTGAAATAAAAGGTAACTAATTGAAATTGCCAAGGAAAATAGTGTTGTTACATTGGATTTTTATTCACCGATTTTATCCCGCTTTACGCATATTTTTATAACGAAATTATGGATTTACCATAAACGTGTCTCTATTAATTACCCATACAATCTACTCATTAAGAATTGATTTTTCTTCATCCAAAATTTACCATGATTATGTACACTCATGTCCAAAATTATTGTCGCATGACTATAAATATGTTGTTCTATTAATATAATTTGATAACGAATTCACCCGGTATTTCTTATAATGTTAGTATGTGTATAATCGGCAAAGACAAGTATGTGGTAAATTTCATGTCAAAAGAGCAGTTAATAAGAACAATGAAAGGAAAATAAAATTTTCTTGTCCATTTAGTTACATTTTATTTTACTCATTATGATTTTCGTGTTTATAATTCTTTTCCTATGACATTTACCACAAATATACATTTCTTGATTATACACATAATATCAGTATTGAAAGTACTCTGCAAAATCATTATCAAATTATATTCTTACAAGAAGACAGTTATATATATGCGACAATAATTTTGGACATGAGTGTACATATTATGTTCACAAAAGAAAGTATACCGTAAACTGGGGTTACTTGGAAAATCTTGGGCTACTTGGAAAACTGACATTTTTTGTGTTATATGGTATAATAATGAGAGAACAATGACAGATACGTCGTTTTAAAAGTAGGTACCTAAAAGAAGCAAAATGGATGGTCATAAGTGTTGTGTCTTATTCATATATTTAAAGACTGGTATAAAAATTCTCACAGCAACTGACACTTTTTGTGTGTTTTTTTCAGTTTCTGTAAATTGTCCCTGTGTTTCCGTAATGAAAAGTGATTTTTAACTGGCTGTTTAAATATAATTGATTTCAAAAGTTTCCTAATGAGACAAATTAGTTTTACACTTCCACTTCCTTTCTGGAACAATCTGTGGACATTTTTTTTATTTCCTTCCTTTTTTTTCTACTAAAAATGATAATCAGGGAATAGACAACGATGACATTATTGAAGTTTTGCCTGAATCTACCTACAATCGCAGAGAACAAGTTGTTTTTCCATACGACTTTGTAGCAAAGAATTTCAGTATGTGAATTTTTGCCCTCATCATACTGTGTTACATTATTATTATTCTTAATATAACAGTACGTCATGATAGTTTTGCAGAAAGTTAACGTAAATGTACACTTGAAAAAATGGTACCAGCTAATTTTGTAAACCAATGTAAGCCAATTATTGATACATACATTTCATAAAATTATGTAGGACATGTTTTAGTGTCTTAAAGAAGTCTCAAGAGCCTATGCATGGATTGGCATTTGACAACATTTCGCTTGCATTGTTTGAAAAAACTACCGTTTATAAAAGCATATTGCACCCCCCCCCCCAAAAAAAAAGGGTTCTTCAGGCCCTCAGGAAGACAAACTTACTACTGTAGTTAGTTTAGATTGGTTCAATAATTTATTGTGTTTAACTAAAAGGTTGTGGAAAAAAGTCCTTTTTTTATTTAAAAGACCTTAGGAACACACTACTATGAAAGAAACACAAGGCATGTTGCATATCAATCGTCTCAGGAAAGTGTGATCTTGCAAGTGGTTCTTTTCAAATTACTCAATCTTTCACACGGCTCTTACTACTATGAAAAGACATATTTTCCAAGTAGCCCCAAAAGCGGGGTTACTTGGAAACGACATACTCTGGCTGCTGGGAGGCTTCAGTCCCATTAAAATTTTATGACTGCAGGAAACGGTAACATGGACTAAGCTCTAAAAACATCACAAGAAGAAAAATTAATTGCAATAAATAACAAAGGGCAGTATGAAAAAGAAAAGAAAAAAACTTTCCAAGTAACTCCAGTTTGCGGCATGTCATGAAACGTAACACAATCAGATATACTCAATAGCATACACTGAAGTGCAAATTAATCATACAGAGAAGGATATGCACTGCGGACTTTACTATGGAACTTCGAAAATATACATGCAGAATGCACGTAAGTATTTTATATCAGGGTGGGAAGAAATAATGATTTTTTAAAAAAAAATCATTTTTGTTGATTTTTTATTTAAATCGATTTTTTAAAATCAGATCTTTCTCCTCGTATAGTACAAATCGCAAACTGAAGAAAAAACATTAGGAATTAGTATTAAATGTTAATTATGCAATTTAAGTGAAAGTATTTGGGTAGAATTTTGAATTAATTGCCAATCGTTAACCTATTTCAATAACAATGTTTCTTAAGGAAAAAGTACAGCAACGTTTATCAACATGGCACTTCTTTTTTCCACAAAAATTATTGATATTTGACATTTGATTGATTGATATTGACATTTGATTGATATTTATTAAAAATTATTGATATTTGATTGATATTTAAAAACATATATATATCGGGCAGTCAAAAACTAGCTTCCGACACGAAATACATATAAAATATGTAAATTTCGCCTTATAAAATATGTAAAATGTACAAAATTTTTAAGTTTCGGAGAGAGGGTCGGACGCCCCCTAAAAACTCTCATATTATCTTGGAACAAACAAACAGACGCGTACACAAATGAATTTTCGTCTTAAATGTCGATCGTGATTTTGCCGGTGGAAAAATTAACGATTTACGAACTCTATGTTACGAAGAGAAGAAAGCAGGATAGCCCTGTTACCCGTTCAAAACGAGATTTTCCCTAATCATCCTCTGCATGAAACCCTCGTTTTCATACTGTGTTGTACATACATTTGTGTCTCATTGTATTATGATTATTATCTTCCATAATCGAAATAACAGAACATCAATCAGACTTTTACTTATTTTCATTTTAAATTATTTCGAAATTTGATTTAAATTAGAGATTTTTATTTTTTAAAAAAAAAATCAAGTGATTTAAAGCGTGATTTAAATCAATCGACCCTGATAAAGAAAATAAAATATTTAATTTAGCGTCTCACGCAGGGCCGTGCCGTGGGGGGGGGGCGAGCGGGGCGACGAAGGGGGCGAAAAATTCGTGAGAAAAAAGGAAAAAAGATAGGAAAAATTGCCTGGAATATGTGAATGGGGGCGCCGTCGTATACCCCTCGCCCCGGGCGCTGATTTTCCACGACACGACTCTGGTCTCACGCAAATGGCCTTTAGGCTAAAGGACATGAATAGTTACTGACAGTGAATGACTATGAAAGAACTCGTGGTATAAGAATGAGGAAGTAAACAAGAGATTTAAAAGAAACACATTACATTCAACACAATTTCACCTGCCCTGGGATCGAAGCAGGGAGCCCTCGCACTCTACCACTGAGCCACTGTGCTGGTGCAGTCCCACCACTGTAGATTTCATTTTATGGTCAACACACACAACAGATTCACACCTAAAACTACACCCGTAGCGTTGTCTGACAACTTCGTAACTAGGAGCAGCATGCTCTTCCTAAGATATTTCAATGACCATGTCATCTATAGCCAGTATGCTAAACTTTCAAGCTAAGATCACCATATCCTTCTCGAATACAAAGAGATTGCCTCCCGTATAATGCTGTAACGCCCCCTTGCGAGCAATAATAATATTGATATATGTTGTAGCGCGATCAATTCTGCGTACGTTAATACCAAATGTAAGTACGATGACCATCTGGATCATACCTAAAAATCGGTTTGAATTAACATGGCGGTCTATGGGAGGAGCGAACAAAAGGGTGTTTTTTTTTTTTTTTTTTTTTTTTTTTTTTTAACGATATTAGGTACATGAACATCGGAAATGTTTAACAAAAAACTAAAAATAAGAAACTATGGACAAAGATCTTTCTGAAAATGTATATCTTATTATCTGGACAAAATCACGTGACATGAAAATCGGTAGTCGAAAAAATGTATATGTACAGTTGTTTCTTTTTTTAACATTTACATATTTTTTTACAGTTGCATGATTGTTTTTGGAGTTTTTTATTTTATTTTATTTATTTATTTTTTTTTTTTTTTTGGATTTTCGTAGTTTATTCCTTTTGTGTGGATTGCCTTATTTTTGTCGTTTTTTGGTTTGTTTTTCTTTATCTACACTATTTACATCCTAGGTTCATCGTCAGGTTCGTATGGTGGCATTGCACTTCCGTCGAAGTGCCTATTTAGGAAGTCTGAAGGAGCGTGTATCGTTTCGTCAGTGTGTCTATAGTACCCGAGATACCATATTACTGCCATTACATGTGCGCAGCAATCTGCAACTCTTGCACCGCTTTTGCAAGTACGGTAGTGTGCTTTGATAGCTTTGTGTCCATCCAAGTCCAAGTCACACAGAATGTACAGCATGTACTGCTTACTGCTCGAATGACGCGATTGTAGTTTGCCTCTTAGAAGCACTGGAATTGCTGGCATGTGTTCGGCATAATCAGGATGATGATTATCTTTTACTATCGAGAACTCATATTCTCCATTGAACGCGTGGTCGAAGTAGTATGACTTGGCTAGACTTTTGATGTATGTCGACCCTAGTTCGTTCATGTCTCGTTCACTCAACTCTGGGAATTCTGGTATTTCATCAGCTGTCATCTTTTGGAACGCTGCTCTCACTTTGTTCATCGGCTGAACTAACGGAGCTAGCCAGTTGCGTTCATTGATCAAGTTGAATACCTTCTGAGCCGCCTGAGCTTCGTTCTTTCTGTATTTTCTCTTACCGTACGCGTTGTGCATGGCGGCTACAACTGTCGTGTCTCTAAGTATACTTCGTATCATTCTATTCCTTAACTGTTCTATTCCTTAGCCAAGTACTTATATTTTTTAAGGTCTTGATTCGTGTTTTCGATTACCCAACGGACAGCTGTGCACTCTCTTGATTTATTTGCCTGAATGTCATCCAACTGTTTATTTCCTTGGTGAGATACGGGTATTTTGACTACAAATCCCTTTTCTTCAAGCCCATTTGCTACATGGGAGAATCCTCGGTCAAGTACGAACACATCACCTGTTTTGTACATCATCTTGAACCAGGTTTGATTCATTATCATGCGGAGAACTGCTCGATCTGACGAGTTTCCATCCCAGAAGTCATCGTCCGATTTTCTAGTACGGACTGTATATATATATATCTTCGGAGCACATATCACCATTGGCTTTACACAGTTTCGCTTTTTATGTCCAGAGTATGACATTCTTTGATATCGAAAATTGAGGCTCTTATTCAAGTACAAGTACGTACCATCCCACACCGTTATTATCGATTCATCGTTAGTTCCGTACAATGTATTTGCGAAGATTGATTGGTTATTTTTGAGATTAGCTCGAAGAGCATCTGCATCTTCTTGTGTTTCTATTTTTACACTGATATGTTTTGGAACGAAGTTCATCCACATTGACTGACGAGCATTCTGAATACATCTATATACACGAGTCTTATCCATTTTATATCTTAGTCCAAGTGATGTTTGGGATTCACCAGTGTGCAGCATTGTCAGATATACTCCAAGCTCTATCTTATTGCATTTTGATTGCCTAAGTCATCAAACTGAGCTTTAGTTCTACCTGTAGCTAGTGACATTTCCACATCTGATATTTTTGAGAAGGGATCGTTTGCCTTATCATGTACTGAACTACCGATTCTTAGTCCTGTGATGAGTTTACCCATTCATTTACTGGCAGCTCTGAGTCCTCACTGATCTTGTGTTAAACCACTTATTTAAGTGCTTCTTGCTTGAAGTTGTCATCTTTTTCGAAGTGATCACGACAGAACCTTGTACCGATAGGAACGATTATGGCCTTTTCGACCATCACTTGGGTTACTGCCTCTTTTGTCACGTTTCATAACGGTTTTCCCTTACACCCTAGTTAGCACTTCAATTTCGTCTTTGATGTTCTAGAGAATGGTAGCTTTACAGTTTCCTCTTCTTCCTTTCCATCCGCACTAACCACATCGTCACTATTCCAATCTGTGTCCGATCCAGTGCCTGACTCCGAACTGGGTTCTATTTCCGAATCTGCACTTGAACCTGATTTGGAAGCTGATCTCGATCGGCTTCGAACATGGTCTCTTCTATACATTTTCATAGCACACGAATTACAGAACCATTGTCCATTCAAAATTCGCTTTTGTGCACTTTTTAGCTTATCGATACGTTTATTACAATTAGCACAATGCATGTTTGATGATGATGGCACGATCATTGACCGCGAAGCTTCCTCGATGCCTTCCGGATGTGCGGGGTTTGACCTCTGTCGATGATAGCGACTCATGGTCGCGCGCCGTCGGAACTGCCCCGAGCGGCCACGCCCATGCTCCAAGTTCTGCACGTGCGCCACGGCAGGAAGTTAGTCCCTTTAAATGCTCAATCGTTGCTCATCGATGCATAATGGCCCCGCCTGTGAGCGAGTAGTTAGTTACTCGTACATATTTTGGACCGGATACTTCGTATCCGATCCGGGTTGACCTCGGTCCGCAGACCTCGGTGTGTGTGTGGGGGGGGGGGACCTTTTTACGTGTCTACAACACAGCCAACTGAGCCAAGCTCACTCGCCAAATATTCGTATATTCTCTATAGACCATATACTGCCTCAGTGTATAATTTCTATAGAAAATATACTTGGGGTGCTGCCTATGGCAAGTGAGGCAATCTCTTTGTTCGAATGAGACGTATATGGGGGGGGGGGTTCCACCAGTGTATTTGTTATTATCAGGTTGTCTAGAAAATATTGATCCTTTCGGGGTCAAAGTTGAGATTACATTTATCGCGATTTGAAAATAACATTATGAAGCCACATATTGTTCGATGGCCTTCATTTTTGTGGCAACACCATAATTCCGTACAAAACAAGACAATATGACGATGGATATCAGGTCTATACGGTGGATGAATTCCAGCCAAGTTTTCTCGACTTCTGACCGGTCGTTGAATATATATGCAGTTTGGTTGTCAGCGTAGTATAAAACGTCCTCTCTGTTGACCGGGTCCTGCCGTTACTTTTGAAATGCTACGATGCATTTGCGCTAATTATCGTCAATACAGGTTCAAATCTATCGTTCTACCCGACGGTAGCAGTTTCTGACGCACGATACCTTTCCAATCCCACAAAACCACAGCATAACCTTCTTGGGTGTTAGTGTGTGCATTATCACACACTGTACAGCTTCTTCTCGCTTTGACCATGTCGCACTGTTGTTGTAGGTTATCGATTTTCCTCACTCTTGAGGATTCCTGTTCAAAAAATGGTTCGAGTTTGTTATTACGTTTCAGTAGAAATTCAATCGAGTAATATATATATATATATATATATATATATATATATATATATATATATATATATATATATATTTTTTTTTTTTTTTTTTTTTTTGTCAGATTATGTAGCACCCAAACGTTAATCTTCTTTTTGTAGCCAGCTTTCTCAAAATAGTTTAACACCGTTTAGGTCATTAACGATGTCATGACTGCTTATATACGATCTTTCTTAACTTTTGTTGTGATTGGTCGCCCACTGCGAAAAGCATCTTAGACATCGAAATTTCAAGAACGAAACAATAGAATTATCTTTTCGTCGTTGAATCCCAGAATCAAATATATGAAAAATTATAAAAACTTGATAGGTTGTACAAAAATAAATAAATAAATAAATCCACACTCTCACTAACTCAGTAATGGAAGTAATTTTAATTATTTTCATTGCCGTTTTCTGTTCAAGTATCTTCAAACATTTGCTACATCGAAACTCCGGGATTTCGGGAAAATCCAAACTACAATATTTGCAACGGATATGCGAATCATTGTCATCGAACATCGGAAATTCAAAGTCATGTTTCCTAAGAATGGGTTTGTAAGCATGTCCACGTTAGCTCACTGACAGAGCGCGAGATTCCCGACCGTCAGGTCCTGAGATCGAATCTTGTACAGACTTTTTCTTTATTAGTAGAATTGCACACAAATATGATACAACGAATGCTGCTACGATAAATATTTTTAGAAAAGTTTAGGTAGCCCAAAAAAGGGCTGTTTTAGGATTTCGGTAAAGACAGTAACATTGTATCCAAGACCCTTCTGCATTTATTGCACCTTCATTCTTAAGAACACAATCTATTAGATGGTCGACAAATCTATCTCCTTCCCCTACCTCCAGCCATGCCTCAGAAACAAGGCCCTACAGATCAATCAGAGTTCTTGGTGGATCTGCCTCAGGCCAACTTTCCCTTAGAGTACGCTTCACCTCGGCTTACATCGCACACCCGGTGGAAGACTGTTACAAGTCAAAATTACACATTTGTGGAAACATGACTTTTCAAGTTTGTTATTCTATCAAAATCGCTCCCTGGCATACTGGTATTTCTGCCATCTAGGGATTAATTTGTTTAGTTACGTTTATGCGAAAATATCACCAGGTAGAGCTCGTTTCTCTCTCTTCATTCTTTTTTGAGTGATAACTCAAAATTTCCATTTTTTGAGTTGTAACACTCTTCCACCTGGTGTGCGACATATTTTGCAAGGGATTAAGGCCTGGTCCACAAGGCAGCCAGTCAATTAAATCAATCTCAGACTGCCTTGAGAACCATTGCTGAACCACAGGGCAAGTATGTATTGGGGACTCGTTTTGCTGGAACTGAATGACACTATGAGGCTCAAGTATTCGTACTGATAGCACCATTATGTTACTCATAAGGTATAAGTACTGAGTACTGTCCAAGTATCCTTCAATTCTGTAAAGCTGTCCTGCAATGCGACCGAAAATCCAATCAACAAACATGACCAACATGAAATAGATATATATGACAACTGAGATTCCACACAGCCACATAGCCAGGGTCCTCGGAAATTATACAAAACGGTGCCTCTTATTCGATGTGAATATGGATTCACCTGAAAAAAAAAAAAAAAAAAAAAAAAAACTCCCAGTTGTTGCGATTCATATTCGCTTGTGTAAATACGAAACGGTAAATTTTCTATTCGTCTTAGAGTTTTTCTTTCACGGCAGCAAAACGGCCGGCCACATAACTCGGCATGACGAAGCCTTCGGAGCGTTGTCTGTGTACGACCAGAAAAGTGGGAAGTTTTTCTTAGGTGTATAGAGTGGACATCCTAAGTGGGTCTAATAGGGCTTCGTTTACAAACTTCGCATCTTCCGCCTCGGTAGACACTTGAGGACGACCAGGAGACCGCAAGTTAACCAGTCTGGCTTGTAGTACCGTACTGCCGAATCCTTCACCTGATTGCAGAGGCCGGAATATCTATTCGCCTACCAGCTGTAGTTGCAGTACTGCCCTCAAACTCCATAAGGTAATTACAGCTGAGCGCCTGTTCACGATCAGCAATCAGTTTGAGCTGTGAGAAGAAATACCAACTAGTAACTTGCATGTGATTGGTTACTTGCAGGACACGCCCCTTGTGGGGGACGATTTAGTCAACATTCGCTAAAGGAATCTTAAAATGGCGTAAGGAAATTAGATTAAATGAAATCTTTTAAGTTTTACGTCCCACGATTATGCCAGCTAGGCTAAAGGAAACGGTGGTTGAGAAGTGAATGAAATGCTGGAATGAAAAAAGTGGGAGGAAACGGGAGAACCCCGAGAAAACCCATGTACACGATGTTTGTGCGCCATAAAGTTTACTTTGCGCGAGCTGGGCTCGAACCAAGAACACCATGCACCATAGTTGAACACTCTAGCACTGAGCCACCGCGGCTAACTAAAACGGCACACGGATTATTATTTTCATACATAAGAACAACTTTTTAAAAGAAATTGAACTTATACTGCCTTTACACGTATAAAAATATACATTCTGGATTTGAACCTAGAAAAAGTATCTACAGGCTTGTTCTGTTACGAAAACAGACGGAAATGAACAGCATTGTCTACGCAAGCAGTAAGTTTGGTTCATTATTACTACCCTAAACCAATCTAATCTTTATCTAAAATCATTAATGTATAATAAAATGGTTCACTTAGCGTGACTCAATCTGGTGTTTTAAAACGACAAACCATGTGTCTTTGGCTGTAAAAATAGCTCATCCTTAAGGTTGGTTTAAAGGGACAAACTTTGCCGATAGATGTCATTACAGTCTTCGTATCTCTCTAATGTATTTTTAACCTTTCACGAAAATTCACGATATCGCTTACAAATTTCAACCTACAGACTTCAAATTTTTAGATAAGGAACTTCATAACCTATTGTAGGCAACAATCCGTGCAGCTTTTTTATTTAGAATTTTCTTTATTGTTGAAATGTCTTCATTATTAAGATGGATATCCAAATCTTTAAACAATGGAACTGTTTTAACAATTAAGAAAATTTTAAATAAAAAAATCGGCACGAATTGTTACCTTCCATAGGTTATGAAGTTCCTTCTCTAAAAATTTGAGGTCTCCAGGTTGAAATTTGTAAATTTTCGTAAAAGGTAAAAAATACATGAGAAAGATATGAAGACCGTAGTGACACCTATCGGCAAAATTTGTCCCTTTACTAACTAACTCACTCACTCTATGGCCTATGGAACCCGGAGATTCAGTGCCGCGTTTGTCCCTTTACATCAACCTTAAAGCCTTTCCTTTCTAAAACAGTACTACAAGGACACAGGCTCGAGCACGGGCGCCCGAAGAAAATTTCCAAGGGGGCTCATCTCCCTCGTTGCTATATTATTTTTTTTATTTTTATTAAGAAAATCTTAAGAAATTTAATACATTTTCATGAGTCGGGGGGGGGGGGGGGTTCAATGCATTTTTGCATTCTTGGAAACCACGAGTCAAATATTTTATTGAAATATCAGAAATGCCATTCATTATACGCTGCGATAGTCTCTTCACTTATTTGAAAGCGGCGTCCTTGAAGCTATTTCTGAGAATAGGCCGAGTGCGGTTGAATGCGGACTATTTTCCTGCAGAAATTACAGAGTTTTTGTTGCTCTCTGTGGCCGTGCATTGTTGTGAAGAAGAGAGTGAGACAATTGAGACTTTTGGTGGGCAAATCACCAAGTTTCACAGACATTCGGAAGGTAATAAGTAACGTATCACTCTGCTGTCACATTACGTCGATCATCTAACTGCATAGTCGTTAAATGGTCGGTCTTGACACACACACACACACAGAGAGAGAGAGAGAGAGACAGAGATGCCACCGTAACTTACCCACGTCGCATTCTCATTTCACTTTTGAGGATGGAGTTTCATTTAAAAGCCAATATACTGTCGACTGCTGTTACGTATCGGGGTCATAGTAGTAAATCTATGTTTTGATAGCATAAACGATATTATAAACGTCTTTACTTTGCTCCTGATGAAATCTTTTAAGCATATAGCGTCACCACTCCACGCGCTAAGCACGCTTTTTGAGCAGGCGTACGTGCATATGGAACCCAGCGACTACAACGTTCGGAAAGACCCTGGACTGAAGTTGGTCCGATCTTCAAACTTAACTGAATTTCTTTGCATGTGATATGGCAATGCTCCTTCAAAGATTTCTTAATGCTGCGACATTTTCATTCGTAACTACGGTGCTAGGGCACCCAAAGCGAGGTTCATTTGTCAGACTTTGTTGGACGCGTTTAAATTCCACATACCAATTAAGAAAGGTTGCGTGTGAAGAGGCAGAGTCCCCGAGATACTTTTTTAAACCATCAAGGCGTTAAACCGTACTTAAAATCATAGCAGTTCACTGCACGCAAATCACGTCGCTCGAGCTTGATTGTTGCCGACTGATAGGTTCAAAGTAACCTACATTTACAGGCCTTTAATTTTCAAACAAACCAACTTACAGCCTTGCAGTTACACCTTTCACAACTAGAATGTACACGCTTTTCAACGTGATACGACAACGCTGTATGAATTTCAGTAACTAAAACTTTCGGTATGTTGCTCGTACAATTCACATATAAACTCAAGTAGAGAGTAATATGGAGTTAACATTGACTGCGCCAGTAACTTAAATGTGGAGAGCTGCAAAGACATATATTTAAAGAAATCTATCACCTGAACTAATCGGGAATTTCCTTCTGTATTAAAAAAATAAACTTTGCTGTGCTTCTACGAGATGTTCAATATATATATATATATATATATATATATATATATATATATATATATATATATATATATATATATATATATATATATATATATATATATATATTAGGTGGTGCTGTGCGCCACT
Organism: Thermobia domestica; assembly: GCF_964235325.1. Taxonomy (NCBI): domain Eukaryota; kingdom Metazoa; phylum Arthropoda; class Insecta; order Zygentoma; family Lepismatidae; genus Thermobia; species Thermobia domestica. The sequence goes on from NC_137469.1 coordinate 78,119,275, forward strand.
TGGTATCTGCGTCCCATCTTGTGATTGAGTGTCCTGACGCTTTTCTGCGATAACGGGTAGTTGAGAAGATAAAAGTCTGAGAGAGAGAAGCGATGGACGATAGCAACAAGCCTAGCAGTGTGGAGCTGGCGGTCCCAGTGGAGCAGCGCTGTATCATCAAGTCCCATCTGAAGGAAGGCGTGAAACCTGCTAAAATCTTCAGAAAATTCAGAGCGCAATATGGCGAAGAAACTCTCTCTGAGTAGCGTTCAAAATTCAAGGCAGGAAGAGAATTCGTTCTTAACGTGGTCCGTACTCCATGCAGAGTTACTGCAGTAAACGAAACCAAAATACGTCGGGTGAAGCAGTTCATTCTGAGTAATCGACGCGTCAGTTTGAGAGATTTAAGTGTGAAAACCAACATCTGCATGGGAAGTATGGAAACGACCATCCACAAACACCTACAATTCCGGACAGACAGGTCCCAAAAATGCTAAAGTTCGACCAGATGGACTGAAGGGAAAACGTCTCGTCTCAGCATCTGCAGCAATTTCAGAGATAAGGCGAGAGCTTGCTCGGAAACAATCACCTGCGATGAGTGGAATCATTCAGGCTCGCCGCCGAAAAAAAAAAAAAAAATCAAGGTACGTGTCCACTAGCAAACTGATACTGACGATATTCTTGTATAACGACTGGGTGATATGCACTAATTTCTTGGTATGTGGGACCAAAATCAATGTGGCGTGCTACAGCAACCTCCTCTGGAGCAAAGTAAAAGAGACTGAGAAGAAAACGGTCGCAAACGTTGAAGGATGGCGTCATTCTGCATGACAACGGGTATTCTCCTACGGACACGACGACAGCCACATATCACCAAACTTGGTTGGGAGATCCTAGACCATTCCTTATACAGCTCCGATCTGTCGCCTTGCGACTTCCACTTTCTTTGGTCCCCTCTAGGAGCACTTAGGAAGACAAAAGTTTCACACCGACGACGAAGTCAAAATATGCGTGCTCAAATGGATGAATGCTCATCTTAAAGAATTCTATGCCGCGGAGATATGGGCACTCCCACATCGATGGAACAAGTTTGTCCGTGTATACGGGAAATACCTTGAAAAACAACAGGAATTGATTCACATTTTGGCTTCTCTATATAACAGAAAAAAAGAAATTCCGGTTATAATTTTAACGTCTCTCGTACATTATCAATAGCTATTTCTCAATTCGAAGGTTATATTTCATGCATTTTTTTGAGTCTTATTTCAAATGAAATGAAATGAAATGAAATCTTTGAGTTTTACGTCCCACGGTTATGCTGGTTAGGCTAAAGGAGACGGTGATGAGAAATGAATGAAATGGTGGAATGAAGAAAGTGGGAGAACCCCGAGAAAACCCACGCACACGGTGTTTGTCCACCGCAAAGTTCACTTGGCGGGAGCAGGGTTTGAACCCGGGACCCCATGCACCAGAGGTGAACGCTCTACCACTGAGCCACCGCGGCCCCGAGTCTTATTTCAATTGCTGAGATAATTCTCTTTAACGTTCACTCAGAAAGATGGATATATGATTTTATATATTCAACAGATTTTAGTAACACGTGCACATACTAATTTATATAGTATATACACTAGCTGAAACACCAATTCTTCGCATGTGGAAAATTGGTTTATGGAAAATATAAGAATCTCTTCCCCTTAGAATATTTATTTCAATAAAAGTTTAGCGAAAAAATACAGAAGATACTCTACTTTTGACATAAATATTGAAACACTCTAGCCCCACAAAATACGCCTCTAATCAAATTAATATGATTAAAATGTCCAGCTCGAATTAGGTACTACATTCCTTCCAAAAGTCATTGAAAACGGACCGGTGGTCTCCCCGATTCCGAATACTATGAATTCAACAACAAAAAGACGTTATTATTATTTACTTCACCTCCATCATCCTTTACCGATCGGAATGAACTTGGACTTAAACCCTATTAGGAACATCATTATTCAGTCCAGGGACGAAAAACTATGGATTGCACACTAATACTAGCCATTTTGCATATTTTTACTTGGCATTCTTCTCAACTCCCATCCCATGGTGTTTTACTACCACTGCATATTATATATATATATATTTCAGATTAATCTTACTACCAAGTTTGGTTAAAGCTGCTCCAGTCGTTTGAGAGTTATGCTGGAATATACCCTTCATACATATACATTCAAATATTTATAGCTGCACGAGCAACGCCTTCGGCGCTAACCCTGTAAATTCCCAATCCAGCTAATATGCTCATTCATCTCTAAACTTGGGATTAAACGTCATCACAATTGTAATATCATAACTTGACGAATCCAAACTGTGGATTTGCCATTAATCTCAATCACTTCAGACATTTTATTTTTCACTCTTTCTCACCCAAATATCGATGGGGGTGAGCTTGATCTTTAACATTGTCGGGATGATTGTAATTATTAATCTATGCGACATCGAGAACTATGAATTCAACACTAATATCGGTCGTTTATTATTATTTTTACATGACAACCCCTTCCCATCACACAGGGATACTAATGGGATATAAACGTAGACTTAAATTTATATGAAGTGTCAACAATCAACTTACGGACCTTCGAAGCTATGGATTCGATACTAATATTGATAGTTTTTGGTTATTTTTCACGTCATTATTCCCTCCCCCACCATTCATCGGAAAAGTTGCTACTCATCTCAGCGACCCCGAAACTATGGACTCTACACTGATATTGGTCCTTTTCTATCAATTTATATGTTGCTCTCTCTCATTCTGCCTAGATGGGTAGGTATTCTTACCCTTACTGGAGGCTGAACTTAAAAGTTCATCGGAACTTCTGCCAATCAAATCCTGAAAGCTTTTGATTCAACACCAATATCGGTAGTTTTTTTTTTTTTATATATATAATTCTTATATCTACCCCTCTCACTCCCCCTACGAGAGCTAAGGGGGTCTTTCGAACATTAGGTGCTGAACTTGTACTTAAATGGCATCAGAATTTTCACACCAATTAACTTATCGACGCTGAAAATTAATTGAGTTGACATAATATTGATCGATTTCCACAATTTTTATGTCAACCAGGGCGCAAAAGAGACTAAATCGGAAGTAAAGGCATCAAGAATGTCAATGTTTATCTAAGCGACCTGGAAAACAATGTATTCGACATTAATATCAATTATTTTCGATCATTTGATATGTATCCCCCTCCCACTTCTCATTAGTGCGCTAGGAGTCTTACCCCCACAGTATTCTTTTCCAAATTGTAAGTAATATGTGTAGGAAGTCCAATTAAAATTGCTCCAGGTGTTCTAGAGTCATAGAGACCAAAGCCTCTCCACTTCCATATACAAACGAATTCAAAATCCTGAACCATGGAAAATTTATTTTCTGCCTTCCTTACTGTAGCACAACTTAGTCTCTTAAAGTGACTTGAGGGGATCGTGGACTTCCTGTGGACACGGTTTTGGGGTTAGTGAGTTTTCTATCTGGAACTACGACCGATTTTGAATATTCTCTGTTTATACCCGCATGTTGTCTTTACGCCTCTAGCTGTATTTCAAGAACGTAAATCCCACGCTGTAATGAGAAAAGTAACCTAAGTATGACAAATAGTTGCAGACAAATACATTGCACATACTTGTTCTTGCTATTACTCGATTTTCCTAATTTGTTTTTGCAGTTTACCACAGAGCTAACATGAACACTCCTGCCGAGCTCCTTCTGAAGAAATATAAATGAATTTCCAAGACAGTGACATTCATATCTGTTGTAAGTGTTCTCTCTTTTCCCCTTTGTCTTTTTCGTTCTACTATAAAAGCAAAAATTGTGTTTGCTGTCTTTCCTTTCACTAAAATATTCATTTACGTAAATGACAAAACTACCATGTGCTCACATGTATACATAGTTTCGAAATACTGTATCATTACTACTTCAATGAATGTTACTTTTTTCTACACTTAATGACATCTCAACATGTCTTATTACACTTGAAAGAACTAAAACTCATCTGCACATTTTTTATGATTGCGAACGTTGGCTTGAAGGCTTGAACCTGGCATCTTTGGTTTACTGTTTCCAAAGATACCGGAAGTTGGACGTACTAATAGAATAAGAATTCTACATTTTGAATCCCGCCCCTCCCGATTAACTTTACATTACTATGGGATCGATCATATAAAGTGATCCAATGAGAATTTCTTGACCATTTTTAATTCTATTATTACCATATACATTGGCAGCACAAAAACTGTTTTTTAAAAATTTTAACCCCAGCACGTTTATGAGTGGCAGTCATTTTTGTTGGGAAGCGCGTGCCAATTAGTGACTTTGCAGACGTTATCCTAAACTTGTACATCTTAGGACTGGTGTTTTCTTCAGCACATCCTCTTCTTTAATTTTGTCTATTAGCATGAAAAGCCTTAATTGAGCCCTAACGCGAAAATTTCTACGTTAGTATTGAAAGTGAACAAATTCCACTTTTTAGAACGAAGTTTATAACGAAGGGATGATGTACCAACATTGAACGTTTTATTTTATTTTATTATTATTATTATTATTATTATTATTATTATTATAGTTTGAAATATATCTCTAGTGGGACATGAAATTTAGTATGTGTATGTATATACATCTATATACGAGAAAACTATACTAAAAATTGTGAGTCCAGTTATGAATTTTCAAAATATACCCAGAAAACGCAAGTTTACGCCACTCTCAACTATTTGTTTCTAAACTAAGTACTTTACAGCTTCAATCATAGAACAGACTGTTCTAATTTGTCATTTCTATTTTAATGTTGAATGACTTACACTTTAAAAATAAGCTTACAATATTCTGATAAAAAAAATAATTTTGAAAATTAACTCGATAACCAATCACAAATAAAAATAAAATAAAGTATTAAAAGTAGTACGAAATAAAATGAGCATTGGTAAACATGAAGCTGAGTGTTGTAATTGAATTAAGAATAAGTACAGCAGATACAGAACCAAGTTACTCAACTTCTATCGTAAGTAACTACTTGAAACATAGCACAAAAACTGTACATACATTTAAAATTCCTATAATAAATTGTATAAAGAAAATTTGTGTAATGTTGAAAGGATTATTTACTATTTAGATGGAATTGGCAGCTAATATACGAATAGAAACAAAACTCCGAACGTTTGCAACCACCGAACAGATTTTGGACTAAGTTAGGCGCTATCTTGCTATGAAAAGAATGTCTACCATGGGATAGGAGGCACAACAAAGTCTGAATTACGTTAAGCCAGTTTGCAAAGAACAACAGATCAAATCCATAGTGTAGAGAAAATGTACGATTTCCGCAAAGAAAACATTAAAGTTTTTACCTATTTTCTCGTCTCACAAGAAAGGATTGGCACTAATATTGAAGCACTTAAACCAAACGCCATTTAAGAAGTCTGCTAGTGATCGTGTGTGGGGACGTATTAAAAATATATTAAGAAACATAACTCTTACGACGGCAACAGGGAGATGGCAAAGCATTCCACAAAACTTCTATGAATAAGCATGTTGTTATGACAGCCATACGTATGTATGTATGCATGAGTGTGTGTGTGTGGGGGGGGGGGGGGCGGAGATAGCAATTAAAATGTTTGTTGTGCTTTTTTTTTTTTTTAAATAGTTAACGTGCAAATTCATGGTAATTGTCCAGTGTTTGAAAACTCGTTTACAGTCAAACATGAAAGTTGAAATTTTTACTAGTTTACCCGCATAAGATGCATATTCTGTAAAAATTATTACATGTCCTACTAGAGAAAAATTAATTCTTCAAATTTTAAAAAAATGATAAAAATTGTAGAAAGCATTTATCAATGTTATTACTTTAGCTATAGTGAGTATAGTATTGTATGTTCTTACAATAATAATAATAATAACCTAGTTTTGTGCTAGTACATGGTAATAGTATATCAAGAATATGTTTATAATAAAAATGGTCACGCTTTTTTTTTTTTTTTTTTGAACACTTCATATAAACTGACCCTATGAATAATCGTGTAACGTGTCGAACGATGCGATCCAGATTAACTACTCGAACACAATTTATTATCAAAATGTTAGTAATGTTATATTGTATCATTTTCATTTGCTATTCATTTTATGAATGACTTCAGTACTCCATGTTTAGGTCCTCAAAACACTTGAAAATATTCGGAAAGAAGACAACTTACCTGTTAAAATTGGTCTGTAGATGACTAGGTCTCTTCTTACACCGTGGAAATACAGTGGTTACACAAATACCGTTGTTGCTAGTAATACTGCATTGTTACTATTACATATTGACTGGTATACAATGTCATTAGTGGCATACATTGTTCATAAATTATACACCGAAGACAGTAAGAATTACTAACACCAGAATTTTGTTGAATCCACTGGATTCTGAAGGTAACCTGAACAGTTTCAAATGAAATGAGATGTGACAATTATAACCGAACCCTTACACTGCATTCCTCTTTTAATGTATTTCGACAATTTTAACTAACGAAAGCCAACCAAGGTATCATGATGTTCCAATGCTAATATAAACTGGCACTTGAATATGTATAATTTCAATCTTTTTAACCAAGAACTGTTAATTTCGTGATTTACTCGACGATCTTATTTCATTGTACACTTTATAAATACAAAGAATGTTCCAGAACTTCTATTATTAAGTTTGGGAAGTGATTCTATTTTTTAAAGAAAGTATTTGAAGAGCGGCCGAAATCAGTTTCGTTTCTAAGTTACAAGTCTCGCAGTTTGAGACAACAAACTTAGTGATGATACAGCACAAAGCAATGGAGAAAATATTAGAGAAAACGATACTTGGAAGATATTACAGTATCAACAATGGGAATGTGCAACAGATCTTTGTGTTGCTTTACTTCTACTAGCAAGATTTCTGTTTTCTTGGTAAAACTAATCTTCAGCTAGCTATCTCTTGAAAATTCTAAATTGATTTTGTTGAATACTGATTAGTTGAAGTATCAGGTTGATTTTGTCCACGTCCATTTCTCAAGTCATCAATTTTTGTGTTATATCGAATCGAAGTTTATTTCCACGTTTTGCAAGGTTCACAACTCATAAATAAAGCCAATTCTGAGTTATTTTCGTGGATGGAATCGCTTTCCAGACAAGAGTAATAGGAACTCGAAGACACTGTTTGTATTCTTTCTCTTTCAAGTATCAACAAATAGCTTATTTTATACTGGATTACGATTCTATTCAGCTCTTGCCAATCTTAATTATTCGTTTAATTATCGTTAAGGTGCACGTATATTTCATGACCTGAATACAAACAAATTTGTGGAATAAAGTTAAATACGAAAAAGTGCATTTTGAACAGTAAAACTTTTATAGATTTAAGTCACAATTGTAAATACAATTTTCGTTCTCTTCCCTCAAGCGTCAGGTAAATGCAGCATGCACTTATAATAAGGATTAGCTAAAACCAATGAAAGACGACTTTTTTCCGTAATCGATAAACTTATGTTTAGTTTACTGAAAATATAATAGATTGTTGGAAACTGACTTTTGAATACAGGTACTCTCCGAGAAGTAGCTATGATCCAAAATTTCGAATTACTGTGATACCATTAATAAAATGTCATGCAAATACATATTTCTATCACAATTCAAGGGTGCAGAGCCAAATCAACGCAAAGAGGCTATCATATTCATAAGAAAACGTTTATGCAAACGAAAAATATATTTATTGGCCCTTAATATTATCGAAAATTTAACACTACTACTTTCCCTTCTTATTATTGTACATTCTGGTAATTTTCATGACATTTGCAGTAATACATGCAGCTAATATACACCTCAAATGGACTATGCTTTTTATTATTATTTTTTGACGTCTTTGTTTAAGATTATAGAATAAGCTAGTTGCTTCCAATATTCACTTTTATAGGGGAAAATAACTGAATACTTGTTATTTGGTGAAGCGTGTCTAAAACAGAAGTGGTTTGTTCAAACCTCACTCAATATCAACTTCATACTATGTGGTCCTCTATTATACTGGATTGGTACATATGAGATGTTCCAATACGTGATTTGAGAGTGCACCTACTGCTTAACGTAGGTTCAGAACCACATGAATTCCCATCAAGAATCAAACCTGGATCTCCGGCGTCAAAGGTGTGTGCTAACCATATGACCATGAAGTTCTTTTTCCCTTAGCTGGAAAAATACATGATGGCTGATTTCTCCTTGTTACCACTTCAAACGCAGCAAAACCTCTTTGATATTGAAAGGGAATTAGGACACTATCCTAGCTGTTCACCTTTGATTTCCCTCCAATCACTGCCCCGATCGTCGGCGACAATTTTTGTAGCAAACCTACTTGTCGTTATTCATGACAATACAATGTAGGATTCCCTCACGAATTTTACTAAAAAGGAGAGAGTGCAACCCTCGAGTCGGTGGGCCACGTGAATCTGTGGAATTTTTGTAATCAACTTTTTCACTTTCCAAACTACAGCAAGCTGCCTAATCACAGTAGTGTGATGCGCATGCAAAGTCTCTAGAAGTACGCATTCTTTATTGTTGACCAGACTCTAATTTGAAAATATGTTTGGTGAATAGTAGCTGGTGGAAATGTTTGCAAACAAGCGTCAAATGGTCCATTCGTTAGCTGTGCTTCTCTTCAAATGATCTGCTGATATTTTGAGCCTAACTCTTAGTAAATGGTTGAGTTTGAGTTTAAAATAGAACACCCGTAATTGGGCCGAATTCATGTCTGATTATCCTCACCGGACGGGCAATGATTACCGTTCACTTTTCTCTTGATTATATGATGTCACGGCATGCTGTACCATGTCGATTTCGTTACATCACAACAAAGCGTCTACGAGAGTCGATGTAGGACATTGCATACGCACTAGCTCTCCTTACCATCGAAGCATTTTTGGAACATAATACTACGAACTATGAAGGTAAAGGAGACTGAGGTTGGAACTCATAAGCCAACAATATATTGAAAAGAACTGCGCAAAAAAGAAAGTTAGGAAAAAAGGCTGAATTATCTTTTCGAAGTAAATGTGCAAATACGTACATCTCTATTAGGATATTCTGTATAAAATGTTCTTCGTTTAGCTGATATGAACTAGAAATGCTTCACAAAATGGACTTCATTTAGGTTATAAGAACTAAAAATGGTTCAGCTACATCTTAAAAATTGGTTGCAGTTCTCTCTAACGTATTGTTGACATTTTACCTTAGTGCATTGTCTTCTTACAGGAACTCAACCTGGCATGTATTTGCTTATGAACATATATCTTTCTCCGTTATCGTCAGTTTGATCTTCAGAGCATTTCTATCCCGTTACTACCAACAAGCATGTGATTGAGATCAGACTGAGATGCCCAAGCTATTATTAATCAGTTATCTTCAAGTTTGGGGTCTGCAATGTACAACAGGGAACAAGGAAATAACTGATACGAAGAATGTGCTTCTTTGAAACACATCCCTGTCATTATGTACCTTTCTTATAGTTTATACCTCATACCGTTGACTTGATAACTGATGTTCTACTAACTTAGGATAAATACAAATTATAATAATGATTTAAAAGTTGACTGATCAGGAAGTGTGTAAAAGTATGCTTGCTACAATTCGTATGTTTAATGCAATATTGTATAAGCTAGCTCATACAAGTACTGGACCTAGTAATGTTACGAGTTCAGATGCATAACAGGTTATCACAATCACATATTGCTACACTACGTAAAGAAATAAGAGGGATAAAAAAAACTATATTTACAACTAATCAAAAGTCAAAAGATATAATACTTCTCACAGATTCAGATACTGATAAATCAGTAACTTCTATAATAATACATTTTTTTCTTGCATTTGATCTCTATTCTCTTCTTTCTCATTCTAGAATTACACGTTCCTTGTAATATGATGAACGCGTAACTGTATATCTCAAGTTGTTTCAATATAAATAAGAGACTACTCAACGATTCGCATGCAGTTGACGCACTTGACTACTACAGTCATATGATTCATCGAGGCATATTGTAAGAAGAATCAAACCTTACAGGACTGCGTATAACTATTTGTTAAAAGAGCTGCGCTGGACATGCAACTATGATGCATTATTATAAAACTGAGCTTTAAAAAAATGCTAGACTGCTGGGAAGCCCTGCGTTAAAACACTTACCATGTCAGAGTTGCCTCTAAGAATCATAGAAAAGAGAAAAAAATACTAGCATATATTTTAGAAAATAAGATTTCAAAATTCGTCAGAATATTTTGAGACTTCGGCACAGCAATTGCAACTTAATTGATTAGTCGGTGAATAAAATACTCGAAAATACTGAATTTCGGAGGATTTGGTATACTAAAATTTCAGAACAATGATGAAAATAGAATGATTATAATTCGTCACTCAAGAGCTAGCTTTTTGTATGTTGTTTATACACTATCTGGGTTTAATAGCAAAATATTTTCCTACTCGTTAAATAAAACAATTATATATACCTTGGTTCTCTCAAATAGTGGTTGTTGCGTAGGATATGTACTGACTTAAAATTATTAGTAAAGAAGCTGACAAATAGTTTCCATAATTATGGAAAATTGGGAAGAACTATTTCCAATGAAGATTAATTTTTAAACAATGCTGTCTTAACGATAGTTTCAACCTCACCATAAAAATTACGCATTTAAAAATTGACATCAATTAATTAATTAATTAATTACTATTATTACATGGGATACATAATCTGATTTTACAATCCCAAAAACTTAAGGACAATGACTGAATCTACGTAACCTGAAAATTAAGCCGTGATGTGTTTATTTTGCATCAGTTTTAAGATTAAACTTTATTATCATTCAGCAAAATGGAAATTGAATTTTCAAATTTATTTATTAGTAGTAAGTATATGCTGAAAGCAGTTAAAATGCAGTAACCAAATTTTGGTAAAACCTATAAAGTAGCGTTAAGGTTGCCTGAGTTTGTGCATATTTCTAATTGAAAGCAGACATCTACTGATTTACGAGTGTATGTACAGTAGTAAATCAAATTCAATGTAGAGATGCTTATTACGTAATATTTTAATATTTAATATCTCGATATTCTAAAACTGTACAAAATTAATAAAATAGCATTAAATCAGTCAAGAACTACATCAAGCAATTACTGGTTGGTAGTTATGTATAACTTTAAGTGTTTATGTACAGGAAGTTTTGAAAACACGACATATATTACAATAAGTTAACATTTTTTGCGGATTAAGGTTGCTGAAATAAAACATGAAAAATAAATTTCCAATCCTTTATTCAACATGAATTCATTTCATACAAAAATAGGCGATTTCCAGTCAATTAAAAGGCAACCAACTCTGACACCGTTACAGCTGGAACGCAGGGCTTACCCGAGCTGATTAGTCCTGGATTTTGCTTTGATCCAACAATATTCACGGTGGTTCCAATGCAGCTCTTAAGCCTTTAATAAGGATTTTACGCAATCCATGCCTGATGCAATGGTTTGATTCTACTTACCCATGCCGAGAAAGTACAGTTTTTGCCTGCTCATCCAACTTCACAAGATGAAGATGCAAGAGCCTTTAGAATCTGAGAGAAACAAGTATTAGTTTTGATTATCTACAAAATGTATTGTTAATGATATACGAGAACTCCCTATTTTATTAAAAGAGATGGAGAATAGTGAATGAAATTATAATATATGATACTATCAATCATGTGATACCAAAAAATACTGTAAGAAATATAATTTAACTACTAAGAAATTTCTTACAATTACTTGCGCTCAGGAAATTAATAAAACCAAAGGAGTTTATCAAGTTTACTTCAGTGAATTTTATATACTACTCAGCGAATAATATATTTTGTAGCAATACATTTAATGCATGCAGTACTGAGATTTATCACCAATAGCAATGTTGAATTTTTCCTGCTCAGATTTTCTACAGACTGTGGAGAAATAACACTACCAAACCTCAGGTGTATTTCATGTCAGCTTTATTTAGGGATACAACCTATCGTACATTCGAGAAAGCCGTTTTTGAAGCGTCCTTCCTTGGAACCTAGTACAGGTAGTTCGACAAGTTATGCAGCAACTCGTACACATTCTATTGAAATATTTATGGTACCTGCATAACGCATTTTCAAAATATGGCTTAATATCGGAAGGATTTTCAGCAGTTTAATTCAATTTACTCTTCTAAATTATGTTGGGTAGGTACGATACAATTCGCGAAATAAATATTTGTAGAAAATTTATGTTACTTCCAGTTTAATGTTCCGAAACATCTATATCTATCTATCTATCTATCTATCTATATATCAATTCGAAAACTGAATTTTACACTTTCAGCACTATATGGCTGAAAGTTTGGCTATATAAAGTTTCTTGACCTATGCTTAACAGAATTTATTTGTTTCACTTGATATAAGGTATTACTTCTCGAAGTTCAATAGTGTTATTTTTCCGTACTATATATATATGTATACAACTTTGAATACCTAAAGCAAATAGTTCAATTACTTTCCTAAAAGCATCATAAAAATACAACGGTATTACGTTAATATAGTGCGAATAGTTCAATCCATACTTCTTGATATTATTTGAAATATATGAAAATTCAATTCAATTTCTTACTACACAATACCAACATCGGTTTGGCACGTGTTTTAATTAAATGAAGCGTACTCAGAGTCTTAGATAAACGCATGCTAAATTATAAGCGATGCGCATTTTGAAATCATACTATGAGAACAAAGCCTCTTTTTACTCTAATTATAATACGTAATCAAATATAAAAATACTCTGGCTTTGCCTAACACAAGCAGAAAAGTTGTTTGTATTGGTCAAAGCCAGGAAGAGTTTGCTGAAAAGCAATAAGTGCACATGAATATCGTGAAATTACTATAGTTAAATATTCAACATATAATAAGTATTTCCTAGCCACGAAGCAGTAATGTGAGATCCATTAATCTAGATCAATAATATAAAACTCGGGAAATATAAAAACTTTCGAAATAACAGATCCCGTACTTTCACGTTTAGTATGCGTTTTACATACTTTTCTTTGTACTTTGTCACTAATTATCTGTTCAAAACGAAAATTTAAAAAACGCATCCTAACGATATCGAAAAAAAAAAAAAAAAAGCATGAAATGGTTTTGTGTATCATATGTAGATATTTATAATATTGTATTCTACATTTTAACCGAATATTTCCTTTGTATAATAACCACACTAAATAGGAACTACTGTTAAACTCGGCTGAAATAATCTGCATTTATTTGTAAACTAACAATTTATTACGTATTTATCAAAGGGGCTTCCCGTACATTTACCTTTGGCATATGTAGTTACTCGGTTTGCTCTTGCATAACCATAATACTGGTTATAAGATTAAGAATATATTTCCTGATAACAAGCCTACCTACACTTCTTTAAAATACAATTTGAGAAAGAAAACGAAGTCGAAAGTAAACTATAACTTCTTAGACGATCTAACATATTTGCCAAGTCGGAAGTATGCAGCTGAATGAAGGTTGAGATGGGTCAAAAACACACATGGCGTTGGTCAGACAGTTCTTTTAATTAAGAAGTTCAAGCTGTTTAAATACCGTAACACCGTAAATACCGTAAGGGAATTGAGGCTATGGGTCGTATACTGTGGAGGTTGGAGATAGTTGCTAGATCTTTTCAAACCACTATCATATAAAATCATATTGCCATAGATTCTTGTAACTATTCACATGGATACTACACACACATATAAAAATATGTATCTACTAAATATATGTATTTTAACTCTATAATATGCTTTAAATCATTTTCGTATTTACTGGTATTTCACAGTATTCTACACTAAAAATAACCCTGAGAAACAATTTTATCTCCATATTTTGTTTCAAGTGCCGTCAACACTTGTAATTTTTTCTTTTTTTTCTTCACGATCTGTATATAAGAACAAATTATGATAGAATAACAGAGTGTTATTTATGAAAATCTTCAACAAAAGAAGATTATTAAATGAGCATGGACGGTAAAACGTCAATCAAATCGTTTAAAATCTAATAATCAAATATTTAATTTCTGTAAGCATCTGAATTCTCTAACTTTGTTGCAAACATGTAAGACACAAAGCATTTTCACATGGTAGACATATGTAAGCAAGTTATAAACTAAACAAATATTTAAGTTTTGTTTCGATTCATGCTACAAAAATGCGAATTTGAGAAGTGTGAAATCATTCTTTATCTCTACAATTTTAATGATAACAAATGAATTATGTACTCACCCAAGATGGCAAGATGCTGAAGAGAAGGAGAAAAGATGACTATACCTGTTTGATTCTCTCTGTCGCTTGAACAGTTTTAGTTCCTTATTTTACACATTTTTGTCCCAAAATTCAGTTTACTAAACGATTATCACATACACCCACTTAATATTTTGCACTTCATCATCAACGAGAAAAAATAAAAAATAAAAATCACTTAAATCACCAAAAGACTACAAAGCAGCTGAAGTCAGTTTTAAGTTCACACGCCGCTTCTGAAGTAATTAGTTTGTTTCCACCAATATAACTGCACAATATTCTTTGAAAATACATATGTGGAAGATCGCTATGATCACATACACGAAGCAGAACAATGTCTACACAAAAGGTAGGAGGAACATATTGGGTCTCACAGATTAAAAACAGGCAGGTAGGTGATCTTAACTCTCTACGACGATTTCTGACTTCAATGCTAATACAATTTTAATCATTATGTCTCTCCGCATGTTCTCAAATCTTCAGTATTAGATGATGCGACAATCACATACATATGAACTTATTAAAGGATCAAAATATTTAAATTGTGTAGAGTTACCGAATAGGCATAATGATCTCTCATTATGTATAATAACAGAGATGATAATAACCTACAATATAAAGATTGTTTCAAAGAAACAGCTGTACAGTGCCGAACAATGCTTCTCCAATGCAATTACAAAGCTAAATGAATATGTCTGAATTAAATTTTAGTAGCAACTGTATAAAATGATTTCGTTGAATTTACACAATCACGCATCAGTATATCATGTGCCTCTTCCTCCTCTCTAACATTATTCTCCTTGAACAGCAACATTTATGCTCTACTACAGTATTTGTGTATTTCTTATTCTGTTCCTATCATTTTAGCTTGATACACTTAAAACTTCGAATTTTAATTTCAAACAACTTACAAGCAAACTGTGTCTTTTCTACGCAATGTACTCGGATAATAACTAACTAACTAAATAAATAAATAAAATACATTCCAACAATGTTTGGTGATAATTAAAATTTAACGTTTAATAAATTGCACAAAAATACGAAACATGCTATAAAATTTCTATTTACTTATTCATGATTTCCATGTTTGTAACATTCAAATAAAAAAAAAAAAAAAAAAAAGTAAGTACAAATAATATTAGAGCATTTATTTCAACGTATTAAGATTGCAACTAAAAAGTGGCTCAAAATTATTCTCGTCATTATCCCCTTTATTTACTCTAACTGTAGAAGAAAATGTAAATTGAAAAAATTAGAGAGCATATCACTGAAATATCCTTTAGTTCAAGTCCTCCAATATTCCCTCTAAAGAAAACTGTGTCAATAGATCGAGATACTGATGAAATGACAAAGGACGAAAAAATAAAACAACCTAGAGGAAACACATGAAAATTATGTTGCCCCCTCCCTCAGCTACACTGATCTTGAATTAAATCTGATATCCTTGACAAAGAAAAAAAATTAAATCGGAGTTTTATGTCCCACGATTATGCCGGCTAGGTTAAAGGAGACGGTGATGATGAATACAATGGTGGAATGAATAAAGTGGGAGGAAACGGGTAACCCCAAGGAAACCCACGCACAGTGCTGTCCACACACAGCCCAACTGACCCAAGCTGGGATCAAACCACGGACCCCACGCAATAACAGGGGGCGGAAATAAATAAACGGAAAAAAGTACGAATTATTATATGCCTTGAAGCAGATGGGTATACTCTAATGACGAAGACTAAGCAATGTGTGTACCACAGAGAATACAGCTCCGGATTTCTATGCTAGCTAGAACGGATATCGCAAAATACTGCATAATATCACAATGTTCACTACATAAACTCTTGTAAGTATGGAAGAGGAAGAGGTTAAGTATAACTACGATGTTACTGACGACAAAAATTAAAAGTTTCTTGGAATTAATTTAGTTTTAATAGTTGAAACATTTCGTTCCTTCTTTAAATATAATGATACGATTAAACTACACAATTCGTACTGAAGATTTGGAACGATTACAATCGAAGAATTTCGTGATTAGATTTAGTTTTCATCACAAATAATAACGTAAGTAATATGTACTTGAACATACATTTCCTCGTAGCCCGAATATGAAACGGATTCATATGTAAATACCCATCTATATACAAAACTATAAATTTTGTTTTGTATTATTTCGCGCATTATGTTACGCATGATCCATGAAAATGAAAGTCGTATCATATGTTTACACATTAAAATGAATTTAGGACGTATTTTCAATATTTTAGTAATTTTTACATATACTTTAAATATTTTAAAGCATTTCCTGACGCTCAGGAATATGTAGGTTTCATCTTCATGTTACAACACTGTATGTCTTTTATTTGGTTAAATAATAATAATAATAATAATAATAATAATAATAATAATAATAATAATAATAATAATAATAATAATAATAATAATAATAATAATAATAATGAGTGAGTTTAATTTCATTGTGAAACTACAGTAGACTTCCAAACTATGCGAAATGAATACTCAAATTTGAAGTAGTACATCTATAAATACCTAAACAGAGGAATAAGATCAAAGACAGAACCTGTTCCTCGGACGTTGAATCCAGGTCTAAAAGCAATTACTAACTGTTGTATTCTGTTTTTGCACTATGAAAATAAGTATTGAAACCGTATGTACTAGTAAATTTAAAATACTTCCGGGTTTGGTCGAGTTTGTGGCTGGTGGTAAGATGTTGGATCAATTCCAACAAAAAAAACGGTTCTCTCTATCTGTCTTTGTTCTACCTGACATTACCGTCTTTGTTCTATGGCGACCAACGTGGAAACCGGACACGGTTGATTACATCAACTTCCGGTTTGAACAGGGGGCTAAATGAGGATATGAAATCTATTCTTGAGACGCTGAATCAATTACGGAAAATCACTTCTCGGTATCTTTTACCATTTTTACTCTATGGAAATCACCACGTTGAAACCGGAAGTGGTTGATTTCTACCATTTCTGGTCTGAATTAAAGGGTTAATGGAGGAGACAGAGATTACTCTTGCGACAAAGAATCGATAATTAAGAAAACGTTTCTTGGTATACTGTCTTACCGTTTCTGCTGATACCTGTCCACATTAGACGGATGGACGGCATGGATGGATGCATAGCATAGTTTGGAAGCCTAATGAAAGAAAAATTGTTTATCCAAGCTATAGTTCAAATATTTTATACTCTTCGACTCTTTTTGTTTCTGTACAATTAATTTCATTAAAAGAAGTATGTTACAGAGCAACATATGTCAATGTTAACTCTCGATGCTTCACGAAAAATTGGATTTTTGCCATGTTATAGATAATGCATTCATCTATGCTATCAACTAAATTAAATCATTTCCATTTGGGCAATTGCAAGATGCATCAAAAAATGTCTGTACGGTTGACAACTCTTAATGATATAATTATATTTTTATACGAAGGAAAAAATACCTTGCTCAGAACAGCAATTAAGAAGTAAACAATGCTTTAGTGTTACTTTCCAGTCACAACTGATAATTTTGTAACACACACTGTTTATCAAAATTGCACTACCAAGGTGGGATATCGGGAATGCATTTAATAAGATAGATAGAATAGGGGGGTTAATGGGGACGTCAGCAACGAGGCTATATGTCCCCGTCACGATGAACAGGGTTGCTCAGAATTGTAAAATCAAAATAAGAACATGCTAAAAATAATAGTGGTCGAGAAACCAAAGCGCTGCTAAATGAGAAAACGAAAAGCCAAAACTAAAACAGAGAATAAAAGAATAAATAAGATAAAATAGATAACAATAACAATATATAGAAAACAATAAAACGTGACAGAAATTTAAAAATTTAGCAGCAATAAAAGAGTACGAACACACTAAAAGAGCTCAGAGAACGTGAGCAACCCCACAAGCTTTAACAAAATCAAGTACCCGGCGAACTACATCACTGTCATCCCTCAAGGCACGGGTAAGAATACAAGGTAGTCGATAACGTTCTCTGAGATCTGAGTATTCAGGACATTCAACGAGAATATGCTGAATACTCAGGGGGACAATACACTCTTCACAGTACGGACGGTCCATGCCACGCAGCAGATAACCATGCGTTAGATGAGAGTGTCCGATACGCAAACGCGCCAGGAGCTCTTCATCTCTACGATTCAAGCGGCAAGACGTTCGCCAATTACCTAGAAGGGGCTTAACGGCGTGAAGTTTATTTTCATTTGCCTGGTCCCAAACTACTTGCCAGTGAGTGCGCATCAAGCTGGAAAAATGACAACAAATATCAGAGCACGGAAGGCTATGCTCCAAAGCAACCCCAGCCAAGGCGGCGTGCTTGGCAGCTGTGTCAGCACGTTTCCCAGGGAATGCATTTAAACTCACGGAATTTGTACAGCATGATATGATGAACGAACGACCACAATTTCAGCAGAATGACATATGCAGATTCTTGTACTGCGAAATTATAGTGGGTACACGGCATGCCGCCACGAAAGTAATGGGTATGTGGAAGCAATGTCAGAAGGAAAACGTACGCAGCAACGATTGCGCATGAACCGAACAATGTGACGACTGGATGATTGACATTTGTCCGCATGATCATGAAGTATCTTACAGTGTTGTCCACAATGTTAGTTCAACGCTGCAGCACGGTAACGGATGTAGACTTGTCTGTACCGACGGCGTCAACTAAACGCTGGATGAGAAGCACTCATGCCTTTGTGCTGACTCAGAATCACAAACGGCATTCTACAATGGCTCATGGTCACATGAACTCGTCGCTGGCGCTCTGAGTGTCAGATGGTCATGTTTTCGGAGGAGTTCCGCTTGAATCTGTTCTACAGTAATGGTAACACAATAGTTATACGCAATCATACTGACCGCAATAGGTCAGAGTGCATTGTCAAGCGTCAATAGCGGCCGAATTGTTAGTATGGGGCTCACTGAGCAAACATACGATCTCAACTGCTACGCATTAAGTGCAACCTCAACAGCGAGAGCTATATCAGAGAAGTTTTAGAGGCCAGGGGCATACTGACTTAGACAACTCTGGGCGCCATATTTTAACAGGACAATGTCGGGAAAATATATCCCGAAATGTGAAACCTTCTTCAAGGAATGACGTGTATCGCTGCTTCTCTGGCCTACACGACCGCCTGATATATCACACATCAAATGTAAGTCACGGTGCTCCAGCAAGCAATGTCGATGTCTTGAGAACTAGCGTGGCATAAGATTCCTCAGAAACATCCAATCCCTGTTTCAGTCGATGCACAACGTATAGCGGCCCTTAATGCAACAAGTGGAAAGTTCACGCCATAACAACTATATCAACTTAGAAATGTTGTAGTTTTGAAATTGTAATCATTTCTGTACAGTCATGAAATGAATCTGCAGTATACATTTCATTCCATCCACATTTGTCTGTATTGATGCTACAATTTTCACGAACAAAAGTTCATCATGTACTTTATTTGTTTAGGTGAGTCATTTAATTAGAGTGACCAATTCGTGCAATTTCAATCAGTATTTTAGTAAATAAATACGTATTTACATACCTACTACATTTGTATTACACAATATTAATCTGTTCACTGCTTATTAATTCTAATGAAATGTTTAATCGTTTCGTGTTTCGCTTTCAGAATTACTATAGTGCAAACAACTCTAGAATGATATGTGCTCTTTCCAAGTGTCTATCAAAGCCCAGAATCCATATCAAGTATTAACCAATCTGAATTTACGATGTTGAATGAATATAAATGGAACTATTTGCTAGACAGTTAGGTATTACTCTGTATTTTGAATTAAATATAGGGGTAAGTTCTTAACGTAACATTTACTAATTTGAGTATCAAGAGATTCAGATCAAATTTGTTTAAAGAAAATATTTTTAAAAAAGTACACTCAACACACTCGTTAGGAACTGCACGATGATGATAAAAAGAAAATGTGGATATTATGTATTACGTGTACGCCATAATAACTCCAATGCAAATATGTAATTAAAATAAATAAATAAATAAATAAATAAATAAAAATAAAAGAATTCGCGTCTGTGGATATCTAAGGAAAAAGCTTCAGATTTCTCCATTCCTCATACGATATCCAATGCAAATAATTAACTTTTGTGTTTTGCAGTACGTCTGTCATTTTTTATGTCAATTTTTCCCTAATGAATATGATTAAAATAGTACACGTGTCACATCGACATTTTAATTCTGGTTTCATTGTATGGACGAATTCCTTTACATATATGAATTAATGATGTCCTTAGGTTGACAAAAACCACAAATGTGTCATAGAATTAATAGAAAACAGAGGATGGTCCGTTGTTGGGACAACAATTTAGAAAGTAAAATATCTAACGTGTAAGATAGAGACGAGCAGGATCACTGACTTATCCCCCCCCCCCAAAAAAAAAATGTTACGTCATGTCATACACATATAGCACATCTCGAACTCTTTAATGAAAAACTAATATTATCCACGAGTTTGATGTGTTAATTTACCACATTCTGAATTACAAAACAGTTTAATCCATGACTAATTACAGGATATTCACCATCGAGATAACCTACTAGGTTTTCCTTCTCTTTTATATAATATGTCGGAACTTTGATTACTATGTGCCACCCTATTTGTGGTGAATGCATGTTCTATGTGGACTTATAAATTATCCTATGTATCCGGAAGCACTTTTTTTTCTTTTTTTTTTCTTTCTTTTTTTTTTTTTTTTTTTAATGTGGCCTATACAACACAAGCTTCGATCCTTGTCATCTAAAGTACTATTAATATTGGCATAATTAATTCACTGAGTCAATGGGAACACACTGTTTAAAATTACGGTTTAAGTAATATTACTTGTGATGGGTTTATGCTCGGTTGCTTTCTACTAATTGGTCACGATTAGTTGAATACAGTATCACACAAATCTGATGTTACTGTATTAATAAGTATGGTACTGACAAATTAGAGAGAAGATTTTATATTGAAGTATGCAATTTCAAGATCTCACTAGGGAAGGGTCCGAATGGAGCACTCGCGTTGCCCAACATGTATCAGATATGAAAGAGGATGTCAAATTATGTACATATGCAAATTTATAACGGCTGAGAGCAACATAGAAAAGGAGGAGAGCTGGAAGAAATATGGCCTACCGTAGGGCTCAGCAACACAGAAAGTCAAGGATTCACTCATTCTACGCGTGAATGGCCACAGAAATTAAGTTCAAATGTTTAGTAGTAGATGCATGATAAGATCTGCTATACCTGTAATTAACATCATGAGTGGCCATCTTGAATTCGGATTCACAAAGTAAAAGAGAAAGTGGGTCATGTGGCATACGAAATAGCACTGAAATTTTACCAGGAATTCATTGGTATTAACCATTTTGTAGTAATGTTATTATGAGTTGAGAAGTAACATGCAAGAAAGTCGTGAGGGGATATTTGAACAAACGTCGGAATAATGTTGGCACAGGATGCACATCTAGAAGAAATTTACAAAGAGGATTTGCACATGCAAAGATCTTGTAATATTTGAGTGTTAACGATGGATAGTTATCGTCACGTTAAAACACCCGACCCAAAGGAAGGCTGGGGATTACAGGTACAATTACGACGTGGTTCTTCTCAAAGAAGAGAAATTATAACATATCATCACATAAGCAAGTATACTGATAAAAGTACATATCCATCTATGAAAGACAGTTGATGTGAAGAGTATCTATAAGAGTGTTATGAAAACGCAAGAGCTGTTCTCACCTGACACGCTATCATTTATTTCTAACGTTTGATACTCTTCGACCACTGTATCAATATTCACTAAAAACTACATTTCTGATCTTCAGTACAGGGATTATTGTTGCACGTCCCAAACTAATGCACTAAAAATGACAACTACCTGGAGATTCATATTCATGCCCACAAGAAGAAATAACTTTTCCATATGATGAATTAGAATATACCTTGAAATTTTCTACCACTTACTCAACAGTGACTCACTGACCAAGACCACATTAACCTTGCTACCAACCACTCTATCTTACTTGACTATTTCACTGATAACGCAGATATTAGCTAATGAGTTTTCTCGCGTATTTTCTGTCTGCAAACAGGACACACAGCAGGTGGCACGGACTCACCTTTGGTCTCTTCTTTCTCTGTCGTCAATGACTATCTTTCCCTTACTCGCAATTATTCTTCATGTAAACACACTTTTCCTTTGATGTGTTCGCGCCGCGTGGATTTTGTGGTGGACAAACACCATGCTCGTGGGTTTTCTCGGGGTTCTCCCTTTCCTCCCACTTTCTTCATTCTACCATTTCACTCATTTCTCATCATCACCGTCCCCTTTTGCCTCACCGGCATACCGTGGCACGTGAAATTTAAAGATTTCCTTTCATTTCTTTTTTTCCCTTTGGTCTGTATTCAAACCAGAGTTCTCCAAATTCTAGCTTTTGCGTCATTCTAGTGAGTCTATCACAGAGTTTATATGCGTCCTTCTTGCATGTTACTTCTCAACTCACAATAGTTATTATAGAATGATTAACACCAATGTATTCCTGGTAAAATTTCAGTGCTATTTCGTATGCAACATGACCCATTTTATCTTTTATACTATGAATCCAAATTCAAGATGACCACTTTCAATATGGCGGCCATGATGTTCATTACATATAGCAGATCTTATATATCTACTACTAAACATTTAGCTTCATTTCTGTGGCCATTCACGTGCGGAACGAGTGATTCCTTAGCTTTCTGTGTTGCTGGGCCCTACGGTCGGCCATATTTCTTCCGGCTCTCCTGCTTTTCCATGTTGCCCTCAGCCGCTATAAATTTGCATATGTACATAATTTCACACCCTCTTTCATATCTAATGCATGTCGTTCGGCAACTCGAGTGCCCCATTCGGACCCTTCCCTGATCAGTTAACTATTAAAAGACTGTCTGTCCTGTCTTACCAGAAAAACAACATTTGACCTATCAGCTACTGCCAGCTCATAAAGCTAGTAATCATGAAGACTACCTGAGATCAGAATACATTCTAAATGTGCAATTAAATTTAGTGTTGTTTTGTGGATTGAGTACAGTATATAGTGTTGAAACGCAGAATATCACTCACGAAGAATTTAAATACATTTCGACAATTACCAATATCTTCAATGATAAAAAAGAGAGAATGAAAATAAAATGAATATACGTATTTTGGACATGTTTTGTTTGTGATTGTTAATTATGTGGACTTAATGTAATTAATCATTTTCGAGAAACTATCGTATAAGCACGATTCACACCAACAGATGATTTGTTTGATCAGACAGAAATGAAGAAGTACTTCTAAACCGTCATTATATGAAATAAATGATCTACAGAAAATCCAAAAATCCACGAAAGAAGATTTTGTCATGCTGGTTCTTCTAGTGTATTTACTATTAACGTATGATATGAAAATATGTAAGTTACCATAACAAAACTGAATGTTTAATTCTAACTACGGAAAATGGTTATGAAACTATACGTATTATTATTATTATTATTAGTAGTAGTAGTAGTAAAAGAAAATACTGTAGGTTAGCTATAAATAAAATCTACTGGAGCACGTTAAACAAAGGATAAAATGTAGTATATGACCAAAGACCGTTACATACATCATGCAATATCTTCTCAATCTACCGAACACATAACAAAATCGTAAGACAAACCCCTTATATTTGATTACTTTCCTTTCTACAAACCCTTCGTTTATGAAATAAACCCTTGCCAGACTACAGTGTCACCTTTTAAAATAAATTACAATTCATTTTATTGCAGAATCTTTGGGTGTTCTTGAAACGTTTTTTGGACAACCTTACTCGTTGGGCTACTAGATCTGTCAGGTGATCCATCCTAACAATTTTCTACTACTTTTATACATTGTTTAATTTAGTAAGATAACCAAACAGATCTTTCGTCTCGTCGGTATTCATTTAGATGTAGCCTGGCTGATTCTATTTTAAATCCAAAACACCGGTAACTAAATTTCTAAACTGAAGAACACATCTTGTACCATGAAGGAAAACTGACTTCCTTTCTCCCGTCTAATCCAAATACAAGCCTTCACGAAAAGGATTGACCGTTTCAAAACAACATCCCTAGCTGACAATGACTGTGTAAGTTTTGTTAACACACTTTAATTGAAAAACTCTCCAAAAGAATCAGTACATGTAGTGAGTAGCTTTTAACATTGTTAAATTTATGATCAAATGCTGCTTGCTTGCCACACTAACTTGACGCGTTTTACGCAGCTACTTTAATTTAACGTGTGCTCCAATAAAGGAGAATAGTTGATTATTGTCTAGAGAGACGTAAAAGCAGCGTTGTCTACACAATGCTAAACAATACAGTGATTCACAGAACAGTGACAGCATGATACAACTCTAACCGAAAATTGAGATAACAGACTGTACGAAGCCAATAACGACGACATAAAATATAGCATTGCAGCTATGGTGTACATGTTCCGTATCACAATTTTCGATCAAAAACGTAAGAAACCATCGCTGATTTGTGTTGTGGCTATACTGTGCATGGCTATTTTGGTGCAGCCCTTTTGTCGTGATATTCTGTTTAGAATGTAATATTCTCTACTACCATACTACGTAATCATTATTTGAAATAGTTACTGTCCGCCGATATCGTACAATAAATAAAAATAATAACCGAACCAGATTTCTTGACATTATAAGAAGTCAAACTGCCTTATATCAGAAGGAAATTAAATAACATATGCAAGTAACTATATGCATAATGAAGTCACAATTACTCAAGATTTTGCAGTGTTATCCCCATATACTAATTTGAAATTCCTTCACCCCATCCTAATTTCAATCCCATCACACTATAGGATAAACAGAAAAACGTAACTAGCAACGAATCATTTTCATAGTTCTGAGGCATTAAGCGAGTACCTTGCTCTACTCGCTTAATGCCTCTATGTAGCTACGATAGGTAAATGGTTTAGTGCTTTGTATTCATTTCTACAGTGAGAACTATGAAAATGATTCGTTCTGTGTCTTTCAAGCTCGCAAAATGTGAGCGTGGAGCATTATTACACTTTTTTATTTACTTTTTCCTGAGAATATGAAAAAAAGTTTTGAAAACTGTTCTCGGGAAACAAAACACTGTGACTGGGCATCTAGTCACCCTCTCAAAGCAACTTGAGGTGATAAAGTATCTTATGACCCATGAACGAGCGCCCAAGTTTCACTGAAATATAACGATTTGTTTTTGTTAAATTATGTGTTTTATTTGAACTTCGATAGTTTCTAGCTTGTATTATTTTCTTACCATGCTAGTCCTCTGAATAATAATAATAATAATAATAATAATAATAATAATAATAATAATAATGATGATGATAATGGGTGTCTACTGACTTTCACTTTCAAAATTCCAGTATATTTCCAGTATATTCAGTATAACTATCAACAAAATTCCTGTCCCCAATACAATGATTTTTTAAAGTTCTTTAAGAATAATCACACTCTTGATGATTTCAGGTTTGTAATTGTTTTACCATCAAAAGAATATTTTATTTTTAATGGGTCTCCCAACTCCCCTCACAGCCCTCCACTCCACCCATTGCTTTAAATGTCTAATTATAAAATGTATACAACTTTTGCTTTGTAAAAATTTACAATCTCAATGTATACAAAATTATTTCTAAGATTATTGAAACAATTACAAAAAAGTGTTGTTGACAAATTACCAGTTTCATGATTCTTCCAGTATGTGGATCAAAATTCCAGTATAAAAATTAAATTCCAGTTTAATTCCAGTATTTCCAGTATCAGTAGACACCCTGTAATAATAATAACTTTCTAGTTTTACGTCCCAGGTTATGCTCTTAGGCTAAAGGAGACAAGCATATGGCGGAATGAAAATGTGGGAGAAAACAGGCAAAGGAGAAACCACCTAGTATCAGAGGTGAGTATTCTATCACTGAGCCACTAGGATCCCTAGTTTTATTAATATATATTGACAAATTTGAGAAGTTACATTCAGAGGACAATCTTAGCAAGAAAAATATTAAAGAGGCTATTGACATTAAAATCAACTGAGAGACTTAAAAAAAAATCGTTATATACGCTGAATGACATTTGGATATTCTTTTAAGGGAAAATAAAATAGTGAGATAAAGGGATTAGGAAAATTACATTGGAAGTATTAGGATCAATCTGGTCAAACTGAAAGTACCAAGAAAAGCAAAGGTATACCTACTTGTGATTAGTTAAACAATACACTGCATAAAATAAGTGAAAAACCTGTTATTTATTTCGTTCATAACCTCGATAGAGAAATGACTGGCCGGAAAACGTTTCAAAAACAAGATATTATGCCCAAATATTATGCAATAAAATGAAATGTAATGCACGTTGGGTACGTTTAAAAACAATATTTTCCAAAGGAAGGTAGTAACTATGGATGATTTTATTATTTTATTTTATTGTTTTTCCCCAAGGTGTTATGGATTTTATTATTTTTATTTCAGGCTTCAAACACGCTAGATACTGTAGTGGAAAAATTTATTTCTTATAAAGAAATTTACACAGAATCAACATTAAAAATACAACAAAAACAAACTCTTTCAATAATTTCCTTCTCAACTTTACTGACAAAAATACTTTAGCCACAGTACGAAAGACTGCACGTGAGATCAGACTAACACAATGGTTATTTCATCTAAGCAGCAAGTAAATTTGACTCTTAGATGACCTCAAATCAAACTCGTTACGTTTTTCTCTGTTTTTACAACACAACCTCTCCTGTGATTTATCAATTAGAGCAATAAAGACATTACTAATCAACAAAGATAAATACGTGGTTAAGTCTAAATAAAACATCACACAAAGATTAGTGCCATCGAGATTGAGTAATTGAAGCTGAACACAAGTAATGCACATTAAAAAAACATTCCAAAAATCAGCATGCTTTCGTAAGAGTTTCGTTCTAAAGAAATCAAGTGTAATACTTAGTCGTAAGCTGGAAAAAGTAGCATACCTCCCATGAACAAAAGTTTTCTTTCTCTTTTATTTTACTTTTTTTAAAAAAAAGATTAGAGCCAAGTAATCGACTTCCCCGTCACCAGCAACTGCAAGTTTGGTCCAAAAAATTATGTGAAAAACATGACTAAAATTACGATCTTATAAAATTGGTCCAACACGTATATATATATATATATATATATATATATAACAAATTCGATATTATCGCATTTCTTGGAATCTATCAGATGATTGCCTCTTTTCTTGTTAAAAAAAATTAACACGTCAACATACAAACTGCAAGAAAATGCGATTAATACATCTAATATATGTGCATCTTTCTAAGTCGAGACAGAAAACAAAATTACAAAGTGCATTTTTTTAAAAACGTACACTAGCATTTAAAAAAATATATTAAAAGCTTTCTGATTTGACCAGCCCCGAAGATCCACTCTGGCCGTTCAATTCTCCCCCATCCCCAGGTTCCCTCTCTTTGGAGTCAGGAGAGTCAACTGTCTCACTTACCTGACTGTGTGAGACACTGTCAGGCAGTGGCAGTGGCTTTGCTACTCCAATCTTGACGATCCCCTTCGGTGCTCCTTTCAGTGCCTGAACAGCTTGATCCAGCGAAGCATTCTCCAGGTTTGTATCATTCACGAACATCAGGCGATCTCCAGGAATTAGGCGACCATCTTGTTGAGCAACTCCTCCCGGTACAAGACTTCGGATCACAATCACTGTTTCGTTGGGGTTCATCGGATCCTACAAGAACGTGACATTGTCATTACAGTGAACTGTAACTATTTTGTTGAAGAGGCTGAGCACAAAAAATATCGACATGCGAAAACAACTGCACAACAATAGTTAGCAAATGTATAACAATTACTATTCACTGCAGTTATAACTTCTTTTAATAAGACAGAACTGATCAAAGCACAAATATATATTAATAAAACTTGTGTAACAATTTAGGTAATGTAACATTGTTTTATACAGATGGATGTAAAAATTGACGGGAAGTCTTGATTGGTTCTGGGAAGGGTGGTATATGGTGAATATTTCCACAGCTATGATGAACAATATAAACTGTTTTCTTAATCTTTATTTTAATATAATCTAATTTTTTGTATGAAATGAATGAAGGTTTCAAGTCATAATCTTCCCGATAATATTCAGCTCAACGAGTAGCGACTTAGTCCACCAACAGAAACTACTATAAGTAAAAGAATAATGAAATTCTTGTTGCGATAGTATGAGAATAAAAAGGGATACCCTCAAAAGCATCATAGGCACATGGTGTTTGTCTACTACAAAGGCCACATAAGTAACCTAAGATAAAACAAATTTAGTCTTTTAGAAGAGAGAGTTCTAGAACTGAGCCACTGTATTTGGATATGCGATGACGTTCCTTCAAGCCCTCGCAGTACGGAAAAGAATTTGATTCTATATGCCAATCTGAAATTTACTTCTTGAGTTTTGTTGAATATATTCAATTATATTTAGATTAGAATTCCGGAATTAAGATAATAAGGTATTATATACTTCAACCATAATTCAACTTCTAATTAAAACATTATCAATAGAGAAAATGTTCCAGTTTGGAAGAAAATGTTTCAATTACGGGCGTGATATGGAAGACAGATATTTTTAAAATGTCAGACTGATATATACACAGCTTTTTAGATTTGATCACGCAGAGGCTATGATAATGTGACAGAGAAAATAAGCCTCTGGTCGTACTTAAGACAAAATAATTGGATAGAGATGAAAAAGCTTAGAAGAAAAATATTTGGAAATATCGGTATCTCGAAACGATAAATGAGACTGACTACGGCCAGAATAATATATTTTCTAAATAATGAGACAGAAAATAGAAGATCGAGCACGAAGATAGTAGAAAGAAGCAAAATACACATAGACAGATTATTTAGAACTTGATTAAGGCGAAATACGAAGGAAAAAGGCATGGTTTCTATAAATTAGTCACAAAATATTACAATATTGAGTTTTTACGTTCTAGATGCAATTACTATTTAAGTATACTACTCGTACCAAATTTCCAAGGCATTGTCGTTATAGTGTATACCCAAACTTTTTAGCAGTTCTGGAAATACAACCTTTGAAATGCAGATACAGAAAAGAACGTTACAGAATCGATCTGAATGAAACTGAAAAGCAATGAGAATATATCTGCAGAAATGGAAAAGAAAACAATAATATTGGATAAATAAATACAAACTAGCTGAACCTGTGCTCTCTACACAGCGCATCATTCACATATGAGCATGAATTTCCTTGTCATTCCTCACAACATCTGTACGTGTCCCTTTATAGACACAAGTGAAAGATGTCTTGATAAAAATCGGCAAGGGGTACATAAAGGGGGAGATTTGTTCGATTATTTATTTTTTCAATATCTCGCACCATTTGCAAGATTTGAGCCTGCTTCCGGATGGAGTTTCCTTTCTTCTTGCATGCAATATGTAATAAGCAAATACATTATACACATAATTAATCATAATGTCAGTGATATATGGTGTTAATTGGGCAAAACACTCCAAACAATAAAGATTCATGTTAGAATGGAGAAATAGTTATCCTTCGTTTTTCATTATCATTTACTCATGAAACAAACGCCTGAGAGATCTCGCAGGATATAATGCTTTAAAAAAAAAAAAAAAAAAAAAAAAAAAAAAAAAAAAAAAAAAAAAAAAATCAACACTTCCAGTGCACTCCTAAAAATGTAATAAAGAAATAACGACCTTGTTTTTTAAATATTCAATTAGAACTGCACAATCTATACAAAATTTAAAATCGACCAATGAAAAAGGCACGTTTCCAGCACTTGTGGTTTGCGAGATCTTATTGCCGAAAAGATTGGAGACAAACATATGAACTTTTCTTTGGAGTATAAGAAAACACAAACTAGTAAGATTTGTTTCAGAAGACACTGTACTTTATAAGACATGGTAGAAAATGTAGTAGACGTGAAACGAAAGAGGAAAAAGATTGTATAATAATCAACGGACAATATTATGAAGCATGATTTGCACGTCAAGCCAAAGTGTAGTAAAGAAGTGCAATTTGCAGCGAAGGGCCTACCATGATGAAAAAATACTTACGATTAGGGTTAGGATTTTAAGGTGCGCATTTTATGTTTTAAAACCAAAAATGAGTTGCTCAAAAGCAACCGATGTATCAAATACTGCTTGCAGTTGGAAACAGAGAATTGTCCAGCTCCTTTTTCCCGCTTTTTTGGTCCTTTTATTCCCTTAATCTGCCACCAATCCCCTTCTCTCCAGTTTCGTTTTTCTTTACTGTTACATTTTAAAATTTTATTCCAAATTTCCCAGTAATCGTAGACTGAGAGCACTATCTCTCGATCCAAACGACGCAATTACATTTTCCAAAGCGTAACAACTTTTTTAGCCAGAGATGTACGATTTGGATGCAGAACTGTTTTGTATCTATGTTTATCTCTACGCTGGGCTGGCTGATATAAAAAAAAAAAACCTGGTACAACGACGCTGAGACAAGCAACAGTGGACTATCTGCTAAAGGAGAGAAAGTTAAAAAAGTATACGCACATTTGAAGTCGAGGATAACGAAATCATGTATTACTGATCATCGAAGAAACTAGAATTTCGATGGAATGCATAAACGATCTGTGACCTGAAGAACTGCCTCAAAGATATTGCAATCGAAGCAGAGGGAGAGGTGGATGATGACGAAAATAATCCAGTATGTTGAAAAGTGAAGTAGTACAAGTCATCCAAGACATGCGAAGGAGAAAGGCCATTGGAGACGACGACATACCAGCACACTTGCTCAAGGGATTAGGAGATAATGCAATGAAAGTACTGACTTCACTTTTTAACAAAATCTACTTGAATGAAGACTGGCCAAAAGATTGTCTTGATGTTACAACGTTTGCATTCCCAAAGAAAAAGCAAGCAAAAAAAAAAAAAAAAAAAGCGTTCACAGAACTATTTTATTTTCCACACTGGAAGAATATTGCGCGCATACTGAACAGGTGGCTGGAAAGTAAGACAGAAGAGATGTGCGAGGAAGATAGATTTGGACTCAGGAAAGGAGAAAGCATTAGGGTTGCTATTGGATTAATCAGAATTATATCGGAACGATTTCTTGACGTAGAGGAAGAGTTGTGTTTGTGCTTCATTGACTGGCCAAAAGGTTTCAACCGAGTCAACTGGACAAAACTTTTGAAAATACTTAAAAGAAATCGTGGTCAACTGGACAAACTGCCGAATTATTTGCAACCTGTACAAAGGACAACGAGGAAGCTGCGCTTTAATGGAGGAGAAACCAATAGTGTGGAGACTGAAAAAGAGGAGTCAGACAAAGATATAGTATGTCGTCCCAATTATTCAACATTTACAGTGAATGTTTAAAGAAGGAAGCAGTAACGAAAATTGGAGATTTCAAGATTGGAGAGCAGATCGTTAATAAGATCAGGTATAAAAATGATGCGATTATAAGCTAGAACCGAAGATGAACTACAAGAGACTATTCACAAAATAACTGACACTGAGAAACTAAATGGAATAGAAATCAACATCGAAAAACCGGAAGTCATGAGCATATCACGTGGAAACGCGTTCTTGCAGGTCAGATAAGATCAAAGAGAACTTGAAGAGGTGTATAACTTCACATATCTGGAAGTATTTTGACGAAAAAAGCTTACTGCAACAAAGAGATCAGGTCTAGATTGCCAAAGCGAAAAATGCATTCAACATGAAAAGATCACTCTTAAGTAACAGACTTAGTAAGTTGGACTAAGGGAAAAGTGTTATATATATATGGAGTATTGGACTGTATAGGCTAGAGACTTGAACATCGCGGAAGTTAAAGAAATATTTAGGGAACTTCGAAATGTGTTGGGGGAAGATGGAGAAGATAAAATGGACATAGAAAGTACGAAAGGATGATCGTTTAAAACAGATAGGAGAGAAGAGGACGCTTTTAGCCGGCATCCTCCGTAGGACGGCCAACTGGATTGGATACATCTTGCGAATAAACTTTCTTCTTCATATCGCCATAGAAGGAAAGATGGGAGGAAAGCAAGGAATACGAAAAAGAAGTGATCGATCATTTGAAAAATAGAAGAAAATATTCGCAATTCAAAAAGAAAGTCGATGATATAATAATAATAATAATAATAATAATAATAATAATAATAATAATAATAATAATAATAATAATAATAATAATAATAATAATAATAATAATAATCCGTTACATTTTCATGAGACAACAGTTAAGTGGCTTAGCAAAGGAAAGATAAAAGTTAGCCTTCAGAAAAATCCGAATGTTGTCGAATTTGTAGCATCTACTAGTTGCCATTCCGAGTGAAAACGAGGTTCGTCTTACTGGTATCAGTGGATGTGATTCTACAACGATAACTTACCTGCAAATACAAACGCGACTACATCTAACAGCTTAGAGATGTTTAATAATTAGGTAATTAATTAAGTAATAACATAAGTAATCGATAAAAATAAATAAGTTTAGCGTAATTAGACGTTCTAAAGCAACGCTCAGGAATTATGATTCTACTTACAGGTTTATGCAATTCCTGAATACTACTTGCACTTCTGAGCTTTCGACTCTTCCCTGAAGCTTTGGTCATGGCGGATAAAACCAGGAGAAATAACAATAAAAACTTATTTTTGTATTAAACGTATTTACACATTTGAGGTGTGATCTTTGGTTTGACAAAGTGTTTCCAGCACTACTCTACTCTGGTAAGTCAGTTTTTTTTTTTTTTTGTCCTGTTTTAATCGTGCGTGCCTAAGACCCCAGGGAAAGTCGAAAAAATCAGAAGTGTAAGGTAGTATTCAGAACTGCATAAACCCGTAAGTAGAATTAAAACAATTACTTTTAAAAAAAATCAGAGCATTCACGAAAACTATAGCTCACTTCGTCGGAAAAATATTGAAAAACTGTATTTTAAATTATATATATATATATATATATATATATATATATATATATATATATATATATATATATATATATATATATATATATATAAAATCGTAATGCGTAGTGCCGAGACACCAATTCCAGACATGTAACTCTTCTGAATAAATTGTACTAATTACAAGGCATTGAGTGCGTACTGCAAACTACGACGTTTTTGCACTAGGTATTCTAACAAAACTTAAAATGGAAGTACTATACCTGGTAGTCTAGGATGCTAAATCCCAAGCCTCTGTCTCCTTTTACTAACTCGATAATCTGCGGTTCTGAGCTCCACATTGCCAACCCTGTGAGAGGTTCTAACGAGCGAGATTTCATTTTTGAGAAACTTGTATCAGTTGTTACAGTCGTTGTTGATGCCAATGAACCATCGGATTTCGCTTTCACCAAGCGATCGGTTGCAGGGATCAGATTCTGCAGACTTCCTCCTAAGATGTTCTGCAAATAGAAATAAAATAGGATGATCAAAATAAGCAATCTGTTGCTTCAATTTAAGATAAGGAATAATAATAATAATACCACTTAGAAAACTTGGGTTTTTCAGTCGATTATTCGCTTCGCTTCAAAATGATGATGAATGAGGAATTAGCAGGTGATCGGTCATGGACGAAAATAGGAAAGATATCCTTTCACTGTACCTGTGTTCAAATACATTGTTTCTTGTTATCAATTCGTGAAGAAAAATGACACAGTACCTTTCTCCAGAACGATGGCGAAGATATCAATATTTCTGAATATTTTTGCAAATATTATTTAATAAATTTTTCATCCCAATAAAAAGTGGTTCAAAAATTCGACTGAAAAACGTAAATTTCTATTCATAGTATTAATGATAAAACGAATATCTAATCTCTGGGCTGGAAGAGATTCGAACCCAATCTTCCAACTGCCAGATGTAAATGCTTTCTAAATGCTGTTTTAAACAAGATATTATTACTAATCTGTGTTACAGTTTTGGTGAGATACTATTTCCTTTATTAGACACATTATCTGGAAAATGTATATAAAAATAAAATCTAATCAAAGCATAAACAGTACTATTCTGGTATAATTAATTTAGGTGTATTAATTGTTACAAACTTGAAATAATTATAGTAGACAAAACTAGTTAATTTCCAAAACTGAAAATAACCAGTCTTTCTTCCTAAAGACAAAAACAAGTGAAAGTGAAAGTACTCAAAATAAGAAACTGAAAAAGGAAGAGATACAAGTAGTAAACTATAAAAATGACCTGCAAAATAAACAAAGGGAGCTACTATAGACAGAGCAGCTAGTATAACCAGTAAACTTCTTCGTCAGAACATCTACAGTTTGGAATTAGTAATGGACTTCAACCATCATGGTTCTGCAAATCACCTCTTGTAAGTTTGTACCTTTTCATTATGTTGTGTAAAGTATTGAGATGAGAAGTTTATGGAAGGTGGAGGTCTTCCATAGATAGACAATTGCTCAATAATTGATTTTTCCTCCTGGTTCATGTGAACTTTAACTCAGTTATGTAATTGCTAATGTTTATTCTAATTATATAACGTCACATAATACTTTGAACTAGCTAGGACAAAGTTATTATCGATATCAGTATTTCCTTACTACCGAGAATGATTTGTACAATTATTAAAAATCATTTTAACACGATACCATCCTTTTTATTTATTTAAGCTTCAACAATATACTTTAGATAATAAAGTACACTATGCCAAGTACATTTTTATATGAAGTACGAAATTGAGAGCACAGAAGTTAAGAGTATGAAACACTATTACTAATCTGTATTTCAGCTGTGAAAATACACTATTTCCTTCATTAAACACATTATGCAGAAAAGATACATAATGTGCCTCAACAAGGAAAATGAAATATTGCCACAACTGTTAACATAGATTAGTAATAATAAGTATTAACTTTGGTCAGATTTTCATTTTATGTAAATGGTTTACCATTGAGCTATGACAAACAAACAAACAAATGTTTGAAACTTCTTTTACTGGTCTTAACTAATCAGGAAGTTTCTGGCAAATCTTCACCTAAAATATCAATGATAAATAAACCGTCTCTACAAAACCTTGCCAGGAGCTGTCTGGTAAATCAAGACAACAGTAAAAAGCAAAGAAACAGATCGGGCGGTGTACTCTATAAATTTATAAAAACAAGCATTATTCTATTGCCTATACCAGAAAAGAAAGAAAAAAAATCGTATATGTAATGCAGCTAATCAGATTGCACAAACGTTATAACAAAAAAAAAAAAAAGTTGAAATAGGTACTAATTCAGATGATACACGAAAACCAAAAAATATAACACCCATAAAAGAAAAATCCAGTTCGGCAGTTAGTATCTCCACTTACTACTTCCAATTCTCAACCCACAAAATCGTGTTTATTTTTATACCAATCCTTGGGGAAAATAAATAAATAAAATGTATTTCAGACAATGGTACGAGCTGTGAGTGTGCATATCTGAGTACAAAGGAAATTATATATTGAATAGGTGATACAGAAGGGGGGGGGGGGGGAGGAAGCCCAGTGTAAACGTGAACAAAATAGTTTTTAAACGTTATTTTTCTGATTTTCAGAATATCTATTAAAATGAAACCAAAAAACTGAAGGTGGTTTACGACACTACATGAATCAAGAACACAAACTCCAAGATGTCCATTTGAAATAGTTTACTCAATTACAAGAAAACAATCTTAAAACTTAGAACTAGGAAATCGTAATAAAAAGTAGCATGTTACTGACAAGCTCTTACAGAAATACGGAACATATCTTCTGCATATTCCTCGAAGATTTTGTATAACATTTGTGTGACACTGTTACCCATTTGTCTATGTAAGTGTTTGTGACATCTTCATGATATTTTCTACAATAATTTAGGACTATTTTTATGTTATGTAAAGTTCCTTCATAGTTTACTAAGCTCCTATTCTACCCATCCTTATCCTTCTCAGCTGTAAACAAAAAGAAAGGAAGAAAAAAAAAATCTAAGTACGCAAGCGACTTTACTGCAAAGTTAAGTGATAGTCACCAAGGATAATTCCACATCTACTGTTCAACAGTTAAATACGCAACATACCTTGTTTGCACAAGTCTAGTGTATATTATTGCCAATTTCAATACCAAGATGTAACTCGTACTATACCCGCCTATGCATCTGAATTTTTAATATGCTTCCCCGTACTGTAGAATCTACATAAACATAAGAAGACTAGCAGTGAGGGTTATTTTTCTCTTCTTTCTTTCATCTGAAAGCAAAGCACTTTCTTGTAAGTGTGGGTAAAGAGCCTTAAAAACTAGGTTAACTATTAAATAAAATCTTACCCTAGCGGCGAATGCAGCTCTGTCTTGTGATGTATCCATTACTCTATGAGGAGGAACTTCGCCTGGTTTACGAGCACACACCATTCTTACATGCATTGGAAGCTCTTTCAATATGGAAACAACTTCAACATGATTTAAACCCAACAAGCGACAGCCATTAACCTGAAATTGAATTGTAACAGTAATAAATAAATAAATAAATAAATAAATAAATAAATAAATAAAAAGGGAACAGCAATCTAAAATAACAAAATACTACACTGATTTATTTGCTCTTGAAAAGCACGTCCAACTTTCAGTCATTTTACTCAAATTGTAAAACCTCTGGAAAAATAGGCGAGATAACAATATTAAAAGTAACTAAAATAAGAAGCTGGTTAAAGACTATTTAAGAAATATTATTAGGAGCATGTGGTGGAAGAGTAACAAGAGGAAATAATAGTAATAATAATAAATAAATTAAAAATAAATGATGGACGATACGAAAGAACCCAATTCTTATGTCGGGACGAAGAAATTATAGGACCATATGGTAAGCCATACTATATCCGCATAGTGTTCAGTGTGTGTAGCTTTTTAAACTTTCCATATATTATGAATTACTATTTTATGAAAGGTTGGTAACATGACGTACTTTTTTCTCGAAAATTTCTTGACAGTTTGGTGTTAATATTTTCATCACGTCTTCTTCTACTTGACTTAATGATATTTGTAGACGAGCAATGCTATCCACTTCCAAGTTTATAGTTAAATATAAAGTTTGCAAATTGTTATATATATTTATTTTCATATTGGAATGGAAACTGTACGGAATGCAGTAACTCTGGAATTTCAATTGGATGCAATAACTCTTATCCATAAAAGACAATAATGTTCTCAATATATATGCAAGGTTTTGTTGAAATAGCTCTAACAGATTATTCAGAAAAAGTACACACATGTTCAAAAGTAAAGTTTTGAGAAAGCTGACTTCAAATGTTGTGACAGTTAACTTCGGAACTTTTACCTTGTCTTCAAAATGCACAGTAACTATAACTTACATGTCACTCTGCATCGTATTCTACTCTTTTGCATGCTGTATTGACACTCCGAATTTAGCCATTCAGTTCATATATTCATTATTCATTATTTTCACAATGTTTTCCAGTCGAAATGATTTGTTTACATCACTTCTTGATACAAAGCCACTATTTAAAACGTTATTTAGCATCATACCCTTCAATCTGAAATATTTTTGAACCAGCAAAGCTTGTTTGAGGAATGTTGTCATATAAACATTTTGCTAGAAGTTTTAGATGTGCAAGGATTAAACAAAGGCTTTGCAATATCCATAACTGTACTATACTGTCGGTAAAGTCATAACATCTAAGCAATTTAGCACAACGTATGTTATGTTTATGCCAAGTGCTACAGAAAACATTTTTCCCCGTGCACATCCATACTAGTTAGACCCTACTAGTTCCTCGAACAGAAAAATAAATGGTTTTGTCATTTCAGTTGTGTTTATTTGTTAGAGGTTTTGTCTCGTTGAGCTGACATCATTATTTGTATAAGCTCTCGACTCTCCAGAATTTCCCTGACTCTACGCTAATATCTACTCAAAATAATAATAATAATAATAATAATAATAATAATAATAATAATAATAATAATAATAATAATAATAAAAAGTAATGTCCAAGTGTCATCAACCTACGCAAAGATCACAGTTCAGTCTGTTACCTTTATCTTTAATGTACTCTTCGTTTACAACAAAAATATTACTATAATTTTGACGACAAACAACAAAGAGTGCAAAGAATATTGATAAAAATAAAATGTGTATAAAAAATACAAGGAAAAAATGAACACGTCTATTCATACATAGTTATGTTTCAAAACACTTCGACCGTCAAACATGAAACTTACGGCAAATATTAACCATACGTTCTGAAAATGTATTTTGCAGAAAATCAAATATATTGATTCTGATAAAAATGTGAGAAAACTACAAATATAAACTACACGTCAACGAGACGTCAAAATTATATACTATACACACGATAAATATATGTAAATTTATTACTTTTTTTTTCACACAAACTTTACCTCCAATATTTCACTATTCCTCTCATCACGTAAATTTATCGGTAAATTGTGCGTCACAGTTGGTTAATGTTAGGAGTACATGTATCACATTTAAAAAGAAAAATATATAACTGATAGTTAACAATGTTTTTTTTTTTTTCACATGTAAAGTAAATAAAAATAAACAGGAAATAAATAAGAAATTCTGTTCCGGCAGAAAAAAACTAATGATTATAACTGACAACGAATGACATACGTTTTACAACCATGAAATTATTATTTTTTTTATTATTATTATTCTCTCGGAAACTATAATCAGAATTTACTCTCTAAATGACATTCTGTTCAGCTCAATGTGATATATCGATTGGTATATCTTACCTTGGAACATTTTTATAGTTTATAAAGTTCAAGTATTAATTATAACTTTGGGGTTATATCTCATTATAATGTCGTCTTGCTAGTGACATAATGTAAAGCTCGATGAGGGTGTACTTCATTATCAGATTGATCTTAATAGATAACGTAGTGATTGTACAGTATCAGTATTCAGGTTTACAACAACAACAACAAAAAGTAGTTTCTCTGGGACACCACGCATGAGTATTTAAACTCATTACATCATTTTGTTCAGTTCGATTAGATCTATCAATTTGTATGTCTAATCTTTTAACATTTATTTTTTCGTTAAACGTTAATAATATTGTAGAATTTATACAGATCATTTTTTACCAAATCTTGCAATACATAAAAGACCATTTTCATACCGTAATGGTGTAATGCTAGATTTTATGCCATTTATATGCTCGACAATTTTCAAAAATATTACGTAAACCATCCCCACATGTTTTTACGTAAATGAAATGTGAATACCGTATATACTCGAATCTAAGACGCAATTTTTCTGCCAAAATTTCAGGTATAAAATGAGGATGCGTCTTGAAATCACATAAGAAACCGCATACAAAGTGATTGTAAAAATTTGTGTTCAGACAGTGAAAGTGCTTAAGTAGGATATCCTCTTTTCAATCTTGACATTTAAATATTTAGTTTGAACGAATAAACCTGTATGATTTAATTTGTACTGGCAAATTCTGAGTTGCTTCATTGAATATCCAGGATACGTTTCAAAATTGAATAAAAGAAATTGACACAACTTTTGGAGTTTAGAAATGGGGTGCATATTAAATTCGAGTATATACGGTCTACGCTGAACTATACAAATATTAGGATGGTATACCCATATACTCCCGTATACGTTCTATTACATCCCTGTATATGATACGGTACTAACAATGTTCTGTCAAATATATTTTGAATGTAAATGATTCGACATCGCATGAATGTGAACGGAAGTTACTCGCAATCTGACACAATTTACAGGTAAATACGTACTCATACCCGAAGAAACTGAAATTTTAAATGACATAACCAATACGTTTGAATGGTAATGGCATATATATATTTACGTCAAAAAGCGGGAGTTCTTAACCAGAAAATATGGATTACTCTACTTTCGACTGATTTTTAATGAGCCATTCAGGATAAAATACATTACTACATTTAGTAAGACATACCTCTAGTAATTCATCGCCACTTCGCAGACGGCCATTTTTTCCAACGGGCCCGTCAGGTAGAATGGACCTAATGTAATGATGTGGACGAACTTCTTGACCATCTTCAACATCTACCGTTCCTTCTAAACTGATTCCTAAACCTCCGCCTTCGCCAAATTTTGATAATTGTGCAACCTATGGAAAAACACACAACTTTGCTAAAGAGAATCCTACACAAAATATAGCCATTACTACGTATCTCGGCGCTCATAAAATACATAATTGCTAGTAAAATTCGATGGTCATCACCTACACTTTACCTTCCCTAATATATTCGAAACGAATAGACAAACTTGAGTAGTTCAATAGAAACTTTAATATTAAAACTTAATAAATAAATTTAAAAAAAGGACTTCTACAATATATTTCTATTCACATCATTTTATCCATTTCGAAATTACTGAAAAAAATAAATTGTACCTAGTATAGACTGAAGTTCTAATACAAATGTTTGATAGTTAGTCTCGGAAGTAGAACATTTATTTGACTCAACATACGTTCCCTTATGATGCTCACATAGGCCTGAAAGATGCAGCAAACGCAGGGAGCATCATATCAAGATGCTACTACTCGCTCCGAGGAACATTGTATTGTAGCAATGTTAGGGTGACACTAC
This sequence comes from Thermobia domestica, assembly GCF_964235325.1. Taxonomy (NCBI): domain Eukaryota; kingdom Metazoa; phylum Arthropoda; class Insecta; order Zygentoma; family Lepismatidae; genus Thermobia; species Thermobia domestica. The sequence goes on from NC_137469.1 coordinate 78,160,254, forward strand.
AGCATACTTGACCTCCCCCGTTGTACCATACGCTGACACATATACCAGCCTTTCGCTAGGTGTTCCGGTATCTCGAGAACATTGTTAGAAACATCTAAATGTCTGTTTTTAAAAAATGCTCAGTTTGTTCAAAAATCATATTTTCAAGGCGAAATTTATTTATTTATTTTTTATTTTTTAAAGTTAGTAGACAGCAGCCCTAGCGATAATGAAAACTCATTCTCAAATTATTGAGAATGGAATAGCCAATGAAGAATGCTGAAAGAAAAGATAGCCAATCAAGATGTCCGAAACAATTCCCAGGTACTTCCAAAATGGCTACTTTCATTACATGTATAACTTTTATTTACCTTGGATAGTACTAGTCACTAGCCTTGTTACCGACATGAAACCAGATGAATTGATAGTTTCATTTCAGCTTTATAATTCTCATGTTTCCTTGGTAGGAAGTGTTGGTGTTAACAGTGTATGGGTGGTTTATGCTTTGTAGCCCAATATTTTGCATTCTTTGATTTATTTTATTAGAGACATAACGAGAATGCCAAATAGAAAAGATTTTCAGTGATGCGTTCAGATTTTCCTTTTATAAAGGGATTTGAAAGAAAAAGTGGAATGTATCACTTACCACATGGTATTTTCTATTGCACATGGAGGCCGTTCGGACATGAATGACACTGTGGCCACGAAGAAACACAAAGTTCCACGTGGAGCTTCTACTCCCAATCGCAAACTGTTAACGTATTTTAAAAATACAGTAATATTAACAGTTAAACTGAAATTAGTTATCGAGGAAGAAGCCTTTACCTATCATTCAATGTTTTACAATCACACTTTGTTTGTTTTCGACTATACATTTTTTTTTCTAGGCCGAAATTTACTCGCACTAGAAAAAAAATGCACGCCAATCGTCTTAAATGTGTTACACATATGATACATGGGTAAGTGGCTATATGCTAAGGGGCTGCGGTCATGGCTACATGCCGGCTATTCGTTCAAAATGACAAAATCTAACATACGTTCCCGGAGCCACGATTGACTTTTCTTTATGCGCAGACGCAATATCTTGGTAGAAATGTTCTGGAATATGCACTAAATGTTACATTTACATTTCATAAACAACAAACTCACTACCTGTGGATGTAAGGGTAATAACAAAGCAAAAACTATGCAATACTGAAGTTTCTGCCCTTCCTGGGTACAGGTGAAGATTTTTGTTTCAGTAACTACGCAATAATTTATGGCTTCTACACTATTCTATACTAATTTGAAATGGAGTTCAAAATTGACGTGAAGATTTTTTTTTTTAAAAAAAAAGTAAACAGCAAAACACAGCTAACGTTTTCTACTTTTTCTTTCTTTCAATAATAAGGACGCACATTTATTATGGAAACAACATTAGATACATTACTATTTTTTATTAAAAAAAAAGAAAAAAGAAGCTGTTACCTATTTACAAATTATCTATAAAGGACGGTGAGATAATACCGAACATAATCGGAAATTTTGGCGCTGAGAGTTCAGAGATAAGATTTTTTTCAATTCCCGCTTCTTTTAATATACAGTTGTTGAGGGTATCGAAACAACGTAGCAACAATTCGAAACTTACAATGTGTTATCATCTGGGCACGTAATTAATTATTATGCATACCGTATTGAAAGTTTTTCTTTATTTTTTCTTTAATCAACAGCGGGTCTACGGTACACCGATTACAGCCAAAATATACTCTTTACCATGTAACAGCGTACACTCTAACTTTATAAGCATTATTTTAACACATTAATTTTCTCTTGATTTCAAATAGACTACAAACGACAATAATTGACATCCAAGTTTACGACCCTATTGTTGCCAATCTCGGGCAGTATCTTCGTTTATTATTTTTTTCCTCTATCAACAAATTCTATACAAGTAGGCCTCTCAAGACAATTCATGATACCTTCATGCCACGTATCAGCCTTTACAAAATATAAAATCCTCAATACAGTACCAGGAAACATTCAGAACATTCATGGTGCTCCACTTGCTTCTCACTACTAAGTCACGGAACACCACAGGCTTAGTTTAAAATTTATGAATATTTTAAAGCCATTTTGCTAATGAAGATTGACATGTATACAGTGACTTCACGTTTGTGATATAAGAGTTTATATATTTTCCCACAAAGGAATACTGTATATCTCCACATTAGTCTCAGATAATTTTCACATTACTCTGAAACTATTTAAACAGAAGAATAAATTTTGGTAGTATTATGAGTTAGATGTATACTATTTATCCAACATAAAATCGTATAATAATTGGACAGAATTTACAACGACTGGAGGGAAGGGATAATGGATCAAACTGCTCAAATTTGAAAATTCCAAATTTTATATTTTCGTCGCTTTTTTGCGTACTAAATGAAAAAACGTTACACCATCTTCACAATGAAGTATTATTTATTATTGAGCTGTGTTAATCCCAGTAAGAAAATTTTCGAAATTCTTGCAGTGTAAGGGAAAATGCTGCGGTCTCAAAAATGTTAAATAGCACTTAAATATTAGCTTTTGGTCTCTGTATTAGTAACACTATCCTGAGACTCATATACGTACTGCCTTGAACAATGACCCTACATCGTTTGATGATATAATCACGAGCAATAAGTTAAACTACTAACTTCTTGAAAATATTGTTTCAATCTTCAAAAATAACTTAAGACAACAAATATAAAAAATCGGTAGTCAGTAGCAAAGAATTTTTTTAAAATGTAAATTTAAAATATTCAAGGCAAAAGAACAACGTTAAAAAAATCTGAAAGTTTTGTAATGCAATTTTTTTAAAATGAAATATTTCTTATATTTCCCTTACCACTATCTCAACATCAGGACCCATGAGCTTTGACCATTTAGCTTGTACTGCAGCTTCTACGGTCGGTTTAAGAGGTCCTTCGTAATTGGTGTCAATCAAAAACTCTACGTCTTCAACCTCGACCTCCATGTTAGTCGCTTCAATCTGTTCCAGCGCAATGGAGTCAATTGTGGTTTGTGATTCTCCTTCAACTTCGATTTCGGTAGTTGAATCCTCTCCATCCTAAACAAAAGAAATGTGAAAATGTATAAACAATATGGCATCTTTTCTAATCAATGTTAGGAGTTTTCCTTTTTCTTTTCTTTACACATTCTCCCACACACGTTTAGTTTTATTCGGTATATCGCAAGCTATTGACTTCTGATGTACATTATTTATTTAAATGCAAAAAATAATTCGAATGTTGTTTTAATAGTCTTATTTCTTTATACCAACAGTACTTTTTACACATTCTACTTTTACTTATTCTTTGTACAGTCCGCAGCAAAACAAAAGACTTCGTCGTTTCACAATAAACATATATGCTCATGTCGCTTTTTATTTTTATTTATTTATTTATTTATTTTATTTTATCTATCTATTAAAATGCTACAGTACCAATTAAGACGACCGAGCTCTAACCTATAACTTTAGCTTTCAAACCTTTGATTTCCGGTTATTTGTGATTTCACGTTTATAACAAAGACAAATATTTTTAAAAGAGTGTACTTTAAATAAATTACTTAAAGAAATATTTTTTACAAAGTTTATCCTTTTAAATTATTGTTCAAAGGCATTTGCCTTTAATAAGCCTTCTCCTAAATAAATGCAAATGAATTGTGCTGCCATCTTTGGAGCTCTTTTAAACTACGTTTATATGTTTGTAGCCAATCCTTTCGACAATGAGATCTCGGAAACTACAGGCTCTAGAAAGATGAAGTTTTAACTGATCGATTGCACATTTTGCTTAGATTGTCCAGTTCTAACTCAATATTTAAAAAACATGGGCACTGTTTCTTTATTACATTTTTACGGGTACCAGAAGTATACACTTCCCGGTTATACACATAGTATCAGTGTTAAAAGTACCCTGCAAAATTATTATCAAATTATATTCTTACAAGACAGTTATAGATATGCGACAATCATTTTGGACATGAGCGTACCAATATTTATATTGTCCAAAAAATAGAATGATTAGGTCGTCCTGACGTACTATCTACAGTGTTATAGTTTTTGCAAAAATTCGCTTAGCTAAAATCTTCCTTTAGATCTTATTGACAATAGGTAGTAATTCCTCGGTAGCTATGCGAGTCTTTAATATTACCTTTTTTTTAAGATGGGAAACTCCTATGCCTCACGTATATGGTAGCTCTAGTCCATCCATTAACTTATTAAAGCATTTGGTCATTTTTGATGGAAGCTTTGTGAGAGAGGTAACCCTTCTACTACTTCAGACAAAGTCACTTTGGTAACTATTTTTCACTCACCGTACTAATTGGTACCCGTGGCAATGACGCTGCTGATGGTGAAGATGGAGTTGGTGGCTTAAGTTCACTATTTGCAATGGCTTGTTGTAATTGTTCGAATTTTGGGCCACGCAAGTATCGCTCCAATCGCAACCTTACAACTTGACCTGTACTTCTAAGAACTTCGACAGCTTGATGGTTCGTGTATCCCTGCAACGATCGCCCGTCGACCTAAAATAAACATACAAAAATTAATGTTACTATAAACTAATTACACAAATAGATCTATACGTTAAAACCGTACACTTAACACAACAGAATTAACAAAACAAACAAACAAACAAAAAAATCATGCCTATCTAATGGACAATCTAATTCTCTTAAAGTTATAGCTCAGGACCTGCTTCTGAGTCAGTTCAAACACGAGTAACTTTTGAGTGAAATACACAAAATCCCTAAAATCAAACTCAATTTCAAATATATACAGCAAATCAACTACAAATGAATATAGGTAAAACAAAAATTAATTTTACATACGTATTAGTTGGAATAAGTGAATCCCGAAGAGGAAATAGACGTGAATCACTAGCAGATATTAGAAGATTACTAGAAGATAATGAAAACGAAATCACAACATTAAACTTATGTTCTACACAAGCCCTACCGAAGAAAACAAAAGTCATTGTAAAATTCTCCTCCCAGCATCCATAACTAAAATATCCCAGTCTCCGTTCCCTACAAAAAACCAATGAATCTTTCTTGTCCAATACTCACCCCTAACCTGTAAGCAAAAATATTTTTCCGAACCCCCCTGAAGTTGTTTACCCAAGATTCCATCAAACTCCACACTGTCATTACAAGAACTGACTCCTTGAAATACCCCACAACTCCACTGAAGAAATTCCAGAGCCAGATGTAAAACCTATTCGATATTTGATACCAGTCTGACCCTCGAACAATTACAAACATAGCATATATTTTCTTCTATTCCGGAAATTGATATTCTTTTAATCTAAATTAATCCTTAAATGCAGATACTATCCAGTTTTCTATGTAAGTGGAACTTGTCTCACGATTTGTATCAACAATCACCGAAACTCCTAAAGCACTCAAATTTTTCATCTACCTTCCTAAGCATGATCCATCACAACAGGAAATTTGACCACACCTTCTATATTTATTACGTATGAAAAAAAAAAAAATTCTACAAAATTATTAAATAAAGTATATGAGAATAATGTAATAAAAAGTATTCTCGATTTCCTTCCATTAGGCTAATCCATTACCCTCAGACGGAAAGACAATTATGTTACCATCCTGTCTGCGAATAACTCTCCTCCTGTTAACCAGAATGTTATATTTGCCTGACCCATATTCACACACTCCATTCATTATATTTTTTACCTTCGCCAATTTTATTATTCACATTACTTTCACTCAGTCTTATCTCGCATTTTTTATTTACTAGATTTTCATATTTAATATTCATTATTCTCACTCTTTTGAATTACGTATTTTTTATTATGTAACTTTTTCATTAACCCGCTCTCCTACCAATTTTCCTGTCCCACTAGTTTTATCTTCTTCCACTGAACTTTCATCTACGTACAGTATGTTATACTATCACGTGACCCTGCATTTCAACATGGCGCTTAACCAGACGCTTCTCACTTCGCGCCGACATGCTCTGGCGAATACGGCCGACTTCTACCGACCACCGATCGGAAACAAATTATTTTGTTTTTGTCGTCAGACTACGCCAGACTAGTGGATGGTTTACAACTCATCGCAAGTATTGCGACTCCCATTTACAAGTTACAGCAAGTCGTTCTTCTGCTGGTATCATTTTCGAAAATTACTTTGCTTCTCTATGCGTCCTCAGATCTTCTGTAAGATGTGTCAAAATGTATCCTGTTCCATTCTGAAGTACTGAAAAAACTTCTGTAGCTGCTCAACCAACTTTGGTAATAGTGTGCGAAACTCACCATATTTCTCTCTTTCTTGAAAAATAGTATTTACATATTCGCTCCTATCTTTTTCTAAAAGTAATATTTTTAGTACAGGATTTTCTAATAGCAGCAATTCCTCGTTCATACTGTATCCCACAAGAAGACAGACTGAGGACGGACCGGTTGCAGTGTGACCAAGCAGTCGGCAGATGCGGTCGGCTGACCAGTCGGCCGTAATCACAAGAGTAAAAAATCGGATGTACTGTGACCGTAGGCTTACTTGTTGCACGCAGAGTTACGCCATATTGTCATTTTTGAGCTTTCTTTGCTCGTTTAGGTGGACAGCAATGTAATGAGTGCAAAAGTGCAAGTACGCTAACATTCGTCGCGTTTTATTGGTTCTATCTGGTTTTACTGGATTTTGCAAATGCCAACGCCCAACTTTGCATACACCCTATATGCAAGCACCATAAAATATGCCATAGACCCCATATTATTTGCATTTTTTTTTTTTAAACCGTGTTTCCTACACTGAAACCACTCCAAATTAATAAAATCGTCATCGGAAAAATGGTGCATTAAAAGGTTAAGAGTGACTCAAACGTGTTTATCCACTTCAAGATCCTATATTTGTAATTAGAGTGAGAGATTCGGCTGTCTGTATTCTGTTACGATGGCATAGCTTTTTCCTCATGGATCTTTGCATGTTTGCTTTTACTTTTTTCAAGTTCTTGTCCAGTATCACAGAGAAAAGGAACTTTAATTAAAGAACGTATTAATAGCCTTAACTGCTTGATATTTATTTCTTTGCATATTTATTTATGCATATATCAATGTTTTCCAGATATCAATTTACGATGTTACTGATGGTTGTCGAACATTATTGTTTTCTTTTTTTCAAATAATAATAATAATAATAATAATAATAATAATAATAATAATAATAATAATAATAATAATAATAATAATAATAATAATAATAATAATAATAATAAAAACTGGTCTTCTGAGACTGTTACCTTACAACGAACAGATTTAAGATGCTTGTTAGTTGCAATTATTTCTGAGAAGCTACAGATTACATTGATCTGCCGAAGAAGCTTTGTGCACAAAATCAAATACCCTACAGACTTGTCTAGTTAATGAGATTATCATCCGAACACCATGTGCAAAGGCCTCTGACGATTTTCAGAAAGTTATATTGCAGTTAAAAACTTAAAAGAGGTCTATAGACTTAGCTCAGTTTCTGAACTTTTGATGACCACCAAATACAGAGCTGTATCCATTACGAAAAATGATCTACTCATGGAGTCCTGGAAGAAGGCAGAATTCAACTGAGTGCAGTTTCATGAGTATTATCCCATAAAAAATGGATATTCTTTAGAGCACATGCACTGATAGCATCCCGCAGACAAAACTCTAGAAACGGAAATTTACATGCATACATGAAGTAATCTGAGACGCTTCTTGAACATTTTACCAGTTACGTTAATTTAATGTCTTAATACAAGAATATTAAGTATTTCACTTTGTCAATTATGTTGTTTTCACTTTTATTCTATTAGATGTATATATAAATAAAGATAAATGTGTACCTCGACTATCCGATCATTCACTTGGATCTTTCTACATACGTCTGCAGCACTACCTTCGCTTATACTCTTCACAAATATACCTGATAGTTCCTCTGCAAAATGAACATATATATCAATAAATAAGAAAATCAATATATCATCATTAATTATTCAACTGTAATTACTTAAATTAAAAACAAACTTTTGAACATGAACAACAAGGATGATTTATTCACATTTGGAAATAAATTACGCGTTTTTACGCGAGACTTTCGTACTTTGCTATACAATAATTATGTCTATTTTCGTACAAGTTCCAGAATAAATTTGCTAATCCAAATTTTAAACAACATAATAAAAATTGTGCGGGGTTTCGTGAAAATGTGCACTTTGTTTAAAGCCTATTAGAGAGTAACCAAACCACTAAAATGTAACGACTATAATTAATAAAAAAAAAGTCAATTGTCAACAAAGGTAAGTTTGAATCCGTTGATATTTCGCATTCCTTAATTTACTCAATTCAACTGAAGAGAATATTTTATAACAATTTGTCATAAAACTTTTCAGACTGTTCTACATCGCAAAAAACAGTGTGGAGTATTATATTTTTATACAAGACAAACATTGATGTTAATCTTATACCTCAGTCAAAAGACAGCAAAAATACGATTGCGCAAGTATTGTATCTGTGTGTTTTAACAATTTATCTTGAAGTTTCATAATCATTTCGAAGTACGATTGATGTTTGTTACATTAAAGAGCACGGTACATACAATATTAAGCGACTGAATTTCTGTACACTGCGGCTCTTCGGAATACATTAAACAATTTGCTATTGTTACATTGCCCATAAACAGAAACAGTTTTTCCCCACACGGAAAGAAATGTGATGGAATCAATGGTCCTGCAGAAACAACTTCCGAAAGTCGTAAGTATTCGTATACAGCCATTCTCTCACCTACCACTAGAGCGACCTGCCACGTCCTTGGCTCTCATTGCTATTAGATGTCCCTTTCCCAAGAAAATTGGTTATTTGGATTGGTGAGTATTCCTTTCGGCACCGAGACTGCATGAGACGTTAGTTTATAGTTTGAGTTGGAATCCGTAACCAGAATAATGCGTTCATATTTCAAGTTTCTCCCATCCCATCCCACCCGGCCCCTGCGCTGAAGTCGCGCGTCCTACCCACTATACAAGTGGGGAAGAAGAGCATATTTTGACGCTATACATCTGCAAGTTGGGAATGACTGTTAAACAAAATAGGGAAAGAAGGAGAATACTCAAAATACATCAGAGAAAAACAGCCTAGTTTGAAAAAAATATAAAAACTAATGAATTATATTCTCGAATGACTATTGTATTCTGGAATGTAGTATTTTTAATCAGGCACGTTCTAATGGATTAATACGCTTTATACATACATGTAACTGGACATTGTCTGATTAGCGCATCGGCTTCCAATACCCAGTATCTGGCCTTCTGAACCAGTTTGCTACTCTTTTATGCAACTAACTTAGAATATTATGTCAACACCGGAGTATTACTGGAAACAACTAAGATCACACGCACCAAAGGTTCTGCACCATTCGGCTACAATGGAGCACTAACTCACGCGCATTATTAAAATATGTTCATCAAAACGAAAAGGTTGGTACGTATCTCTAATACATGGAAAATGCCAGTTGTTAGAGATAAATGAAGCACGGAAAAAATTGTTTCAACAGAGATACGTTCTCTGAGTTACTAAATTATCCAAGTTCTTCAGTTCACTTGTTGTATGTTGAAGCTGAGCGTACCTTTTCATCAACAACACTAGATGAAACGTGAACCTACAATTTAAAGCGGAAGCCGAACCGCCATAATGCATTCAATGCTCTCCAACCGGGAATCCAACCCTAAATGTGTGTATCAAAAGAACGCGTGTGCTAGCCACCAGACCAGCGGAGATTCAGTTCACTTGTTGAGTTGATCATGTAAGATACTTTGGTTTAGTTTTCTAGCTGAGAAGTTGATTTTAACGTGATTAATGAATATGCATAGAAAAACCATAATCTGGTAGCAGTTATTATACGACAACAGGATATTTGCATGTAAACAGATCTACAAATAAAAAGATTATGAAGGATATGTATATATGTATATTCGTTCCCAAGAACTATTGAATAACTTTGGTCATAATGGTACCACGAATGCAGTAGAATATTATTTGGTATATGAAGTAATGCGCATGAAATTTAAATATTTCATATTCGAATACTGAAAACAAATAATTTTAACTACACTAAATTATGCAGTACATATTATATTATCATTAATTAAACATAAAAACATCGTTTCATTTTTTCAATTAGTTATCAACGTAAAACCAAGTTTATCAATTTAGATTATTCATAATTTACCTTTTTCACATACGTATCCTGCAATTGTTATTCCCAAGCCATGAGCATCTTTCTTTAATTCTACTTCGAATGTTTCCATTTCAGGCAATTTCGCTTCTAAAGACATCATATCCATGGTGAGCACAGGAAGAGAAGGGACTGTCGTCGCCAGGGGCGGCGGTGGTGGAGCTGCAGCTATGGGCATTGGATTTGTAACAACATCTACCACCAAACTGGGTTGAGGCTATATAAAGAAAATTATAACTTCCTTTATTCTCTTGATACATTTTAATACAACAGTGTATACAAATAAATTATTATTTTAATTTTACACCCCACATTTATGCACCGACGCTACGGGAGACGGTGATGGAAACAGTGGGAGTAAACGGGAACAGCCCGAGAACATTGTCACATATTCTGTTTATCTACCACAAAGTCCACTTGTTGCGGGCTGGGATTGAACCAGGAAGCACCCTGACCAGAAGTAAAAAATATTAAATGCTAAATAGTACAGTAAATGCTCAAGCTGGATACCTGAGATTTTCTTTTTGAAAAATACCCGCACTTCCGCTGCTGTCTTAGACAGATACACTTGCTTTACGTAATAAATTACCCATAGGCATTTCTTCGGTTACAGTGAGACATTTACCTTAGCAGTGTGTTCAATTGCAGGGATTTTGCTTCAACTGCAGATTTATTATCTTGAGGATGTATACACGTTAACTGTAAACAAACTTGCACCTTCCGATACATGGAATAATAGTGGCTATACTTAAATACGAACGAAAATAAAATACATTTTTTATGTCAACTGTTTATACTTCTTCCAAATCAAATCATGAATGTCAATAATCTGCCTTTGTAGACATAATCGGCCGAAAACAACCTAAACAGTCCTGTTCCTTTTCTTATCTTCAAATATTCAGTTTCCAAATTTCCTCTATATAATCCTATTACATCCCCACTAAGACATGCTTTCATGACGCCCTCAGCCCTTCGTTATGGGATCATCTGCATATTTGTATCTCCGCTATTGATACTAATATGATAACCTTGTTTGTCGATTTATATATAGAAGAGAGAATATATACATATATATATATATATATATATATATGAAACTTGTACCCTGCCACTGTACATGGAATGTAATACAGCAACCAATTTTCAGAAGAAAGAATACAATTATGAGAATTCGAATTGACATCCATCATCGCTACATTTTCCTTCTGAAAATAAAAGCGTATCACTAAATATTAATCGCCTAATCATTATATCACGAATAAACGATTCTCTCCCCGAAATATTGATGTATCAGTAACAGCGGATCCATTTATGTATGTATGTGGCAGGAAGAGACAAATCTATTTGAAAAAACTGGATGAACAACCCGCAACATGGTATGGTTTGTGCTACTTGATACTGTGTCACACGATAAGTTGCTTGCAGTTTCGACCGCCTGTTCCGTTCAATAAGAACAGATTCTGCTTGAAATTTTGTTACAATAGTTCTGACATCTATGATCGAAAGTAAAAATTTACTACTGATATATTTTACAAGTTTCTATTGAAATTGCAAATTTAATCTGCGATTTGATATGAAATGAAAGTCCCTAATACAACAATCTTTGATCTTAAGAATTTAACATACAAATTTTATGCAGAAAAAAAATTCCTATTTCACCTGTCCCAGGATCGAATTAGCAATGCCTTGTAAGACATACATCTAAACGAAAGCCCTTAACACAAAACATAAAGAACTTACATGCAATTCTATTTCTGTTTGCGTGAGGCCACCATCCTGCTGGTTAAAAACAAAATGATTGTCATAGCTATCCATCACAGAGGGATGAGGGTTGAATGTTTCTGCGTAACCATTCTGTAGTAGATGTCGTTCTAACTCATCAGGATCGCCCAGAATTTTGGTCGGCACAATAGGAGCATGACTACCTAAAGCCTGTCAACAAATAAATAAATTTATTACTGAACATTTTAAGAGTCCCTAATTTTCTAATTACCAGCGCAGAAAGCATGAAGTATTTTGCTGAATTTTCTATGATATTACTTCTTAAGGCTAGGCAATTTACTGTATGAATTCATTAATCTCTATCAAATGTATAGTGCGTATCTGTCAATCATAATGTATCACTATGTCACTATTAAAACACAATGTATCCTATTTTTGCCAATTTTTTAAAAGCAAATAAAGAACGCCTTCACCGTGTTGGTTATTAACAGAGCTACAATCATGTTTTATAGAATCATCTCTACTTCACACATTTGATGACGAAAAAATATGTACGGAAAATTTGAGGTGTGCAAAAGTACTTACAAAATCAAAGATACTGTATTGCCAACTGAAATTGTGAGGAAATGGACTGCATAGCAAAGTAAATGAAATACTATTCAAATTGGATATAAAGGTTTACAGAAGTTATATCTAAATTGCAGTAACGGTTCAAGTATTTAGTACGAATGATATTGGCAGCTTATTAAAAATATGAAAGAAGTTACACCTTACAGAAAAACAAAAAAATGAACTTTTGTGCTATGAAAACAGTATTATTATATTTTACAAAATCAAATCTGAAACAACAACGTCTGCTATAGCCAAACCAATGTTGCAATATGTTGGATATTGTTATAATCCTGAAGAACGATGTGTGTTCAATATACAAGTAGCTTCCCAACTAATAATGATTGCTTTTTGTTTTTTCAGAAGTTTCAAGCGAGGAAGTCGGTGTTATAATGGATTTGACCAGAGGTAATTTTCACGCAATGATTTATGACTTTCGACAGGGTTTAATGCAACAACAATGTGTCAGTTAAATGAGTGCTAGTTTGGTCTTGAAGCCTCATCTAAAACGACCATTTATAGTTAATTTCAGGAATTTACGATTGGACACGACAGCCTCAGTAACGAAATTCGTGAGGTTACCAAGGTTCGTACTTTTATACAAGGTTCCTCATCTATTGTGCATATACATATGTAATGTGTGAGTAGGAAGAGAATACCAAAAGCAAAACGAATTTATTTTATAAAGACTCCCGGGTAAGGGAAAAAAAAAAAAAATCCGAGAAATAAAATCCATACTTAAAATTCCCTAATTATTTTTTTAAAAATATATTATATAAAAGCTTTCTAAATATCTGTAAAGCTTTTCATGAAAGTGTCTGACTTTTCCATGACTTTTTACGAGTAAGCTGAATTTCCTGACTTGCTCCAGGTCGGTGGGAACCCTGTGTCATGATCATCGTGTAGCCCAGATGCCAATCTATACTACTCTTCTAATGAGATTTGATGAACAAGTGTTCAAGATGTCTCTCAAGACTACGGATGAGGTCAGGATCACCGTAACTAATCAGTGTATCAGTATTAATGAGGCTTAGTGTGCTGATACGTGTTTTTCACAGTGTAAGTATGCATATATTCGTCAGGTGACACAGGAATACGGTAGACGCATGGAGCATGTACTGAACCTAAATGCAATGATACATGACAAAGAAATTATTATTTTTAGTTACTGCAATCGTACATAAAAAGAGAGATGTTCGACCTGAAACACACTGTATTTTAAATGGTTGTAAAGTACTCCAATACCGGATTTTTATAATGCATAAAATCGAAGTAAATTAAATATTTGGCAAATGTTAATACCTGATAATCTGGTGAGGTAGGCTCCACAGGTCGAGCAACCACCAATCGCACATGGCTCCCCGATTGCCGAAGAACTGCTGCTACCTGTTCCGATCCCATACCTCGTAGATTGACGTCTCCAATCTGGAGGATGTGATCACCACTTTGTAATCTACTATCCTGTAAAATACAACGTAAGTCATAACAAAGAACATTTAATTGGCAATACAACTAGATACTAGGTTTTCTCTAAAACACGAAACAATAAACAGAAAGAACAGAACCAAGTATTTTTTGTGCTAGACCACCTACTCAAAATCTGTTCTCGAAACAATAAAATTTCAATTTGAAAATTCTCTTATCTGTCTCATTTACTAGAGGGTTGGATTATAGTCTAAGAGCACATTTACATTCAATTATCGCGTTTAATTTCGTGTTTGTACAAATTGAAACTTGCAAATTTCCGAATTATTGCATGGTAAAATTGTGAAATGTACTTCGGCGTAATATCGTCTTGATGGGGGCTACGGTGGTTCAGTGATAGAATACTCATCTTTAGTGCGTGAGGTCCTTGGTTTGATACCAGCCTGTGTCAAGTGGGCCTTGTGCTGGACAAACATCCTATGCGTGGATTGCCTTGGGGTTCTCCTGATTCCTCTCACCTTTTTCATTGCACCATTTCATTCCTTATCACCATCACCGTCTCTCATAGCCTAAGCGCATAATCGTGGGATGTTAAATTAGAAATTTTATTTCGTTTTATTATCGTCTTGATCAGAGTATAGTTCCAAGCTTCTTTTCCTTCTTTCGAAGAAACAATTTTTACGATGACTATTCACTGAATTAAGGCGGCGTAGTATAATTAGCTTTTACATAAGATGAATTTAAAACAAACTAACTCCATATTCCAAGTCTTGTTGTGACATCCAATCTCTTAGCATCAGCTTCATCGCACAGCTATTATACACTATCACAACAAAGTACATACGAATGAAATATTAAAACTATTACCAAGAGTTTTACTTTCCATGCAAGTGTATGAGTACAGTCCCCACTTCATAGCACTCTCTCATTCATCATTTAAATCATAGAGGGCCAGATAGAGTCAAGTTCGACCCTTGCTTTTCTTTTTATTTCGTTAAGTTTGTTTTACATTAATTACGGAATCATATCACTCTTACCAATGTCAATTATACTGACATCAATGTTGTTAATTTGAAAAGAAACATGAATTTTCATTCAAAAATTAACTAATTTAAAACAAAATGTACTTCAGCTTTTCTCTTACGCAATGTTTAGCATGACCTCCAATCCTTGTTATTGAGTTGTTCATAGCGATGATCACGAAATGTAATTCACAGCATACACTTCGAGGACTACTGGTCATTTTGTCTTGTGAAATGGAACTTCACAGTCACATGGTATTATTATTAATAATAATTCAAATTTATACTTTCATATTATATACGCATAAAAGGTACTGTATATTAAAACTGAGCAAAACATGTACATTTTTTCTTCATTTTTTTGGGTGCAATTGTTTAAATTAAGTAAGTACTTATACACATCAAATTACTCGAATACGTATATTTTGCGAAAAACATGTATTGTTGTGTATTTGATATACTTCTTTACACATGTCACGATATAGCTATGATATTCGGTTATATATTTAAGAGGTTAGTAACAGACATTGAACACGGAGCTAAGGAACATACCCTATCTGCAACGCCTCCTGGAAGAATGGTTTTAACAACAACACCAGTGCTACGACCACCAATAATTCCAAATCCCAAGCCTGATCCATCGTTGATAAGGTCTATAACTTCAACTTGTGCCCACTCAGTATTTAGCTGAAAATACAATATGTTTTATGAACTCAATTGTCTTATAGTATTATTATTGCAAGTTATAAAAATTGCTGTGTTCGTGATCTAATCAATTAATCTGTATACTAAATATATATACATATACATATATATATATATATATATATATATATATATATATATATATATATATATATATATATATATATATATATATATATGTATATGTATATATATTTCAACTGCTGCGGGACTCTACAATTATATTTACAGTACTACGAAACAATTTTCTTGAATCACCTCTATCGAGGCAGAACTGCACCTTTAAAGTATCAGGTAAAATGATAATTTCAGGAAAAAGTAAGTACGACATAAGATTCAATCAACATAAGATTCAAGCTAAGTTTTGAGCTTATATTTTCTATCAATTTGGAATAACATTGTTATTCCTTAGTTCTAGAGAAAGGAATAACAATGTTCTATTCTTACATTCAGGGGCGTCATTACAGACTTCGCTTGAGAGGGGTCAAGAGCACCACAGACTTCGGACTCTCACGTTTTGTACTAATATATTAGTAGACAATCGATTAAAGTATATGTATTCCTCAAACTCTTGGGGTGGACAATTGCCCCCTCCTGCCCCCTAAATCATGCCCCTGCTTACATTTACTATCTTTACCTCCAATGTCTTCTTCAGGGGCACGGTGGTTCAGGGTAGAGTGCTCACCTCTGGATCAAGGAGACCCTGGTTCGACCTCAGGCCATATAAGTTTGTGGTGAACAACATTGTCAGTGGGTTTTCTCGGAGTTTTCTTCTCTGTTCCCACATTCCCATTCTACCAATTATTTAATAACAATTCCCTTTCATTAATCATCCGTCCCCTTTAGCCTACCGTGGGACATGAAACTAGGTATTTCATTTCATTTCACTTTTTGAATATTTATTGGCAATACAACTAGATGTTAGATCTATTTAGAAATACGAAACAATGAATGAAAAGAAAACATAACAAACTATTCTTTGTGCTAAACTCCTCAACCTCCCTACCACTATAAATGAAGACCCTTCTTTTAATCCTTCGTCGGAAAACAGACACAATTCTTGACTTGGTTTTCAGGGAGGAGGACTTTGGACGAAAGTATACACAAATATGCTTTTCACCTAAGCAAAACTTTCTCATCTAAAATATACACCACTATTGGATGATTGGTTACATAAACTGCTAATAGATGGCTGGTAAGCTAACTAAATTTAATTTGGATGTCGAATGCGTCTTTTTTCTTTCCTTTTTCCTTAAGTTCAGAGGCATGAATTTTCAGACCTTTTGTATAAATTACAAAAACACTGATTTCCTTGTGTTTTGCACTTCAGACAAAATGTCTTATAATGAAAACCATCTAACAAAATGATTATACAGTCAGCACAAACAAAGGATAAATTCCAGTGCTCAATATTGAAAGCTATGTTATCTGCCTATGTTCCACTCTTTTGCTAGTTCGCATTTGATGAAAAAGAAGAAATAAACAGACAACGGCACAAATCGATTGGAATGAAGGGCCTTTGTGGATTCTTGCTGCTGTTGATCTCTCGAGTACGTAAACGAATTCATGTCAATTAAGCACTATAGAATCAAACAACAAAATACTCGTTAACGTTTATCCAGAGTTTGCTTTTGTAGTGTTTATCGTTTACCTTTCATCTCTCAGTTGCATTTTTTCTTCCTTTTACTAATTACAATACCTACTACAGAGTCATAAACAATACAAGAGCTCAACTCTTCAATCGCAATTTTTTCTTTCTTTTCTATTTTGTTCAACCGTTCCACAATTCAAATAGCCTCAATTGTCATCTTATAGTTAACACAAGGCGTTCCGAGCACTAAAGACGAACTCAATAAAGGTTTGTTCGCTGAAAATCCCTCTTATTAATGCACTCTGAAAATCGAAATAACCGTTCATTTCTTTTAAGCTGTAATCTCTGTGGGAAAGTGTAACGACTTTTACTAATTCCACAAACTATATTTATAGACACGAAAACATGCTGCCATAAAGCAGTTTGAATTTGGAATTACTACCCAAACATTTAAATGTAATTTTTGAGCATTTACATTTCACTAACTTATGTTGAGCTCCCCCCTTAGAGCCTTTAGAAAAGAATCTTGTCACAGTGACAGTGTTTCACCTCAACAGGTTTCAAACACGATAGGGAACGTACAAGATAATCTGAATCGAAGAGAGATCGGAACAATCTGATGTATTGTAGTTGTAACGAAAGTTTGGTGTGAATATAAAATGAATCTGTAATCAATCTACTGAAAATTGTATCTCTAAAGAGAAAGACGCACTTACGAACCAAACCAGGTTCTTAATTTTTAAATTTCAAGTATGACCGAATCATCCTGTTCTACGTAATTCGGACCCTTCAGTTGCAAGTAATACGTGTGCCAGTGTCAGAACCCTGTATGTAATTGTCAGAAAAAGACAAACAGCCATAGATACAATCTGCTAGTTAACACAATTAATTAATTAAAATAAGTAAATAAACAATCTGTTGCAGCAGAATACAAATACCAATTATGCAAAGAACTATATACATTTTTTGCGCCATAACATTCGTTTTTCCCAATTTACTCTACCACTACACATAAGAATTTATTCTCAATCATCTCGCTTCGCTAAGCTCGACGTAATCTATCGATCGAAATATGCCTTAACTTTGGATTGTATTATAGTTAAGACCCCATTAACTTCGCTAGCCACACGTCTAATATACTATCGCCATTTTGTACGATCTTCAGCTTTCCTTAAGCCAATTGTGTGTTTTATTTGTCCTATACTCTCATATAAAGGATTCTTCCTTGTAGAGAATGGTTATTATACAGCATCAATTTTAAGGTTTCAACTCGAAACTTGCTCTAAGTTTCATAAAACACCGATAAGAAACTTTACATGGAATCATCTGTGTTTTGTGACACTTGTCCATTCGTACTCTGTACATCTTACTTTTCTTATATGAATACATAAGAACAACACAAAGAATTTTAGATTGCATTTCTTGATCATAACATTAACAGTGATGTATTAAGTTTGTTCTCAAAGTATCGAGCCAGATAACACACAAAATATATTTAGTAAAGAATGTACAAGATAAAAATCCACATTGCACGTACGACAAGGACTCCTCAATCTCCTCCAACACGTTGGAATATTACACTATTCTCCCAGCTTTGTTCCCAGTGCTCAAACCACTCTTATCAAGTATTGTCTTGAATCAAGAAATATCTCTGATCGTATTGACCTGTAACTCATCGACGTCTATCATCTCTTCCCTTTCAGGTGATATAAATTTTGGGAGATGCGGGCTCGCCAAATTAGCACAACGTGAGATGAATAGGTGAGAGTATTGTGTTGAAACTCCAATCGTAAGTTGCTTAGATCTGGGGCGTTCTTGTATTGTTTTCGTAATCATCGAAGATCATCGAGGTCGTAATGATTAACTGTTTAGCCACGAAGAGCGCAAGCATGATGGACAACGCTTTCCAGATAATAAGTTAATATGGTCTTAATCTTGTTTGAGTTTTAATGTACTTTCTTCGGGCGTAGTAACCTAGGAGACGTCTACTGGGACAACTGAGCCTTCAGTTTCCGGATCGAAGCCATACACTAGATTCATCTTGATCATAAACCTTTGATGAAACCTGGTTACTGCTGGCACTTTCAAACAAGTCAAAGGCGACTTCCGAAAGTTGTTTCTTCAGCTCTAGTAACAGTAACTACACAACGAGTTTTGCAGACATATTTTATGCCCAAAACTTCAATCACTCTAGTTACTGGAATCTGCAACTCATCTTGTATTTCTCAGTCTTGTCAATCGCTGATTGCAGCTTAATATTTTCTGGTATGGTACTCATTGTAGATATTTCAAAACGTAGATCACTTTCACACTTTCAACACACTCCCGGCCGTCTTTTAAACATTTCTACCATATTTTTATTCATGCTACTCAAATTGATTTTTTAAAAATAACGTTTGAATCTTCGGAATAGCTTTTGTGGATGGATGTTACAAAGTTTGGCATAAAATTTGATGCCTATTTACTACTCTACTCGCTCAGTAATGTGATTGTGATAGTCACACATTACATGTGGGTAATGCATGAGTATTACACAAAGTGGGCAAAGATAAAGCGAACCGGATATGGGAAATGAAACACCGAAAAGCGCTGGTATATTTGACGTAAAAATATGCAGTAATAATAATTCGTATTTCATACAGCGAGCTGTCAACGAAACACATTTAACTCGAAGGGAGAAGGAGGGAAGGGGAACACACGATCTGTGGCTGTGAAAGAAAAAAATGTTAAACACTAGAGTAGACACGATGCTCTTACATCTATCTGTCCGAAGTCTCGAAAAATGGCCTTCAACGTCCCCTGTTCTAAGCAGCTGAGAATTTTATCTGTGAGGCAACCTGAGGGCCAAAGTATACAACAATTATAACTGATCTACGGTTCCATAACTTTTTACTCGAGTGTACAATGCCTTTTAACTAGCATTTATTTGTTCGTAACATTTCTCATTTTGTGTAAGAAACGCATAACCTAAAACATCCTGAAATCATTGATTTCTTTTTCTTTTCGAATCAACAATGTACTTTTTATTCAAGAGACCAGCCAGACGTGTTCGAAATGTTTTGTCTCGCCAGCGAACTGTTGATAAGACACACAAAAGCGCATGAGAACAAGACTATGTGAATCTCAAAGTGTAACTGAGCAGAAAACCAAACAAAACATATTCGAATTATAATTTTTCGAACTGTTTCCTGTGTATCGCTAACCTAAATGTGTATCTACTCCTTACATTTTCCATTGAACTTAGTTGGAAATATTTATGAGAGACTATGAACCGTAAGAAATCTTTGTTGGATTCTTTTTCAAAGAGGTTAAATCGTGTAGTTACTTTCAGCGTTACTCGAACCAAGCATATCTGCAAAGGACAATTACCATGCATTCATATATAGACTCTCATTCATTTATTAGTAACATCTTCACGAGATTATTACCAACACCAATTTTATTGATAACGCCCAAATCCAACGCTAATAAACTATATTTCGCAAGGACAGTGTGCCCATGTACTTCATTATACAACCACTTCGTTAGGTTATTCTTCATGTAGGCCTATTAAATATAGTGCAGTGTTCAACATTTATATTTTATACAGATAATCTAGCTAAAACGCACTAGAACGGCAGTTAATGGTTTTCCATTACGGGACAAGTTGAACCGTTTCCTACGTTGTTCGCCGGTTATAAGATCGCTATCGAGCTCACAAGACAATTGTGGTAATCCAGCCACTTATCCTCACGCCGCTAGGAAGACTAGTACAACAATCATAGCAAGGACTGGAATTCATCGCAGTCTGGATAATCACCAATACTCCTACGCCAGTGACTCCCTAAATTATAATCCTTCCCACATATGAAATAAATATCAGTGTATTTAAGTTATTCGAAATGTGAAAATACCAGCGAAAGGGCATCATAATAGTGATAAACATTTCAGTGGTGCAATCATTCATAATCGTAATATCGAATATTTTGATGCAACATATGCAATAAATACTCAGTCTCCAGGTAACATATCCGAATTTATTTTATATGGTTGTTGACATTTCATGCACCTCTACATCACTGCATGTACTACATTTACCAGTTTGAAGAGAAAAGAATCTTCGACTCTCCATATTTAAGATTTAAATCTACAGTCTTTCCCTACGATTACGAGTACTGAAAATGTCCAATTCTCCGACAACTCAGAATTTATTTATTTATTTATTTTTTTGTTTGTTTGTTTCTTTTTAACACACTACATTTCCGAACAGAGATTAGCTTAAAGGTATGTAACTACTTTTACAGGCCCGATCGTAATTTTAGCGTTACCAGAAGTAAATTAGCATTATTCTTGCAAGGCCTGAGAAGTAGTAAACGTCTACACAATCCACGAACCATTGACGCACTGCAACAGAACATCCACAATACCTCGCAAACATTCAACGGGACAAGTTACCAGAAATCGCACTGAATGTGAGAAATCGAGCAACCTGTGCCTGGAATACGGAGGTCAACATTTCCAATGTTACGTGTAGAGCGTCCATACATTCCGTTTTGACCAGGACAGTCCCGTTTTAGGGGCGTATCCCGGCCGTCCCATTAGTGGATGAAAAAAAGTAGTATTTGTCCCGTTTTATGCAAGTGAAAGAAGTAAATAATAAACTCAGTAGCTTTATTCCTTGTAAAGATACTAATAAAGGTATTAATAATAACAAAGAGGCAAGAAGTGAACTGAAATTCCTTACATATAGCAGCATCATATCCTAGTATATTGTAAGTTAAATGCTGTTTATATTTTATAGCTTATATACAGTATATTATGTTGTATTATTTGGTCTAGGAATTAATTCGTGCGGGTGGACAAGAGATGGCGCAACGAACGGAGCGTCCCACAGTTCCGTGTATCCACACATGTGTTGCAAACCCCTGTCATCGCGTATCGTTCGTAGTATAGGGCAGTGGATTAAAGCGTCAACAACACCAGTTTGTAGTTAAGTGAACATGGCGCAATTTGTGCCTGATAAAGTGTTTTTGCGGGGTGTCCTGCTGCATTACTTTAACATGCAGAAAAGTGCGACTGAAAGTCATCGTATTTTGGTGGAAGTGTATGGTGACCATGCTCTAGCTGAGCGAACGTGTCAGAAGTGGTTTGCACGGTTTAGAAGTGGTGATTTCGGCTTGGCAGACCAAGAGCGAGCTGGACAGCCAAAAAAATTTCAAGACGAAGAATTGACAGCATTGCTCGAGCAGGATTCGTGTCAAACGCAGGAACAACTTGCAGCAGCATTAGGCGTTGATCAAACAACAGTCTCCAAACGCTTGAAAGCCATGGGAATGATTCAAAAGATGTCACATTGGGTTCCACATGAATTGAAAGACAGAGACGTTGAAAGACGAAAAACCATTTGCGAATTGCTGCTTCAACGACAGAGCAGAAAGGGGTTTCTGCATCGAATTATTACGGGTGATGAGAAGTGGATCCATTACGAGAACCCTAAACGAAAAAAGGCCTGGGTGAAACCAGGTGAACCAGGTCCATCACAACCAAAACGAGATATTCACTGTGCAAAGGTTATGCTGTGCATATGGTGGGATATGAAAGGTGTGGTGTACTATGAGCTGCTGCAACCGGGTGAAACTATGAATGGAGAACGTTATCGACGACAATTAATGCGTTTGAAGCAAGCTCTGGCCAGAACACGACCAGAATGGGAGAACAGACATGATAAACTTATTGTTCAACATGATAACGCTCGCCCACATGTCGCAAAACCGGTCAAAACCTATTTAGAAAATGTCGGAT
The DNA here is from genome assembly GCF_964235325.1 of Thermobia domestica. Lineage (NCBI taxonomy): Eukaryota > Metazoa > Arthropoda > Insecta > Zygentoma > Lepismatidae > Thermobia > Thermobia domestica. The sequence goes on from NC_137469.1 coordinate 78,183,333, forward strand.
GGGAAGTTTTACCCCACCCGCCGTATTCACCAGACGTTGCTCCTTCGGACTACTACTTGTTTGATTGCATGAACAACGATTTGATTGGACAGCGGTTTACTTCTTCAGAAGATATCGAAACATGGGTCTCTGACTGGATCGCTTCCAAGGATGAGGACTTCTTTCGCCACGGAATCCGTACATTGCCTGACAGATGGGCGAAAGTGGTGGCTAGCGATGGACAATATTTTTCTTAAGGTATTTATGTATTTTGTGTTTGTACTACAGCTTCAATGTGTGCGTACCAACCGCACGAATTAATTCCTAGACCAAATACAATATATTATGTATTGCTAAGGTAAACAGGAACTGATTTACGCACTGACCTATTTCTCATGATTTTTAAAAAGCCTAAACCTCTCCCGTTTTCAGCTGAAAATTTTATGGTCACCCTATACATGTAGGGATTGAGAAACGCATATAAGTACGTCTTTTGTCATTGGTCTACTTGTACAATATTATCTTGCAGTTCATATGTTCATCAGGTTTGGGGTCGATTTTAATCTAGGTTCATATTGTATTAGCATTAGCTCAATCCGTTGGGGAAAATTTCACATACAGAGTGGGCGAGAATTAATTCCCTATTGAAAATTGTGGTGGGAATTAACTCCCTACTGAAAATTGTTTATATATATTTTCTTAACACAACCGATTTGCATGAAAGAAAAAGCACTTTGTTCCTTACAAGGGTAAAATTTATTACACTATATCCCGTTTGTATCAGTGCAGATTTCAACGCGAACCATGGCGCAACGTCTAACCTTGCGTGTGTGGGTTCAACTGCCTCTTCCCTCGTACCAAGTAGGCAGCTTGTGGTACACGTACAGAGATGATGAAGTATTCAATTCCTGACAGTAATCTGGTTTCCACGGACGAAAATTCAGTTCTTCTTTCAGAACAGTTCTTATTGTGTGTTGAGTTAAACCGCTTTCGCAAGATACCTGTCCTTATCATTTCTGAGGAGTGGACATTTCCTGAACCATTTGCACATTTTAGTCTGTCTTGGATGTTAAGAGGCGACCGCGTCTCCTAATATTTAAGAACCTGCGTCCATTTGGCAATTCCTTGTGGTCTTTGCATCTACCGAGGCACGAAGTCCTTTCATTTAACTCAACACACAATAAGAACTGTTCTGAAAGAAGAACTGAATTTTCGTCCGTGGAAACCAGTTTACTGTCAGGAATTGAATTTTCATCTATGCAAATCAGATTAATGTCAGGAATTATTCCCGGAAGACTGTGATCATCGGTTGGAGTAGGGAGAGATAATGCCTGTTTGATATGAAGACTAGCCCGATTTTTAGGTAATGTTTTGTGATCAGATGAAGCAGTGTTTCATGTTGGTAGAATTTTTAACCGTTACAATTGTTATTAATATGCAGGAGAGGATCCGAAGGTAGTTGTTGAAAATAAAGTGAACACCGACCAAAGGTCTCAGGGTGATGCAGCTTGACTTTCACGAAAGTTGTGGATCCATACGTCACTCGGGGCACAATGAATGCAAAATGGTACCTTGCTACGCTTTAAGATTATATTTACAGTATTTCATCCACGTAGGACAATTACAGTAACGACCTAATCTTTATGTAATATGGAGCCCTCCTTATTTCCCAAGTCCTGTCTGTGTGTGGCTCAACACCCATTTTCCAGGACACTAGCTGGGATGTCGTGATGCTCTTGAACGGCCAGAACGGAGTCCTGACCTAACGCCCTGCGACTTCTTCCTCTGCGGGTGGGTGAAATAGAAGTTTATCACACAATCAAAAACTGTTGATGAGTTGGAGGAGCGAATTTGCCAAGTTTTTGCAAACGTACCTCTGGATTACCTGCAGAATTCTGCCGCCAACATTCCCAACAGTTTACGAAAACTGGTGAATAATGATGGCGGTTATGCGGAATTTTAGTAATGCATAACAATTCTACCAATTCTTTTTGTTTCATGACAATTAGTTAAGTATTCTTTTTTTTAAATGTTATATAAACAACTTTTAATAGGGAGTTAATTCCCGCCCACCTGTATTTCTTTAAAATCCAGAGGAGACAATATTTCACTGACAGTAAACATTCTTTCAATTACCACGTGTTGACACGAAAAAAGAACATGTTCACATATGAAGATAATGCATTTATTTGCTTCGGTCTGTTCGAAACTTCAAGTATAAGTGAAAATAAATTAAGAACAAACAACGAAGAAACCAAGTTAATACTGTGTGGATAATAAGTAAATGAAATAAAATGCCATGAGCCGATCAGTACGGAATTGTATACCTACTTTTGGGCTACCCTGTATAACAAGACTCCCACTTTTATATTCTGTAACGCTATCTTGGTCAATCTCCTTACTTAGTAGCATCTGTTACGATTGTTTTCAGAATGTGGCTACGGAAATTGGAAATTAACTAAAACCTTTATAAAAATTGCCATATATTTTTATCCAAATTGTGAACGTTAGATTATATGGAAGAACAAATTTAATTGTACGGTGTCTTTACTTTGGGATACATCCCGTTTGTACCAACTGCCCACACAAGGAAGAATTTATCACATCATGTAAAATCCTTTCGTCATAAATTGTGTATCGTAAGTGCAATAAACTACCGACAAGCTTTCTTCTATCTCATTCCTGACATGAGTGAGTGTGTGGTCTCTTCCTCATAGCAGAGTAGCCAACTTTCATATTCTCAGCACGACGTTACACTCCTGGATGAGTAAAAACTGAGGGACACTGTTTCCGAAAAAGTGAAGAGCGGTTGACATTGAAGAGAAGTAAGTGCATTTGGACGTGGAGACAAGGAGTGAAACGAGAGGTCAAAGTTCCTAAGGAGAGCAGACATAAAGTTCATCTTGCCAGAGGTGCTATGCACAATCGGATGTAAAAAAGAATCAAGAGATCCAGGGTCGACCGACCAGGCCGTCAACTTGTTGCGTCACTCTAGGCTGAAAGATAGGCAATGCAGAGCCAGTATCTCCGAAAGTATTTGCTAAAAGAGCGTACAAACATTCTGTAGACCATACTTATGTTTAATTTCTTATAATGGTTATTATTTCAAGCTGTACGCATATGCTGCAGATTCTTGATATACATGTATCTCTCCATATCTGACTACTATGATGTAACTAGGGATAGGTTTTCTTTTTTAATGCATATTTTGAGGCTTAGTGCAAACCCTAAAGGTACTCACACATTTCTGCACATATTTGAAGTTACGAGTCATTGATCGATCACTTCGCATACAACTAAAGAAACAGAAAAAAATGAGAAAATTTCACAAATTACAGACAGGTAGAAGAGAGATGTATGTACAATTGCAATGGGAGGTTTCAATGCAGTTGAGGGAGAAGCACAGGACAGCAGTGTCGTAGGCAAATATGGTTTACACGAAAGAAATGAAAGGGGAGAGGGCTGGTTAATTTCTGTAGACAGAATTCACTTGTAATTGGAAACACTTATCGGCACAAAAGAACACATACAAAAATCCTCAAGAGACGGCCGAAGATATCAACTACACTATGTTGTGATTTAGGACAGATATTGAAATCGTTTGAAGAATGCGAAGACCCTTTGAGAGTCGATATTTTCTCTGATCATACGTTTGTGCTGGCCGAAGTGGATATTCAGCTGAAAACTGCAGTCAGAAGAAAGGCAAGCAATAAGAAGTTGAATACTGAAATGTTAAACAAAGAGGAAAGAATAGGTGCAGACAGTGGCGTATTTAGGGGTGGGCTTCCGGCTTAAGCCCCCCCGGAAATCTTACTATAGTAAAGTATATGAAATATCTTACAGAATTTTCACATTTTCAGGCAAAGCCCCCCGAAACAAAATCGTAAATACGCCACTGGGTACAGGTAATACTAGACGGAGGGTGTGTGTGTGAGCGTGTGACATATTAAGCTTTGCACAGAGTAGGCTGCAGAAGAAGTAAGTTACTGAGAACACAGAACGGCTACGAAACAATACGTGAGAGAACAGATGTCGCAGATTAGGGAAAGGAGAGCGTGGAAACAGATGGATAGAAGAGGGCAGAAAGATATATATAGGAAGTTACACAAAGAGTTGTAGGAAGCAAACATAGAAAGAGAAGAACTTTACAAAAGAAAATGTGATTACATAAAAGAATTACAATTGGGAAATATGAGGAAAGGTTAGGTTAGGTTAGGAAAGAAGGTGAAATCTACGGAACTTCGGAGGAAACAGGGAGATATTACGATGGTCGTAGAAACACAACAATGAGAAAGTAATCAGCGAGAGGAGTACGGTCTTATAAAGATGGAAAGATTACGTTGGGAATTTGTATGAGGGTAGGAATAGATGTTTAAGTAGAAAATGAAATACGTGAGGATGATACACGGTTTAGTATTCTTCAGGATGAGTTTGAAAAAGTTACATCCGAGATTAGGAATGGAAATGCAAACGAGATAGATAATATATCAATCGAATTCATGAAGAATATGGGAGACAAGGGCAACAAATTTTCGACTCTGCAATAAAATATATGAAACAGGAGAGTGGCCAAAAGATTTCCTGAAGACGAGAATGATACCACTGGCTAAGAAACCGAACCGAAAAAGATGTGGGGACTACAGAACTATCACTCATATATCGCATGCAGGAAAAAATATGCTTCGAATAGTGAACAGACGGTTATCTGGAAGATGATGAAGAACAGAGTTTAGGAGAGCTAAGGGCCCAAAAATGCAACTGTCTTATTAAGAGTATTCGGTAAACGGTTTACAGTAAAGGGAAAGATGTATATGTTGTATTTATCTAGAAAAGATTTCTGACCGCATGACCTGGAAATTATTGTTGGGGGTTGTAAAGAAGGTTGGAATGGAATGGAAAGACCGAGGACTCGTAAGAATGGAAAGATCGAAGAACTTACATACGAACCAACAAGTAAGTATTAGAATAGGGGAGAAAATGACGAAGAGAGTGCAACTAGAAGGTACTTTGACAGGGATGTTGCCTCTCGCCAACATTAGTTAATATGTATCTAGAAGAAATAGTGAAAAAGAGCCTACGAAATGAAGACGGTATTTTGGCAAGAGATACGATGATTAGGTATATATGGTTTGCAGAGGGTATGGTACTTGTTGCAGAACCCGAAAAGAAAATCAATAAGGTGTTCTGCAACTTCAGTAAGAGCTGTGAATAATATAGGACGAAAATAAACATTAAAAAACAAAAGCCATGGTGATTTGAATGAAGCGGTCGGTGTCAAATATTGAAGTAGAAAGGCTGGAAATAAAATAGTTTTCGATACCTGGGTAGTATTATTAGTGAAATGTCAATGTGAAATAAAAGCAAGAATAAGAACGCGAAAGGAGCTTTTACAAGGTAGAAAAATCTATTGTGTGGGTCATTGAATAAAGAGTTGAGAGAAAGATTCATAAAATGCTTCGTATGGAGTATTGTACTGCATGGGGCAGAAATGTAGACATTACGCAAAAACAATGAAAAAAGACTGGAAGCTTAGAATGTGGGCGTAAAAAAGAATGGAATTCGCTGGGTGGAGCGAAAACTAGTTCGGACGCTAGCTGAGAAGGAACTGTATTATGAGCGACGTGCTAGAGAGTATGGTGGCAGGAAAGAAAGGGAGGGAGCGAAGGAGGATACAGTTGATGACCGGTACTGAAACAGAAAAGTCGTACATGAAGACGAAGTTGTTGCATGAAGACTGTGAAGCATGGAAGCCTTAGTTGCGGCAAATGACCTGCCAACAATGGCAGAATTCCTATGATGATGGTTCTACTTAAAATAATTCAAGACATGTCTGAACCGTTTTTGAACTTTCTCCTTAAGGAAAAAGAGTGGCTCATTAAGCTTACAAACCAAAAATTCTTACATCTATTTTTCATTTAAAATAATTAAAGACGTGTTTTGGCGGTTTTTAGGAGATAGTGAGCGTTTACCTCTGCTCTTGGTTCCTTGGTTCGATCCCAGCTCGCACCAAGTCGGCTTTGTGGTTATCATAATCCGTGTGTGGGGTTTTTCTCGGGTTTTCCCGTTTTGTCCCACTTTCTTCATTCCGCAATTTCATTCATTGTCATCATCACTGTCTCCTTTAGTCTACATATGCATAGTTAGTCTATGTCTTCCTCGTCATCAGAAAATAGATCACTTGTATTACAATTATTCATACAGGAAAGTCCTTGACAGTTTTTACACATAGCAGAACATAACAAATCCGAGTTTCTACAGTAACATTTGTTATAGTATGTCGATCGACATACACATGAAATAAGCTTAATCAACTCTGGAGGTGCTGGATTCCTTGACATCGGCACTGGAGACAAGGCATTTCCCAACTGTACCGATCCCCAGTCGGCTGGGTTCGATTTATTGTCCTTCCATAGCTAGACCTGAAGGTACACGCGATACGTATGTTGGGCAGTTGCATCACTTGTAGGAGGTATTGATGAAAGGTTAAACGTCATGTTGAAAGGTTGCTTGGATATCACGTGATTGTACCTGTAGTACCGTAGACTGTCCAATGTTTGTTGTTGTCCACCACTATACAAATGTAGTAAAAATATTTCTCCTGCTTTGGATATCTGCTCTCGGCATCTCCACCCAATGCATTGTTGGCTTCCTACTTTCTTGACCGTTGAAACCAGGGTCGATATGAGTATGTATAGAACACGGCTCTGTAGGTCACGAATACATTAGTCTAGATGTCACAAATTGAGGTGTGTTCGAACAAGAATCGAAAAATCGATCGACGGTACACGACAGTGTTGTGTTCACTTTTCGGGGTCACCGTGCGCCACTGGAGAGGCTTCCGATGGAAATCTTTTGAGTCTATCCTCATCTTCTGACTGCTGCGTAATTCTATGCCGCACACTACCCATGAAACCACGGAGACCCAGCAGGAACTCTACAAGAAGTGACGAGAACCGGCTTAGAAGCAAGGATTGTTTACTTGTGGAGGCGCCTATTTCCGGTGACCGGCGGGCACTTCGGACAATGTTTGTATGGGGAAAACATGCAGATATGCTGGTTTCCGAATATGTAAACCCTAATGTCACATTTGAAGTTGTGCCAGTGTCAGGGCCCAAAACAGCCAGGCACTGCTGATCGCTCTCGGCAAATTTGAAACTGTAATCGATTCTTTCCCTATCTCAAGATTTCTTCTATTTAGATCTGTCCTTGTTGAAGGATGATTGGTGATCATGTTGCAAGCCAGTAATACATGAAGTTGTCAAATGAAATAATGCAAAGAGTAGAAGAAAAGAAAATTAGGACTGACGTGTGATCATTGCATTAATGTAGTATAAATATTATGAATAACAAAAGTCATGGTTTCATATAAAATCGATGTTTATCCGCGCAATGGAGGATCATTGACTGAAGTATTGATATGTTGTACGTGTGGTGCAAAATAATGCAAAAATGTGTGTTTATCAGCAGAAAGTGGTAATTAGTTATTTACTAGCGGATTAGCGATGAATTAATTCAATAGAAACAGATTAGCCTTTTACGTTATTGTGTCCAAAAGAGTAACTTGGTGAACTTCCATATTTGTTAGTAGAAAGGAAATTTGTTATATTTGTAAGGAAAACAAAGTATCTTCCATTTGATCAAAGGTAAACCCTATTTTAGTACTATGTAGAATATTTCAAAACAATACAATGCATTCCAAAACAATACATTGTATAATACCTGAATTTAACAGACAACGAACAGAGAGAAATGAAGAAACTTTCCATCCCTCACTAGAATGTTTTGGTCATACAAAATAATCGATCAGTAAGTAGCACTTACCACCATGTCTGATCCAGCTTTCGAAGTATCACTAACAGCTGATGGGGACCTGTCCACTGGTGAAGGGGTGAGGGAAGATTGAGGGACAGGATCACCACTACGTGCTACCACCAGCTCCACCAGACCTCGAGCTTTCTGCAAGATGCTGATGGCTTGCTGGTGGGAGATGTTGGAATCCAGGGGCTGGCCATCGATAGCTAGGATTTGATCTCCTTCATGTAGTCTACCATCTCTGCAAAGACAAATTACAACGGTATTATAATAGATGTTACGAGTACTTTCCGCACTATAAGAATTGTTACATATTATTCTAGCTTTACGTCAAACGACTATAGGATGATTGTGGAATGATCATGCAGCTTAATATACTAAAAATCACTGAAAACTTTCTACCAAAATATTACAGTCATGCTTACGATGAGGTAAAAGCATTTTTCTTACATGTAATACTTCGTTGAGCATGTTAACTGTTAACGTCACCACATTACTTTCGTTATATCCCATGAAGAAGAAACACGAAATGCACGTCTACCGATTATGTCATTAACGTTAACGAAGACAGACCAAAAATTGTGACGAAAGAATTAATGAATTGAAAATAGTGTGAGGAATCAAAGCAAGAGGAAACTAAAGAAGTCTCGAATGGTGCCAGGAACACAATATGATTGTAATACAGGGGTATTCAAGAAATTTTTGAGGCATTTATATTATAGCTATTATTTCAACAGTATTTGTCCGGATTTCATGTTAGAACGTTATTCTCTTCAGAATAAAACAGATCTTTAAATATAATATGGCGCCTGTTCATATGATGTACAAAGAAAAATAAATTTGGAGAAATTCGGAAATTTCCTCGAAAAATCCCTCAGTTCCCTGAAAAATCTGCAAGTTACCAATTTCCTGAAAAATCTGCAAGTTTGGAGCCCCCTAGATTGGCCTCGAATCAGAGTACGTAATCCTAATGTACCCTGAAAAATATGATTGGTTATTGGTAATGTTTGCGTCAAATACCATGCCTACATCCTGAATACCGACGTGGGGAAAAAGTATGACGTAAAATAAAAATTTTACATGTGATGTCACACCTAGCTTTGACGCACGTGCTTTAGAAGTCATGTTACACACAGTAACTCTTTGAAGAATTGTTTGTAAATAACAATAATAATAATAATAATAATAATAATAATAATAATAATAATAATAATGAATCAAATAGCTTCTATATTCTGTCAAAAACAAAAAGAAGGGAAGGACAGAGAGCCAGGAGAGGAGGGAGGAAAGGGCTGGGATAATAACGCAAAGGCTATTTTTATTATTATTATTATTATTATTATTTCTCTGTAAATCTTTCAGAAAGAGGACGTAAGAATCTGCGAATGAAACCGCTTCTATTGTCAATCAATATACGACAAATGAAAGGAGTAAGGGACATACCATGTATTCATTTCCTTATCGCACAACCTATCATGTAACCTTACAAACACGCACAGATACAATGTGGTATCAAAAAGTTTCGAGACTTTGTTTACAAGAAAGTACTTTATTTATCTACATTTACATATTATCATCTTCAAAGCAGTCATTTTATACGGCCATGCGGTGCTCCGAGTTTCTGGCACTGCTGGAATGTGACCTGGATGTATTATTTTCGAAGCGTGTCAAGCACCTTCTACGATTCATGCTGGATCTCCACAATAGGGTCCAAATGGCGATCTTTGAGCTAGATCTTCAGCTTCGGGAAGATGGAGAGAAGGGTGGGTGTACGAGTGCGATCATCATTTTTCTTATGACAAACTCACGTGTGAGGAGAGCACGGTAAGTCTGCGTTGTTGTCGTGGAGCATCCAGTTTTTCGCGCGCCACAGATTCGGTCGCTTTCGACGAATGAACTCCCTCAGATGCTTAAGACCTGGCAGCAGAAGTCGCTATTGACGGTTTGGTTTCTGGGGACGAATTCGTGATGCACAATGACGTGAACATCCAAAAATGCGATAAGCATGTACTTGGTCAAGCTGCGGACCTTCGTCTTTTTCAGTCGTCGAGATGATAGGCTCTTTCACTGTGCTGTGTTAGGGTCTTACCCGTACAGCCAAGTTACCTCACCGGTAACAATCCTCGATATGAAGGACAGATAATTCATTCATGGAACGCTGATAGTCCTTGGCAGAAACACTACGCATGTTCAAATTACACGTGAGGATTGCCTGCACTGTTCCGTATGACACACCGACCATAGTAGCAATGTTCTGTATTGTTCTCCGACGATCCTCATGCACAAGTTGTCCAATGGTTTCGACATTGTAGGGTGTTTGCTCGTTGAAGGTCGTCCTGATCTCTCGTCTTCTTTCAGGACGTTCTTACTCTCTTGAAGCGTGTATCACTTAAGACACTTCGAATAATTCGTTGCAGCATCGCTGTACACTTGTGGAATCATGTCAAGCGTCTCTGTGGCGCATTTGCCCAGTTTCATATAAAATTTCAAGTTCGTTCGTTGTTCTAACTTTCTGTGCATTATGAGATCGTAGACGTGGTACCGCACGTGGTCAGAACAGTACCAGCTACACAGCTCCCGATGTACACAGAACGATATCTCTTGGCACACTGACTTATGAAGGTCGGTGCTCCCTGTGCCTATGCGTGCAGCCTTGTGCTGTCTTCTGTTGGCGTGTTACAGAACTAACCTCGGAACTTTTTGATACCACATCGTATCTATGATTCACTATAGGAGTTGTAACGTGGCAAAACATTCAAGAAGGAAAAATAGTGAGGCAGCAGAGATGACCCCTTCCTTCTGACATCATCATCCAGCAGTGCTTGTACCACGCAGAAACCCATTACATTATATTTCAACACTCCTTCCAATAACATATGGAACCAAAAAATACAGGTTTTGGTGCATGTATGAGCTTCTACACTCTATCAGACTGATGGTACTCGAAAGAGTGATTGAATTTACAGCCTTGGTAAGGACATATTTATATAGTCGCAAGCTCTATGGTCACTAACATATGAATAGTTCCTGTTACACAAAGAATGCTCCTACTTCACAAGCTATCTCAAGGATATTATCTTGACTTCATTTTAGAAATCGACGAGACAGTAACTAGAAAACAAATACAGGATGGCCCAAAAGTAGGTATAACACCCCTGCATTGATCAACATTCTAGTTTATGGGTTTATTTGCTTCGGCTCTTCCGAGCTTAAGATGTAAGTAAAAACACATTAAGAACAAATAGTGAAGAAACTAAGTAAACCTGATGGATAACAATAAGAAATGATATAAAATGCAATGAGCTGATCAGTACGGTACGGTATTTTTGGGCCACCCTGTATAACAATATACGAGATACGTTCCATCGAGGAATTCGAAATTTGTACCGCCGTGTCAAGAAATATGTCAAGTATGGCGAAGCATTATGTGGAAAAATAAAAGAAAAATGTTATTTTTCTTATTGCCAGTTTCATTATAGCAATCCAGAAACGCAATAGAGGCCTATGTTGTTGAAATCCTCCAAGATTATGCTGCCACTGACATTCAATTGCTTCTGACGTGAAAACTTCTATTATATTGTAAGAAAGAAAGAAGTCCTGTCACGATACTTTCAGTTCATGCAAACACGGAATGAAATCAGCATTTAAACAAAGCTAAATTTATACTTAAAAAGTTCCGACTGCTCTCAAGATATCGCACAATATCAGTAGCTTCATCCTTCTCTACAACATGGTGCCTGCTGTCAAGAAACTACTTCATAGTAGAAACACTTGAAAAGGAAGACTTCAAAACGTGATGAGAAGAACAAAACAAAGAAAGAGAACTTTTATTCACGCCTTCCGGAAATGAAACTTCACGTTAAGAAAAACTTTTTTTTCCTTCAATTTATAGACGCAAATATATCGCATGAACGAAAAAGTTACGTTAATTTGCAGAATTGATTAACTTATTTATAGAAATTATTGAACCATACTTCTAGTGACGTCACTGGCACCTAATTTAACAATTTGACTCATTTTAGTTACCATATCGATCATAAAAATAATATTCCCTACTGTCAAACTTGTACTTACAAATTACCTTTTCACACGAAGTGTTGACGGAATGCTTTTCGACTCTCTATTCAAGTGCTGGCGAAAATAAGAAGCTGGAGATATTTTTATTGTTCACGATTGCAAAAAACATTATTACTAGTCTACTGAACATTTTTATATCAATTTGTCTCGCAATCCAAGTAGTATTGAGCCTTTAAGTGTCAAAATTTGAACATATATTTATTGTTATTTGAAAATAACATTACGAAATACATATGCACCATTCCGTTCGATAACTTTCTGCCGGCAAACAATTCTGACACATGGTTTTCACCAGGCCTCTTTTAAAACTAACTTATCCTTCAGAGTTTTGCAAAGACCGAAATAAATTAGTCTGACGGTGCCAGTCCGTGCTATACGATGGATGCATTAAAAATTTCCAGCAAAGTTCTCTCGATTTCTGGTGGGTCGTTAAAAAAAAAAAGTGTGTGGTCTGTCAGCGTAGTATACGACATCCTTTCTGTTGACTATTTCCGGTCGTTTCTTTTAAATTTTTAGATGCACTCGCGCTAACTCTTGACAGTACGGGTCCAATTCTATCATCCTGCCCGGTGCCAGCAGCTCGTAATGCATGATGTCCTTTGAACCCGACTGAAGGTTGGTTTTAATGGATAAATTTTGCCGTAGATGTCACTCCAGTCTTCGTATCTCTCTCTCATGTATTGTTGTTGTTGTTGTTGTTTTTTAACCTTTCACGAAAATTCGATTTTCCTTAAAAATTTCAAACTACAGACTTCAAATTTTTCGAGAAGGAACTTCATAATCTATTGAAGGCACCAATCCATGCCGATGTTTTTATTAAGAAGTTTCTTCATTGTTGACACAGTATATTGTTAAAGATTTGGATATCCAATTTCAACAAGTGATGAATTGCAATCAAACAGAAATAATTATATGAAAAAACAAACATCTCAATGTTTAGAAGTTCTCTATAATGATGTTCAACATACTAATACTATTAACTATAGCACTATCTCATTCATATCCTAAATATCGTCACAATAATACATTTCATCTCGCTTGACGAGGGAGTATGCACACTTAAGTGAAACTCAATGTGTACAGAGTGATCAATTGGTTAAGTCTTTTCCAAGTATTCAGAAACTAATATTACATGACAGATGATCAAAAGAAGGTCGCTTCTCAGGGAGTATCCACACCGACAACAATGCTCTACATGTTTCTAAAGTAACTTACTGAATCCTTGACAAAGAAATCTCATCCGGAAGGATTAGTTACGACTATATGTTAAAAATTAACTATACATAGAGATGTTCACAAGAGATATGTATTATAATTTTGCTGTGTACTCAAGATGAACATGGAGCTCCTTCGTGACTATATAGTTAACGTCGGGAGACCCGGAATCGACTCTCGCTCGGAGCTTATGTGGGTCGGATCCCACATTAAGCTGTAGGTTCATGTTTCATATAGCCTCGCTGCTGAAACGGACGCTAAATTCCAATAAATTGAATAAAATAAGATCCGGCACTTAACGTTTAGACATACAATCAATCAAGATTTAAGAAAAGGGCAGACAAGACAATGAGTATCCATTCAAAACTCAGAAATATAGACGCCCAGCATTGTTCGTGCTCGTACATTCAGTAATTCTCAGTTTATTTATTGAATTCAGTGAACTTCAAATACAAAATTAAACTTATGATCGGAGAACAATTACGTGAAAAGTCACGGATTTACTACACGCCCATTTTTTTTTTTTTTTTAAATAAGTAATGTAAATTTTAAATCTGTCTTCGATACGGCTCACCCTGTATGTTAGCAATCGTCAACTCGCAGGTGAGACTAAGAAAATGTAAATTCGGATGATACAGTAGGGAATCAAACATGTGACCTCCCATTTATGGAGAAAGCAAACCGTTTTCGGTTATCCATGTCTGTAGACCTTCAATGTAATACTACTCTGAAGAACAAGCGGCACACCAGTTTAACTATTATTGCATCAATAAAACAACTATAAAACAAGAAAATAGCAACGCACATGCCGGACCTCTCACGTGTATTGCATTACTCTAGCATCGAACAATAATATGAATTTGGGAACATATATTCCAAGCAACACCTGGTATCCTTCGCCAATCCCCCTCAGGAGTGCAAGACGAGAAAAAAATATATATTGACAAGTCTTTAGAGAGACAGAGAAAAACTGCACACAAAAGAGGATGTCTATAACTGACGTCACAGTATGGAAAATTAATAGGCTCTAAAGTATAGCATACATGCTGAACATGTCTTTCCATTACCTATAAACAATATTAAGAATTTATTTTAAAACCGAATATTTTTGTTTCTTATATATATATATATATATATATATATATATATATATATATATATACATACATACATACATACATACAGAGGTTGGACAACAAATCTAAAACGTTTGGAAAAGTGTGAAAATCATACCTAGGATGGTGTGGGGCCTCCTTTAGAGTCCAAAACAACTTGGATCCGACGTGGAATGGACGTATACAGCTCCTGAATCGTGGTGTATGGAATTTTGTACCATTGTTCCTCCAAAACATTCTCCAGTTCTTTAAGGGATGTTGGTGGTGGAGGGTAATGAGACCGAACACGCTTTTCTACCTCAGACCACAACGGCTCAATGATGTTCAGATCTGACTGTCCTGGTCATGCTCCTCAAACCATGATTTCACGGTTTTTGCAGCATGACAGGGTGCAAATCATCTTGGTAGATGCCATCATTATCAGGGAACAATATTTGGGCCATGGGTAGAACCTGGTTCCCCAGAATGGTCTCATACGCCTTAGCGTTCATCATTCCATTCAGGGCTATGATGGGACCTGCGGAAAACCACGATATCACTGCCCATACTGTAACAGAACCACCCCCATGTTTTACAGTTGGGAGCAGAAAGTTTGTATCCTAAGCCTGCGACGGTGTTCTCCATATGTAAACACGACCGGCTGTTGGAAACAAGGTGAAGGTCGATCCATCGGACCACATTACGTGTTTCCACTGCTCATGAGTCCACGCCTTGTGGTCCTTGCAGCACTGGATACGCCTCTTTGCATTTACTGCTGTGACCAGGGGTTTGGCGATAGCGGCCCTGCCATAAATTTTCATTTTATGAAGTTCCCGTCGCACTGTTTCAATGAAACCTGGTTCTGTAGGCCGGAATTGAGTTCAGACGTAATTTTCATTGCAGTGGTCTTCTTTTTAGCTACTACAATCCGTTTTAATGCCCTCCGGTCCCTATCTGACAGGATTGTCTTTCGACCACTGTTGTGCTTTGCAGACGTCGTTTGCCCATGAATTGTGTATACCTTCGTGACATTGGAACAGTGCCTTTCGATACCCCCACAATGTTCACCACTGTTGCCACTGAGGCTCCAACCAGACGGGCACCGACGCACCATTTCCACACCACGACACTAACAGTTGTACGGGTTACTGCTGATGGAAGAGGAAGGTCCACATGACAGATTGAAAACAAGAAACAATCGGCAACCGCAACGAGGGTTGTACAGTGGAGAGCCAAACTTACGTGTCCTGTATGAAGTGTTTTTTAGATTTATTTTTTGTCCATCCCCTGTATATATATATATATATATATATATATATATATATATATATATATATATATATATTGGTAAAAGTGTTATATAGGTAAAAATGGATCTAAGAAGGTGACTCCGAAAAAGATGACATTACATCGTCCCCTGTACCGATCTTTGTACATAGTATTTTTTTTTTAGGAAGTAGGGGAACGCCATAAATATTTTTCGAAGTGGGTAACGGCGTCCTCCCGCGTTCCCCCTCACATAATCAATATTAATTACATAATCAATGATTAGGAAACTGACATCCTAGCTGTCAAAATGTCCTCAAACCAAAAGAAAGAAATAATTTTCGAATTTGAAAGAAAGAAAAAAAGGAAAGAAAATTAACAAATCCACTAGCTATTACTGTCTAACAACTATTGAGATTACAGTCAAATTATTAGATCAATGTGTACATCTTATATAGGCATTGTATGTGTTTTTGGGTTCTCAAAAATACAAATCAATCTACTACGAACTACACACGGTATTTCTGGAAACTGGTCATACAATTGAAACAAAAATATCGTGTGTACTTTGACATTCTATTGCATTCGCAAATAAATAAAGAGTTTCAATTGGCTTTCGAGATATAATATCCTAGGTTTTTTTTTTTTTTTTTTTTTTTTTTTTTTTTTTTTTTTTTTTTTTTGAAACTAAGCACTAGCAAAACCAAGAGACCAGTATGGCTTTTTCCTGCCTTTCTATGTTTTTAAAGTGGTTTTAAGCTCTGGTAGGAGTTCTTATCTAACTAGCTGTTTTATGGCTGGGCCACAAATATTCCTTTAGCTACCCTCTTATTCTTCACTGAAAAAATATATATATAAAGTAGTATTCCGTTTAGAACGTTCAGAAAAATGGGAAAACGAACTGGATTCGAGTAGGATTCGACTACACTGTTAGGAAATGAATATTAATATGAAATAAAGTCACTATGTGTTTGTTATTAAAATGAAGGTTCGCTGGTGGGATTGCACAATTCCAATGCTCCGTTTCTTGATGGCATTAAGGATTCAGAGCTTAATAGAAATCTCCACATGAACATATTCAAACCCTGCTACTAGCTTAAACAACACATATAAGATAACAACGTTACCACTTAAAAGAAAGAAAACGTTTAAGATAACAATGTTGGCACTTAAAAAGAAAGAAGAAAAACCGTAACTGAAGTTCATTTTCTCAGCGTTGCTTTTCATTATATTTGTTTTTATGTCAGGTTATATTTAATAAGATAAATATATAAAATGCTATAAATGCAATAAATGTATTGCTGCATTTACGCAATACAAAACTTACGAATTAAAATTGAAATTTTAATTAGTTTAATAATATGCTACGCAAAAAGCAAAATCTAAAAAGCGCTTCTATGTATGTATGTATTATATTTATTTGCATTACCTTCAAAGTGCCACCAGGAACAGATATATACATAAAACACTAGTTATGCAATATGCGAAACGATAGAATTCTCAACATTGTACAGATATTAAGCATATTATCTCCAATTGAAAGGAATTAAAGCAAAATGCTATATCAGTATAGTGTATCATAAAACAGAAGGTAATCAGTATCGTGAAAGTTACATGCTGTAAGTAATAAAAATTAATATCTGTTCAATAATTCTACTCGAGAAAAACAAAGGAAAAACGTAACTGACTATTGGAAACATTCAGAATTCGAAGGGCTCAAATGATTTGTATGTATTCTATCCATTCCATCTTAATGTTTGTGACAGACATTCAAGAATTCATCTCTGTACATATTAACTGAAACATATTAAAGTCACACACAGCTCAATCACATAAAAATAATAAACAGAATAAAACTTCTGTTCCATACTGGAAGAATGAGAAGTGATCTAAAATTAAACTTCGCGTATAAACTCATAAACGAGAATATTTCATATATTTCAAGTTAAGAATTATGGCTATTTTCATGAGTAACTATTAGGTTTTTCTTATAGCTTTCATAAACAATAATTAAAAAAAAAATAATAATCTCGCTTCCAACATGTTTTGCATCAAACGAACACATTGTGATAGACCATTATCCTTTTTCTATTCAAAAATGAGATTTTGCATTTAGCAGACACTGATGCTTCAATATCTATTTTTAACGTCCCATTCAACACACACATACACAAAAAAGAAAGGCCGGTGTATACGTACGGATAAAATCACTTGGTTACACGAGTAAAGGGAAAGGGGAGACTGTAAATGACATTAACTGGCGCGAAACGAAAACCAGATATTTTCGATAGTCTCACAAAGGACATTAAACAGACATCAACGCAGCAGGCATCTATTGGAAGAGAGTAAATGATGAAATCCAAGAACGAAGCAGTCCCTCAATATTACACACAAATCATACATATCTGAAGAAGTAGATTATATCGATCTGTCAATTGCTGTAGCTAACCAATCACATGGGAGAAAATAACGTGCTAAGTAGATGATGACGGCAGTCCTAAGTACGTTAATTTCGAATCCATCAATCCACAGTTTCAAACTCAAGAAATCACCAATATCAGATATACATAAAATAAATGTAATTAATTAATAAGTGATTACTGTGTTTTTTTTCAACGAATTTACAATTTTTTGTTTTAACGAACTAAAAGGGATAAACAGTGGTGTGATGTTGCCGATTGTCCGCAAGTTCTGGTACTAAGTCTCAGGGTTCGCAAAAACCGTGGTTTTTATTGAAAAACTAAAAAACAGATTTTTTGGTTTAAACCTTTTTCTTTTTTGGTTTAAATAATTTGCTCTATGTATTTATAACACATATTTCCTATGGACATAAATAAGTTTGTTTCGCCTTCGTGTTATTATGCAACAACCGAGTTATACTGGAAGGTGCCACATAAGCCTAAAGCGGAATCCAAACCACTTCTCGGTTTATATCGGAGAGAAATTGTCCTCCATTTGAACTCGAAACCGAGACTAATTGACCACAAATGCGATACGTCTGCCGACTCATTCACGAAGGACTCCTGATAAAAATACGTTGTGCTAATCTTTACATACTTGTTAATGTAATTGTCAAGAGTCATTTCAGGACAAAAAAAATAAACAATTGCACAAGTGAAACAATAATACAGTACACAAGAGCAATAATACATTCAGCGGACAATTTCAAAGTACTGCATAGTACAGAAGAACTAATTTAGTTCAAGTTAGTTCACTGCGACTTTTATTAGTCCGAGTTAAAGAAATACAACGACTTAATTTGCATATCAATAAGAAAAGTGAATAAAGATACAAATTATTTGCGCCCACGTTAGCTCTGAACCATTTATACACAAATAGATACCAAAGATCCTTCTGATTTCAATAAATGCCTCTTGTGGGTTTGTATGTCCCACTCCCCAAAAAGAGTACGGCGTTTCCATGTATTTTATCAATAGTAAACATTATTAAAACAATATTTAGAATTTTCCTTTGATTGCTTAACAATAATAACAAACTAAAGAAAATCAGAAAATAAACATTCATAAACTTATACATATATTAAAAAGTTACTTTGTAGTACAATCTCTTTGAGTAATGAATGGGGAATTTTGGTCTAAATATAATACGAATAATATAGGGAGTGAAACGTGATAACCCACAAATGTGTGTTTATGAAGATTTTAGAACACTTAAACTTATGAACATTTTTCGTTTTTTTTTTTGGTTTAAACCAGTTTTTTTTTTTTTTTTTTTTTTTTTTTAAAGTTGGTTTAAACGACCTTGGTTTAAACCAGCCAACCCTGCTGTCTGCAATAAAATATCATAATTACATTACGAAAGAAAGAGCAATAATACAGTATTGCACTTTCAATCAAGCAGAATAATCATTTTGACAGTGCAAAATGCCTGGTAGACTGTAAATACACATTATAATACTATAAATTCAGCATTTTAAGTTTAAAATTTGAACTTTCAGACTGAACCGGTTGCTCTAGATTTTGTCCCACACTTCCGAAATAGTTAAATTGAGGCAACATTGTATTACCACGGTAATTACTTTTCTGTAAAGTGTGCACTAGTGCTAACACGACTTACTGGATTAAATTGTTCAGCTGACTATAACAACTATTCGATAATACCTTGTAGGTAGATATAATGAAACCTCAAGTGGAAAAGTGCTACCTTTAGTGCAGATTCTGCGTCTACACTGTGAAAGTCTGTGGTAGATAACAATGTTATTTGAATTTCGCAACACACTCATATTCTCTTCCAACATTTCTCATCATTTATTCACAATATTATCATGCGTCTTCCTCACCTGTATGTCATGCAAACGCGACGTTAACTCGAATGTCACTAGTTTATTGGTACATATGCAAAGATGGTAAGCTTCCGACTTAACAAAAAGGAAATACTTTTGCTATAAAGTAAAATCATGTCAGTATTACCATATCCGTTTACAAGACTTTTATAGCGCATTCAAAAAAATATTTGCCGGATATCAGTAATCCATTTCATTACTCACGGTGCACTTCATGCAAAGGAATGCCGAAAATACGAATAACTGATGAGTAAAGCAGTAAGAAAGTATCCAGCTACCGGCACTGGTTATTTCTACCCTGATCAGAAAGATAACGACACAATGTAATCGAAAATCACGAACGGAATAATTCCATTGGCTGCATTAAATAGAAACTAGTTAAAATGTGATTGAGGTCTCTTCCTGACATCAAACGTTAACACCTTGACGCTACAGGCCACAAAAAAAAAAAAAAAAAAAAAAATATGACCTACAAATTATGTATATTTATCTTGTATATTCAAATGGGTGGTAAGTGGTCAGTATATTGGTTCCCACCGTCACGTTTGGCTTTCGAGACTAGTGTGCATCACCTCTTAACTTAAATAGCTCTTCAAATATCCTGCTAAGAAAATAAGGCGTACGTGAAAAACATCGGTTTCACTTCGTAATTGGGCGATTCTAAGTTCGATTCCGCGGACAGCCATTCTGACAGTTCATTTTCCTCACGCAAATGTCGAAATGGTCGACTTCTAACATTTCTTACGAAGCTTTCCTGTGCAAAATGCATTGACTGTTAAATCCACAACTTACTGCTACATTTTTAACTACTAACAAAATAACATGCGTGTCTGTGTCATTAGTATTCCGTATAGAAAAGAGTGACCTGGAGCGATCAAATTTGGTACATGAATAGATCCTTAGCAGATTTATTCTTCTACGAAGCTTCTTTTCTTTTGAATTTGGGCACGGGGGAAATAATAAGGGCCAAAATGTATACATAACGAAAATGACAAAGCCCCGAGACGCCAGATATTAATGTCAAATTCATAGTTTTCTGGGTCACTCAGATGAACAGTAACAGCCACGATGCCGTACAACTTTAACCCCCTCCCCCATCACCAAGAGCGGTTCGGGGGGGGGGGGTAAAATGTCCAAAATGACCGATATTAGTCAAGTTCATAGGTTTCGGGGTCGCTGAGATGAATAATAACACTCCCGAAGGACGCAGTTCAATTCCAACTGTAACCCCTGTCGTCAGGAAAGGTTGGGGAAGCATGAAAAATAACATGTTCAAAATGACCGATATTGGTGCCAAATTCATAGTTTTGGAATCGCTAAGCTGATTGGTGTCATACCCGATGACATCTGAGACCCAGATTAGACAAGAAGGGACATAGCAGCAGCTCTGGGACTGACCGGAGCACCGCCTTGGACGTTGCTCTTCTGTATTTATTTATTTATTTATTTATTACACTTATGTTGACGGATGGAACCCCGAAAGCATTACTATTCATTATATATTTCACTGATTTTATCACCATGAAATATTGTATATTGTTGCATAAACCTTATCCTCACCGTGAGAAAAGCGGGTATCTCAACTAGTTCTTACATGTAATTATGTATGTGTCATCAGATTTTCGGATAGAAAGGAGTCCCCTATAGCTACCTAATTTTGTACACAGATAGATCTTTACCATATCTAATCACGTCCGAAACCATTTTTTTTAAAGTTTCGACTCCAGAGGGGATTTGGGAAAGTACGTATATATAGTTAACCACTGTCTGTAAAGTAATCAACCCAATCTTTTTTTCATATTGCTCCAGATTGCATACCTTCCAGATCTTAGCATTAAACTTATTAAATTATTCTTATGCGAAGAACGGGATGTCAGCTGGGCCGACACTCGATACGGGTAGTGCCGAAGGAATTGGTCGCCGTTATATATTTCACGCTTCTTTTTCGCTTTCAAAAAAATTGCAAAAATATTATTCTTTTTGTGTGCAGAACTGGCATTTCAGCTAGTGATAAATTCTGAGCTCTTACCGGGAACAGAATCACGACAATAAGCAGCTGTTCTCTTAGCTTAATCCAATTTTTGCACAATATTTTCCGTACGAGTTACGTAAACTTACACCCTGACGGAGAATAAATCTTATATATATATATATATATATATATATATATATATATATATATATATATATATTGTAATATCCTATGTGATGTCGTAAACAAGCAGTTCCACGCTTCAATGTTTACAAACAACACCACAAGGTTCAGCAAGAGGATCTTCCGCCAGAGGGACATATAATCACATGCAGACGACGGCTTCTAGCCCCTCCCATGGAGCAGAAGACGACATCGGAGCAGCAGCGCCACCGCCACCCAAAAGGACCCTATAAATTGGATGGACGAAGGCAACTTGACACCAGTTCTCTGGTGACCCTCCTCTAGTCTGCTACGGGACTCTTGGAGTAACCTAACCCCAGGCCTCTAGTCTGCTACGGGACTACGCCTATCCTATCTCCTGGCTTAGCCTGCTACGGGGCTCTGTTGGCAATTTAACCTGCCTCTGCTTGCTACGGAGCATTGGTTCCTTAACTCCACTCCTCTTAGCCTGCTACGGGGCTCTGTTGGAGATGCTGTCTGCGACCACTCGGTCAAAGACTACCTTTTACTTACCTTTTTAAGTAGAGACCAAATTGTATAGTATTTTTGTACAAATACTCATTTAGTGGATTTTTATAATAAAACTGGTAGTGGGAGTCGATTCCGGACACTCTTTTTATTAACTGCTCTACCTTTTCCTTATATATGAGACAAAAATACACTAAGTTTTACAATATATATATATATATATATATATATATATATATATATATATATATATATATGTGTGTGTGTGTGTGTGTGTGTGTGTGTGTGTTTGAAAAAGAACTCCCTAGTTTAAATGTGTCCTAGAATCTGTACAAAGTGACATACACTATTCTAGTTTGTGGTGTTTAATTCATCAACTTTCCAAGTTTGGCTTAGCTGCAGTTGGAAGGTCTGCTTTACCTTGAGACAGCACCAGTGCTGATTTTTTGCTCTGTTTCCTCAGTTCAGTCCAGGCAGGCGTGCAGTGCAGAGCAACTCAGCAACAATGTGTACTCCACAACAGAAAGCACAGTGTGTTATTTGGTTTGTGAAAACGGAGTCAGTTATAACAGTGCAACGTAACTTTAGACGTCAGTTTGGAGGTGAACCACCTACAGCAAAAACTATCAGTCTTTGGCCAAAGTCTTTCAAGGAAACCGGTAGTGTTTTAAAAACAAAATCACCAGGTAGACCGAGAACTTCTGAAGATGTTGAACAGATTCGTGTTTCTTGTGTTCGGAGCCCGAGGAAGTCATTAGCCAGACGTAGTCTACAATTAGGAGTACCTAAAGGTACTGTGTATGATGTGCGTAAAAGACAAGTTGCGCGCCTACAAATTGCAACTGTTACATGAAATTAAACCTATTCATAAAATCGAAAGATATGAGTTTGCTGCTGAATTTCTACACAGAATTGATGATGTTAATTTTTTAAAAAAATATTCTCTTTTCTGATGAGGCTACATTTCATGTCAGTAGAACAGTTAATCGTCATAACTGCAGAATTTGTGTGGCAGAGCATTCACATGAAGTTATTTAGCATCAACGTGACTCTTCCAAACTTAATGTCTCGTGTGGTTTAATGGAAGATCGTGTGATTGGTACTTTGTAGAAAAAACAATAAACGGGGACGTTTCCTATGACATGCTGACAGAGTATGTCTTTCCCCAAATGGACGATATTGAGGCGGAAAAGGGGCTTATGTTTTTCCAACAAGATGGGGCCCCACCTCATAACAATAACCATGTGCGTGCGGCTCTTGACACTCGCTTTCCTGGAAGGTGGATAGGCAGGACTGGCCCAATACCTTGGCTACCACGAAGCCCAGACTGGACTTTTTCTTTTGGGGCCACATAAAAAATGTGTACAGTAAAAAGATCAGAGACATCAACCATTTACAATAAAGAATCGTCACGGCGGTGGGAGAGTTACACCTGAAATGTTGGTGAATACGTGGCGAGAAGTGGAATATCGTCTCGACGTGTGCAGGGCTACAAATGGATCCCACGTTAAAGTCTACCAACATTAAACAGAACTTGAAGGAATTCTCTTTTATGATATGTACTCATTGATGTAAGTTTTCATTCATTTTCCACTAGGGAGTTCTTTTTTTAAACACCCTGTATATAAGGAACTAATAGGTTGGTTATCTTTTTTTTAAAAAAAATGCATGTTTCCGAATCCTAAAGTACTCACGAAGCAATTTTTATAGAGGGAGTTTGGCTACGGGCATATAATTTGAAGTACTTTCCAACTACCCTCATAAAAATTGTTGCGGAAGTACCGCAGAATCCTGAAACTTGGATATTTGGATAGGCACATACTAGTTCCTAAGTTATGTCTTGACCCGCCTACGGTAGATTCCATAGTTTTGGAGCTATGCACATTTAATGTTCATTTTTCATGTTTTCGGCAGCCTATAACTCCGAAAGGAAGCATTTGTGCATTCAGGTTGGTCTATACTTTTTGTCTTATCTTGGTGTCAGAAATCATCTACCATACGTTGTCAATATTGTTTTGAAACACCCTATATATATTGGATAAAGGACATTACTTTCGTTCTGTGCGTGCATTTAGTAGATTCGTCAACACTTTCATTTTTATGCTTACTGTTGTATTACTGTTTTCAAAAAAATGTGTGCTGTATCTGAATGTTTCCCGTTCTTTTATAATCATCGGCTTATTACTTTTCTTCACATGCGTTCACAATCTTCATCCTTCATTCTCGTTAACAAACAGAAAATACTAATTTAATTAAATCCGTGAATAGGTACACGTGATTTATCGTGTTTTATAACAAGTCGCCAATAACAGCTTCAATGGTTATCAAAATGACACACGTGGCAAAGTATTCCAAACACCAAATGCACTTTATGGCACAACACAATTTATGTAAAAGCACGCTTAACATTGTGACAATAACTAGAAGCGACTGCAAACAGATCCACAACGCACCTACTTCTACAGTATTTAGAACTACGATCAAATTAATGTATTTTGCAAGCATACCGTTGTTAATGCATTGAATATATAGATATATCGTTCTCAGTGACATTTCCGTTCATAAAGAAATATAAAATTTACAAATATTCACACAATACAATGTTTTTTACTCCTATTGTAACAATTTAACAATGACTCAACGCTGAACTCATGTGGGTCTTACAGGACAAACATTAAAACAGACGTTAAAAAATGTCAACTTTCTTACAATTAGCTGGAGCGAAATTTGTTAAGCCCCAATAAGGACTTATATTTTCTTCCTTAATAGTTTTCCAATCTTGCATCTTTATTCCTATATGCTATCACGTAGTTGAAAAACGCGAATGCACAGTCCAATAAGAATGACTTGATCGTTAGCAATTTTCTAGTATAGGTACTGAGTGCATCCGCTCAGCTCCTACAAAAATGCCCACATAGCCAATAAGGTAAATTTAACCCGCCGGGAACCCATCTATGCATTACACCCGGAATTTTTGTATTGTGCCAGCATTGTAGAACTGTTCCCTAAAATTTCACGAAAGCCACATAACAATGATGACAATTAACAATCATTGTTTCTGTTTTAGGCGCTGGTTTACTCTTGGCACATCACATCTGAATTTTATGTTTACAACTGTAGGATTACTAGTCTAAAATTGTTACGAGAGCTTTACGACGGCTAAACTAAGTGAGTTGATATGAAAGATGCTTGTATAGAAACTATTTTCCATCGGCGGTGAATTTCTGCACAGTTTACAGTAGTTGTTTTTTCTTTACAACTTGAAAGCTACTAGTATAAAACCATGACAAATGCTACTGAAACTCGTATCATTGTCAAAACCCACTTTTTTTCACTGCCCTCGCTTATGCGGATACCCACCATCGCTGACACGCCTGTTCCCTTCAGACGCACCCCCTCGTTAACTCTCGGGTCCTACAGCTTCGTTCTGCTATGACTCGGTTAGATAGCATTCGTGCTTTTTAATAGCGACCTAGCGCAGGTTGTTTTGTGTTTTTTGGGCTGTAGTTTTTATGCATGCATCTGGACACTGTATTTATACGCAAATCGTAAAAGAATTATAATTTTTCCACAATTGCTCAAGATACCCCCTTGAATTTTAACTATGCCATGTGGGTATTTTCCTGTCGCCCAGCAAAAATCATTTAGAAAACAATAAGAAGGTAATTAGTGAAAGAATTATAATTTTTGAACCATTATTTCGAATGGCGCGCCAAAAGTAAACCTGCACGCTTTTTTTAACATGTTACTTTTTTTTTTGGTATACAAATTGCACAATATACTTAAATCACCTATATTTATTCTTTTAAAAGATGTAATTATATTTGTTCACACCTGTAGTGTTCGGGCGGATATATTCACTGCATACCTCCTCTAAGGTCTTTATTCTTGCATTTTTTTTTTTAAATAATATGAATCGTGCTACAAAAAATCGTATTTTTCGAATAACTCTATTAATACTGAATGTTTCTGCACAATTTCAATCTTCTAGGTGCAAAAATAAGCCAGCACAAAAATAGTACCGAAAATGTCCAAAATTCCCCTATACAGAAGTATATTTTGATAAAAATTCCCTGACACTTCCCTAATTACCCTAGGGCCATGTGTCGCGCATCATTCTCTTCAGAATAGAACTGCCTTTCAGGCGGTACCATTCACTTGTCTCCATCATGTATCTAAGGCGGGAAAATGAGGAAAAACGGGATTTTTGGGTAAAAATATCCCTTTTTTCAACTTTTTGACCCTCTGGATCCCCCCCTGTTTTAACGCAGAAATCTGAAGAAAAAATCTGGTAAATACTACTCGGTGGACTGCATGTTTGTGCAAAATTTCAATCTTCTACGTGTAAAAATAAGCCCGCCAAAAATACTTTACATACCCCCCCCCAAAAAAAATGTATTACAAGAAAATATAAATTTTAGACTTATGACATCATCACCTCCTATGTCTCGACACAGGAAGGTGTGAAACCATCCGTAATGTCTTCTGAAATGCCTCTGGACTTGAAAAAAAAAAAAAAAAAAAACCGGACGAAAAAGCTCAAATAGGAGAGTTATAACGCAATGTACCATGAAACACCCCGTATGGTACAAATTGTACCATAAGATCCCCAAAGGGTTAATGCTTCTCTTGTCCAAGCAGCATTGTTTTGAAATTACAGCGAGAAATAAAGTTGAACGTCGTCAAGCGCTACTCTTTTCTGATTGGTAGTTGTATGCAAGTCCAGAAGAAAATAGAACTGCTCCTATTTCTTGCAAGTCAGGATCCAAATAAGGACAGCAGAAAATTTCAACTTGAACTAGGGGCAAGTTGCTTCTCATACGATCGTTAGGTAAGGTCGTGAATTTTACATCGTGAATCGCAGCCTTACTTCAGTCCCGTCTGAGACACGCTTTACTGTTCAGCGAAAAAAAAAAAAAGAGAGAGATTGTAAGATTGATTATTCATCTTTTCGTTACATAAATTGTGCAGAATTGTGTTTCTTCACTAGATATAGACACATCAATCCAATGAAACAGACATTCTTCGCATAACAAATTCTGATTAAAAAACAATGGAAAAGTGGCAGGCAATAGATCACAGAAACGCACATAATCCTTTGGTTTCTTGCGCACAAAACTTTGATTCGTGAACTGAATTTTGGAATCTTTTCACCCAAACTCTCCCTAAATGCCTTACTTCCAGAAAGAAATCTACCTCAATTGCTTTCTTGCAGCCAAATATCTATAGATTTACCTTGATCGAAAATATAATTATTGAGAAAAATTATCCAATGCCTTAAAACCAATTTTCCTAGGTTCGTCCCAAAATGTTTTCCCAAAGCTAAGACGGTTCCTTGCACCCAAACCAGTAGATTCACTAAGACTAGTAGCATACGGGTAAAAGCAAGTGCTGCAAATCAGTTTTATCGTCAACAATTAGAACTCTTTGCTAGCTCAAGATCAGTGTGCGTAGTAGCTTCACTTCCGCAGCGAATACAATCCACAGTAAAACTCAGCAACAGACGGTTCAGGTCTCGGTTTGTGCATGCACCGATCGGAATGTTCCAGCAATTTTGCCATTCAACAAAGAAATGAGAGTTGGCAACCGACACTGCTCGCGGTGCAAGACGTCGTTGCGAGTGACGCTGGAGACGCTATCGCTTAGTGTGTGGCCGACCTATTTGAATGCATCGAGAGCTGGCTTTCGACAAACCTCAATGAAGCGAAATTGTCGCGCCACATTTGCTTCTATTCGTTTGCTTCCTCAGTGTGCAGCCAGCCTAAACTTGAAAAAAATTATTACGCAGTAAAAAATATATATATTCTTAATTTTTTACATGCCGTACTCCATGCTTTACACTACCAGGTCTATAGCATTTAAGCGTTAGGATGGATAATCTACAACTAGGGTTATATTTCTGTTATTCCAAAATGGGACACTTTCGTGAGATAATATTATGAACCGGTACACCGGTGGACACACTTGCAATGTTCAGAGAAGTTTAATAGGAGGAGACGTTGGAGGTTCAAGTGTGCAAACGGAATAAGCTCGACGAAAAGCCAGAACTCCCGAAAATTGTAGCCGAGGTGAAGTCGGTGTTGGGATTTGAACAGAGTTTCAGTGTGGAGTTAACTGCCGATATGGTTGATCTCCAAAAATCAGTTTTGCATTGTATTGCTGTATGTGAGGAGATTTATGGAGAGAAATCATATAGCAAATATAGCAACACTTCCCCATTCACTGTATAGTTCGGACTGAAAAGACACCGACTAGGAAACTACGAAGGTCCAACTAGCTGCGATGCGTGCTCTGCAAGTTTTATCACATCAAAACTTCCTGCGCTGCTACGAACAGTGGCAGCAACGCTCGGATCGCTGTATTGGTGTTCTGAAGAATACAATCTACTTGAGTCTATCGATAATAGAATGATGTTTCTAGAATTGGTTGAATGTCCATACGTTCAGTAGGCTCTTGGAACGGAAAGTATGGGCATGCAAAAATGATATAGTGAACGACCACGTTGTTGTATGAGACAACCTGTAACACTTCAAATCAGTTTTCGAACAATACTAAATTGTTATGATAAGGGTCCAAGGAAGCAGCCAGCTGAACTTGCAACGTTGTTTTCTGATTTAATATAGGGTACCCGCCTTATGAGTGCGAAGTCCAAATGGCTAGTGTGACTAGAAAAATTCGCTCATTTTAGTTTAAAAACCATCTATCTGCAAAAACTTTCCACTTTTTCGTAATCTTTACTCATAATCGAGTTGGTATATTGCCAAAGGCTTTTGACACACCAAGTGTACTATAAAGTTCGTAATATCGTGATGTAGGTAATACCGTGATATATTAGCAATTATCACGATAGGGCCTATAACCATGCATCGAATTGGAAGGTTAACATATTCCCAGTATGGTTTTCAATATAAAATGGTGGAAATTTTCCATTCCCACCAGCCGTTTGAGCCCCACACTAGTAAGGCGCCCTACGTTAAATGAAAAAGCAACGTTTTCAATTCAGCAGGCTGTTGGAACGGAAAGGAAGGACCAGTAGTGTAGCTAAAAAAAATTTTTAGGGGATGCCAATGAAGGGCTCAAGAAAATTTCGAGGGGGTCATTTCCAATGAATGAAAAAAAAAAATATATTCACACACAAGGGAGCGGTGGCTCAGTGTTAGAGCGTTCACCTCCGGTGCTTGGGGTCCTCTGGTTCGATCCCAGCTCGCGCCGTGTAGACTTTGTGGTGGACAAACACCGTGCTCGTGGGTTTTCTCGGGGTTCTCCCGTTTCCTCCCACTTTCTTCATACCACATTTCACTCATCTCTCATCATCACCGTCTCCTTTAGCCTAACCGGCATAATCGTGGGACGTAAAACTTAAAGATTTCATTTCATTTTATTCACTCTCTCTCTCTCTGTGAAAATGGAAAAATTTACTACCTCAAACAACTAGAATATATTAATACAATTGATTTCTATTGTAAGTAGTTAATTAATCACGGCATTTAAAATGTGTGTGGCTGCTTGGTTTAGTGGAAGCAGAGAAATACACTTTTATAGCTGAAGAAAATAATTTTTATGGTTCATGCCTCTACTTAAAAAAGGATCTTTCTATTCTTATGGCACCAGCAAACTTATCAACAACTTCTTTAAGATCTAAAGCTTTAACAATTTTCTTCAATATAAAGTAATCCTAAGTTTTTCAACCTATCATCAATCATTGAATTGCGTATATGTCTTTAATCTTCTTAAACGTGAGAATGACCTTTCAGATGTACCACTAGAAACTGGTATAGTAACAGAGATTATATCTAGCTTATCGTTTTTAGGAATGCGTTTTTGTAGACACAAGAAGATCAATGAAATTCCTCAAGTAATCAACTTGGGTTTCCTCTCGTCTTCATACAACTTAATTGTGTTTGGGTCAATCCATTTGAAGTGGTCCAAAAATGGTGAAAATGGTTGCTCGACCATCTCCAAAAATTCGGCATGATTGTAGACTTCTGGGACTAACCAACAAGAATATTGCCAAAAATGAATATTTTTAGTTTTTAAGATATCTATTCGGAGGATGAAGCAATTTCCATCTATTTAAATGGGTGTTTTATTGTGACACAAAATCTTATCTTGTAAATAGTTAAAATACGAAAAGGAACTTGAAATTGGTAGAATTGTAGGTTTTAGGACCCTGTAGGCCGAGCAAACGCGCGGGTCTAGGGCAGGAGTTCCCAGCTAGCCAAACGCTAGTCTATC
Organism: Thermobia domestica; assembly: GCF_964235325.1. NCBI lineage: Eukaryota > Metazoa > Arthropoda > Insecta > Zygentoma > Lepismatidae > Thermobia > Thermobia domestica. The sequence goes on from NC_137469.1 coordinate 78,213,937, forward strand.
CTATATAACGCAACTTTGTGAAATATTAACTTTCGTAACTGTGACTGGATTTCAGTGATACTTTGCTGATACATAAAATGCCTTCATACTGTGGTCCAGTTCGACGATGTGTGTCGTGGAAGCTAGGAGGAGCTAACCCCCTTACCATATAGACGTGGCAATGATCATGGAGCTAGAAAGATGAAACAAACACCATTCACAAGCTTTTGCACAACCGATCACAAACAAAAGCGGGCCTAATTGCTGCACCATGCATAGTTTTTGAGATCTAGCATGAAACGTATCCAAACATTTCATTTTTTTCTGGGCTGCAACCGTCGTCACGCACGTGCTTTCTTCACGTTTTTACCATATCCTCACTTTTTTATTTCCGTAATATTAGTCATGATTTTTTTTTTTTTTTTTTGCAATAGTTTATTCACGTATCGAATTACTTTGTGGTATAAGCAGCAATTTTTAGCACTTTGCCCTCCTGAGATATTAAGCCCCAAAAATCACAAACTTCAACTTTCGGACCCCCATAAATCTACGGTGCCAGTAGTATCATAGCTATGGATATTTCTACAAACTCTTTACATACAATAGTATACATCACAAAACTTATGAACCCCCCACTATATGTCATTCCAAAATACAACCCCTTTAAAAGTGTAATTTTCTGTAGTTTTTCTGGTGATTTCATGTATTGGTTTGCAACCCTGCATATTTATTTAGACGCAAAAGTTTATATCCTCCGTGTACCTCAGTCCCTCCTGTAAACATCTGTTTTTGTTTGGAATTCGTCTGATTCGTACGTCCTGAGCAACTGAAGTTTCCGTAAACGCTTGCAAATGCAAAATTGGCACTCCACCGATAACAAAGATGGCCGCCATTCAGGAACACTTCTACATACGACAACGTGAATGATGTTATTGTCCTTCTCATACACAAGGGTAATCACACTCTCAGTTTTTTATAATTTTCGGAGATGGTCGAGCAACCACCTCTGGACCACTTCGTATGGATTGACCCGTTTGGGAAGATTTTAAGTTCACATTTGAATATTTCCAGACCACTTAAATAATGCTGAGCCATAGGTTAGACAATGTTGTAATTTAAAAATTTTTCATTTTTTGGATGTAGAGCGGTGATTGATCTAATGATTCTGGTACATGATCCAAAGAGTTTTCCATCTCCGTGATTGCTTTATCAACAGTAGGCAGAAAAATGTCTCTTAATATACTATGTTTAGAAAATTCGTTTTCTGCGTTCAATGAAGGAAGAGATTGTCCGAAAACGGAGAGATTCAATTTAAAGAAATTAAAGGAGAGCCGGGTAAGAGAGGAATACCAAATTGAAGTTTCGAATAGCTTCTCGGCTTTAGAAGATTCGGAGTGCACTAGTGTTCAGGATACCTGGATTGAAATTAGAGATAGCATTAAAATTTCAGCAAAAGAAAACTTGGGACACGCGGAAATACGTAACAACAAACTATGGTTCGACCAGGAATGCATTAAACTAGCAGAGAGGAGAAAACAGGCAACATTACGCTGGCTACAAAATCCGAATGAAATAACTACACAAAATTTCGCAGATACCAGGCGGGAAACTTCCAAAACTTTTAGAACAAAGAAACGCGATTTTTTTTTGGAGCTAAAATTAAGGAACTTGAAGATAATAGTAAAAATAAAAACATCCGGGACATGTATAAGAGGATCAGCGAATTTAAGAAAGGCTATCAACCTCGTGCTTATATATTAAAGAAATCTGACGGTACAGTTCTCACTGATACGGATAGCCTCTTAAATAGATGGAAAGATTTCTTTGACGATTTGCTGAACACGCAGACAAAAACTAATGTGCGTGGAGAAAAGGAGATACACACCGCAGAACCGTATATTCCAGAACCCAATCGAATAGAAGTGGAAGCCGCTATAAAGAAATTAAAGAAACACAAATCTCCGGGTGTAGATGAAATTCCGGCTGAGTTAATTTTATCTGGAGGCGAAAAATTGTGGAACAAGATACACATACTCATTCTCCTTATCTGGAACAAGGAAGAATTGCCACAAGAGTGGAAAGAGTCAATCATTGTTCCAATTCACAAGAAAGGCGACAAAACTGACTGTAATAATTATCGAGGCATTTCTCTTCTGTCAACATCCTATAAAATCCTTTCAAATATTCTGTTAGCAAGATTGACCCCATACGCAGATGAAATTATTGGAGATTATCAGTGCGGATTTAGACGAAATCGATTAACTATCGAACAAACATTTACCATTCGCCAAATACTCCAAAAGAAGTGGGAATACAATACCCCGGTACATCAACTATTTATTGATTTTAGAAAGGCTTACGACTCGGTTAGGAGAGAAACATTATACAACGTTCTTACAGAACTTGGAATACCGAGGAAGCTAATTAGATTAATTAAGATATGTTTAAATGAATCCCAAAGTAAAGTCCGGGTAGGAAAATTTTTGTCCACGAGCTTTCACGTCGAAAATGGCCTGAAACAAGGAGATGCGTTGTTGCCATTATTATTTAACTTTGTTCTGGAATACGCTATAAGGAAAATCAAAGATAGCAACCAGGGCCTAGAGTTGAACGGTATTCACCAGGTTATGGCATATGCTGATGATGTAAATTTAATAGGGGATGATAGGAGAACAATAGAAAGAAATGGAGAGATCTTATTAAACGCTTGCAAGGACATGGGTTTAGAAGTAAATGCAGAGAAAACTAAATACATGGAAGTGCGTCGGGACCGTAATGCAGCAAATTATGAATGCGTAAAAATATTAAATAATACTTTTGATTAAGTGGATAGTTTCAAATATCTAGGATCAATATTAACAGAGGAAAATCATATTCACGGAGAAATTAAATGTCGACTAAAAGCAGGGAATTCGTGTTACTATTCGGTTCAAAATCTCTTGTCGTTGCGAATTCTGTCGAGGAATTTGAAGCTAAAAATATACAAAACTATACTCATTTCTGTTGTTCTGTATGGTTGCGAAATATGGTCGCTTACTCTGAGGCAAAAACATAAACTGAAAGTATTTGAGAACAAGATCCTGAGACGAATATTCGGACCCAAGAGGAAGGGGAATGGGGAATGGCGGAAACTTCATAACAAGGAACTACATAATTTATACGGTTTACCCAACATTGTTCGAGTCGTCAAGTCTAGGAGGGCGGGTCATGTAGCTAGAATGGAAGAAAGTAGAAACGCTTTCAAAGTCTTGACTGGAAGACCAATTGGAAAACGACCATTACGAAGACCTAGGCGCAGATGGGAGGACAATATTAAGATGGATCTCGCAGAGATTGGAATACAAAGTAGAAACTGGATGCAGTTAGCTAAGAATAGAAGTCAGTGGAGAGCTTTTGTGAACGCGGCATTGAACCTCTGGGTTCCATAGGCCATAGAGTGAGTGAGTGAGTTAGTAAATGAAGGAAGAGATTTCTTCGAAATGAACTTTTGATATTTCGACGGCGAATGTATAGTTCGTTTCCACGAGGAAACTCTATAGCCTATCTGTTTCCGGCTGTAGAATTTCAAGACCCTTTTCTTTGCATTCTTTGCTTTCAATGTTGTTCGTTGAGAGTCATATTCTCCAGACCTCACCTTCTACAGCGTTTGAATTAGTGAATCTACAAGAATCAAACCTTCCGACATATCTGCATCTACTTGAGATAATGCGAAGCTCAAAGTTATAGTATGGCAGCAGCAGTGGTGCTATTCAGCCGGTTCGCAAGAACAGGTTGTTAAAACATTTCGAGTTCGCAGAACCGTTTGTTATACCAAATCATACACACATATAGCCGGAAGGGAAAGAATGTTAGAAACAATTTTTTTTCACAATCAAAAACAATTGTCTTATTTAAAGAACTTTGCTTTGTTCTGTACATACAAGAAGATTAATGGTGGGGTGGGGGAATGATAAATTTTACTTTAAGCTTCTTTGTTTCTAAAAATTCTTATAGCTATAGGATTAAAGATATAATTTCTCACAAGGTACATTCGCGAAGTGTCCCCTCGGGATTCGTGTAAAATTGATTCAAATGCAAAGGTCTCTGCGGCCCAATGTATATTGTGCTAATTTTAGCGGCCCATACCGGTAATTTGTATATTTATGGGTCTTCACAAATCCGGAATTGAATAATAAACTACTATAACGCTAGGACACAAAATTGCTTTTAGTTTCTTTAGATGTAACTGAACATGAATGTGGGCATATGTAAAACAAATTGGATCAAGTGCTGCTTCTCCGACATATGCTACACACCCCGGCCGCCATCTTGGATCCGTCATATTGGATTCAACTTTCTGTTTTTCATATAGGAATAGGTACCAGTGACACATCAAATTCACCTACAATTTTCTCGAAAATTCACTAGTGTAGTGAATTTTTCCGTAGCTTGTACCGTTTGTAAGGTATTACATGTTAAAGTCTTCCCGACACTTCGCCCATAGACACTGCAGAGTAATATCAGTGACGCTTACGTTTTTCATGTTGACAAACAAGTGCTAACTGGAAAAATACAAATGCATCAAGATACTTCAGTGAGTGAGATTTTCAAAGACTTGTGCCAAGGAATGATAGCAGCAAACATTCCTTGGAACAAAGTTCAAGTGCCAAAATACCGTGCTTTTCTGGAGAAGTACTGCAGGCCTCGAATTCCTGACGAATCCACTCTTCGAAATGTTATCTCGAAGTTTGTTATAGGGAAGCTATAGATACCATTAGGGCAGAAATAGGTAGTTCATATATTTGAATTTCTGTGGACGAAACAACACATTTTTTGGGACGTTATGTAGCAAATTTAGTGATTGGAAAGTTAAGTGAAGATGCTCCATCTAAATCCTATCTTATTGCGATTAAATTGCTGGAACGCACGAAACATTCCACGATTGCTCGCTTTGTAAACGATGGTCTTAAAGTGCTGTGGCCGGGAGGAGTACAGGAAGAAAAGTCCTTGTTCTCTATACAGACAGTGCAGCGTACATGTTAAAAGCGGATAGAGCACTTACAGTTTTTTTACCCTCACTTAATTCATTTCACCTGTATGGCTCATGCTCTTCAGCATGTTGCTGAAGAGGTGAGAGACAACTTTTTCGAAGTAAATCAACTAGTTTCTTCCACGAAAACAATGTTTATTAAGGCGCCACAACGTGTTCAAGTTTACAGAGATCAACTGCCAGACGTGCCACTTCCTCCGGAGCCTGTGCTAACGCGATGGGGCACTTGGATACAGGCAGTACATTTCTACAATGAACATTTTCAAAAATAAAAAATAAGCCTGTTGTTCATTCATTTCCATCGGAGTCTGCTGTGTCAGTTGGCATTGCTCAGAAACTGTTTAATGACTCAAAATAGCGCGTGATATCGCATACATAGACAGCAATTTTGGTTGGCTACCTACAAGCATTAAAAAGGTAGAGACTGTTAGGCGGCCTCTTCTGGAATCCATGGAAATCATAGAGGATGCAAAGAGACTGCTGCAAGGTGTGTGTGTGTGGAGATGTAGAAGAAAAAGTTCGAAAGAAACCCGGGTTACGACAGCCTATTGACAGTGTGTGAAATTCTCAGTGGTGAAACAAGAACCCCTCCGTGAAGATATTTCTCCCAACTACATCCCCCTGTTGAAATACGCTCCTGTTAACTTATGTGATGTGGAGAGATCATTCTCTGTGGAGAGATGTGGAGAGATCATTCATACAAGAATATTTTATCCGATCGCCGACAAAATTTTACTTCTGATCATTTGGAAATGTACCCTGTAACCCACTGTGCAACAACACACAGTTGAACTTCAGGTACATCTTTTGTAAGTACTTTATTTCAAATTAAAAGTGTTCATTAGTGGAAATCAGGGTTGGCTGGTTTAAACCAAGGTGGTTTAAACCAGCTGTTTTTTTTTCTTTCTTCAAAAAAACCGACTGTTTAAACCAAAAAAAAAGAAAGAAAGAGAAATGTTCGTAAAAGTGTAAGTGTTCGTAAAATCTTGATGAACACACATTTGTGGGTTATCACGTTTTACTCCCGTATATTATTCGTATTATACTCAGACCTAAATTCCTCATTTATTACTCAAAGATATTATACTTTAAAAGGAACTTCTGTTTTTTTAAAAATTTTATTTTATGAATGTTTCTTATGTGATTTTTTATAGTTTATTATTGATATGCAATTGCAATCAAAGAAAAATTGTAAATATTGTTTCGTTTTAATACTGTTTACTATTGATAAAATACATCGAAATGCCGTATTTTTTGGGGGGGAGGGTCATACAAAACCTACGAGAGGCATTTATTGAAATCAGAAGTATGTTTGGTATATATTTATGTATAAATGGGTCAGAGCCAAAGTTGACTCAAATTCGTATCTTTATTCGCTTTTCTTACTGATATGCAAGTTAAGTCGTCGTATTTCTTTAACTTGGAATAATGAAAATCTTAGTGAACTAACTTGGACTAAATTAGTTCTTCTGTATTCTGCAGTATTTTGAAATTGTCCATATGTAATTCTGTATAATAGCTTCAATTGTGTGCAACTGTTTTATCTTTTTGTCCTTCTGAAATGACTCTTGACAATTATATTAACAAGTACGTAAAGATGAGTATAACGTATTTTTCTATCAGGAGTCCTTCGTGAGTGAGTCGGCAGACGTATTGCTTTTGTGGCCACTTAGTCCTGGTTTCGAGTTCAAGTGGAGGGCATTTTCTCTTGGGTGTAAGCCGAGAAGCGGTTTGGATTTCGCTTTAAGTTTATGTGACCCTTCCAGCATAACCCAATTGTTGCATAATAAGACCAAGGCAAAACAAACTTATTTCTGGCCATGTATAATATAAATACATACAGCAGATTATTAAACCGTAAAAAGCTGGTTTAAACCCCCCCCAAAAAAAACTGGTTTAAACAATAAAAACCGGTTTTTTTGTTTTTTCAATAAAAACCATGGTTTTTGCCAACCCTGGTGGAAATATTCTTCAATCTTAATTTAGCTGGTATTGTTTAACAGATATAGGACTGCTTTTCCCTGCATGAAGTAAATATATATAAAACAATACGTTTCGTCGTAAGTTGTTTTTAGTATTTAAATTTGTATATTGCGTACAATTCATTCAAGATTGGGCCGTGGTGACGGATGCCCATTTAGTATAAAACGTTCTAGATTTGAAACGGGACCACACCACAGCACATGAGATTTCTGACGTACAAATGCCGTATTGCATTGCTTTTCTCGGGGCTTTCCTGTTTCTCTTTAGCCGATTCACATCTTCCTTCATTCGTGTCTGATTTTTATTATCCTGCAATCAGTCACGTGAGTGACGTATGGCTATCTCAGCTGTTCAATCATTTCCCTTCTTGGGGGGGACTTGCATTAAGCAGGATAAAGTGTAGTAGATTTTTCTTTTTATTTTCATAATTCGTTTAAATATTGCATACTCATACGCGTGAAAATATTACGTTTTCATAAATATGTAACATATGTAATATTACATATTCTTATATAATTTGTTACATATTTAAAGGTGATATTACATAAGAATCCGGACTCTAAGTATCACAAGTTTCAGATTTGGTTTAATACGGCATAATAATATAAACTAGCTGAACCTGCGCTCTCTACACAGCGCATCATTCGCATATAAGCATAAATCTCCTTCTCATTCCTCACAACGTATGTACATGTCCCTTTACAGACACAAGTGAAAGACGTCTTGATTTTAAAAAATCGGCAAGGGTTATCATAAAGGGGAATTTTTTTCGATTATTTTTTCTCAATATCTCGCACCGTTTGCAAGATTTAAGCCTACTTCCGGTTGGAGTTTCTAATTCATGTATGACCAGTGTTTTCTTTCTTCTTGCATGCAGTATGTAATAAGCAAATACAATACATATACAATTAATTATAATGTCAGTTATATATGGTGTTCATTGTGCAAAATACTCAAAAAATAAAGATTTATCTTAAGACTCGAGAAATGATTATCCTTCCTTTTTCACTATTATTTGGCCATGGAACAAACGCCTGAGACATATACAACCCCAATATACAACATTGTGGTGTTGGAATGTATAACGCATAGGATATACTTTAGATTTTTTTTTTAAATTTCAGCGCTTCCAGCGTACCCCCCAAAAAAGTAAGAAAGAAATAATGGCCATGTGTTCTTTAAATATTCAATTAGAACTGGACAATCTACGCAAAATTTCCAATCGATCAGTGAAAACGTCGTCTTTCTAGTGCCTGTAGTTTCCGAGATCTCACTGTCGAAAGGAAGGCCACAAACATATAAACAGAGTTTAAAAGAACTCGGAAGATGGAAGCACAACTCACATGCATTGATTTTAGAGAAGGCTTATTAAAATACAAAGGCTTTGGACAATAATTTTATATCATAAACTTTATGAAAAAGATATAGTTAACTAATTTAGACTATTTAAAGTACAAATACTTAAAATGTTTGTCTCCGTTAAACGTGAAATCACACATAACCGTAAATGAAAGATTTTAAAGCTAAAGTTATAAGTTGGAGCTCAGGCGCTTTTAATTACTATTGTAGCATTTTAATAGATAGATAGCTGTTTGGTAAATAATAACGCTGTAATAATAATAATACCAAATTATTTAATTGATGCCATACGTTTGTTCTATGTCGCTATAATTAATTGAAATTAATTACTTAGTGTACGAGGACTTCTTTCGTCCAACACAATTGTAATGTTTTACTGCAGTGCATGCATGCTATTTGTAAGCAAACATTTCTTATTTTAGTATCACTATCAACATCGAAGTGAATGAGAATGTGACTGATTTTGCTTTTTTTTTTTCGTCAAAAACAAAGAAGATAACCAGATAAGGGACATAGGTTAAAAGGAACGTTCAGATGGTAAGGTCAATGCATGGACCTTACAGATTTCGATGAATTAGAACTTGCTGTTCTACGAACAAAAACGAGCCTGGAGCTTTTTTACTCGGAACGCAGACTATTGCGACATACGGTATTCTTACGTTGGTAACTCTGTAGTCGAGCGAAGTTTTGGTAGTAGTTTCACTTGTGGCCACTATCAACTCACCGTTTGTCAACCTATAGCAGTATCTCACTGTTTGGAGGGGCCTGGGCCCCCAGGGCCCTCCCTTGGCTCCACCACTGAGAAGGACATCACGTACAAACGTAGGAAGATGTTACCTTTCAAATCCACACTACGTTATGTCGTTATAACTGCTAACTTATTTCACTATATCACCAACTTTTAACACACACATACACACACTGTATATTATATATATATATATATATATATATATATATATATATATATATATATATATATATATATATATATATATATATATATATATATATTGCAATTTCTTGCCCATATTCGTTGTCAAAGCATTAGGTTGGATGATGAAAACATTCACTTTCTTTGAGTGTTTCTAGATGAGAAAGATCAGTCGTTCTTTGCTGCTGATGCTGTTTTACCAGAACATTGGCAACGTGTGATCGATCAGTATGAAGAGTATCTTAAATAGTTTTTTTAATTTACGATGGCTGCTTACTTTACATGGACTTCTACGAACTTTCTGGACAACTTGCTATATCAAATGATTGGAAGCCTATTTCTCTCGCTCCAATTACTATCACACAAGACTGGGAAACTAATAATTTATTTCCTTTAAAGAACTCAACCTGAATGTATACTTTAAAAAAAAAAAAAAAAAAAAAAAAAAAAAAAAAAAAAAAGTAGCATTCATTTACGCTCTGCAATTATTTTAACAATGACAGGAAACTACACACAAGAGAGTAGTAATCCTGTAACCATGTAGGAATCTTATTACGTATTGAAATCTAGTAACACGCTCATTTCGCGCTTCACACAAATACCCTTGTGAAAACTAATCTAACCATCAACAACCCGTATGGCTGTAGTAACGTGATATTTATACGTTCAAGTATACTCACAACTTCCTTAATAAATTCAAATATTTGACACCTCCATTTTTTAAAGATCTCATTTTTATTTTAATAAACGCAGAGGTTTCGATTACAAAGCACAGAAATTTTCATAAACTCGACTCTCTTTATGAAACCGTCCACGATCTTCGCTCCTATTTCAATTCCTGCGTCGTCTATATCATAACCTGAATACCAGCAATGCAGGAACTATTCTCTTCTTTATTTCCTTTTCATTCCTCAACAATTCTGTGACTAAACTGCGCAACGCTTTTATATTCTCTCTCTCGGTTTGCAATCCTCTCTAACATTACAAAGTACGAAACAGGGACAAATATTAAATAATAAAAATGAATTCCTGTACAGAACACACGATTTTCGATTTACGATCTTCGAATGGTCCTTACCATGGAATTACGTCTGCTCTAGTTATCAATATTTCTTAAAATACGGAAATATTTCCGTATAATCAGTTTGTATACATGCAAAACTTACGTATTTCTTGGTATGGTTGTGTACTAATTATTATCTAGGCTAAAAATGAATTTAGGCAGCAACATCTCTGGTATTGAACCATACTAAAAGGAACCAGGAATACGACCAGGGACCTCCTTTCATTTAATCTGAATTATTATTATTATTATTATTATTATTATTATTATTATTATTATTATTATTATTATTATTATTATTATTATTATATACCAGGGGACCATTCAATGTAAACGACAGATATCTTAATGTAACTATATCGATGAAGTTTCATGGATATTTTAAAGTAGTAATTTACTATGATAATAAATATATGATATTTTCTTTCGGACTTTCTTTTGGAATGTTAATATATTAAAATGTAACTTCAATATGTCCATGAAACTCCCATCATCGGTACAGCAGCACAAATGTATTTACCATTTACATTGAACCACTGTACTTCCCTCCCTTTAAAAAAAAAAAAAAAAAAAAAATCCTCAACCCGCTATATACAGTATAGCAAAAAGTGCTTATCGTTCATGTTAAATTCAAGTTCTTAACTACCTTCCTTACTTCCACTCCCTCTTAAGGTTTATCCAAAGCTTTGTTTAAGCAGCACGATGTCCTTTTTATTATAGCTGTCTAATACATCTAAGCTGCAACTATAATCAGTGCGAGACAAATAGTTCAGTACTACAGCTCTTATTTCTGATGCGAAAAGGCTCAAGTTTGATCTCAGGTTTTGTGAGTTTGAGACGTTCAGAACAGGAAAAAATTTCTGTAAGTGGGTTTTCACGCTTGCAGTCTGCTGTCAATTTGCTTCCACTCTCTTCATTCCATTCGTCCTTCCATTATTATTTACTGATATTCATGATCAACTTTCGAACATGCAATCTTAAATCTGGTAGTCATTCCTCATGAAACAGTGGTCGAGCATACTGAAATCATAAAGCACAGAAAAACCATTTTGCTCTATAGAGAGTAACGAAGAAACAGGAATGAACATTTATATATATATATATATATATATATATATATATATATATATATATATATATATATATATATATATATATATATATATATATATATATATACACGAGGGTCACTACGAAAGTTTTGAGATACGCATTGTTGTGGCACAGTATTTGAATTCTAACAATTGCGTTCGGTAGTCGTATCCAGAGCGAAGAAGCGAAGCAAGTTTCAACTCGCCTCGCTTATCGGCGTGGCCGTATCGCCTTCACTTGTTTGTTGATGTGAGCAGTATTCGGCTGTCTAGAATGGAGCTCGAAAGGGAACATTTTCGGGCAATGATCCTTTACGATTTCAAAAGTGGTTTGAACGAGACACAAACCCTTGACCGTTTGCAAGGGGCATTTGGGGTCCTTGCTCCTTCCCGTGCAACAATTTTTCGGTGGTTTGGTGAATTCAGAAGAGGCCGGACATCGCTTAAACATGAAGAGAGAGCTTGACGTCCGGCAACAGCTGTGTCACATGAAAACATTGCCGCTGTGGAACAAATGATTCGAGAAAATCCTCGAACAACTTTCAAGGACATTGAATCTACAGTGAACATTGGATCGCCTGCAGTAACAAAAATTCATGATTATCTTCGGCTCAGGAAAGTTTCATCTCGTTGAGTGCCTCTCACACTGACTGAATAGCAGAAGCGCATGCGTATGGAACGGTGTGAAGAAATGCTTGCAAGATTTGGTGGAGGCAATTCTCGACGCGTCTCTGACATTGTTACTGGTGATGAGACTTGGATCTATCAATTTGACCCTGAAAATAAACGCCAGTCTACAGTTTGGATCTTTCCAGATGAAAATCCACCCACGAAACTGAAGCGACCGCGAAATGTGGGGAAGAAGATGGTCGCAATTTTCTTCTGCAAATCTGGCCATGTTGCAACTGTTCCACTTGAAGAACAAAGGACTGTCACTGTTCAGTGCTACACCACTGTTTGCCTAACAAAAGTGTTCCAGAAGCTTCGGGAACGGCGTCCAAGAACTGGATTGCGTGGGATCCTGCTTCACCATGACAACGCGTTTCTGAACGTGCACCACACATGTCCGCGAAAAGCTCACTCTCCGATGAAGACGATCCCTGTCACATCTGCGCCAAAAGAACTTGTTTGTGAGAAGATTCCCGTTTCTTTCTCGTGTGAAGCGCAGTTCGTATATTTTGTTCCAATTGTGGTTTCATGGAGCAACTTATCGTTTTGTCATATACTGTACAAATCCCCACTTTACCATCGGTTGTAAAAGCATCATCTACAGTAACCCACGATTTTAACTTAGATGCTAGCAGTGATGCAACTGGTGCCATGACGAAATATCAATACACAAAACCTCAATCCACGATAACCACTCCACAAGATATCTGTTCGTATAGACACATTTTCCACAATACGGCTACTTTTGTATCAGACAGCAAGGAGGGATGAAACTGGCAGAGTGTCTTTCCTTGAAAGAGTGACGAAATGAACTGCCTCAAGCAGTGAAATCTTTAATGCCAGACTTCTAAAATTAGGTTCGACATTCTGCTCGCCCCCCCCTCCTAAAGCTTGGAATGCAATACAGGGCAGGGCAAATTTCTCGGAAATTTCAGTAATATTTTTGCAAGTTGTTTTCTATTCCTTATAATATCCACAAGTAAAAAATAGTGAGGAATTACAAGAAACTAATAAAATATTTGATTTTATGTAAAATGCCTGAAAATATGTAATATTGAGTAAAATATGTAAAACAAAACCTAGGTATAATGATCTTGTTCACGTGATTCATGAAGATTTGAACTTTTTCCGGAACTACATGCAAATGAAAAAATATATAATTACATATAAACCGTTCTCTATTTACACCCTTAAATTCAACTACCTGTTCTATCTGTAACATTGTCAAATTTAGCCACCCGGTGTGCTCCTCCGGCTTGAAAATTTTAATGTTCTACTCACCGATTTTACTTGTTCACTAACCTCGTATATGTCTCCCATTTCGTACTTACGAACCTCTGACGATCTGAGAAATTTTCTGGACATAGCTCTTATCAACTGATACAAAAGATACTTTTGTGATTAAACTTAAGCAAATCATGTGCTTGAGCTCTCCATCAAATCTCATTATTAAGATTCAATAATAATGAACAATATAACGAGAATGAAAAGCAGTCAGATTAGATCAGTCATTTTTAATTGAATGCTATGTACTGTTACAGTTTGCTGCTTGCCTTCTCAGTGAAAGCAGGAGGAGCTGGCAGGTATCTTGACGATAAACGGTAGTAATGACAGGCGAACAAGAACATCAATAACGTAGTCAATGGTTCTGCAGGCGTACTGCTTTGTAGATAAACATCTATATGTACACTGCCAACATTTGTTGTCCTACCTCATCTTTTCTCTCCTTTCCTTATTGTGTTTCTTCCTGCTTTTGTCATATTGTAAAACCCTAGCTGAAAATCGCATCTCAACGCAAAAAATTGTGTCACAATTAAGTTCGTATTTGGGTACGCTGTGTAAATTTTGAAATTATGAGTCATATGGATCAATGTGAGAACGCTCACAAAGGGTGCGAACGCTTATAGAGCATGTGAGCTTGTGAGCATTGTGTTCGGAGGATTTCTTAGATTTATCTCGCTTATATATATAAAAAAAAAAAATTTAAAAAAAAACAACTTAGATTTCTCGGCTTTCAGCATCTATGGCCATTTAGCCCGTCACGTATGAGGGATAACGTCCCTCGGCGAGCACATTATCCGGGGAGAGAGAAGGAAGAAATCGGCCTAGGACCTGTAAGTTAGGTACCACCCCACCATTCGCCTGGTGTGAATGAGGGAAACCTCACTCAGGAATCGGGATGGCTGGCCTGAAAAAGCTTTTTACACGTTTTCAACCGAGTGCCCCCCCCCCCAAAAAAAAAAACAAGGGTATTACACATAAGAGTATACGCCCTTTACACAAAATGGTATTATTATTTATTCATAATTTAATTCACTACTGTTTTTCTTTATTACGAAGAAGATATAGCACAACTGTCAAGTAAAAAGGTAGCAATAGTAGTAGCAGAATAAGTAAATACTGACACCATCAGCGTGATGTGAAATTATACAAATTAAGAGGTAAATACAAGTATGCTCCAGCTTGGTTAAGTATCATAACCAATAATAGTAAACAAAGATTATAACACTAACTTCTGGGTCTTATACAAGCACGATACAGAAGATATGTAATTGAAATTACATGCAATATTCGCAATTTAATAAACGTGTCAATTGAATGTCATCCCTTGGATTAAAACCTATGTACTAACATAAACGAAGAAAAATGAGGACAAGATGTTGAAAGGAAGTCAGCTTGTGGGCGGTAATCGACTTTATGCCTCATTCGTTCGCTTAAATCTGTGTTATGTCAAGATTATTACTGGCTCTTGCCCAAACATTCCGACGTAGGTGGAGTCAGCACTGTTCTTGGCAATAACAGCCATCACTCTTCCTTTAAGTCTCATCATGCTCTTACAACCTTGAGCCACAGCACTCTTCTTTAACTATTAATTTTTGGACTTAGTATTATTCGTGTGTTTGTCCTGGCATTTAGTCTAAGTAAATTCGTTTCTGAATGAATTCAAAATTCAATGAAGCAAGTAAAACAGTGGAAATATCACGGATATGTTACGTAACTCTGGGAAAGCTACTCTTGTGCGCACAGGAGTTGAACCAAAAGATACCGATGTAAGTTACTAATTGCGCACGCTTCATTCAGGCTATTTTTAAACTACCATTCCGATCCGGGGACAGGTAACAACGTGAAGTACGTATATATATATATATAACTATAATACAAACAAGTCTAAATATTTTTTTTGCGTTGGTTACTGTTTGGTTTACCACAACAAAGAAAAGGCCTTTAAAAGATTCCTTACAAAATTTGTACAAGCTCTAGTTGGACTTTGCAACTTCATAAACTGCTATATTACCTAGTAAAGTAGCCTTGCCCGTGTAAATCCAGAAAAAAATATCACTGGAAAGAGAAAAGAATTCTCCATATGTGTGTATAAGAGACTAAGCCAAATTCAAACTTGTACGAAAGTTATGAACTTGAGTATTCTGAGGTATCTCAAGAAACCACCAATATGCTTAAACTTTTAATTCAGTTATCCCAAAAATGTATTTTGACTCAACACCCTTTCCACAAGCACCTGAGATTATTAGTTACAAGCTATGTGATTTTTCCCACAATCTGTTATTAATATAAACTCTGAAAATTTAAGACTTCACTTCAGTTGAGGCAACTAGCAAGTATGAAGAAACTGTATTGTGTGTTCTGCATTTAAATGTTTTTTCTTTCTTTTTTAAGAATAGTTTTTGTACATCTGAATTTAAAAAAAAAAAACGTTTTCTACGTGACGTAAATTTAGAGATGCAAGGGCTCGAGAAAAAACCCGGCTTTTAAAAAAAAATCGGTTTTTTCTGCTTCGTTTTTTTTGCTTGGGAAATTTTGGGCTTTTTTCAAAATTGTGCTTTAAATTGATAAAGCAGATTTTGTTTCGCTTCTCTATAACACAAAAAGTCATTTAATTAGTGGTTGATGCCGATAATAATATAAAACCTCGAAAATAAACCTTGAACTTCGAAACGATATTTCAAATAATTTTACTTCAACATTTTTACATTATGAATTCCAAAGGATTAACCAATGTATATAATAAAAAAAAATAATAACCTCCTATATACAAAGGCAAGCAGAGTTGGCAAGAACCATGGTTGTTTCTGAAAATGCCAAAAACCCGTTTTTTGGGGGGAGTTTAAACCAGGTTTTTTGGGTTTAGATATTTTGCTCTATGTATTTATATTACATATTCACAGAAATAAATTTGTTTCGCCTTGGTGTTATTATGCAACAACGGGTTTATGCTGGAAGAGGTCCCATAAGCTTAAAGAAGTTCGGTCAGTAAATTTCTTAAATTGAGAAACTCCCGCACTAGCCATCGGGAAAATCCCGTAATTATTTTAAATGTACAACAATAACGGGAAAATCCTGTTATTGCTTTCCATGTAAAATTTAAAGGTCAACGTACGATAATCAGTACGCTAAAACTGAGGTATTAAATTACAAATTTAGTATGTAGATATCATTGAAAGTCCAATCCAAGCTAATGTTGGAAGCTACGCAGGCAATCGATAAATTTTGCCAATTTGTAGCAATATATTTAAGCAACCTTGGCTTCTTTATAAAACAACAGGCATGCAGAAATATACAATTTGCTTTCGCTTCGTATGTTTAGGCTTAACATCCTTACGTAATACCGAGGTTATCAAGGAGAAGACTTTCGCTTAAAGTGACATCCGAATCGCTACACATGAAAGAAGGGTTGTGGTTCGACCGAGAATTGAACATGGGACACCTTGATTAAGAGGTGAAAAGGAAATAAGACTAATGCAGATGGTTTGACATGTGGAAACGTCACCATGAAAGTTCACACGATTCGCATTTTTGTTCTTTTTATTTTTTTGGTTTAAACCAGCTATTTAAAAAAAAAAAAGCTGGTGCAAACGAGCAATCCTAAAAGTAAAAACTTCTTTTAAAAAAATATACAAATAATTAGCAAAATTGTATGTAGTATTATTATTTCAAAATATTCCAAACCCTCTTTTTGAAACAAAATTAAAATTAAATATAAGAGAAATACTTAGATTTATATGATACACTTAAAGGCTGCACATCTAGAAGTTTTGGTTCTGTATATTCTTGAAATTCTACAGTTAAGTTTTATATAACCACCATCACGGTTTACCCAATCCTCAACTTTTTTGAATTTTTAACAAGAGGGATTCAACATATCATTACGGAATTCCCTCCCCCCTACCAAAAAAAAAAAGGACTACGAAATATATTTAAACTAAATACAACTGCACAACAAACATGACTGAGTGGTTAGCTTTTGCGCTTCTATCGGGAAGTCCGGGCTTCGACCATTCTGACAAAGCTTTTCTTCATTCCATCTGTGAATGTAGAAATAGTGCGTGCACTGGCCGACTAGGAGTGTAGGAGTTGGCCGATTTTTTTTCTTATTGTTTTTAAATCGTTATTATTACTAATTAGCAGCAGTGACGGTTTTGCGAAGGTTAGGGGATCGGTCTTTCGGACTGAAGCCTGTTCTCCAAAGTTGCGGAATGTCTAAAACGAACGAAATATCTATTAATTCTGCCTTTACTCATAAACTTTAAGTTCCCGTCAAATAAAAATTACGAATGTTTAGAAAAACTAAACATTAGTAAGAAAAACCCCTCCCAAAATACTTTTCTAAATTCGCCACTGATTCTCAGCATAAAATGATCTTCAAGGTTGTATCTGGAAGATTATTGCTAAATATATAAGCGAAACGAAATATTAGTTATGCCTGTACTCATAAACTTCAAGCACCTCCAAATAAAATTAGGACTTTTTAGAAAACGAAACAATCAGAGAAACCCTTCCCAAAGTACTTTTCTAAATCCGCTACTGATTATTTGTATAAATTGGTATTCAAGGTTGTATCCGGAAAATTATTGCTAAATCACTGCACAACTACAGTGCAACAGAGATGTGGAAGTACGGTTTGACGGACATATTGAAAAACGTATGCTTTGACGGATATATAGAAAAACGTAAGTTTAACTTTTGTGCTAGAAGCTAGAGTACTAAGCTCTTAGAAATGAAACACGGATGACAAACTAAAATGATCTAGAGAAGGAAAAAATGTCGATAACTCAAAAGTTAAAATAAAGTTAAATAGCCTGTAAAATTGCCCTCAAATACTACATTCTTCATGTTAGCTTTAATTCGTAGAACATGTGCTCCATCCATCTTGATGGTGAATTACAGAGCTAAATATGGCATTTAGGTCATGGAATTCTTATCTAACTATAGAATATACTATAAGAAAGCTATTTAGATAGAAAAATCATGAAAATGAAAAAAGCCAAAATTTCCAAAATTCTCGTTTTTTTCCCAAAAAAGCCGGCTTTTTTGTATCTCTACGTAAATTACATGTCAATGATTTTCTACGAAGAAAACCAAGACAAAAATTCGGCCAGATTTTGAGTACAGTGGACTCTTTTTAATTCGAAGTCCAAAGGGACACGAAAAAACTTCGAATTATCCAAAATTCGAATTATCCAACAACATTCATTTTCACATATATAACAACAAACAAACCAAAGCACTGTGCAACAAAAACATATTCATATGGTGTAGACTTTACCTTTAAAGCTGCTTATTATTTGCGTGATCGAATACCGCAAACTAACAAACGACATTGACTCCACATAATTAAAACTACGTGTACAATGGAAAATATATTAACGTACAACACTACAACATACATTGAATAGCCCTAACAATTAAACACCAGTAACAATTTGAATATTCTGTTCTCACTTTTAAGAAGTCGTAAACCTCATTTGTTTAAATTTGATTATTTTTGTACGGTCAAGAAATCTTGAACTTCATGTATTGCGTGGAATACGATATTAATAACATTTGGTTGACTTTATCAATAATTCATCTTAAATTTTTAATCAATTCTGAAACAAGATGAGATTGGCACAAGTTCTCTATCTTTACTTCTTCCCCAACTTACCTTCATCTTTATCATTACATAGATTTTCTATTTATTTTTTGTACTACTCTTCCCTATGGCTGCATCTGGATAACTGAAAACACGTTAAAACTATTTCTCTCTTTACATCTGTCCAATATTAAAAATTTTCAACTCTATTTACTTCGAATTATCCAAGACATAGGTTCAAAAGTTCGATTTATCCACGATTTTTTACTATTGTTTTCAATACAGTTTTCAAGGGGAATGGACTTCTGTTCGAATTATCCAATATTTCGAATTATCCAAGTTCGAATTAACGAGACTCCACTGTATATTCTAAACACTTTCGTCTTGCTGAATTGGTCCTATACGCATTTGCTTATTCGATGCAGCATTATTGATTTACCTACGAGTGTATGTGCATATATTTGCATCATCATCTTTACACTATGATACAATAAACACAACACATATTCATGAAATGTGCTGAAGGTATAATGGGCAGATCTTCTGCTCGGAGTTCAATTCCCAATACCAGCGCCACGGTTAGAAAGAGGTGCTCATTCGCCCTAAGTGCTCGGGCACAATTTCCGGGCACCTTCCCTAAAAAGTAGTAGAGGAGATCGGAGTTGGTAGAAAGAAAATCAAAATTATTTTTCTCTAGACTAAATTTTGTTTTTAAAAGTAACATTGGCGCATAATTAAAGTTAGGTGGTGTTCTTTTCAATGAAAACTTGCCCACTCCCTAAAAAATCTCATGCACACAACCTGTGCTCTAAAACTGCCTGTAAGCAATCTTGTCTACAGGAATCTTTTTACTGGCCGGTGAATGACGTAGGAGAGTGCTTTTACGATAAGAGAAATAACAGAATGAACAAATGGAGCAAACGATGGTGAGAGACGAGGCAGGGAAAAGGAATAAAAATGTTGGTAGTGTAGGACTGGTTGTAGATTCATGAGTAGTATGTTTGCAAAATCATGTATTACTCGATCAAAATTATTATTTGCCTTTCTCTAAATTAGATCGGTCAAACGGAAAATGATTGTGTTGGGAATAGTAGGAGAAAAAAAATTAGGAGTAATCAAAAAGAGAAATGGTTGGGATATTGATTTAAAAGAAACTGTATCACGACAAACGTGTTAGAAGGTATGGAGGAAGAAATAAAGAAAGATGGGAAAATAGTGTTAATTGGATGGTATTATGAAACAAAATTGTTATGTTAAGAGGTTACCGGAGGATCATGGTGCATAGAAATTTCTCAGTTTGCAGCTGCCAAGAATTCCAGTGGTGATGATGTTGATCGACTTCAGTAATGCCAGGTTTCCTATCTGGTCTTTATTTTCATGTAGGTAACACTCCACTCTTTCATTTCACCAATTATCTAATTTTCTTCCTAAATAGTCATGTTCATTTTACATGTAGACACCTACATTTGAACATCAAATTACATACTTCTCATTGTTGGAACAAAGTATGAGCAATAGGGACGGCTGGCACTATATGTTGCATGGTCGTATAACCGTATATATTTTAACACTAAAGAATTTGTTAAGTATAGACCTTACCTTTAAGGTAATCCGCACAGAAAGAAATCAAGGCATTTCAAATCGGGTGAATGTGTGTATGGGGGAGGGGAGTTATAATCTTTGAGAGATAATACGCTCGTTAAAAAAAAAAAAAAAAAAAAAACGCATTACCTGCACTGTCTTGCTGCATTCAGCAATCATGTTCATCCTCGTGACAAAGCGAAATGAACTGTGTAATGGTATCTTGGAATCAAAGACTGTTCACTGTAGTTTCAAAGAAAATAGGTCCCATTATACGACGTGATATTACACATCTAACTACTATTTTGTGAGAGAGTAACGAGGTTTCGTGTAACTCATGTGGATTTTTAGTTAACAAAATTCGAGTATTTTGACTTTTCACCTAGCCATCAAGGTAAAACCACGCCTCATCAATGAAGAAAACACGGTCATGTTCAGCAATTCCATGGTAGTCAACAAATGAACAAAATGATGTAGAATACTAAGTGCCTATCTTTATCGAACACCTTCAATTCCTGAATACTGTGAACATGATATGCACGAAAGCGTAACCTCTTCATCGCTTTCAGAGCATTTCCATATAAAATGTGAGAGTATGCTGATTCCTCCTGAAGTTTTCTCAGAGCGAAGGCTGCATCACATTTTTAACCTGAGCCAGTTTCGCATCAGGGTCAATCCATGCAAGTAATCGAGAAAAAAGAAAAATTGATGCTCGATCTTTT
Source organism: Thermobia domestica (assembly GCF_964235325.1). Lineage (NCBI taxonomy): Eukaryota > Metazoa > Arthropoda > Insecta > Zygentoma > Lepismatidae > Thermobia > Thermobia domestica. The sequence goes on from NC_137469.1 coordinate 78,235,215, forward strand.
AAAAAAAATCTAATTTTTTTTCTTGAATGTTTATCCTATATCAGGGTACTTAAAAACTACAATTAATTATTTTTTTTTTACAACATCCCATGGCGACGCAACAGCTGCCGCCATTTTGCGTTTTTTTTTATTTTTATTTTAGGCGCTTACGTTGTTTTGAATAGCTCTATCTCAGCATGTATTTGCCCTAACAAATTGAAAATTGCTGGACGTCTCCAACTCATGCAGAGCTAAAACTTTGATCTCTCAACATTTTGCCTAAAACCACTTGAAGGGGGTAAAATCAAGGCCTACAGTAGCAACATTTTTGGACATTGAAAACATGTTTGGAAAGAGGAAACAAGTGACGCAGAGGTCTGAATTTGTGTGTGCATGTAGTCCGGGGCTATAAGTTAATATACCAAAATTTACAGGCTTGTAGCTGCTCCCAAAGGCATGAAAAAAGTCGTAAAGTTGGGGAATTATACCAATTTAGCGTATTTCACTGTCCAATATCTCCAATGGGTCTGGATAAAAAAAAAAAATCTGGTATTTTGAGAGTAGTTAGTCCTTTAGTATACCATAACACACAACAAAGCGCGTTTTGTGTTTTTGAGCAGAAGGGAATCAAAGTACTAAGTGATGACGTCATAATCTAGGTGTTTTGTTCATAAAATCTACTGGAAAATTGTTGCTGTGAAGTAAATGTTTATTCTTCTTTTAACTGTCAACTCATGCAGGAGACTGTTGTCCTTTCTTTTGATCTACATTCTCAAGGCAGTGAATACTTACTCGCTGTAAACACTGACTAATTTCCAATAGATTTTATGAACAAAACACCTCCTAGAGTATGACGTCATCACTTAGTACTTTGTACCCCTTCTGCTCAAAAACACAAAACGCGGTTTGTTGTGTGTTATGGCATACTAAACGACTAACTATTCCCAAAATTTCAGATTTTCTATCCAGGTCCATTGGAGATACTGGACAGTGAAATATGCTAAATTGGCATAATTCCCCAAAGTTACGATTTTTTTTCAGGACTTTGCGAGCAGTTAGTCTGTAAATTTTTGTGTATTAACTTATGCCCCTGGACTACATGCACACACAAATTCAAACCTCTACGTCACTTGTTTACTCTTCCCAATCATGTTTTCAATGTTCAAAAGTGTTGCTACTGCAGACCCTGATTTCACCCCCTTCAAGTGGTTTTACGCAAAAATGTTAAGAGAAAGTTTTAGCTCTGCATGAGTTGGAGACGTCCAGCAATTTTCAATTTGTTAGGATAAATACATGCTGAGATATTCAAAACAACGTAAACGCCTAAAATCGAAAAGACGCAAAATGTCGGCAGCCGTTGCGTCGCCATGGGATGTTGTAAAAAAAAAAATAATAATAATAATAATTGTGGTTTTTAAGTACCCTGATATAGGATAAACATTCATGAAAAAAATAATTTTTTGGAGATGGTCGAGCGGCACATGCTTGATCACTTAGAATGGATTTACTCATCAATCAAAATGGGCAATCTCTCGGTTCTCTTCTTGTCTGCAACAAATCTGCAGTCTCTAAAACGAACGATTAATCTCATAATAGTTGGAATTTTAGGCACTACCGCACGCACGTGTAAGAATCTGTAACACGTGCAAAAGATTATCCACTAGCAAAAATCATGTTCAACAATTAAAAAAAAAATCTACTTTTGAGAAAATAACATATTCACCAAGGAATACACAAAGCACTAATGCAAGCGTCCTGTGCTCAATACACATCTCAAGGGCGTCTAGGTGAGTTGTTACATTTGGGTGTGTGCGACTATTGGATTGCATGATATACATCTTTACTTTTACACTATTTTAATTTTTATTATTATTATTATTATTATTATTATTATTATTATTATTATTATTATTATTATTATTGCTAGTAGTAGTAAGAAAAATCAAACAACTGCGATGTCGTGGGCGTTTAGTAGTGTGTGTTCAGTGAAAAAAGTTTGAGAACCACCATCTTAAATCACACGTGTCTCTCTAAAGGTTTCCCAGTAAAGATCTCAATATTTTAATGTAAGTAGTTCACAGCAAACCAAAACAGCATGATACGTAATAAAATGCAGTTGAGTTCGTTCTTCTAGCCGCTACTTTAACTTAGATTTTAGGGGAATTGTTATACTGGTAACACTGTAATTTCTATGCATGGCAACACTGAACATCCTTCGGATTTATATTTTCTGTTGTAAAATAACATGATCTATGATTGTGGTAAGTTGCATTACCTCCTTTCACTTATGAATAAACAAGCAAAAGAAAAAAGGTAAATTTTGTATTATTTTTAGTAAGGCAGACTCCTAAAGTCCCTTTAGCCGTTAATACGTTAACGAATTGACTCCACTAACGAACTTAGTTGAGGCAGGGATAAAAGTTAGGGGGAATGCGGGGGGATGCCGTCCTCCCACTTCCAAAATATATTTATAGCGTCACCCACATTTCCTACAAAAACACAATGGGCGAATATAAGCACGGGGGACGGCTTGACGTCATGTGTCCCCCTACCTTTTCAAACCCACTTTTCACCCTGAGTTGAGGTAATTGCTGTAGCTATCCGCTGCGGAAAAAAAATTAAAAAGTCGTTAATATGATGGGAAATGGGCTATAGATCGCCACCTTTAAAAACGCAGTTATCCGTTAATGTGTTAACGGATTGATTCCATTAACGAACTCGGCCTAGACAATCGCTCCAGCTATCTATTGTAAAAAAAAAAAAAAAAAAAAAAAAAAAAAAAAAAAAAAATTTAGAAAATTGCTTATCTGAATGGAGTATGGGCTATAGATAGCCAGTGTTAAATTCGCTGTTATCCTTTAACATGTTAACGGAATACTCCATTAACGAACTCAGCCAAGATAATCATTCTACCTATCTATTACAAAAACAAAATTGAAACATTCGCTTCATATACACGAAATAGGGTATAGATGCCCACTTTTGAAGTCACCGTCATCTATTAGTATGATAAAGGAATGACTCCATCAACAAACTCGGCTGAGATAGTCGCTCTAGCTATTACAAAAATTAGAATTCAGAAATTCGCTTATATGTACAGGATATAGATTATACAAGACGTCTTTAAAATCGCCATCGCCGTTACCTCTTAATGGTAACGAATTGACTCCATTAATGAACTCGGTCATTTGCTCTACATATCCATTGTAAAATAAATAAATAAAAATTGGCTTACATGCTCGTTTCCTGTTAAGTTTTTAACGCAATGACTCCATTAACGAGCTCGAACGAGGAAATTGCTCTTGCTATTTATTGCAAATAAACAAATTTAAAAATTCGAGAGTTATAGTCGAGACGTTCTATTCGTCCCCAACCGGCTTCCTTTGTACTCAAGCAGAAAATTTGCCCTAACCGCCCTCATAAATAACACTCCAAATAAGCCATAAACGGCACGTGTTCGGTGTCGAAGTAATACGTTGTTGCCATCGTTAAACTTTTATTATCGATGGATACATTATATAACAATAACAATAATAATAATAATAATAATAATAATAATAATAATAATAATAATAATAATAATAATAATAATAATAATAATAATAAAACACAACAATCATTAAAGGAATTCAGTATAATAGTATGGACAGGGGCGGTCAAGGACGGATTTCTGGGAGCGGCAAAGAAAGATTGTATTTTTTTTCTCATCAGGCTTTTGCGGCACTGCCTTGCGGGGGGGGAGGACAGGGGCGAACTACTTAACATGTTTGGTTCGTACAAGCGTTATCGTTATGGAAGTTACATAATATTAACAATATGCTATATTTAAGAGTAATATAAGCACATATCATGAAACTAATGATTAATTTCTTTTTTCTTTTCATTACAACGAATTCAAATTAAATTAAATATTTCAGTTTAACGCCCCAGAATTATGCCCTCCAAGCTAAAGGAGACGGAAGGAGGATGCAATGAAAACAAAAGTAACGAAAAAACAACTAGATAAATCTGTCTTTCTGCGAAGACTACTGAAGAACAGTAAGCAAGAGGATGAAAATTGCAACATCGCTTTCTTTTTCAGCAGGTCAACTGGCAGGCCACCCTCAACTGGAAGGACATGTTGAATTATCCCTCCCATGTAACAAAGAAACACGCGGTTTCCTTCAATTGTGTTCCGCTTCCTTTGTAGCCGCGTGGGGATGGTTCGAGCGATTTTACTATATCAAGAGGTATCGTATAGAGAAACGGACGGACGGAAGTACTAACAATAAGTCTTACTGCGTGATTCCAAGAAAGTAGAACAAACGGTCTATATTCTGTTGATCCAACAGATGCACTGTTCGAATCGTAAAGGCGACTTTATCCAACAGATGCATTGTTTGAATCGCAAACGAAACGTTTGGCACTGTGCTCCCAAGTTAACAGCGTAAAGTGACATGATTACTTAAGTCATCCATTAGCAATCTCATTTATCTTCAACTTCTTCCTCGCTCAACCATACGTCATCTCATGACTTGTTCTGAACCATTTAACATCAAAAGAGTAAGCCTTAAGACACCAAAATAAAATTACCCTTGTGTCAGTATAGAGTTTTAAAACTCTGGAACAATCGGGAAAATTGTTGTGCTTCGAGTACTTCGATTAATAGATGAATACGCTACTGAACTCTGGTGCGAGGGATTCCAGGTTCGATCCAAAGCCACTTGAGTTTGTGGTGTACAACATTGTACGTGTGGCTTTTCCGTTTCTTCTTATATTTTCATTCCACCAATTAATTCGCAATCATTCAGTTTTATTAACCATCCGTATCCATTAACCAACAGGGCATATTAAGGAAGTAAAACTGAAATATATCAATTTTGTTAATGATAATGTAGTCTGTAAAAATTGATGTTCGACTTACCGAGAAACCATTTTTTTTTTTTTTTTTTTTTTTAAGCTATTGGAAATAAATGCTTTCAAAACTCCATGGAACAACTTACGATATTCTGATAACCAACCTAACATGGAAACAACATTCATAACTTGCTTCAAATTTCCGCACGTCTGACAACCTAATTCAAATGACAAACTGTTTTATTCGATGTACCTATTTATCATACGTTTTTTTCTTATACAAAGTTTCCTTAATATGAACATGCTAAACCGTCGTTTGTGTCAACCATTGTGGCACATGACAAAGAACGTCCATGACTTGCCTTCTGTGAGATTTGGGTCACACTGACGAAAAGAAAGAAAAAAAAAAAAAGCACACACAACAGATCGACCCGAGACTGATGTAGTCGTTTGACGAACCCCTTTCACCATTAGCCACGTTCACCTGAGAAGTTGGTGACCTCAACCGATCGATCCGCACGAAGAGCAGCAGCAAGGGGAGTTCACGAGAAAGACTTAGCAATAATTGAAGACAGCTGCTAAAAAGGGGCTTCTTGATTTATCACTGGCTCAGTTACGTGAAAAGGAAGAACAGATACACACACCACTTTCAATGTACTTCTACTGTTTGTACCATCTCTTTTAGTTGCGATTGATTTTTATATTATCAATCTATCTTCTTGTAACATGAAATATTACGAACCTGTGGAACTTCTAGAACTTTAGTCTTGCTTTTGTTATTTTCCAAGTTCCGTGTGCAACATAAATCACGAAAAATTCCAACGAACTTCAACGTTCAATAATCTTTCACTAAACCTTTTCATATAGTGTCTGCTAGCGATGCATATCTAATATGACAAATTGTATAAGAAAATTATTATTGTATATATAAATGTATCTATTTGTAGGTGTAGGTATCTGAAACACACTGTGAAATCAGGGAAATATATAATTTTCCTTTTCAAACAACGTACTACTTAATATGTTCAAACTAAGCTGCTAAATTACAATACGTAGCGAACGTTTTCTCTAAACCAAACTGCAATGTGCAAATTCATATCATAAGTAACGCCTCTTTCTAAATAAAACTTTAACTTACCTATGGTATACATATACTTCAGTCATATCTACCATGTATAAGTTTACATCACTCAATTCATCAAACTATAACTTTGGATGCACTTTTTCCTTTGCTCTATCCAGGTCTGAAACGACTGAAAATGTTGTGAGGTCCTGAGCTTAAAATCAACTTCTGGCAAGGTCTTGACTTTCAACAATAGTGTGAAATGCTTGTCACGAAAACGTATCTACAAGTCTAGAAAGTGGAAGGAGAACCAAAATGATATTGGCACAGATTTAATCCAGTTCTGCGATTTTGGAGCACGAGAGATGGAAAATGTTAACTCTGCAAAGATTTGAGTATTTCCCATAGTAATGGCTTGGTACGGTTTCATGTGAAATGTTTCTCCTATGACTTGCAATGTCTAACAGACTCTTTCCTTACTATCTTCCGAGAAATTCATCAACAATGCCATTTTATTTTCTCTCAAATATCGCCATAATTTTGCAGCTGACCTGTAATGGTTATTTTCGTTTTTCTTTCTCTGATGATTGACTTTGATTATACTATCTGCTCAACGGTTGATTATTATAGAAACAGTAAAGAAAGAAATGAAACAAAAAGTTCAATTACTTGCAATTACATAGCAATGAAAAATAGGATACTACAGCGTTGTCTTCACTGATTCTCGTAAGAAATTGGATGATGGCGGTCTACTTCAAAGGAATTATTTGTCGATTGGCCGTAACTGCTAAATTCCCTTCCACAAATTACAGTGAATTTCAGTATTTCTTACTTGTAAAAAGTACTAAGACACGGAAAAGGTATCAACAAGTCGGCATATTAATTAATAGGATTTTCTATTTAACTCAATGGAATTGAAAACATTTTAAGAGATATTCCGAAAAGAAGTACCTATAAAAGATGATAATTTATTAGCTCCCGGCGTAAGCACACGGGACGACAACGTTTGAGAGGTGATCCCTGACATCAAGATAAGACAAAAAGTATAGACCAACCTGGGTGCACAAAAGCTTCCTTTCAGAGTTATAGGCTGCCGAAAACAGGAAATAAAATTTAAAGGTCCATAGTTCCAAAACTATGGTAACTACCGTAGTCGGGTTAAGACCTCACTTATAAACTAGTATGTTCCCTATTCAAATATCCATGTTTCAGAATCCTGCAGTATTTCCGCAACATTTTTTTTTTTATAAAAGTGTGTGTGTGTGTGTGAGAGAGAGAGAGAGGGGGGGGAGCGAGAGAGAGACTATTTTTCTGTTACGACTGGCCGAATCTGAAAGAAATTTTGCTGGGCAAGTGGACAAGTAGCCCCTCGTCTAAGGAATAAAGCTTGCTATTATTTAGTGGCCGAGCATGGCCAGTTCGGTCCACCTCAGCTTGTTTATTAATATCGCCCTGAACAATAGCTCTTTCACAGTGCATACCTATTGTATATAAAGTATACACAGTATTAGAAATCCAACTATACGTCGAACTTCACAGTAAATTTTAGCTGGTATTCGAATGTTGCTACTTAGAATAATCTCTTTGGAAATTATCGTGATAATTATTATGAAGTCATGATCAAAACGAATTGAAATGCGGAAATGTAAAATAAACAGCATACAGATATACAGTGGTAGTTGGTTTTAAAAAGTATCCATACAACTAATATTACAACACATCCATACGGACGATATGATGGCCAGTTTGCCTGCTTCGACCAAGAAACATGTTTCTTCCTATATCAATTCTTGAAATGCACTCAAGGTATGATGCCATTCTCATTAAATTCTAACTTAACAGCACTTACAAGTAATGACAAAATCAATATGTCAATGACAAAATCAATATGTTTTCGCAATCGTGTCTAATAATAAATATGCTCTTCTATATTTTGCAGAAAAAAATAGACAAAATAATACATTACTGATCAGATCTTTCATGTCTTGCCTCTTGTGTTTAATCTCTTAGAGGTGACTACCAGTCTTTTTTCAAAGAAGAAAAAAGTGGGAGCCCTGAAAGCTATACAAGCCTACGATTGAGAATTGAATAACTTATTTGACAAATTATATGTAAATAAAGATTATAAAGCAAATCCGTATTATACATCTTCAGATGCTGTGTTTATATACCACACCCGTCCTAAACGGAAATATCGGCTGTACGCCGCATCCGTCTCTAAATGTTACGAACGCATTAAGTATAAATATCTGTATGTACAGTTTTGTTGAGTATTTTTGTTTGTTTCGAAATTACTTTAGTTCTTTACATTTGGCGCAATCTACTGTTCAATTCTAACAGATTTCGTTCAAACGGTTAACTCATCCGACCTGTCTTTAGTGCGGATGAAAAATTCGTAACTTCTCTACTAGAACTAAATTAATGAGTCTTCCCAGACTTTCGTGACCTTTTTCTGATTTCCTGACTTCTTCGTGTCTTCCGTGACTGATAGACAACCTGTTTCAGAGAAGTACGCGAAATTCAACCATAAGAATGTTCGTTATGATTTACAGAGTACTTTCACATTTCTTTTTAAACGCTACAAAAATAGAAGATACAATTAACATTTTACAACGTAAATTTCTTAGTATTTGCAAAATGCTTTGATCAATAATAATCAATATTTTCAATAATGTATTTTTATTGCTGAGCAGTAGGTCTGTAAGTTTACTGTGATGTCATACGGCTTGCTGACGTATTCCTCAACAACGAGGAATTTCATGAACTTCTTGTTTCGTCACTTCCGTTTTCTCAACGGGAACGGTTATGTATGCACCGTTTTCAGATACAGTACTTCGCATTGCATGTCATTGAGTAACTACGCGAGCATTAAATAATTATTTTTCCTGAACATGTGGTATAAGTAAGATAAGGATTTAATATATTCCCTTGTTATGGTGGGCCAAGTTTCGACATTCAGTGGGACAAAGCTCTAAGCTGACTGGGGCATCTATCCGTTATAGTCAGAAGGATTTAGTTTTACACAAATTATTTTGCTAAAAATTTAAAATTTAAATCTCTTGCCATTGTAGGTATTCTACAACAAACATAATAATAATAATAATAATAATAATAATAATAATAATAATAATAATAATAATAATAATAATAGTTAGATACAAAATCTGTTTGATTTATACTATTTAATTCATCATTATTACTCCCGGAATACTTTATAGTTTTTTTTTTTTTTTTTTTTTTTTTAATTCAACGTGCATCCGGAATACTTAAGCACGAAAAACGCCGTTTGACTATGCAACTTCCCTTACACTTGTCCTTAGGAGGTTGCATATCAATCTGCAATACCCCGTCTCGTGTAATGAAAATCGTTATCTTGTATCCGCATAGAATAATATTGTTTCAGAAAACACACAAAACTGTCATTTGCAAGAAATTTACGATTTCACATGAAAAAATGAAATGAAATCTTTGAGTTTAACGTCCCACGGTTATGCCAGTTAACCTAAAGGAGACGGTGATTATGAGAAATGAATGAAATGGTGGAATGAAGAAAGTGGGAGGAACGGGAGAACCCCGAGAAAACCCACGCACACGGTGTTTGTCCACCACAAAGTTCACTTGGCGGGTGCTGGGATCGAACCCGGGACTCCAAGCACCAGAGGTGAACGCTCTACCACTGGGCCACCGCGGCCCCTAACGATTTCACATAAGTATACGTTAAGTTTATGTACTAAAGTTAATGAAATTATTAATGATATTTACAAGTACAGATAACAATGAGGTGAATAATGCATGTAAATGTTTTCTGAAAGACTAAGTTGTATTATGCCTTGTGATATGAACTGATTTACTTTCATTTAAAATTACACGAGGTGAAAGGCATATGAAGGACATTTTGTCTCCATTATTTTATTAAACGTAAAATATGAATAACTGAAAAAAAAAACATATTGTAATCCTGAAAAATGTATTAATTACTCGTAAAAAGATCCAGAAAACTCACAAGGCCTTATGCATAGTCGTTTTGACATATGATTAGCGTCATACTAAAGGCCTGACTACTGCAGGATATATGTTAGTCGAACTCTTTAATGTGGCACTAATCACGCGTCAGAACGACTATGCATATGACCCACAGAGTGTAAGCAACTAACAAGTGATACTTTTTGTATTTAAAGTGATGGCTTTTCTAAAAACAACTGTGTTTTTACTTCGATTTAACTTTTACTCTAGTTTGCACTTACTTCAATTCAGATCTGTATATTCAACTTAAAACAGACAGTTAGCAAAACTATGGAAACGCCATAACCCTAACGAAACAGCGATGTATCACTTTTAACCTCTAATACAGTTTGTATTCGTCACAGAATTGAAACATACAACTCGAAAAACACTTTCAGAACAATATTAGATCATTTTTTATACACTGCAGCATTCAGTTGTATCGCCAATGATTGAGAAGAATATCTACGACAGATTCACTGCGATAAAACTGTCATAGATATTCAATAAATGCCCATGAACACTGGAGGCAGGTTATTAGTATTAATGGGGTTGACTTCTGATATTCAATTTGCATCTTAATTCATGCAATTGCCTTTCTTTTTGTACAATCAAAATCCTGCATAATATTATTGGATACCAAATAATATTTGCCATATGGTACACAGACCATTCTAGGAAGAAAATATTAACCCAATGTAGATACAGGGTAGGGCAAGATAAGCTAAACAAGACATGAAAGATTAGAAACCGAAAAGCGCTAGTGCATTCGACGTTGTAACACGCAATAACATTTCGTACTACACATCTCGAGTTGTAATCGAAGCACACTGAACTTGAAAGGAGGGAGGGAAAAACATGACCGACAGCACACGCATCCTTGGAAGTTGTGAACTGTTTCCAGATCTAACCGAATTTCTCGAATGTTCTATGGTTTCCAAAGTCCCTGATTAATCCAGTTGGGATTTTTATTTGTGGGGCAACCTGAAGAGGAAAGTGTACCACAACAATCTAGAATCACTGGCATGCTACAACAGAACATAACCAATGCTATCGCCAAAATCCAAAGGGAACGAACTGGTAGTGATCCATCGCGCCAACCTGTGCTTGGAACATGATGGTCAATATATCCAGCAATACCTGAAGAGACGGCGGAACCCATGCAAGTATGCTTTTTGTCTCTGATATACTTGCGTAATATCACTTTGCAGTTCATAGGTCATCACTTAGTTTAGATTCGATTTATCTTGACATACTCTATATAATGAACATCGGATGGTTAGTGGTTTGACCGAAAAGCCAGACATTTGTCTACATAAATCCTTCAACATTAACAAAAGAAGACCTAATCATGGGAAATCGCATTTTGACCTATCTCCTAAGGACTAAGTAATTTGTACTGAACAGCAAACGTTGGCAAGTTATTTTTTTGGCTTAACATTGCCAAACCATTTTTGTTACCGGCAACATGTATTCTTGCTAATCTAGCAGGAAACTTAGGCTAAGAAGAAAGTCAATTAAATTGACAACTGGCACTTATTGGGAAGTTACAGTGTCCAGCGCGTACAAATGGCTCAAAATATCTGAAGTGAGAGATTGATAAATTTCTATTTGTAACTCAGACGAGTCTACGTCCGTCTGGGCTACAGAGTATTTTAGAATGACGAGTGGTAGTATCACGGCTGCTGTGAGTTTTATTATAAATTCGGAATATTACACGAATCACGAGCCTATGATGAAATAATCTCCTTTTCGTTCAGAATATTAAATGCGTTATCGAGATGTTGATTTCTACAATTTTGTGTAAGTAACCTTCAAAAATAGCCCCAAATATGTCTTCCTCTTAATGCTGTAAGAACAGTCAAGTGAGACTGTGTAACAAAGAATGCCTAAATATGGAAAATGAAATGAAATCTTTAACTTTTACGTCCCCTTGTGATGATAGCTAGGCTAAAGGAGATTGTAGTAATGCTTAATGAATGAAATGGTGGAACGAAGGAAGTGAGAGGGAACGGGAGAACCGAGAAAACCCATGCATACGATGTTTGTCCACCACAAAGCTCATTTGGTGCGAGCTGGGATCAAACCAAGGATCCCATGCACCAGAGGTGAACGCTCCACTACTGAGGCACCGCGGCCCCAATACCTAAAAATGGTTTTTACATAGAGCAGTGATGTAGGATGTCCTGTACCGGAGGGTTTGATATACGGGGAAAAATCAGTGTTGCAGTAAGTTAAGATGAAGTAAAGGCTCGTTTATGACAAATAGATGGCAGCACAGTTCTCGCATCTTTAAATTTATTCCACAGTAAGAGTACCGAAAACTCGGTCTAATGTAGACCGAAGTATGGCCGAGTTCGTGAAAATGGGTTTTTAAAAACTAAGTAGTTACTTTTCTCGGAAAATACAGTACTATACTTGTATTTGGTTGCCTGAGAATACAATAGAGAATAAACTACCCAATTACCCTTAAACAAAGGAAAAGTACATGATGAAGGCATAGAGCCTTTACTATGCATAAAAATGAATTAATGCACACTGTATAGTAATTTACCTGCTAAGACAGACCTCAGAAAAATACTTGAATGGGTCTGTGCGTGAGTTTTTTTTTTTTTTTCGCCCTGCCAGGGTGTGGTCTAGTTATCCCGGAGACTGCCGGGTTATCGAGTGCCGAGCTTTAGGGACTCTATTGTATTTAGGTAGGGATACGTAATATTCGCAAAAATTCAGTCCAGAAATGGATTTCGGAACACTGTTCCCCCTCCCCCCAAAAAAACCCTCGATCAATAATCAGAATAATCGGTGTAGTTCTTTGATACTTCATTTGTTTCAATGTTGAGAATTTCATTATTAGGAGTTAGTTCCTGAAGAGTAAAATTAAATGTTCTTAACAATGAGAGAAGCATTTGAATTTTTTAAATGCCTTTAGGCATCTGTGGTGTGAATGAGGAATATTGTTTTGCTTGGTGAATCTTTTGCCTTCAACCTTCAGAAAACCGACATAGACTGTTGCTTTTGCAAAACCGCTTTGTTTTAAGCCCCAAACGAAAACATTAGAGCAGAAAATTTCGGAAAGTGTTGTTATTTTCACTCCTAGCTTTTCATTTTAGTTAGTATATATATATATATATATATATATATATATATATATATATATATATATATATATATTTATATACAACGAAGGAGGGGTGCACATACTCCGGTACACTCCCCCATAAGTCCGGCCATATACTGCATAAAAGTGCACTGATTATTAGTCTTTGACTAAAAGTTAAGAAATCTCTTAATTTTGACTGAATTGTTGCGAATATTGTCGCTCCCTACCAAAATACATCAGAAAGATTGGGAAAACGTGCTCCAATCTGTTGGCTATAGTCGAGCCTTTCCACTCACCGTAACTTATAAAAGGAACGCAACATATAAAACCATTTAAGTAATAGTGAGATTGGTTTACTCCCAACCTTAATCTGCTGTCTTTAGTTTAGAATGGCGTAGACTGGTCTGCTATCCAAATCATGAGCAAAACCATCTAATTGCATTCAAAGAACTGGAGAGCATCCTCATCGAACAAACCGCCTAAGAAATCAAGCACTCTTAGAGATGGTGGGATAGAATGCTTAATGATGAGTTAAAATGTTGTGTTTCTAAACTAAACCTACCATTTTAAACATTAAATGGCCTAAAAAGAAACTAAGAAAACTGGAAAAAGAGCAATTCTAAAAGACATGCACACAAAACATGGTTATTAAGAGTTCATTTCAACAAGTACGATCACCGCTGTCACGTAAGTACAGAAGTCAAAGAATGTAACTCTCAATTATTGTGTACATCATCTGTATAGAGATTGCTGAATACCGAGCATCTGACGGTGACAGTAGAAACTAACGAAAAATGACTAAAGTTGCGTACTGGTCTGTCTTGTATGAGACATGGCGCGTATATCAACTACAGAAGTGAGAATATGTTACAATTGTGGTAAAAATTTGGTAACGTGGTTGATGTTCACAGAGAATTCTGCGTTAAATCAGTGAAAATTCGTTGGCACCACAACTCTATGAAGTACAACTTCCCACCCATTATCTGGCATTATACGGTTCCTATACGTAATTCTTTTGAATGAACACTTTTAAATGAAGCGGAAATATTCGACTGGCCTCTTCGCTCATGGTATCTTATACGCTGTAAAATAATAAAATTTGAATGACTTGTAAGAAGGAAATGCTTTTGGCGAATTGAAGGTTTCTTGTCAAAGGTACGTGAGTCTGTGTATCGTTGTTGTTTCGAATGTATTGCAAATAATGGAGAACATCGTGCACTCACACTGGATTCTGTTTCTGGTATTCTATAATACAGTTTTTGTTACTAGAATTATTATAATTTTATCCTCTTCTACAGGACTTTTGGGCTACCCTGTCTGCATACATTTCAAGTTGGCAAACTTCAAACCAAATTACATTTCCCAAGTTTCAGTAAAAGTACACTGTGGCCGTTATTTCACAGGACTCTTCGAATGTTTAGCCAAAACGAAACAACCAATTACGAAAGGAAACTGAATTTACTTCTCAGTTTATTATGAAGTAACACCGACATGTTACTTCACGCGGAACTACAATACGTAAAGAAGAAAAGTCTTCCATTCTGCTGTAGATCAAATTATAATACATCTCAATTAGACTGTGCACTAATTAGCACTAACGAACTGCCCTATTTTGCTCACTACGAAAGCATACCCACTAGCAAGTGTTGAACTTTTGCTTCACACAAAGAGGAAAAATAAATATTCGTAGTAACACAGAGAATGAAGGTCTATACATCCTCAACGGATTATATTGGAAGCACACCCATGAGAAAGAGTCTAATGAAAACTATGAAGATCAGGAATTAAGAGGAGGAACGATGAGAATTCAATTATGAAGAACGTGCAGCTTTCTAAATCGGATTACGCAGAGTAGTGTAGAATATACTATTTTGCATAAAGAAATAGAACATATTACCCAACGCAGCTTGTAGCTAGATTCGAGGCTTAACATTTAAGTAGGGGCATTATGTTCAAGCTATTTCAATAACCTAAAAAAGCTTTTGAACTTCTCATTTCCTATCCTAGGATGTCTATTTTGAACTCAGTTGTGATGACGCCTCTCTTCAGTTAAAGCGTGGCCTCATGTGCCGTTATAGTTTCTAAAAAAACGGATCTCAAAGAGTACCTTAATATAACATGTTTATTTTAGTTGACTTCAGTTTCTTGTTACGAATGTTTCATCTCAAAGTAAACGTTCATTAAAGAAAACAAAAAGTCCATAATAATTACACAAACTTTAAAGAAATAAGTGGTAAATATGAAGATTAAGTGTGAAACTAACTTCATCTTCCCCCTCCCCCCAAATGATAATAGTCTTACATAGAACTTCGTTACACATTCCTCACTGAATATTTTAATTTCTCAGAGATCTAGAATTTTCAAGAGCGGTTCTTCCAGTTAAGAAATGTATAACTATTATGCTGGTCCGAATGAAATGTCTGCTTTCACGTCCGGTGCTAAAAATCACCTCAGCAAAACACAAGAACTAAGATCACTGGTCTAACGTCACAAACTCTGTACACTTCCAGCTAAAATGCTAGGGTAACCAAGCAGTCATCAGGAGGAGTGTGTTGAACAGAGTCGTGTGAAACTGCATCATGGAGAACATCCAAATGTGAGTTCAAACTACGGTATTCTACAGAAAAAGCTGCAGAAAACGTATTTGGGATAAGATGTGTGAAATTCAATTATAAATCCCTACTTTAAAAAGGGAAGTATGCTTTTTATTGTTTTAAAACTTCTGTTCCTAAGGAGGGAAAGAGAGGAAATTCCTATAATACTTAATTCAATAAATTACCACTGTGTGGATTTGCTTAAATTGGAAGTGTGAGGTTCGGTACATACGTTATTAAACAGAAATATGGAAATACATGATTTAGCACTTTCGAAAATTCCGTTCCTAAGGAGGAATGGGGAAAGACTTCTTAAATACTCCAATTTATTTTTCCTTATTCAGAAAGTGCCCAGTATGGGCATTTGATTCAACTGGAGTGAGAAATTTAGTATAAATCTGTACACTATAAACGACCAAACATATGTATAAGCATACTTGAAATTTCAGCCTCTGAAGAAGGAAAGAGGGGAATCTTCCCGAATATCCAATTTCCCCTTTTGAGCTCCCACATGGCTAAGTGGTCAGAGTACCCGCCTTTGGCGTGGAATACCCGTGTTCGATTCCCGGCGAAAGCTCATGTGGTTCGGAACCCACGTAAAACGGTAGGTCCACGTCTCATATAGCCTCGATGCTGAAAGGGATGCTAAACTGAAATCAAATCAATCCAATTTCCCCTTTTATATTTACTGTATCTTATCCTTTCCATGGAAAGAACGGCTACTTCTGCTAGTGTCATACTAAATTAATAAAAATGAAGCGCTGAAAACCTACTTGATTCCTATATATAAAAGAAATCGTGATTGACTGACGAACTGTTTAAGACAGAAATTTTAAAATGTCAACAGTTCAAAAAACTAGTGACGAAGGTACTACGAAAAGGAACAAATGAAGGTTGGAATTATTATAATGAGATTTCATATCTTGCAATCCCTTAAAATTAGAGACATGAAATGTGTATTTAGATTTGCCATTTAGAATAAATAAACACTATTTAATTGTTTTTTTTTTTTTTTTTATCGACTTAGAAGGGAAGAAGAGACATCGGAACAAAAAAACGTAGGAACTGCAATTAGTGTAAGATGTCCATATTTTGGAACTCTTTCGGTTCTAGCGACATGAAATTTGGTATTTAGATCCTTAATTTAAATTAAAATAATTGAACTAAGTATCATTTGATATTTGACATAGCACGGAAGAAATAATGGTGAGGGTAATTCACCAATATCTCTATACAAGTTACTCGAATATCGGAGGCCATAGACGCACACACTTGCATGACCAACATGCATGAAAGATTTGTTTCATCATGCATGTTGAATTTTTTGCCCACATATGTACCAACTTGCTATCCAACTTACTACATGAATGAATGGGCGGAAAGTCACGTGATTTCTTTCGCTGTCATGATTGGCAGACCTAAATATAAAACAACCTACTTGCATGAACGAGCACATACAGGGCAAGAACGAGCAAGAACGACAAAACCATCGTGCATGTTTACAAAAGATTTTGAAAACTTTCAACATGCATGATCGAGGCAACACACAATCAACTTGCCTGTGGTTTTATCATTTTTCATGCATGTTAGGTTTTTTCATGCATGTGTCTACGTGTATGGGTCCCTTATTATGTAAGGCCAGGAAAAGGAGCGGAAAATATTGCCCACAGAAACATGCAGGGGTATTTGCTAGTTTATATATATATCAATAAAACGTAAATTACGTAAAACAGAGTTCGACTAACATGCAACCATTTTGCATTCTCTTACGCACAAATGATTGAAAGTTAAGGATGCTGGGAAGTTTTACTGAAGTAATAATTATCTTACTCTTACAAGAGAGAGAAAAAAAAACAGTGCAACTGATACTATATAAAAAGGATTATATTGAACTTTCTTGTGACCAAGCGGTTAGCGTGCGCGACTTTTGCGTGGACACCGTGTTCGATTCCTGGGATAAGCTTATTAAGTTCAGATCCCATGTTAACGGTCCACGTCTCATATAGCCACACTGTGAAAGAGACGCTAAACTCAAAACTAAATTTTAAAAAATCAAATCAAACATGATTTTTTCAGCGATACAGGAAAAAAAATACTGCTGGGCTAATCAACTAAATTCCTACTATATATTATACCTATCTAAAGATCTGCTTTCTAAGACATGTATGATTGCGTAAAACATTTGAAGTACGCAGTTTTTATTCTCTGCTAAATGAGTAGTCACACACAACTTGTTTTTAGATATTTTCGCAGAGGATGACACCAAGTTGGACCAAGTCCAACAAAAGTGTAGTTTTCTCAGAAATTCCGTGGTATGTCTTTTTCTAAAATGTTTTGTTCCACAAATATTTAATAAAAAGTTTTAAGACAAAGCATGTGTTTATTTGTGAGATTAGTAGATTAATGAATCAACCATGGATTTTGAAATAAAGGCTTCTCTTTCGCCGCAATTAGTTGACATCACATAGATCCCCTGACAGAAGTTACAACTTCTCTTTTAAGATTTATTGTAATGTAAAAAGGCAGAAAAGGACGAAAGAAAACAACATTTTCAATCCCAAATTTAAGTAAATACTTTGTATTCAAGGTTGAGCAAACGCTTCCTTCATAACTAAGAGTGAATGTGTTTCATTAATTGATGTATTTATTAAATCAGAAAATAAGGCAATTTATAAAGCAAAACAATGCTTATGAAATGTCATTGATTTCTAAAATGGCAGTAATGTGTCAATTTCATTGCAAGCAAAAGTGTTAAAACATTAAGAGCAAACAGAAATGTAGATTAGTTCTTCCCCTATTTTTATCTATTAGTATAAATTAATGTAAATCCAAACATGTTCGAAAATACATTAAATCAAAAAATGAAAGAAATCTTTACGTCCCACGATCATACCGGTTAGGCTAAAGGAGACGGTGATGATGAGAGATGAGTGAAATGTGGAATGAACAAAGTGGGAGAAAACGGGAGAACCCCGAGAAAACCCACGAGCACAGTGTTTGTCCACCACAAAGTCCACGCGGCGCGAGCTAGGATCGAACCAGAGACCGCAAGCGCCGGAGGTGAACGCTCTACCACTGAGCCACAGTGCCCCCTACATTAAATCAAATGTTAGTCGACCCTATGGCAAGTAAACACCACTTTTTCTTTTATGTACTTTTAAAAAAATACTAGCTGAACCAGCGGATCGTTCTGTTATGGCTATGAATCTCCTTCCCACTGTGCATGTCTCCTTACTTACATAAGTAAAGGATAGGAGACTCACAACAAAAGTGATTTGCTATGTTATAGATGTTGGAGTGAGTTTGTAGCAAATTTGTATAAGTAACACGATATCACGTGGAAAATATTTTTTCGAATAAATCCATATCCGTCCGAGTACGCCTCATTGCGTCTCTTGAGGCCTTTGAAGTTGCCAGCATGCAATAGGTTTTGCCATTCAGATTTAAGCAAAGCTCCTGCAATGTCCGTCAACCTGCCATATGTAACTTCTATACTGGTTGCCTAACACCGTAGTTTCGGCCTACAACAATGTTAATGTTATGGGCTTAAAACGGCCTCTAAAATGTTGAGTAGAACAAAACGACACGGTTTCTGAAAATTTGAATGAGAACTGGACAATATACACAAATTTGGAATCGACCAGCGAAAACGGGACACTTCTAGCATGTAGGGTTTTTCGAGATCTCATTGTCGAAAGGATTGGGGACAAACATATAAACCTAGCATACATATAAACCAGCAAACATATAAACCTACTTCCGGGCAAGCTAACACAGAAAGACGTGGGGTAAAATGGTACATGTATCATCTTGCCCCATTATTATTTATATGAAGGGTACTGGGAAGAAATATAAGTGACACTTTGTAAATTATTCAGGACAGCGTATCTAAATTTCGGGAACTTATGCTTTTCTCCTTGAGGGCATGTAACCCTGTGCGCGATTCATCTAATAGCTAGTAAAAATGATACACAAAGAACTTGCGCCAAAGGATGAGAAGGGGAAACGCATCTGAGGAAAATTATCAAGAAGTCGTCAGCACTCAAACGTGAATATTACTGCCCAACATACTCAGAAAAATGTCAATCCGCCGTCCACTGATTGGATTGAGTGTTATGACTGCAAACAGTGGTTTCATGAGAACTATACAAATTACAAAGATTTTAGTCCTTTTATCTGTAGTGATGAATGATAACTGTAAGTGGTCAATGATTAGTGATAGGAATTCGGCACACCTCAACTTTCACCTCCCATTAATTTTCTATTTTAGTTTTATTATCATCATTTACATTCTATATTACTTTAGCATTACTCAAATCGCTTTTCATTAAAATCATTATTAGCGAACGAAGAATATGTAATAACAGTTTTATTTTAAAGTTATAAAATTAGAATAATAATCTGAATATAGACAATGAGTAGACTAATCCTTTTCAGCTTTCTATTTTCAAATGACAAATGCAGTATTGATCTAGTTTTTTTTTTTTTTTTTTTTTTTTATCTGCATCGTTGAGATATATCGGTACAACATTTGTGTTTATCACTAATAATGATTTATAATGTTTGATATAGGTTTATTTCTACTTTTAGATTATAAAATTTAATATTATTTATACGTAAGGAAAGTGTTAATATTGTATCAATTTGCCCTAGTATTAATATCATCTTGCCCCGGTATGTGGGGAAAGATGATATTTCTAACTTAGTTATTATAAAGAAATATTTCTCAGCAACCACTGAGAGAACATCAATATCACTTTGTTCGTTTTTACTTTAAAAAAATCTTTCTGTTGGTATAAAAAACTGCGATTTGCGATGAATAGTACTTTCATCACGTGATAAAAAGCAACAACTGTATCATCTTACCCCATCTCCCCCTACATATATAATGAGTGATTAAATGAGACCTTCTCGGTATCCCTGAAAGAACAGTTGATCACATAGGATCGTACTATTGTAGTGTTATGTAGTGACATGTACACTTGTGGCATTAGCTAACTAACTAACTCTATGGTCTATCGAACCCGGAGGTTCAATGCTGAGTTCACGAAAGCTCTCCACTGACTTCTATCCTTAGCCACTGGATCCAGTTTCTACTTTGTATTCTTATTTCTGCGAGATCCATCTTAATATTGTCCTCCCATCTGCACCTAGGTCTTCCTAATGGTCGTTTTAGGGTTGGTCCTCCAGTTAAGACTTTGAAAGCATTCCTACTTCTTTCCATCCTGGCTACATGACCTGCCCACCTGAGCCTCCAAGACTTGATGATCCTAACAATGTTTGGTAAATCGTATAAATTATGTAGTTCCTCGTTATGAAGTTTCCGCTATTCCCCATTCCCGTTCCTCTTGGGTCCAAATATTCGTCTCATGATCATGTTCTCAAATACTTTCACACTATGTTCTTCCCTAAGAGTAAGGGACCCTGTTTCGCAACCATACAACAGACATGATTATCATTTTATATTTTTTAAGCTTCAAATTCATTGACAGAATTCGTGACAAGGGATTTTGAAGTGAATAATAACACGAATTCCCTGCTTTTAGTCGACATTTAATTTCTTTGTGAATATGGTTTTCGTCTTAATATTGATCATAGATATTTGAAAGTATCTTTGTCTCTGCAGGAGTAAGGTTTGAATCATGGTATTTACCATCCCAACTCGATCCAAGTCGGATTAGCGAGCAGTAATCCATTTTCTGAATAGAGAGGAAAAAACCGGATAGGGTATATTCCATCGCAAGAAGGCCTTCTATGGAGATGCATGTGTCGAAAACGACCATCATGAATTGGGCACAAATATTTCGCGCCAAATAAACAAGCGATTTTTCCCGTCCCGGCCGAGCAAATGCTGCTGTCATAGATCACAACCATACTACAGTGGATGAGTTTATTCGCAACAATAGACGTGTGAGTATTCGAGCGACAGCCACGGAACTAAATCAGTTATGGAACAGCAAAAGCAATGGTTAAGGATCTCGAGTACTACAAAATGTGTGCACAGCGGATGCCACGAATGCTTACGGAGACAAGAGCAAGATCGTGTGTGTGCGTCTCTTCAACATTCGGTGTGTTACCACACAGACAAGGATGATATTTTACTTTGCGAATTGTGGCAGCAGATGAATCAGTGCCACTAAATTCGTCAGTGTGCATTGAAAGCACTTGTCGTTATCACGCATCACGCCCCAAGAAGTTCAATTCCTAAGTGTAAGCTGGCTTGGTGTACACGTATTTTGACCGTAGAAGGCCATTACGGCTAAATTTCAAGCCATCAAGAGAATCCATTAACGCCACACGCTGTTGTTCTACGTTGACCCGCTTTAGAAGGTCATGAAACGGAAACGACCTGGAATGCTAACGTTTGGACACCCGTTATTATGTTGCTGGGCAGGTGCAGGACTTGTTCTGACGGTTCAAACTGGCGATGCTAAGACACCCACCATACAGTCCGGATCTGTCTCTTTGCGATTTTTAGGTGTTTGGTTCGCTGAAGAGGACATTAAAGGGTCGTTGATTTCACAGTGATGGTGCAGTTCAGAATGCAGTCAGTGAGTGGTTCGACCAAGAATTGACTGCTATCTGGACGGAATTTGACGTCTAGTGGTACAATGGAACAAGTGCCACTACGAGGACTCGTTCTGAACTCCAAATACCATGACACAGTCACTATGATATATTTCGCCTGTACATATTTTCTAACAATACACCTACTAATAGTGGGATATATGGATTCCGAACGGGTTTCATTTAATGCTCCCCTTATATACATAAATAAAAAGTTGCCATTTAATATCTGCAAACCTATTGCAACCTAGGCACATACCTAAAACTAATGATTTGCTGACTTAGTCCCTTACAACATCTATATTCAACAGTTTTCTACATTTCAGTCACCATTACTTTAACATTCATTTTCATCCCATACTCTTCGCAGTTGTTCCTTCAATTTTATATTCAGCCCGTAAATTTTAATTTCAAATTCCGCTATAAGAATATACCTTTGGAAAGCAAATGCACTTAATCCTTTTGCCTTTTTTTTTTTTTTTTTTTTTTTAAGTCTTCGCTTCCTTTTAAAGACGTACACTCATGTCCAAAATGATTGTCGCATGTCTATAAATATGTTGTTGTAGAAATATAATTTGATAACGAATTCGCCTGGTATTTCTTATAATGTTAGTATGTGTATAATCGGCAGAGACATGTATTTGGCAAATTTCACGTCAAAAGAGTAGTAAATAAGAACAATAAAACGAAAATAAAACTTTCTTGTCCATTTAGCAACATTTTGTTTTACTCATTCTAATTTTCATATTCATAATTCTTTTCCTACGAAATTTACCACAAATATACATTTCTCGATTATACACAGAGCATCAGTATTAAAAGTGCCCTGTAAAATCATTATCAAATTATATTCTTACAGGAAGACAGTTATAGACATGTGACAATCATTTTAGACATGAGTGTACATATTGAATAGTGTTGAAGAAAGAAAACACGACGGTTGAACTCTCCCTCCAATTACGCACTTCTCTGTCATTTTGCTTCTATTATTTCATCGTTGGTTCACAATAAATTTGTTTTGACTCTTCGATCCTACTATTTCAACCTAGCATTCACTCCCATCAAACTATTCTGCTTCACTTGATCTGAAACCCCTCTATCTGAATAAACGCAGTATAAGAGAACCTCGGAAAACAGAGTTGTAACCTATCATGGTTTATATTATTATTTATTGCACATATTTATGAACTGGAAATAGGTCTGCCAATTCAAACTTTTAAAATCAATCACATAAAAGGAGTAAACAGCACGTATGTATGTACAGTGGTATTTCGTGTTACGAACAAATCAGCTCACAAACACAATTTCCGAACAAATTTTCAACCAGACCCGTAAAAACTGTCTCGAAGCACGAAAGTATACAAGTGGGTTTGGCATCATGATTTCGACTTGCGAACAGCAAAAGCTGCACTGAGGTTTCCGTGCTATGAACAATAATGTTGTATTGTTCTTGATATTTTTTTCTGGCTTTTGCATTAATCTCCCTTATAGCTCTCCCTTCTCATCTACAATCATCCTGTACCAGCACAAAGTTATACTATACTGTAACTTTATGTTAATGTATACGTACATTTTTGACAAAAGTAAATGCATAAAAGAATTTTTTTTAAAAAACAATATTTCTGAGGTAGGCGATTGAATTAATTGGATTTGCATTCATTTCAACAGCAAAATTGTTTCAGTTCATGAACATTTCGGTTCACGAACATCATCTTGGAACGGATTAAGTTCATAACCTGAGATATCACTGTATAGATGGAAATAATGTATAAACTGATTCGAGTAAAGGTTTGTGATATGATATTACCTACAATTGGAGAATGAGGGTGAGGTGAATCAATGGTAAAGCACTCACTTCCGGTGCAAGGGGTCTGATTTGATCTCAGGTTACAAGAATTTGCGGTGGACAACATCGTGGCTGAGGATTTTCTCCAGATTCTAGTTTCCTCCCACATTATCATTCCACCAATTACTTTCGTCATCATTCATTTAACGTCATTACCCGCCCGTTTCCTTCAACCTACAGAGCATTAACATGGCACATAAAACGAAGATTCCATTTGCAATTACAGAAATATTTCTGCTCTGTTTTTCAACAACTTTTATATGTATGAAAGAGTTTTCTGTATTATTTAATTTATTTTTTAAAAATAATTATCCTAAATTATTGTGAACAAATTCAATTTAAATCTATTGTAAATAGATCTCGTGCAACGCGGCTTTCATAGCGCAGAGGTTTTCTTTTTTTAACTAATTTCTGCCAGGGTGAATTTTTAATATTAATAGAACGGGTTTTGTATAGCTAACATAAATGCTGCAAACAAAATATATGCACTCGTACTATTTTTATACCTAGGCATATCACTGACGCACAACTTCAAATAAGTGAGCAGTTTTCAATTAAACCTAATTGCACCCCACCCCCCCTTAATGCCTTTAGCTTGCTGTTCCCAATAGGTTAAAATCGTGCTTAATTAAAGCACTTAACTGTTTACATTTTAAGTTATTATTATTATTATTATTATTATTATTATTATTATTATTATTATTATTATTATTATTATTATTATTATTATTGAGTTTGCTCACCAACCACCCTAAATTTTAATTATATTTATTCAATTATTCAGGGAATTTGTTATACAGAACATGGTGTTGATTTCAATCGTTGAGTAGCAAGTGATAGAGCAGGCGGTGACAGCAATACCGATTAGTATGGATGTTTATTATTAGGAATTAGAATGACTTAGACATTCGCCTTTCTTCTTCGAATAATAAATATTTCCCAACTAGTAGCTCTACATTTCCTTCTAAGCTATAGCAATTTTAAAAATGTATAATATGTACGAAAGATAGATATTAATGCAATAAAACGCTATCTCATGAAATGGGCTATATACATTATGTGTGATCATCTGTCATGTACTGTGCTTACGCCAACAAACAAAACAAAAGAAGAGCAGCCATTTACGATTGCCATTTGCTTTCGAGACTGTCTACTCGATCAGAACAAGTTGCTTTTTATGAACGAGAGAGCTTTACGAGATGGAGACGAGAAATCTGTTGTTCGATTTTTAGAACATCCGCCGGAATTCCAAATACACGTCTTTCTAACTTAGTTTAGTTGTTTTCAGTGGCAAAACAAAAGAAAAAGTTTAGTGACTTTCTTTCTTCGTCGCTAGAAGCTTCAGGAGACATTTTTTGAGTTTCTGCTACAAGAAAAGGAAACAAAGACAAAAATTATATTATTTTCATTGCAAGAGGCTGAATCATGTGGTTTATGATGTAAAATTTCATTCTCTTTTCCGTACTGAAAAGCACTTCCGTGTGTGTTATTTTTTATGCACTACTTTTTCTTTACCAATACAAAATTATTGACTTGAATAGATTCTAATATGTGAAATGAATTAGAAATTAGATTCCTTCTACTATATTTCATTCTAGACTAAATACTGATGGATGCGGTAATTTCAAAATAATATATTTTTTTAAACAAAATCTCCTAAAACGAGTTGGAGTACGAATACGCAAAGAAAAATTATATACTATAAAAATATGTTGTAACATATTAAAAATAAATCCTTCAACACGCGGATAACACACATAAATACGAGGAAGTATCAAAAAGGGGACGGACTACAAACACACTAGGACATGCATTGTATAGTTAGATCTTTGTACGTTAACCACGCAAATTCTGGACTCGTTATTATTATTTTTTTTTTCAGGTAAATCACTGAAGGTGCGATTACTGACAAAACTGAGGCATGGAGTGGCATTAAGTTCCTCCATCTTTAGGTGAAATCAGCAAAGCAGATCCACGAAGAGATGAAAAGATTTTATGGAGATGCAAGATAATCCTATGATATGGTATCCAAGTGGAAACGACAATTCCAAACTCGACACATACCACCGCGGACGACTCTAGATCTGGAAGACCATCTTTCACTGATGATACCTCCTTAACGGAGGAAGTTGTGAAGATCATCAAGGAGGACATGATGATAGCCATTGAAAGTGTTGTGTGTACAACAGATGATAGTTGTGTGTGTGCCTGGAATATCATTCACAACCAGCTGAATATTCAGAAAGTGTCAGCACGGCGAGTGTCACGACTGTTCACACCTCTCCAAAAAAGAAATCGCGAAGACGCTGCAAGAGAAATCTTGCATTGCTGTGAGGTGGATGAAGAGAACTTTTTCGGCAGACTAGTGACAATGGGTAAAGGTTGCATTTATCTATGATTCAGAAACAAAGGAAATGTGCAAACAATGGAAACACTCCTCCCCCGCCCATAGAATGGCACGAGTGCAGAACTCTACCGCCAAGGTGATGCTTTCCGTTTTCTGGAACTGTAAAAGGGCCATCATGACAGATTACCTGCCACAGGAGCGAACTGTTACTAATACCTATTATTCCCACCTCTGACTAAGTTACGAGAAAAACTAAAGATGAAATGGAGACAGTGGAATTAGGATACGAAATATTGCTCCATCCCCATAGTCACCGGACCTCGCACCCTTTATCTTTCCAGAAATGAACAGTCCACTTAGAGGATGCCATTTTGACTGTAGGGATGACCTCATTTCTGAGGCTTAACTGTGGTTTCAAAACCGAACTGCAGACTTTCCCAAAACGGGCTTACGGAAAGTACTACACATTTTGGGTAGGCTCTGCCAGCGGCTTCTGTTATACAGACTGGATCAACGCTCCCTCTCTCAAAAGAATATCGTATTTGTGTTTCCTGACGAATCAACGCTGCAAACTTAAAAAATTAAAAACTTTAGCGGGAACGGTCGACTCAGTCTTAAATGTAGATCTGCCACTGTTACAAAACAAACTACACGTATTTTGAAACAGTAGTAAAATACACATCAGCGGAAATCATAGAATAATATACATTTATGTAACATGCAAATACACTAACCACGCCACATACTTGGAATAGTAATTTGTAAGTTCCACGAAATCTTAATATTTAGAGGGCCAATGTACTGATAGTCTACACGACAAGCTGCTTCTAAATGCAAACGTAAATAAGCTCAACCGATAGCAAGAACCAACCGTGAATGAAAATTCAATTGGTAGCCTACAGAAGAGACATGCGTGATGAATTGCCATCGCTTATACGGTCTGCAAATATCGAACCTACAACATGCAAGCATAGGATAAAATATTAAAAGCACAAAGTTGTGAGGGAAAATCTATTTTATGTGGAGACTAGTATCATGCACCATACAAAACAGGCTATGATTTTCTTCGTGAGAGCAAGAGAGAGAGAGAGAGAGAGTTACGGATTTGTGTTACAAGACGACGTTTTCTCAATACTGCAATCAAAGCGAAGGCTCTTTGCATCTACTTAACATATAGATTGTCTTGTATCCTCGTGATTCTGGAAGCTTGTTACAATAGAATGTCAAGTGTGAAACTTGCAATGAAGTTACCACACTTTGATCATTTTCTCAAGTTGATCACATAGAAGTATACAGTTCACGGAAAAAGCAACCTTAGTTTTATTATTATTTTAATGAAGTTACTTACTATCTTCTATTACCTACCTCTGATATTCGAAATTATGTATATACAGAATTTCTACTAAAAAGGAACACAGAGTCGAAGGAACAATATTACAACTTTATAGTGGTCTAGCATATATATATATATATATATATATATATATATATATATATATATATATATATATATATATTTCAAAGTACAGCACAACAAACAAAACGAGAATGAGCTTTTATGAGAGACGAATATGAGTAATTTTTTTCAACTTCCGCTAAGTCACCAGGGCATAATCATGTGAGAAGATGAAACAGGTAAGACCAAGCTGTTTAATGGACGCTGCCCACCATCAATTCCGATCCTGATAGACAAGAGTCTGTCATTCAATCACTACTGAATAGCGAGAGTGGAAACATATCGAGTGCAAACGAAGCGCCCGCCAAATGAAGTAACTCAATTTCTCCAGGCGAAAGGGCATAATACAGCCGTAATCCATGGTCGAATAGTGAAGTAAACAGTGGTCGAAGTGACACGGTATGCAGTGGTATGCCATACCGCTTCTGGTTTTCCGTAATGAAGGCATATCGCCTCTGGTTTTTCAGTGATCAAGACATACCGTCACTGAAGAGTAAACGCTAAATACAAGCGTAAGCGAATCCATTTTTATACAGTGTAATTGACGAATAAGAAATAATTTTTAAGCTAACAACACCAACAGTTTTGTTATTTTTCCCTACCTCTATAGGGACACACTCAAGCTACCAGGTAAGTCAATCTATGGGTTGATGAAGTTAGTACTTTTTAAAGAAATGTAATTGTCATTACATTTCAAATTCGCCTCTCTTTCATGCTTGTTATAGAGAAAAAAAACTGTTTATTTTTTATTATTTCATGTCCACGCAGAATAGTAAAATACACATATTAGTACCATATTATTTTCCTTCGCTGCCGAGAAATACTATAATAACTTATAAACTGCTACGCGGATTTTAATATGTTTAGCAATTTGCTACGCAAGTAACAATATCTAAAAATGAGTCTATTTAGGAAACCCGCTACTTAGGAATCATCATAGAATGCTGGCTTTTATATTAGTTATTTCTGGCTTTCGACATCGAAGATCGTTAAGTTTTAATTTAAGTCATTCTGCGTCCTTAATTAAGTTAATACCAATATATGTCTTCATCGAGACTCAAACCTTAAAACTATATCATCAGAAGACTTCGGCTATTCAGATATACCATCTCCAATGTTACCAAATACAGTTATGAGCATCAGGGGGAAGGATATTTTTTTTAATAATTTAAACTATGAAGATGATATTCTGATGTTTTTTAATGGCTTTATTAAACGGAAAATGATTACTGGTCTTCAAGCTAGTAATTACCTGTCATTAACGTTGTCACCTCTAACAAATAAACTCAGTCACTTTTGAAGTTACGAACTATAATAGATTTTACTTGAAAGGGAAATATTCATAATTTACCTGCTATAAATATGTCAGTGCTTAGCTTTCCGTAAAAAACGACTTAATTCTATATATCATTTTCGCTATTAAAAATAATAGTGATTAACATCATCTTCAATTTCATGATAAGGAATTATCGCATACTGAATAATATTATTCAATCAACGCTATTCAAGGTAACAAAAGAAACTGTAGACAGAACACTAATAACAAACAAGAAGTACACATCAGGTAGATCGTTAATACTGGTACGTCATTCTAAGGAGTAAAAATCGACTATTATTCCATTGATAGCACATGAACTATTCAATCTTCAAAGATATTTTATTACCAGTTATAATTTGCAAAAGACACTAAAAAATTCATTTGTAAATAAATTCTCAAAGTAATGAAGTAATTCTCTATATTGCACGGAAGAAAGAAAGTCTTAAACAAAAATAGAAAGACAGCCACTTTCAAGACTATAAATTAATAGTACAAATATGTAAATGATCCCCCATTATTTTCTTAATCATGGTCCGTTTACACTTTCTGCTACTTCTGATTGCGCACCTGAGGCAACTAGTAAAGTCTTCCTGTACATATACTAGGACTGTATACTGCAAAAAAACATAACCGAAATTAGGCCGACCATTCTTTATACTAAATGAAAAGTCTAATACAGAGTGCCCAAATGTAACTTCTGGGAGAGTAGAACTAAATTATCCTTTCCGTTGCAGTATTCAATGGTGTTTTTGAGAGTAATCGTGAAGTGGCAATCACATTTTAGTTCACATATTCCTAGCAAATAGCAACATCATATTGCTACAGAAGCAAAGCTATTTAGTTGAGTTGTGGTGTGCATAGGAAAAAGCATAGTGTACGGTATGTTATGCCTCATAAAACAGAGATCATCAAAAATGATTTCACAAGATTATAGCAAAAATGCTCCGATGGCAAAACACAGCTATTGATACTCAACGAGTTTGAAAGAAGCAACTCCTACCGACATTATTTCTTGCATGAGAAATTGGATACGTTATCACTTTAATGTATGGAACTGTAAATTATTCACAAACTAAGCTACACAAAAGTATAAGGATTATTACATGCGTAGTTGTATAACTGATTAATTAATCGGACAATGTGTTTGTAAAGTTAGGTGAATATATAACGCATGTTTTATAGAATTACTTTTATTGGCAAATTAATTTGCTTACGCAATTATCAGTATCTTATTGTTGCAAATCTACTATATTTAAAATCTCAGTTGGTGGTGCTGAGTAACATGACACAAAACTACATGCACAAAATGCATGTACAACACAGTTTGATTAAACCTTATTTTATTTCAGTACCTTCCGTACTTTCCCCTATATTAACAATTATTACGATGAATGTTCAATTCTTTACATCGTTCAAAGTCATTTTCCACACAAGAACTTAACTTTATTTTTCAATACATACAAATAGTGAAACTCTATAGTTACGTGCACTCATATATTCTAATTTGACAAACACCTTGTCTGATTAATTAACAACTTGCACAATAACATATGAAACTATCCCAACATCCTCTCGGGTACTACTCTTGAAACAACAACTAATTAAAGCAACTGTGGTAACCTAATACCTTTCCGGGTGGAATTTGACATGGCTAAGCTTCAATGGTCGAGAAAAAAAAAGTGTTCGGTGACTAATGAGAACGTATGAAATACGCTGTCTCGTTCACATACTTGTTCATAATATACTCATTGAACAGTGAAACTCTACAGCAACATGTTCTCATAAGTTAACAAACATCTTGTCCGATTAATTAACTCTACAAATTACACAATTACACAAACTATCCTAACATCCTCTTGGGTGTTACTCTTGAATTAACAATTAATTAAAAGAACTCTCGCAGTTACCCAACAAAAAGTTAATAGACTTTCCGAATTGTTCTTCCATAAAATACGCTATCTATCTATCTATCTATATATATATATATATGGATATTGATCATCGCAGATATGTGACCGAAACTACCAAAATTGCATGTATATAAGGCTATCAACATATTTTACTTGATCATTATATTCAGTAAAAACTATTAAATTACCAATTGCTCAGATCAAGGAATATCCGAAAAAAAAAAAAAATACTGACACAGCTAGGTGCTATCATAGATCAATGAACATAAAAAAAAATACTGCTACAGCTAGGTGCTATCATTATTTCGCACGTTAGCCACTTTTGGACATCTGTTCGAGGATCAAGGATAGCCAATTTAAGACTATTTCACTGATTTATCCGCCGCGCGCACACTTTCAAGCCAAGGTAAACAACAGTCTGTCTCCAATTCCAACTCCGGTTGATTAACTCATTAATTTTATATATATATATATATATATATATATATATATATATATATATATATATATATATATTTCCACATTAAAACAATATGAGATGGGACTTACTGTTTCAACAGGACTCCAAACCACTACTCAGCACTTGGACACAGAGTCGAATCTGGGACCAAGTCGATTTGACCAACTAGCCACAAAAGAGAAACAATGAGGACAGACTCTGTTAAGATGATAAAGGAATTTAACGGTCTAGTTCTTTAACGAAATACAAAAATACTGCTTGCGAAGACCACTGAAAACCTACGAAAATATCGTTACGATGGTTGTCTACAAGACTTACAAGTTTCTGAATAGTCCTTCCGCTTATGAACACTATTTATTCGCGTTGCAAGTTTCAACTCGATAAGCTGATCGATATGTTTACATTGTATCTTGTATCTCATTTACCCGTACCGCTTCACATAGAATTAAGAAAGCAATCACCAGGGTGTGAGTGAGCAGGGTTGTGATTTAGTCTTGTGTCACAGGTTCGAGTTCACTAATTCTCTACAAAGATTTTTTTTTTTTTTTTTGCTTTAGTTTTTACTTTCAACAAATCAGCCTTCAATTTCATCGCACACAACATTCGAAACTATTACATTATATGCTGTCATTTTATATCTGAGAATGTATCATGTTAAACAACTTCAAACGCCGGTTAGCACGGTGGTGTGGTCTAACGTAGTACATTGTCTAGAACAAGACCTTCTGCTGTGGGTTTGAACCTTGGTCAGGGTATAGGTGTCATGCATAGTCCTTTCACCACTAATTTCATTATCACTCATTCATTCCTCAGCATCTCCATTAGCCTAAAGGTCGCAATCATGAGACGTAAAACTCAAAAATATATTTTAAAAGATAAACATGCTTCAGGATATTCAACGTTTCAACTGTCTGCATTCTGGATTAGCTTCTATAAGAAATAGTAGTTGCACATAACTTGAGGTATTAAAGGCTAGTATTTTCCATTCTTCAGAGCTTTTAACTTGGGTAATACTCTTCCCTTCCCAGACAGAGGGTAATTTCAATTATTACAGGGATAAGTAAATAGCTAATAATTGATATATGATTAATATATGATTAATAAGTATTAGCACGGTATTATAAAAATACATATAGGAAAAAGTTGCTATAAACACACTAATAACTCTCGGAAAGGTGTTTTCTAGTTTTCATTTTGTTAAATGGTACAACATTTGGACGTCTCGTAATAACTGTAAGCACTTTACAGAAAGAAGAGAGAAAAACAAACTCATGCAGGGATAACCGTGCATGGCAAATTTGCTATTATTATTCCTACGGTTGTATCACAGTATTATTACCTGAGACATCTGTTGGCTTCGGCGGGCTTTGGTCTTATGAAACCTTCAACATATGTTTTACAGAACTTAAATAGGCCTTTTGTTGCTTTTATGCCAATTTTAGTTCAAAATCACTCAACCAGTTTCTGAGAACTTAGCAGACGGATGCTACGACGGAAGGCAAAAACAATTTTACTTAATATGAATATGTTTAATATTAGTATGTATAGGTATATTAACATGTATAGTAATAAAAGTGTACTTAATACGAAAATGAAATGAAATCTTAAGTTTTACGTCCCACGTTTATGCCGGCTAGGCTAAAGGAGATGGTGATTATGGGAAATGAATGAAATGGTGAAATGAAGAAAGTGGGAGAAAACGTGAGAACCCCGAGAAAACTCACGCACACGGTGTTTGTCCACCACAAAGTTCACTTGGCGGGAGCTGGGATTGAACCCGAGACCCTACGCACCAGAGGTGAACGTTCTATCACTGAACCACCGCGACCCCAAAGTGTACTTAATACGAATTAGAGGCTGAGTATTTTGTAAATCATATTCCTTGCAACAAGTGAAATCGGAAATAGTACCAAACGGCTAGTAGTAAGAAACAGCAACGTATGTGTTCTCAAATGAGAACAGATGTTTCAGAATTCATCTTGTGAATGCTTATGGAGAAGAATTTCTAATTATGATTAACGATTATTTCTAAGCGAATCGCTATTTTTATAATCAACTAGTCTCTCAGTTTCTCCAAAGCACTCATACAACCAGGATCCTGTAAGCCTTATTCCGAAATTAAAAGTAGATCGTAATCTAATTACTGAACGGGCCACGAAAAAATCATGTTATATAATTATAACACATGTTTACAAGCAAAACTTTATTATTTTCTTAAGCATATTGATCAAGAAATTGTATTTGATCTCAGTATTGCTGGGAATTTTCAACGAACTTAAAAAGTTCATTACTGAATTCTCTATGTTTGTGCGTGTCTGTCTGTCCATCTGTTTGTTATTTCCGATTTTTTTCAATTTTGAACCCTGCATTGGATAGAGCATCGAAAACTATCTAAGACATTGATTAAATTTTTCGCGTCACTCTTACCGTTCGCGAGATATTGGCCAAAAATGGTCGATTTCCAGAGATTTAAGGACCTATACCTCGGGAACCGTAAGTCATAGAGGAATGACATTGGTGTTGATCAATATCTAAGAGGATAAGAAATATTTTGGTACCAAATAGTAACCGGTGCCCACTGTCCAACTGGCCACTGGTTTGGCCAACGGATAGTTGGCGAGTGGCCATCAATTAATATCACTACGAAAATGTTTAACATTCTATTAGGAATTGATTAACACCAATATCATCTCTCTATGACTTACCGTTCTAGTGATATTGGCTAAGAGATAGTTCCAATTTCGGGAGATTTAAGAAGCCAAATCTCGGGAACCATCAGTCACACAGAGATCATATTGGTGTTGATCAATGCCTAAGAGGATGTTGAACATTTGTTACCAAATAGTAACCGGTGGCCACTGATTAACTACCTACTGGCCAACTGGCTACCGTTCCTCAGATATTGGCCAAAGAAGTTCGAATTTCTAGATACTTAAGCAACCATATCTCGAGAAATTTAAGTCACAACCATATCTCGAGAACTGTAAATCATAGAGAGATGGTATTTTGCTAATGTTTGCGAGAAAGAGAAGGTGCGGATAAAAGGATTTACTTTTTCATCTAGGAACAATGACTGTTATTTTTCCCGCTCCATCTCTCCATTCTCCGTTCTGGCATTGCTCTTGGAGCATTCTCAACTGGTTATAATTAAAATAAGCCAAGTGGTACTTTATTGTAAAATCATTATTCTCATGTTTACCATTTTGCGCAAGAATGAACTTATTATATGTCAACAATAAATTAGTGTGGATTTAAATTAGTCACAGGTACGAAGCTTTATTCATGTTCCTTTCGAATAAGCCAGAATAGCGAATGGTATTTGCATTATAGGAATAAAACTGAATGGTGCCTGTGAAATAGGCAACCAGCCACACTTCAGATTTGAATGGGCTGCCTACACCGCAAGGGAACAAATTACATAAAGCAGGCGGTTCATTATATATGGATGCGGTAAGTCAATCAGTATCTTACAAACTAATAACATACGGAAATTATATAAATATGTAGCTAATTACGGAAAAAGAAAAGAAAAGAGATTAGAATGTTTTGGCGCCACCTACAACGTCATATTTTCGGACATCATTAAATTCCCACAAAAAGTTTACTCAAAATATTTTCATTCGGGAAATATTACAAATGATTTTTCAGTATCTTACGAAGACAGGGTTTATGATGAGTACCCCTTAACATTCCGTCGTAGATGTCATTTTTTCACTATTATGAATATCTCGTGTTAGAAACTGACTAACTTAAGCATGAATATTTTCTAAGGTATAAACTCCTACAAACAGGATTGTAGAGAACTACTTTGGCACACAATATCGAAGAGAGAGAAAGAAACAGTATTAAAAATACTTTTTCGACTTGCTGAGTCGGACTACTGACCAATTTATTACTACTACTACTACTGCTAAATGATAAAACTTATCATAAAACTCATATATCTTAGAATTTCATTCCTCAAACATAAACATAATGCGAATCACCTATAAGCGATTCCGTAATAAAGATACAGTCAATATTGGAATATACGTAGTAGTTAATAATACGCTGAAAATTTGGTCAGATTTTCCTGAACAGAATTTTAAGCATAGATATATTTAAAAACTCGTTTCATAAATCATCATCTACCTTAAAAAAAAAAAAAAAAAAAAAAAAAAAAAAAAAAAAAAAAACTAATCCAGGAACTTCTGCTTTTCCCACAAGCGAGTACAGCGAATGTCTCTCGATGCTGTCACTTTGTACCTATTCTATGTATACGTGTAAAGGTACATGACAATATCCGTAAATATATGTGTATATATTGGTAAACTGGAAAAACAATTTACCCGTTGACTCAAGTAAGGGACACCCTTATTAGTCCACTTAATTTGACAACGTGTTATATTCCGGATGCGAATTAAGACATTGTTACAAAAATGAGTGAAAATGTACTTCAAAAAATAATGTAAGATATGTAATATATCTTACATTGCAAACCATATATAACATCCCGCAGTGATAATTTTATAAGATGTGACGAAGATATCCTATCTTCAAAGGGAAATATTCGTACATATTCTAGAAGAAAGAGAAAGAGAAAAGAAGAGTTTAGTGTGTTAGTTGCCGAGTATACGTTGGATATTATCATTTTGTTTAAGAATATTTACGACAAATAGCAGACAAGTATACGAAAATTATGAAACCTAATCACGCAAATCTCTCATCACATTGATTAATCTGACTGAAAACAGTTTGCTATCTTTACTTAAGAATATCACATAGTGTCAACAAAACTTTTCACATACTCGGCCTGCTGTTACATTAGCGATTCAAAATGGTGTGTCTGAAGTGACAGCATTGCTATTGTCAAAAGTGCTGATACCTGTGTACTCTTGGTTATTTTGCTCATTGATTTATACAGAAATTAATTTATTTTCTTCGAAATGAATTAGAATTTGATTTTACTGATTTTTACTTCAAATCTCTCTAATGGTGCTTACCTCGTGAAAATTAAATATTGTATGTAATGTTAATATTTAATGAAATCTGCTAAAGACGATAAAAAGGATTACGTGAAACACATTTATGAATAAAAGGGCTTGCATTTCTAGTAAGAATCAAAAATAAATATTTTTTCCTAAGTGTTCATGTAACCCGTAAATACTGAGTGTTAATACTTAACAAATTCCCAGATACAACATAATTTTGCCATTTTACACAGGGACAGTTAACAAGCAGGAAAAAAAAGAAAGAAAAAAGAAAAATATATATTAACAACAATAACGCCATAACGTAAACAAAGAGCGCAAAAGTTATATTATTTGGCCAGCATGCGTTTAATTCATCTGTCAAACGCCGGGTAATTCAAAAAAATGTCCACATCAGTTGCTAGATGATTATAACAGTTCGGTATTCTGTGGAAAGCAGACCTCTGTATAATTGCCAACTTAGGGCAGGCAAATGGAATAGGAGGTATTCCGGGTTTTGCGGGAAGGAGCATGTAAGGGTAGTTCTTGAAGCAGAGTTTCCGATCTTAAGTTCCCGTTAATTATCTTATGGAGAAATTTCAGGTCAGAGTTATTTCTGCGTACTTGAGGAGTCTGGTCACGTATTAAGATGTCACAAGAGCTCCTCCTTAGCTAATAATCGAAGTGCGGAATGAAAGCGCACTATTGCAATAAAGAAATTAAGAATGGAATCAAGTCTACAAAGATGTGTAGGTGCAGCTATGGCACATATGGAAGAGTAGTATTCGAACTTGCGAACTATTACAGTTTTATAGAATGCTAATAATGCCACAGTGCGTAGTTCAATGAATCGGCAAAGGAGCAGCCTCAACATACGCATTGATTTCTTAACTATTGAGAAGGTATATTCAGAGTACATGAGTTTCGAATCAAAAATGACACGAAGATCATTATGACGCAGAATGTGTTACAGGGGAATCGTTAATATGGTATTTGGAGGGAACACGAAACTTTTTCAGAGTAAACATAATATGGTCGCATTTCCCGCTGTTAAGTTTCAACTGCCGTATTTCACATCAGTCTACAAGGTAATAATTAGGACTGCATATTGGCGAAATTATTATTATTTTATATATATATATATATATATATATATATATATATATATATATAGAGAGAGAGAGAGAGAGAGAGAGAGAGAGAGAGAAAGCCGTTGCATGGGCAGGGCAATTGCCTCGGACGACGTGATCAGGAGGGGCGCCGGAACGACAAATCAACAAAATTAAGGAATTCAGATATTTTAATAATGATCAAGCCACGGCTAAGTAAAATTACTGGTAATTTAAAATATCGTCAAGGATTATTCAACGGGAACTCTCTCCAGCAGGAAGAGATTTTATCTTGGAAAACTGACCGAGATCTGTTACTACTTCCTTCTTATCCGTATGATAGTTTGGTACAAACTGAAGAAACCTCAGTAGAATTCAATAACATTTCTTTATTCCTATTCCGTTCAAGAAATGCTCAACTAATACCACAATAACTGCAATACTACAATTATCTGCTTATTTTGACACCACTAAAATGGAGGGGCTCAAGGGTCCCCCCACTAAAATGGAAAAAGAAATCTTAATAAAATTCAAATTTAGGCTATCCTATATTGATTTAAACTGGAAACAGTTTTAAAAAAAGGCATTACAATGGAATTTTAAGGCTTAAGTTTTACAAAAAGTTTCGAAGGGTACTGTCGGACCTCGTGGGGACGGGGTATTCTTAAACACACTTTTCCGGTGTCCCGAAACGATATCCTGGCTGCGTCCATCTCAACTATTACAATGTCAACAACACAAATCATTGTCGTGTCTAAGAAACACCTACTTTTTAAAAATAATTTTCTATTTTTATATCTATATCTATATCTATATCTATCTATCTATATATATATATATATATATATATATATATATATATATATATATATATATATATATATATATATATATATATATATATATATATATATATATATATGGAAGAATGCCTATTCCATTGACATTTTAGTAAGTTAAAGCTGATAAAGATTTATTTACGCTCAAGAACGGCCCAGGAAAGAATTAACTAGCTATAGTAGTTACTGTAAATGATAAAACCAGAAAGTTACATTTCAAGGAGATATTGCCCACATTTTCTCACAGAAAAGTCAGGAGAATGCCATTTAGTGTTTGAATAAAGTATGTATATGTCATTATGCAGTTAATTTTGTTCACTTCTATTTTAAGTTATGAGTATTTTTATGTTATTATTATATGATCTTTACACTACATATTTTGGAACAACGTATTGTTAACATCGCCTTGCAGAACAAACATTAACAAACCGTATATTTTGATTTTGAACATAAATTATAATTGTAGGATTGAATTGAAGCAAATATAAATAATTACCGACATCACCTGAACAAGTTACTTTAGTATGCTAACGCTATAATAAATTTACGGAAAATGTATGTGTTAATCTCAAGGGATTTTTTTTTTTTTTTTGCAAAAGTCAGAAAATCAGTTTTTGTTATCACTATTTGTATATTCTATGCTATTACTATGTTGATATGTATCAAGTTCAAAATAAACAAGGATAGCATTCGATTTCAATAATTCAAAACCTGTTTTCATTAATTTTCACTACAAAAGCCACTCAATTTAAAACAATGACATAATACGAACTTTTTTTATCTTACGTTAGATTATGATCTTACATTCCATATTTAAATCTAGGAGTATAGAATAAAATCTGATTGTTTTGCATAATATACTGGGGAGGCGCCTGGAAATTCTCGTCCCGGGCGCTTACAACCCACGCGACGGCCATATATATATATATATATATATATATATATATATATATATATATATATATATATATATATATATATATATATATATAAAATGGGATAGTTAGCCACCGTTGAATTTGCTCGTGACCTGTAAAGATGTCAATGGGTCGACTTGATTAAAGAACTCGAACAACATAATGAATCGCCTTAGTTGTCTATTGTGAGAAAGAATTAAAAAATCGCTTCGTTCAAGAATTAATGTGGATTAACGGACGGGCGGATGTAGTAACATTACAATCTTCTAAGGCTGACTAGTGTATTTCTAATAATCAAATTTAAATAATATTATAATATGCATAATGAAATTCATATACATGAATATATAATGAAATTCATCTTGAAAAAGGAAGGAATACCTAATTGGACTTGAGAAGACTAGACGTTTTGATTTGATTTGATTTTGAGTTTAGCATCCCATTCAGCAGTGAGGCTATATGAGATGTGAACCTACAGTTTAACGTAGGATCCGAACATGTGCTCCCGCCGGAAATCGAATCCAGGTCTCCTATGCCAAAAGTGCGTACACTAACCACTTAGCTCCGAGAGAGTTCGAGCGACATTACGTAAAGTCACTTCATTAAAATTTTAGTATATTTCAAAGAAAAGAAAAAAGTAATTTCCCTATAAATCAATGGCTTCAAAAACAATGGTACTAAATGCATTAAAAGTTCTGTAAAAGTGCTTTTTTTTTTTTTTTTTTTTTTTTTTTTTTTTTTTTTTTTTTTTTTACTAAGAATAATCTAAACGCTTCTGATTGTGCAGAAAACGATCACATTAATTTCTTCACTGTCCCACTTAAATAAATATTTGGTTGATTTTCTATAGCCAAGCAAAACTACTATTACAGAATCTATAATATATAAAACTACATGAGCTGACATAAAAGAAAGGGGTACTTCTGGTTGACGTGGAAAGTTGAAATTTTGCATGATTGTAGCTTTCCGGGACTAACTCACAGGAAAATTACCACAAGTGAATATTCTTAATTTTTAGGAGGTCTAAAGGAGGAATGAAGAAATTCCCCATGCTATTTAAATGGACCTTTTTTGAACTATAATCTCATATTTTAGGTACTTAGAATTGCAATAAAAACTTGAAATTCGGTATGCTTATACATTTTCATTAGCGTTAACTAAGTGAATCGCCAAAACAAAAAAATTCCAACTGTAGAGTGGTCTTATGGGGAAGTGAAAAATCTTTCCTGTTATTTATATGGGACATCTTCTACATCCCAAAATGTTTAGGCACTTCCGGCGGGAATAGGATAATGAAATTTGGCATGAATGTGGCTTTCCGGGACTAACCCACAGAAAAGATACCGAAAGTAAACATTTTTAGTATTTAATGCGTATAATGGCAGGATGATGAAATTCCCATGTTATTTAAATGGACGTTTTCTTGGGATACAAAATCTTATTTTTAAATAGTTGAAATACGAAAAGAAACTTGAAATTTGATAGAATTATGGGTTTAAGAGGTGCGAGGCCGTAGGCAGAGTGAACTCGTGGGTCAGGGGGAGAAGCCCCCAGCTGGGCCAAACAGGAAATGTAATTAAAGAGCATACGTACGAAATTTACTATTGATGCAAATAGTGATATATATATAAGAGACGCGAGGCCGTAGGCCGAGCAAACGCAGAGGTCTACGGGCGGAGCCCCTAGCTAGCCAAAAGCTAGTCTATATTCTAAAATTGAAAACGACTATGTTTGTGACTCTTAATCTCTTGAACCGCCCGACCGATCTCGATCAAATTTTTAACGTAAATGCGGTTCTGGTCTGGAAATGTTTTTAGCCATTTACTTTGACGGTACAACTTAGGGTAGGGGGAGGAGGGGGACAAAAAATAAATGAGACTTAATAACACTTGAACCACCCGACCGATCTTGATCAAATTTCCAATGTAGATGAGGTTCGGGACTGGGATGATTTTTATCATTTTACTTTGACAGAACAACATAGAGAAGGGGATGGAGGGAGAGAGATACAAAAATCAATAAATATAAAAATAAAAGTGACTATGTTCGTGAATTAATTATTTTTGAACCATCTGATCGATCTCAATCAAATTTTTAACATATATGAAGTTTAAACCTGAGAAGTTCTTTATCATTTCATTTTGACAGTAAATCTTAGGGTTGGGGGAGGGGAAGGGGAGAAATATATGAAATTAAATAAAACTTAACTCCTGAACCACCTGACCGATCTCGATCAAACTTTCAACATAGATAAGGTTCGGGCCTGGGATTTCTTCATTTCACTTTTACAATGCAACGAAGGGAAGGGGGAGATATATGTCAAAAAAGTAAAAATAAAAGTGATTGTCTTTGTGACTTCATCACGTTTAAACCACCCGACCGATCTTAACCAAATTTTCAACATAGATGAGGTTCAGATATGAGGTGGTTTTTATCATATCAATTTAACTTTATAATTTAGGGGTGAGGGAGGGGAGGGAAGAAATCTATAAAAATAAATGAAACTTAATAAGTCTTGAGCCAAAAGACCTATCTTGATCAAACTTTCAACACAGATAAGGTTCGGGCCTGGGATGTTTTCGTTATTTCACTTTTACGGTGGAACCTAGGGGAGGAGGAGGGGGAGATATATGTAAAAAAGAATAAAAATAAAAGCGACCGTCTTTGTGACTTCACCACGCTTTAACCACAGGACCGATCTTAATCAAATTTTCAACATGGATGAAGTTCGGACCTGAGGTGGTTTTTATCATATCACTTTAACGGTAGAATTTAGGGGAGGGGGAGGGGACAAATATATAAAAATAAATAAAACTTAATGACTCTTGAACCACCCAACCTATGTCGATCAAATTTTCAACATAGGTGACGTTCGGGCTTGGGATAGTTTTTAACATTTAACTTTGACGGTGCAACATAGGAGAGGGGGAGATATATGTAAAAAAGAAAAAGAAAAAAGAAATGAAAATGAAAGTGACTCTCTATGTGACTTTACTCTTGAACCACCTGACCGATCTCGATCAAATTTTCAACATAGATGAGGTTTGGGTCTGGGATGGTATTTATCTATTCACTCTGACGATAGAATTTAGGGGAGGAGGGGGATATATATAAAAATAAATAAAACTTAATAACTCTTGAACCACCGGACCGATCTCGATAGAATTTTCAACCTAGATTAAGTTCGAACATGAGATGATTTTTGTCATATCACTTTGACGATGTAACTTAAAGGAGGGGAAAGACATTTACAAATGATTGAAAATGACTAATATCAGTGTCGATTTATACTTTTCGGGGTCGCTGAGATGAGCAATGACACTTCCGATGCCGTGGCCTGCAACATGGGGAGGAGAGAGGATATATAAAAATCATCGAAAATGACTAATATCAAGGAGAGCTTTAGTAATAATAAAAAGTGACTGACTAACGAAACATATTACTGTTTTTTTCTTAATTTAACCCAGCGAAGCGGATATTTGATGCTAGTATATTTATATATGTTAGATGTAACGTGGAATACGATTGTCACTTAATCTGTCGTACAAAACTTCGTAACTTTTGATAATTGGTCAATCCTTACAAGAGATGTCCAAGTTAGAACACATGTGTAGCTTATAATAGAAACAAACTGTTCACAATTAAAAAGGGCAAGATTTTGTTTCAAGTTGGACTTACTTCAAAAGCACGAAGCCAAAATGAAAACAGATGTTAAATCGATTATCGCTCACATATTAATCAAGA
Source organism: Thermobia domestica (assembly GCF_964235325.1). Taxonomy (NCBI): domain Eukaryota; kingdom Metazoa; phylum Arthropoda; class Insecta; order Zygentoma; family Lepismatidae; genus Thermobia; species Thermobia domestica. Next base: position 78,278,251 of record NC_137469.1, read on the forward strand.
TCTAATTTTCTGATGTGAAAACCTTTTAATGACTAATGAAAAATCACTAATAGGCAACATGTGTTGTACGGCACGATATTAAGTTTTGCGACTGTCCATACAATAAAACAGTAACTACACTCACAATGTGAACTTCCCTTTAACCAAAAAGAAAAAAGAAACAAAAAATTGGGTTAAATTGCTTTCTTTAGACCTTGCAATAAATAAATAAATAATCCTGAAGTTTAATAGTTCTCAAATTTGACTCTTGGCTAATGATATCTACCGACTCGTCTAACATTTTCCTTTTATCAAATTTTTAACGGGGTTACAAATGGTTCAACACGCAGAAAAAAATCTACAAGACTACAAACCTTTGGTTCCCAACCTTGTTTAACTTACGCCACCCTTCGTAAGCCCTGTATGCTTCACGCTTCCCTCCTTCCCATGACAAAACTGTAAAGTCGAACATGTAGTAACTAACTCATTTATGCTAGCTTTCCTATATTCAATAACTTACACTAAAATACAAATGCTGAGCAAAGCAATGTTTATTATAAAATAATAAATGTGACAGTTTCGGATATCTAACATACCCTTCTTCAGACACTATCGAAAATAAATGAAAATGCATACATATATATTCATTGTTATGACAAATTTTAAAATTCTTTAACAGACATATCATAATTATTAATACATAATAATATTATTTTTTTTATAACATTAAACTTTTTTATCTATAAATTGGAACATATTTGACATTTTTTTTACAGACTGATAAACAGCATATTCTGAACAGGTAATTATAAAAGAAAAACTTCTTCTAATAATTTTCCAGGAGGTAATGTACCTAAAATGGAAGCCACATTTCCTCGCTGAACTGCTATACTGATACGTTGTATCAGAAAAGTAGTAGCCCGCTTGTCACCAGTAAGGTGTGCTATACGGTGGCCTACTTCTTTGATGAAATTGAGCCCTTCGAGGCCCCAAATACCGCTCGATTCAATGGCTACGGGCACGAACATGTATCTATTGAGCAGATCTTTATATTTTCTTCTTTTCTCGCATTCTCTGCGGGCTGCAATAGCTCCTTCTCGAGATGAAGAAAGAGTGAGATTAGATGACGCGAAAGTGTCAGAGCAGGTGAAATCCCAGAGAAGAATCCTTCCCCTCTTCCATGGTACCAGCGTCATGCCATCTGGTCTTTTGCTATCAGATCTGTTACACCCCACAGGTTCACGAACAGATGGAACTTCCGCCGATGTGAGTGCTCTCCAGATAATGTCATTCACGTTCGAATGCCTCACATGTCTTCCGGAGCTACTTATACAAGACAGACCGTGTAGACCATTCTGCTTGACTGATGCACCACATTTAGAGCAGTTGTGTGATTCACAGATGTCTACTCCTAGGCGAAGTGCAACTGCAATACGAAAACTTTCGTTTGGAAGATGCAGTCCTAGGGTGTGTGAAGGTAATGCCTGTAGCCAAGCACCTGAAATTGCTGATGAGGAGGCGAGAAGTCTAGCCTTATCCTCTTGACTGTCTGCTTCTTGCAATAACACTGATTGATGTAATTTGATGATTGGCTTATCCCAAATTGATTGCGAACTTCTGCCCGTTATTTCAGGAGGGCTTAAACCAACTAGGTTAGACCAGTCAGCTATGCAGTCTTGGACATCAGATTCTATGTGAGGCTCATTCAGTTGGTTGAGGAGTATCTCAATGGTATGCCGGGAGCCATAGAAAGACGCTAAAAATGAAGGATACGCCAAATCTACAGTCCGACGAATACCAAGACCTCCAGAATCAACTGGAAGGGAGGCCTGTATCCATGCGTTGCTATTTAGGTTACAGTTGAGTAACGATTCCAGTCCACATTTCAGAACGGTGTCAAACTTCTCTAGTAAATCGACTTCACGCCAAGAAGTAGAACAGCGTAAAAAATAGATTATTCTTGGTATGGAGAACGACGCACGAAGGAGATAAAAAGCTGAATGTGCGGAGACTAGGGCCAGACGTGACAAGAAAAATTCTAACTTTTTAGTTTTCTCGACTAACAAATTACGTGTTGCCTCAGGTGAAAGGGCTGTTAAGAAAAAATATTCATTGTTAAGAAAAAATATTTAATTTCTTTTAACATATATATATATATATATATATATATATATATATATATATATATATATAGTCATTGTTAAGAAAAAGTTTAAATTATTTCTATTTTAACATACTATTTTTATTTAATTTTGATAGTATCTGAAGAAGGATATGTTAGATATCCGAAACTGTCACTTTTATTATTTTATTATAAACGTTGCTTTGCTCAGCATTTGTATTTTAGTGTAAAAAATGTAGTAACTGTGAAGTTTGCTAAAGTTAAATTGTAAATAGTCGTTAAAGGAAGTATTTTACTTCATAATTTTAGTATAATTTTGTCAGTAACTTGCAGACCTTGCTCGCTTTTCTCGCCCCTCGGTTGAAAACCACTCATTTTAATTCTAGCAATAGTTTACATTTCTTGCTCGTTCTTCACACCATGCAGGTTGAGAACCACTGTTTAATTATGTCAGTAGTTCACACACATTGCTCGCTGTTCACATCCCCCTTTCTTTTAGGTTAGGAAACACTCCTCTACAAAGTGTCATTTTCCGTTAGAGTTGTTAACTGCTTCCGTAAGAGCCACTGCCACATAAACCGCATCCATAACCTTTAAAAATGTATACATGGCAAAATATGATTAACTAGGAAACTTGAATACTTTTGCTCAACATAAACGCTCTGCGATAATTCTAAACTCTTCAAATTCATTCTTACTTTTATTTTTCACTTTAATTTCATTACAGAATGTTGATTGTAAATGAAACATAGTAACGTACTAAGTAAAACGAAGATTTCGTTACTCCTTTGATTTACAATTCATGAATTCCGAAAAACTGTTGTTTCTTTAAAAGTCTGTATCAGAATGTATAAAATAAGAAGGAAAGTAGATATTCCGAGGAAACATGAAACCCATACAGAATCCTAACAACGGAGAAATTTTGCACCTGATACTACACCATATATATTCATAAAATATTCAATCAAAAAGTCAATTTGGGAAAAATAAGGTTTCCGAATAAAGAATGCATAATGCAAATTGTATATTGCACGAGATAGACACACCTCAGCTTTCAACATTACAGAATGAACTTATACAATATATATATACACTGTGAATTATCTTAAGCTACAGATCCTTATCCATAAATAAGTAAATCACGAACACAGAAAACAGTAGTGCATTTGCTTTTAGACTGATGTTCTCTTATCTACTTAATCCTTAACGAAATTCCGAGTGCTACAGTATAGCTAGGTGATGTATGATCAGACATCCGATTCATATCCGCATTATTTCTAACTTCGTAGAACCGAATTCACCATCTCTTAACAGACAGCTCCCTGACTCTCTCACGATGCTGGTTAACACCAATAAATTTGTGCCAAACTGGAAATAAACCCGGGATCATGCTAGCTAACCATCTGAGAACACCAAGTTTAATTATAAATCTACAATATTACTATTATCATTTAACAAAATTAATGAAATGAAATATTTTTAAGTTTTACGTCCCATGTTTATGCCGGCTAGGCTAAAGGAGACGGTGATGATGAGAAATGAAGAAATGGTGGAGTGAAAAAGTGGGAGGAAACAGGAGAACCCTGAGAAAACCCACGCACATGGTGTTTGTTAACCACAAAGTTCACCTGGCGCGATATCACTTAACGAAAAAAAAAGGCCAAAGATAAGCCATAAATCAATCGATACTTCTCAATAAGCTGAACAAAATTATATAAATCCTGATATGTAGTTTTCGAATAATAGCTATGGTATTCTTTTTTTTTTTTTTTTTTTTTTTTTTTAATTGTAGACCTAAACACTATTGAAAACACTGAACCTGCACGGTAACTAAGCCACATATTAAGATGAAATTGATACTGAAGAATACCCCCACCGAACTTCGAATTTAGATTCTACTTACATTCCATATTCTGGTAGAAATCATTCACGTAGGATCACAAATTTACGTTAGTTGGTTAGGCATAACCTTGTATACGTTAAGTTTAAAAGGTAACTTCAGTGCAATAAATACTGTTTCCTTTGCAGGTGTTGCATTGAAGGAAAGTGCAAGAATGAACAAAGTGGAATGCACAGCAGTGATTCGAATTCTCTTTCTGCATGGCTAAGTTCCCAAACAAACCCGTAAGGAAATGTTTGCGGTATATGATGTAGAATGTCTGGTTTTGAGTGGTACAGATACTTCGCAAGTGGGACTTAAGGGATGAAGATAGATGTAGTAGACCGTCAACAGCACTGAATAATGATATAAAAAGTAGAAACTCTCACAAATGAAGACTGCAGGATATCCATCAAAGAAATATACTAGGACGTTCATTTATGTATAGATTCCGTGGAAACGTTTATACATGATTACCTTCATATGTCAAAAGTATCTGCATGGCAGATCCCGTGTCTGCTGACACCATTCCAAAAGGAACAAAGACTGGAGTGCTCAGAACAATTGTTAGAAGTCGATAATCAAGATTTGTTTATTTATTTCGACTAGTGACACTGCATGAGACATGGATTAATTACTTTGATTTGGAAAGCAAGAAAGTTCAAAACAGGGAAGCATTGTGAAACCGCGTCTTCTATAATGGCAAGTGTCCAAAAGTTTGCAAAGAAGGTCAGTTAACTGTCTTCTTTTTCTGGCGGCAAGGGGGAGAGGTAAATGTAGTGTTATCCTCAGATTATTTACCAAAAGGTTCCTCAATTACTAGGGAATATTGTGCGAGCTTTCTGGGCAAACTGCGTGACAAAATTAAAACATTGTAGACGAGACATGTTGGTCAAAGATGTGCTCATCCTACACGATAACGTGCCTGTCCATTTTGCTCTTGTCAAAGCATGTCAGTGTGGTATATTTCGCCGCATCCTTCCTATTCCTCTGATCTTTAGCCATCAGACTTCTTCCTCTTCCCAAATATAAAACTGTTTTTGCGGAGGAACAATTTCCAAAAAGACAATGACATCATTTGCGTGACACATGTGTGACTGAATGTTCAATTTACGGTTTTACAAAGATGGTATTTACAAGTGCTCGCAACGGTGGGGGAAAATTTTAACTCTGAGTGGTGATTATGTAGGATAGACATTAATTTTGCTAACTTTCAACTTTTTTTTTAACTATCCAAACAAGGTGAATATAGAAACTTTTTCAACCGTTTTAGTTAATACTAAAATATGGTAAAGAAACATTTGATTTGATTTTCAGTTTAGCGTTCCTTTCAGTAGAGAGGCTATATGAGACATGGATCTACAGCTTGACGTGGAACCTGAACCACATGAGCTCCCGCCGGGAATCAAACCCAGGTCTCCCACACCTGAGAGAAACTGTAGGAAGTATGAAAATTGTAATTTAGGTAAACGAAGTTACAAACAGAAAGTGCTTTTGAAAATTATACATATTTTCTAGAAGGAAACGAAGAGAAGTTAGTTGATTTGTCTGTAGTTAGGTCTTTATAGTAGGAGGAACATTGGTATGTAGGTTCACGATTTGAAAATATACAATATTTAACTGATTAACTGCGTACGGAGATAAGTGGCTGTAAATGCATATATACTAAGAATATACAGAGGAACAAAATAATGTTTGCAATAAAATTATGCAGTCATTGTAAAGATAGAGTTTACACTAATGGGTAGTGGTAAAGTTATAAAGTCGTAACGACACAAAATATTCAAATTCTTCCTGTGAAAGTTTTTTTTTTTTTTTTAATTAACCAACACTTTATATTTCCTTTCCTTTTCTGAAAACTTTTCACCGATCACACTAAGAAAAACAATGACATACTTCCTAAACTATGCCCTTTACTTCCTAAACTATTCTTCCGTAATTTTCCTAATTGTTTACGAATACAATCTTCTGTTCAACATTCCCAATACGCTCTTCGCCGCACGCGATATTTAATTCGATAATAATAACAGTTTAAGTACATTATCGTAAGAATATTGCCGGTACTGGCAAATGACTTAGTCACATACTGAAGAGGTTCGAATATACTACAGTCCTAATATCTCTGTTTTGATGTAAGAATGCCTTCTTTAATATCGTTCATTGAAATGACCTCTTCCCCCTTTTTCCTTCTATAGTAACTCACGACATATCCAACGGAATACTTATTCGATTTTTAAGAAATGCTCTAAGTCATGCTTTTCAGGACTGTTTTTTTTTCTTATCCTGATTTATGATACAAAGGTTAATTCTTGGACAATTTTAGAACTATCTTAAAATAGTTACAATTTACTAAATATTATTAAATTTCATGTGAAATACGATTTCAAAATGATGTTTAATTATATGAAACATGAGATTTTAAAACAGTGTACATAGGTTGGTAAATATTATAGCTTTGCTCTGAGATCAGGATGAAAACCGCTTTCCGAAAACATACCTGACTACCACTAGATAAATGTTGGTTGGTAACTTCTCTACAATAACATGGATCAAGAAACATAACTAAACAGACATTCAATTGTTCCTTTTTAAAAATAAATTTTTAAAATAAATGGAATAAACACAAACACGAATAAGGTCAATAAATTTCCAAGTTTAGGTAAATTACAGAGTAAACTTATTGAGTGTTTGTTTTGATTTCCTTCTGTGACATATTTCATCATCCTCTAATACGAAAAATACGGATTTCTGTTATCTTATCATCATTACATGAACTGTGACATTTACGGAAAAGGTTATTCAAAGAACGTAGAACATAAGGCCCAACAATCTACGTGTGAGGAGTAGTAAAAGCCGAAAACTACGATTGATTCTAGAATACTAGGTTAGTCGGACAGCGGGAAACTGTTCATCTTACCAGGTGCAGTTAGTTGGTCGATACGAACCACCACTGCCAGGTTGTACTACTGCAAGCTTCCCTCACTCTCCAATCCCTACTCCTTGAACGCTTCGTCACGAGCATTGGAGCACTACCATCATCTCAACACAGACTAATTGCAACACTAGAACTGAACTAAATTATCTGGAACAACACTAGACACCGCTAAATTGGACACAACACACGAATAACACGACTCGCGGTAACATCACGGGATACGAACTGGCACGGACGTAGCTACTGTAGACATATCGCCTACCCGCCTCATGATGGCTGCCCACGTCGAGACGCTTCGTTCACGCTCTTTTTCGACAAACAACACTGCGCAGACGCCCCTGCCGTCACCCTGACAACACACGACCTGTTACATGTAGAGCTGAAAAAAATAATAATAACCCTATCCTCTTCCTCTTGCTGTTGTATTCTTTTTAATCACGAAGGGGAAATACATTATATATATATATATATATATATATATATATATATATATATAGAGAGAGAGAGAGAGAGAGAGAGAAAGAATAATGATAAAACCCAGGTAAAACAATTTTATATAGAAAACAATAATTAAAAGCGCACAAACTTAATGTTACAAATCCATCCCCATGCTATCATCCTCAGCAAATCATTATTTTTAATTAGATTAATCTTATTTACACTGTGTTTAGGACTGGGTCTCTCTCTCTCTCTCTCTCTCTCTCTCTCTCTCTGTATATACATATCGTCTTGTTTATCATTCTACTATGAAGAACACGATACTATAACAACTCATCCCTTCAGAAGTTTTACACTTTGCTTGGACATTAACAAATTTGTCACTTTGCTTGGACATTGTAAGCGACATTAACAAATTTGGACCAACACCAGAAATAAATTTTCCCAGTCAATGGTTTTAACCATTTTCGTATAACAATAACAAACAAATAGGGGGTGGGATTTTTGTAAAAATATACGAAAATGTAAACGCTTCTAAATTTTGATTTTATTTTATTATTTTTCTATTTATCCAAATTGTCTTTTACGTAACACTGGAAAAATACATGCATGAGTGGAAAATTTCATGCGTAGTTTTCGAGAAAATGGAGGAAATTTAATTTCTTCGTAAACCTGAAAATTGATGTTGAACGAGAATCATAGAATGTACTGTGATGAAACTGATACTAAAGTGTACTCTTATTAAGCTCTTCATTACGACACTAACAACATGACAGTACATAAGGGCAGCGGTGGCTCAGTGGTAAAGCGTTCACCTTTGGTGCGTGGGTCGTTGGTTCGATCCTAGCTCGTGCCAAGTAAGCTTTGTGGTGGACAAACACCGTGTGTGTGGGTTTTCTCGGGGTTCTCCCGTTTCCTCCCGCTCCATTCGTTCCACCATTTCATTCATTTCTCATCACTATCGTCTTCTTTAGCCAAGTCGGCATAATCGTATGACGTAAAACTTAAAGATTTCATTTACATGACAGTACACAGTACAGTTAAGGAGCTATAGCACAAAATAATCATTAACTCTTAAATTTTAATATCTAAAATATTGTCTAAATATAACGCATGTATCATCATTATGTACTAAACTCAACAAGTAACATGTCTGAGGTACATTCTCAAGCGAAGTTTTCGAGAAAATAGAAAAACCAACAGTTTTCACACTAAAATGTATATCGTCTGTTGCCAAATAACAGTGATTTTTAATTCTACAGCGTATTTGCGTATTTTATATGGAGCAAAATACGCAGAGAGTCTTCAAAAAGTGACAAGAACTGAAGCAGAAATGGGGCAACCCTAAACACCAAGTACAATTATTGACAAAAAATATTTAATGTATATAAGAATTATTTTTCCGAAATCGATAACCTATATCAACATTTCACAAAAGAAAGATAACTTTTCTTTTATTATCAGTCACTAAAAAGAACAGTTCATGCTAAAAATTGGCCTGCAACAAATCTACTCAAAATTTTAACATTTATGCAACAGAACCGGTATAAAAAAAAATCAGGGAGAAAAATATCTCTTCAGCTCTAACCAGTACTTATACCTTCCCGTTTCTTGCACACTGTGGTATAACATTGAGTTTGGGTATCTTAGTTTAACGGCACTAGTTTGTGACCAGCAATTATTTAGGGTCTATCATATACAGTGTTGCCCACATAAAAGCAGCCTCGCATGTAATACCTGATATGGCCGAAAGAGTAGGAAAATTTAAACACTGGTGTACCTTCACGTAAGAAGAGATGTTGAAACTAATCTCCTATAACATCAAGACACTTCTGTGTACGTCGCAGCATACTGGCTGACACCACCTGGAGCTCTTCACGGGTCGGGGGGCACAATCCCTTTGCTTACTGTGTGCTCTTCTGTAAGCAGTTCACGCACCAACACCTAGGATTCATTCGAAATGTAGTATGTGGATCCATCTAATACATATTAGATGTATACTATTTTTTTTTTTTTTTTTTTTTTTTGGGTCAGATAATCGTGAAACTGTTGCAAACTTCACTGTTGATTAAAAGAACACTGGACCCACTACATGTGTCCTGAAACTGTGAAGACCAATTTTTGCGTTATGAAGGGTGCTTCATGCAGAATATGTGGATTCTCAGCAGATCAGTGTCTCGTACTCACGTTACCCAAAAATTGAATCACGCTTTGTCGGACAAAGTACACCAGAGGGTACAAACTTCAGTACGCAATCTCTGTCTATAACAAATTACAATACGTAACCCATCTACCTGTGTCCTGCTCCTACAGTTTCTGGACACATGTTACTCGGTATGGTTTCAGTTTCAGAGACCTCAGCACATGCTGACACGTTACCATGACACATCGACCCTCTCAGACAGCTTCCGAGTGAACTTTTGCGGGCTTCGTGTTATCCGCTACTGATATCAGAGAAAACCTACGGTGTTGGACAACATTCGGTTTCCCCCGCTCACATTTGCCACAGATCCGGTTTGACATTTTTGCATCAGGATCTTTGTTCCCTAGTACCTGGCAGTCAAGGCCACTTGTGTGTTATTAATTGAACCCGTCCGCACATATTCTTCCACTATCAAATTCGCTCTTGCATGGAAAGTACTTTTGTCGACGTGACTTGATTACCAGAACTAAAGAAACAGGGAATTCCAGGTAACAACTGCACATCAGGCGACCCGCCGGCTGGCAATCTGTTACACAACTGCATATCAAGCGGAACACCGACGGGGCAGCCAAAATTACTAACAGAATTACACACAATTATTTGCTCGTCTCTGAATCAGCAGACCGGGCTACTTTTATGTGGGCCATCATGTACCAGAAGCAAGCGAGGAACAATGAGTTCTGGTGTAATTCAGTGCCCACACGCTGCTCAGTCTCTGGGTTATTGTTGCCTCGTCTGGAGCCGCTAGTAGAATTTTGAAAAGAATACAACACCTCATAGAATACAGAGCTACAAATTCAGAAGTTCAAACATGAATTCAATTCTAACTGAATTATAACAGGAACCTTTAGGAAGTAAAACTAATTGATTATTCTTACTCATTTTCTTTTATCTAGCCCACGAATTTAGATACAAATACGAACTTTACTGGTATTAAATTAGAGCAATGGTATTTAAAAATAAAAATAAAAACTTTCGCTTGTTGTCAATCGAAAATAGCGATAATATGTAGAGATGTATTTTTATGATTTTTATTCTTAAACAGGAGCAAGTTAGTAATTACATCTTTAAAAATATTACCAAATTATGCTTCAATACCGAAATCTGATTCCACTTCATTACCATTCACTTTTATAAAATATTGTCATTATGGTTGGATAACTCCTGAGAAGATTCGCTCTTATACCGGTATGAAAGGAAAAAGTGGTATGAATAATTTCTAATTACTAACAAAGAAATGAAATGATTTTTGAATAGCAACTACTTGAATATTGTCATATATCCTTAATTAGTACTCGAAAATATCTGCCCTTAACCCAATTTCCTTTATGCTATTCGTTACACCAATACTAAAGGATTGTGAAATATAATATTTAGACAGAGCGCGTAGTAGTTCGTATGTGATTCTGCGATAGGTCGCAAGTTTTCACGCTAGGGATTTTGAATGATTTGTGGCTCTTAAAGAAAACGCTTTTCGACCTCTTGCTCTCTGCATTATTATTTCCGTTTAACTAAATAAAAGTACTGTGCACCTTAATTTCATATATTTACGAAGAACTTGTTCCGGAACAGTTGAACCATACTGGCTTACAGAATACAGCAACGAATATTAAATTTCAATCATGCTTCTGTTTATGATAGTCTCCTTGAGTTTGTACGAGCTATCGTTAAGACGTTAAACTATTTATTCATTCCAGTTCTCTCCTCGCTTAGAAAGAAGCGGAAGCATCCTCTTCCACACTAACAGAGCGCACTTCAGAACTCAATAATGTTTGACATCTCATGCATTCTTAATGTATTTTTCCTTACGTAGGAATACTGACAGGTTATTTTCAAGAACCGCTTTCGAACAAGAAACTACACAACACCAAACACTTCCTATACAATAACAAAGTACTTTATTATTTGTAACCATTTTTCTTAATACACCATTCATTGAAAAGCTCTACACGCTGTTACAGAGAAACGTTACTCCACGTATTTTTGCACATGACTGAATAGTTAAAGCTCTTACTGTTCTTTTTACATACTGAAAAATTTCAAAATGCAAGCATTCACAGACGCTATACCAAACGAAAGTACCGGGCAATCTCTCTACGTGAATAATCTCAAAATGTTTAAAAATAAATACACGAGAACTGTGCTAAGATGTTCCATTTTCAAAACATCCCAGTTTCAATTCAGACATTTTTCTATTCGTTCACATGAGTGGGAGCGTTTCACAGTCCTGCGATAGATGTTCTCCCAGAAGACCTCGTGCATCAAAGACGTGCATGCTAGTCACTAAATTAGGGAGACATGCGACAATTAGAAAACAAAACCAATTATTTTTACCCTATATATATATATATATATATATATATATATATATATATATATATATATTTCAAAAACATCTGTATATTGTACCTATCTAGGTGTATTATGCATTCTGTCCTAATTCCAAACCCGATAAGACCGAAAAATGGTGTAAAAAAGGTAGTATAATTTATACCATAAGTATTCGCTCATTTGTTAGCTAGTAAAGCAACTTCATAAAGATGAGTCCTAGTTAATTTGTTACGTGAATTTTACCGTGCTCTATGTTTGAAAGCACGCTTCGCCACTGCTTTCAATTAGTCTATAGGAAACACGGCTCGCATTTTTACAGTTATCTTCCGAACATGATGTTGAAAGGTCTGTTGAAGGTTAACTGCCCCTTCACACATAGAAAATATTTCTTGAATCTGATCAGGAAATCAAAATAAATAAATAAATAAATAAATAAAATACAGGATGCGACAAATACCATCCTAGATCTAGCCGGATGAAGGAAATAGAAGTTCGTAAAATTTTACAGCCTCCACCTTGAAACAGGATCTCATTTCATGGAAGATTTTACATGCATACAGAAGGGGTATGTTACAGAATAAATATCGATGTACAGAGACAAGGATATTTGCACCGAAACTGTGCTAGGGCCAATGAGGTGGTCATATAATTAAGCTCTCTTGTAGGCGAGAAAGTATGGAGAGAAACGGCATATAATGTAAGGATTGATCTTGGATTATTTCTCTGAATCTGCTAAATGCACCAAATTCAAGTCCTGGTCTGGTAGGTCCAGTCCTTCGTAACCTCGTTTTGCATACAAAAGCACTGACTCCAAAGAAATGAGGGTTTTTTAAAGTCCAGTCCTTCGTAACCTCGTTTTGCATACAAAAGCACTGACTCCAAAGAAATGAGGGTTTTTTAAAGTCCATTATGAATGAAAGAGTGATTAGTCACAAAATACAAGCTTATTGATCTACTATTAATCGTTTTATTACTTACATGAATTCTGCATCATTTCAACATCTTAAACACACAGTTCGAGAAAACATATTCTCAGTCTGAAATGAATCTGTGAACACAGTACTTGGGACTAGATGGTTTTTTGTAATTTCACTTTGATAATCTAGAACACAGTACTTGGGATGAGATGGGTTTTTATAATTTCACTTTGATAATCAACTAACTGTAAGGTGAGATAATTGATGAAGTGTCCTTGCATTGTAATGGAGCCAATCTTTCACTGTTACGGCTGCTTACTGCACATGTGCAATAATTTTAATTCCCATAGAACTTGGACCAATGTTGTGAAAGAGAAGCATCAGGCTACCTCTTTTGCTCAAATTTCTCATTGTTGGCTATTGTTCTAATATTTATAAGCCCACTTATTTCACCTTGTTTATTTAATTTTCAGTCAGAACTGTATTTCCTTTAGCTCTGTGATAACCAAAATGGGGGTTCGCTCCCAATAAAATAAAAATGCAATATTTGTTCCTTAACTCCATGCTCAACAGGAAGAGTGTAGCTAGTCACTGTAATATACTTAAATCGAGACTTGAGGTTTAACTGTAAAAATACTTTCTTAAATGTTCATTTACGAAGCTCACTTCGCAAGAAGACAGTCGGACCGATTAAAAAAAAAAAAAAAATAGAGAAATGCATTTTTCATAGAATTACTTTCCAATGATCGTAGCTCAGGCCTCGTTCCTAATAACCGAGACATATGAAACAAGGTAGGATACGCAAAATAAAACGAAAATTCACGTAATAGAACATGAACAAATTACTGTTCTTAAATTGCCGTTATTGAATAATTATTTATGTCTTTAAATATTTAATTTGCCAGCTCCCCAAGTATGGTTCTTATTTTGACCTGGCCCGCAGTTAACTATAGATTAGCTATCATTAATTTAGCTGATCCCAGCGAAGCATGTGGTTAAACTAGTTAATTACAAATAAATTTCACACGAAAGCTGGACACAAATTACTATCGAATATGAACAAAATAGCAATGTCTATTCTCTCACGGAATCGAAGATGTGTTGATGATTTGTTAAGAGTTACACAAATGAAGAAACGCACAGAATGTTCCATTAGCCAAAGTGCAGATCATTTTCTCTATAAGATACTTGTCGCGGGTACAAGTCAATAATTTTCAAATTTATTCCGTTAAATGCGGAAACTACAATGTTATTGAAATACTTCGGTTAACCCAATGAAATGAAGCAAATTACAAAGAATTTTAAAAGGTCACTCTTAGGAGAAATCAAATGCCTCATACAACTTCGTTTTTATCAATCTTTCCGAAAACTACACGCCAGAATTTACCTCGGTACATGCCTTAACTTTAGGGCAATATAATAGATTAACCTAAAATCTAAAGTCCCGCTTCTGAGAGTCTCTAAAAAACAATATTTCATTCTCTCTCTCTTTTATTTTCCACCATGGTTTTATCACGTTTCACGTAGTATATTTTTCCTCAAATAATGCAATAACCATATTCTTACGACTTACCGCAAACACTGATTCTTTTCTTTTGCATTGTTTCTAAACGCTGGCTACTATACATTTAACTTCGCTAATTATTTCCATTCGTTTCCATGCTCACGATTCTAAACCTCTAGGCATTTTTTCAATGCTTTTGCTGGTGTTGTTCGTACCTCTTTCATCACTATACGTAATATAGGAAAATTAGGCCCAAATTGGGCAAAGTGCGGAAAAATAGTATAACAAGCTGAAAATTGGTGGATGTGTTCTTTGGATACCCCTGATTAACATACTCAAAATCCCAAAAAATCCCACCTGGGCAACATGCCGCCATCTTGGAAAATGGCCGCCGTTGAAAATTTTTTACTTAGGTTCCTTTTGAAGGCCATAACATGGGAAACAAGAGAGATATTGATGTGCGGTTTGCGCGAGTTTATCGCGGACACTCCAGACTATTCACTGAAAACAACATTTAAACCTTTAATTGGAAATCTATGTAAACAAAGTATATAAAAGTTATAACTGCGAAAATATTTCGATACATATTTTCAATACAACTCGATTTTCACTCTTTTCCGTCCGTTTTATCAAAAAAAGTAATGAAGCAAATGTTGTAGAGCACACAAAAATACACAAGAATATATCCTAGTTTTGTCCAAAAACTCAAGTCTGAATGGTTTAATAGAGCGCGCAGTAAATGCGGCACCATGTGTAGTGCAGTATTTTTTTCTCCGGTTGTTATGTGCCTTTTTCATTTATATTAAAAGCAATCAAAATATTTGCACATGAAAGTACAAAACGATATCTTCACAAATTATAAGTTCGTTAGTTTCTTACGTACGAGACAACCAAGTATGTGAGTATATTTATTTTCCCAAATATGGAAAAGAAAATTTGATAAGCTAGGTTCTGTAATAGTGCATGCCTTGCAACGCGTAAATTTGACAACAGCGTTAATACATGTTAGCGTTGTTGTATCTACAACGGTTCGAAGTTTTTGTTTGTAACTCTGTCTTTATATGCAGTTTCGACAGCGTTAAAAAAAAACTTGACTAGTGAACAGTGTTTGGTGGGATCAGTGGTTTTGGCTTGAAAATGAGTACCAAACTGTGCTAATTTTCGTGTTGAATAGGGTTTACAATGGATATGATGGAGAGTGTTGTATGTGTGATATTCAAAGACCCGATATCCGAAAATGAAGCTGTGATCGTGACTAGAGGGTTAGAAACTATTCGCTCCATAAGCTTAATTCGAGATGACTTGCATAAGAGTTTAGTAGACAAAGAAAAAGTGGCAGTGCATAATAAATGTAGGAAAGACTACACACGTCGAATTAAGAAAGTTACAGATAAGGGACAAGATTTTAGCATAAACCTACGTAAAAGTGTCGATGCGTTTGATTTCAAGGCACACTGCTTGCTGTGTGGAAAACCAACCCAGTTTGCCGAATCGAGAAAACATCCCGAACGTTTTCTTGCAGTTAGTTGTGTTACTACATTGCCATTTAAAGAAACTATCATTGCACAGCAAAATGAAGAAATGACGAATGGGGAAGCGAAGTTCTTCTACGGGTCTGCTCTGTGATTGACTTTGTTGCAGTTGAAGCTAAGTATCACCAAAAATGTTTTTCTACGTTTGCAGCGAAAAATCAAAATCATCCATCTGGGGTTATCACAGCAGGGGGCCTGAGTTGGAAAAGGATACAGCGTTTGCAAAACTGTGTGAATTCATGGAAAATGATGATGAGTGCCAATATTGTTTAGCCGACCTTCATCGGGTAATGAGTGAGTTGTCTCCTGGTGTAGAACTTTACAGTGAAAGGCGCCTGAAAGAAAGACTGCAGCAACATTTTGGCCCAAGAGTAATTTTCACACACATCAAAGGCAAATCGGGTGTCGTAGTGTCATTCAGAAGTGTAGTGAGCCGTGTACTAACGGACGAATGGTTTAAAAGAGTGGAAATCAATCTTTCGAATGAAAAGAAGAGAATAGTGCAAATGGCAGCAGAGATTATCAAAGAAGATATTTGTTCTGTTGTATACACGACTGATACATATCCATCAGCTGAAGACATTCGAAAACGGGGTGCTGACATGGTTCCAGAAAATTTAAAACTGTTTTTGGAAACAGTAACCAAGAAGAAACATTACTGCAAATCACAAACAACTCTGACCATAGCCCATGCAATTATATCAGCAGTACGGCCAAGATCATTCGTGTCACCAATTCAATTGGGTGTATCAGTTTATTTGCATAGAAGGTTTCGGTGCCGCTCAATTATCGACCTCTTCCATGCCATGGAATTGTGTTCATCTTACAGTGAAGCGATTAAGTATGAATCTTCAGTGACGGAACATGTCCCGACATTAATAGACGACAGAGCTTTCGTTCAGTATGTGTTCGATAACATAGATCACAACGTCAGCAGTGTTGACGGATATGGTAATTTTCATGTAATGGGTGGAATCGTCTGTGCAACGCCAGCTTCTTTCGTGAAAGTTGAAAATGAGGTTCAGTGCCTTCTTCCAACAATATCGGGAGGTTTGGTTACACAAAGATCAGGACGTATAACAAGCACTACAAAAGTGGACTCAAGCATTTTTCTATGGAGGATGTTAGCATACTTAACATTAAGCCACAGAATGCTGAATTCGCTAGAAATATCGACTTGTTATGGATGTCTGGACCAAGTTGTAAAGTGTCAAATTTTGTAGGATGGAGCGGATTCATGGAAACAATAATGCAATCCGAGGAGTGTGTGGAAATATCTGATATACTACCACTTCCAATAGTGAACCTCGAACCCAGTAACATGTCGACTATATACTCCTGTTTGGAGTTTGCATCGGAGTAGTGCAAGAAACAAAATCAGTCATCATGTATCGTAACATTTGACCAGCCACTTTACGTTAAAGCTATGGACATCATTTTAGCAGCAAATGTTGACAGCCCGCTCTCAAAAGTGATTGTACGTCTTGGAGGATTCCATTTGTTAATGTCGTTCATGGGTGCCGTTGGAAAAATATGGAAGGCAGTGGCTTACAAGAGCTTTGGCAGCAACTATTTGCGAAACACTCTGTAGTACATATGTTGACAGGACATACTTACGCTAGAGCACTACGAGCTCACTTCTTAACTCAAAATGCTCTCTGCTTATTGCTTGTGACCAAAATCATTAACGATGAAGTGCTGTTTGAAGAAAGACTGAAAGAAGTTAAAGAAGATTATGAACTTTTATTCCAGGGGAGGAAGAAAGTAAATGATGTTCTATGCACCGATGCAGTGAGAAAGCTTATTTCATCGATTAAAACAGCTTTAGAAGTAGAAGCTCTGAAAAGCAAACTATGGGTCCAGTACTTTGAGCAGGTAGAAATCATGCTTAATTTTGTTAGAGCAGAACGCACAGGGGATTGGGCACTGCACTTATTCAGCGTACAAATAATGCTTCCCTATTTACCGGTGGCCATATTAATTATGCGAAATTTGCTCACATGTATTTACAGCAGATGACAAAGCTGAAATCATATTTGTCATCTTCCGACTATTTAGAATTCGTGAAGATGGGATTTTTCACTGTACGACGGAAATCGAAATTCTGGAGCGAAGTTTGGTCAGATTAACCATTGAGCAGGTTTTGATGAAGAATATAAAGACGACTGGAGGTTTAACTCGTGGTCGTGATATATCCGACTCTGTTCTCGCACGCTGGATACATTCTATGCCGGCATCAATGAAGATACTGGATGCTTTGGAAGATTTCGCAGATGTAGCTATCGCAATATCACAACAGCATGTATAACTTGGACAAGCCTGCCAAAAAAAGGGACTTAAGGCACATAGAAATATTCAAGGCAATGTGGTTACGAACGCATTCTCCTTTTGAGAAACCTCCCGATCTTCTAGTTTCTTTCCACAGTGGTGTTATATCAGACGAAACAGTGAACTGTGATTCAGCTTACGAGCAGGGAATTAAGACCTTAAAGAAGCTTGATGGGAAATCTTTTGCGGACATCAAGCTTCAACGGAAGAACAAGGTAGTCACTCTTGCACCAATGACGAATGCCATGGTTGTTCGGGGTGAATTGATTCCTGTGAATCCTAACCAGCTGTTCCATCGAATGGCATGCGTTCGAAGTGAAGAGGAACTGGAAGGTTGTATGAACTACGAACTGGCATCGATGCCACCAGCACTCTTCGACGCAACTATGCTTAGGAAAGGCACAAAGTCAACTTTAAGAGGTGTTATGGAGAAAATATGCCCCCCATCTGAAACCTTTCCTGAAACTTCAAGCTTTGTTCTAGACGTAGGAGATTTACTGCATCGAGTTCACTGGCCAAGACCAGGGACTTTCAGTGATGTATGTCAGAGCTATGTTTCATTCATCAAAGCAAATTATAAAGGACAGGTTACGATAGTTTTTGATGGTTATACGGAATGTACAAAAAAAGCCATAGAGCTCATGCGACGAAGACCACAACTTTCGTCTTCAGAAGTGCTGGTAGAGCTGCAAACCGAAGCAAGTACTTCACAGATTCAATTTTTAGGAAATGAGGCGAACAAGGCAAGCTTCATAGCGCTTCTAGGATCACAATTAAAAGAAAATGGAATTACTGTGATCAACGCTTCGGGTGATGCTGGCCGTCTCATAGTAGTTACTGCAATCGAACTGGGAAAAAGTGAGGAAAACCCTGTCATTATGGGCACAGACACCGACTTGCTACTACTTCTTATGGCACTTGCACCAACAAATAATAACATTCGGTTGCTTATACAGGGCTCGAAGTCGCACCCCCCAAAATTGTTCGAATCTACGAAATTGCAGCTGGCCCTGGGTGACATGTATAATCATATGTTTTTCCTTCACGCAATATCTGGCTGTGACACCACATCGGCACCTTTCAAAAGAGGAAAAATACTCGCCTTTAAGACACTGGAAGCATCTCCAAACCTTCGCAAGAAAGTGGACATTTTTAATAAGGAGAATGCAGTAGTTGATGAGATCGTGACGGCTGGTGAAGAATTTCTTGTCGCTATGTACGGTGGAAAAATTTCCGATGGGCTTAACTAAACTCGATATAAGTGCTACGTCAGGACTGTTGCTAAACAGAAAATAGGTGCAACATTCGATTTAGCAACCCTTCCTCCAACATCAGCAGCAGCGAACCAACATTGCTTAAGAGTGTATCATCAGGTTCAGGAATGGCATGGTGTGTCCCTTCCTCCAGTCGAATGGGGCTGGAAGAAAAACAGTAATGGTGAGTTAATACCTGTCCCTAGCACTCAACCTCCAGCTCCAGATATGCTGATGAACCTTGTAAGCTGCAATTGCCACGTAGGGTGTGAAAAATATTGTGGTTGTCGGAAAGATGGACTTCGATGCTCACCATTTTGCAGAACTGTGCAATTGAGGGATGTACAAATCAAGAGGATACTGCAGATTCAATGATCTATGAACAAGAAGAACATGAAGACCTGACCGATAACGAAATGCCGAACCTGATATCAACCGCAAGCAAGCGACGTGGATGCTCTAAATCCGTAGGTTCCTTCAAAATAAAATGCTCGAAGTAAAATATTTGGAAGTATTACCCATCTGGAAGTTCTTTTGTTACATTCTTGTGCAGCAACTAACTAAGGCTAAGCAAGTGACACTGCGTTTACTGCGCGCTCTATTAAACCATTCAGACTTGAGTTTTTGGACAAAACTAGGATATATTCTTGTGTATTTTTGTGTGCTCTATAACATTTGCTTCATTACTTTTTTTGATAAAACGGACGGAAAAGAGAGAAAATCGAGTTGTATTGGAAATATGTATCGAAAAATTTTTGCAGTTATAACTTTTATATACTTTGTTTACATAGATTTCCAATTAAAGGTTTAAATGTTGTTTTCAGTGAATAGTCTGGAGTGTCTGCGATAACCTCGCGCAAACCGCACATCAATATCTCTCTTGTGTCCGATGTTATGGCCTTCAAAAGGAACCTAAGTAAAAAATTTTTCAATGGCGGCCATTTTCCAAGATGGCGGCATGTTGCCCAGGTGGGATTTTTTGGGATTTTGAGTATGTTAATCAGGGGTATCCAAAGAACACATCCACAAATTTTCAGCTTGTTATACTATTTTTCCGCACTTCGAACTAATTTTCCTATACTAACGTATTTTAAGTTCAGATTCCGCTGAAAGAGCCATATAATCTGTGTTAGATATATAAACTATGCTATACTTAAGTATGGAAAATCTCATAGAACAGCTATGTCGACATCAAACTGGAAAGAGATAGTGAAAAAAAAATCGATATAAATTCTATGTTTTATAAATGCATTCCATCTCCTCCTTAACTCTTTATAAATGAAAACACTCACAGATACCCAGAGGCGATTTTTTGAAACCGACTCAATGTCCCAGGAATAGGTCTCACCTCCATTATCTCTACTAAATAAGGAAGTTGTAAAAAAATCTACTACCATTTCATGTTTCAACATTGATCTCCACGAAAGAAAAAGGTTGAGTTGAGTTTAACGTCCCTTTCAGCAGCGAGGCTATATGAAACGGAATCTACTGATCAACGTGGAATCTTAACCACATGAGCTCCTGCCAGGAATCCAGGAGAAAAAGGTAAATAATCGCGAGAAACGCCTTTTATGTGGATTCAGAGTTCCAAGTATAGATATCAGTAGTAGAAATCCACTATTTCCTGGTTAAACTGATCGCCATAAAGAAAAACTTACACATAATGAGAAGCAGTTTTATATATCAATATTCTGTGAATAGGTTCTATTTCCTAACCTCATATTTCTACCAAAAACCGGAAGTTGTAGAAATCTCCTTGAACTTCCAGTTTCAATTCATATTTTCTCAGAGCATGAAAAGTAATAAGTATCAAGTTCCTCATATGGATTCAGCGTCTCGAGTACAGATTCCAACTTCGACCTTATCCCTTTATTCCAACAAGAAGTTACAAATATATTACCTCTGTTTCAATCTTGAATTCTACAGTTTGGAAGTATTTCTCAGTTTCACACATTAAAACGCAATTCACTTGTTATTACTAGATAACTATTGTACTGCTAGTCGAGCATGGTATGTAAATTATGTTAGAATGACTAGCCTAGTCACGATTCAATCCAAAACTGCTTTCTCACACTAAAGTTTTCAGGTTACTTTCCACTTGGTTTAGAGGATCTGATGTTTCATTTTAATGGGTTAACTTCATGAATATTATATATATATCACAAGGCAAATAACACACTAACATAACTATGTTAACACAGAATCGATGCCGGAACAATGAGTCGAAGATTAATTCCGCAGACTTCTAGGAACAATTTTATTTCTCCCTCGTTTATTAGAATAATCAGTTTCTATTGTGTGTATTTTGCACCCAGATAACCTTCCCAAATCAATAAAATCGTCTGATCTACTGCCACAATCAACGAACTGGAATCTGATGCTGCCACATATACTGAAGGGGGAAAATGTTTTCCACAATTTGAGGAAATAACTTCAAATGAAATTAGCAATGTTTTAGTAATAGTCTTTTACAGATAAATTTCCTCAAATTTCTGCTTTTTAATAAAAAAAAAAAAAAAAAAAAGAAAAGGAAAAGAGGATTATTAAAGATGCATTACCTTTTCTCCCCTCTGTAAAGTACTATATATTCATTTCTTGCTCAGTTTTGAGCTTTAACGTCCCTTTCAGCACCAACTCTATACGAGACGTGGATTTCCAGCTTAACATAGGTCTCCAATAGGAGCTCCCATCAGGAATCGAACTCGGATCCTTCACGCTCAGGTGTTCATGCTAACTACATAGTTACGACAGAGCTCTATAAAATACTAGAGTTCTAACTTACGTACTTGATCAACGGGCTTATCACTGATGAACGATTAGATATTGATTCTTACGTTAAGCAACTGTTTCTTTATTCATGAACTAGTAACCTCTAGACAAAATTCTACTTATCTTTTTCAACAGAAACATGTAACGGGTTCCCAACCACAGGTGCTAACTTTGACCTGACCTTAGTGACCTCACGTTTACATCATTTCGACATCGTACTCACTCGATATTAAGCTTACATCATCATTTTGACATCACATTCACTCGACTTTAAGGTCACATCACTAGTCTGACGTAATGTTCACTCGACCTCAAGCTGATATCAAATCATTTTGATATCACTCAACCTCACAAGTCTGATATCATTTTGATATTATTCAACTTCACGTTAATTCCTGAGCGCCGATTTCATGAGTTCAAGCACCTTTGTTTCCAACTATGTTACCGGTCTCTTTACTATCCCTTTGTTATGCCTATAAGGAGGTTAATACGGATGATACATGCAAGTAGGGGTAAAAGTGGATCTGAGAAGGTAAGAGAAAGCATGATGTTACGCTGTCCCCCGTGCCTATCTTTACCCATTGTAATTTTTTTTAGAAAGTTGGGGGACGCCACAGAAATTTTCGGGAAGTGAGGGGACGGAATCCCCCTGCGTTCCCCTGCACTTTAACCCCTGCATGCAAGTGAATTACGACAAAGATAACAGTGGAATAAAGATCTACACACTAACTGGCGAAGCAGTAATAATGTCGCCACCGACTCTGGTCAAAGCACAAGCTTTACAGCTGCGTTGCATGGTGTTGCTACTATCGGTAGTAAATGATCTACAGTTACAGCTCATTTTTTATGCCAACACATGTGGTGTTGCATATCCCAATAAAAATGGAATGTACTAGTTCGGAACATAGTACAATACCATCGCGATTTACGCAAGTAATGCGTACAGTATACCTCTACGTATCTTGAATTTTACGTAAGTTGAATTTGTAAACTGCGTGACTGTATAAATAAAAAAATCGGCAAATAACGCTCCCAATTCAACGTACTCCAGTGGTACTCAGGCGGTTTTATTTCTAGAACCGTATAATTTGCGTAGACAAGAGAGTGAAGTGTCGGCAAGTAAGTTAACGAAATCTGCCTATCCAAAGCTGACTCAAAATCAAACTGAACCTATTACCTTCCACATCAGAAATATCTGTTACTCCCCTTGACTTTGAATTGATTTTGAGTTTAACGTCCCGTTCAGCAGCGAAGCTATATGTGACGTGGACCTACTGTAAGTGGAATCAAAACTACATGAGCTCCCGCCGGGAATCGAACCCGGGTCTCCCATGCCTCTTACTCTCCTTTGAAGAAAAGAGTTTATGTAAAACTTACGTAAGAAATCTTTGCCTGTCCTAGTGTGTCACGACAACAGTGTCAATCTAAACTGTCTATAAGAACAGAATATGTCTGCCCAACTGAATGCGTACCACTATTCGGCGAGAGTCCTTTACGTACTACGAGAAGATAATGATTAACTTTCGGTTAGAAGTATGTTACATTTAGCAATGTACTATACTCTCTCTACTTTCCAAGTTTTCGTATGTGCAGAGTATCTCCTACCGAAATAAATAGCAAACAAAAAAGCAAGGAGGAAATAAAGAACTTACAGTAAAAAGAATATCAATAAATAAATAAATAAATAAAAATATGAGTAAAAAAGAAATAGTTCCATTAGTGATTACCACTGTAATCGGTCGTGCATGGAATGACTTCAAAAAAGTAGTCATTAAGAGGACCAAGCTAGCGGAGGTAACCAATAATATGACTAATTAGTTCGTATGAAAGAGACAATCTAAAAATAAATAAATAAAAAAATAACCCAATTAAAATTCACTGACCAGCAAGCCGGAGGAACAAAGCTTAGAGTTCTGTGATATCAACAGAGCTAAATAACCAGGAGCACTTTATCCATCTCATTTGCGGTGGAGAAATTTAACCAATATTAAGACCTATTGATTTTCGATGCACTCAATCAACAATGTTTTGTGACTACCTACACGGAAAGCTCTTAATATGAAGCTTCGCTATTATGCAGAAACTCATTAAACGAGTTCCTTCACCAATATCATTACTACTATTATTATTACTAAAGATACTTGTAGTATATAAATATGAAAAGGATCTTCTTTGTGAATGCATCACGTAAAACTGCAAAATCGTAAGATATGTATTTCTGGATACAGTTATCATTTACCTCCAACAGGGTTTTTATCGTGTTACTTCGATTCAAATGCGTATACTAAAAGGGGAGCGGGGGTCAAAATTTATGCGGAAAAAAAATTATCTCACGCTTCTGTCAAGTTAGGAAGATGAAAGTTGATGTATAAACTTCTCATTAAAGTAAGTGGACCTGCGTCCAAGCATTTGAGAATTTCTGTTTTAAGGGGGAAAAGAGGGCATTAAAAAAATCTTCCTTCAAATTGAAAGTGATGATGAGTACTGTTTGTGATCGCATCACAGGAAAACGGTTGAACAGTTTATGAACAATGAATTTTGAAACATAGTTTGTATCTACTTTGAGCTAAATTTTTATCATGTTACAATGATCAAACGCCATATCCTAAGGAAGTAGGAAGTTCACAACTCCACCCAAAAATAATTCTCTCATGCGCCCGTCAAGTTAGAAGGAGGAAACTATTTATATACTCATCATTTAAAATAAGAGAAAACATATCTTCCAGTTTTTCAAAATTTGTTTTAAGGGGGAAAGAGGGATTTTCTATAATTTATGAAGAGGGTATTTTTCATAATTTATTTTTTCACACTGAAATCCACGTTGCCTGTTGTTTGTCATCGCGTCACGAAGAAACGGTTTAACAGTTTGAAATGAATTTTTGCACAGTTAGTACCTACTTCAACCTAGGATTTTATCATGCAACTTTGATTAGCGTATCCTAACAAGAGTAAACTCGTTACAAGGGCGTATCAAGGTAAATGATCCATATGTACAGGTAATGAGTGTTATGGATACTGAACATCTCTGTCAGCAATAAAAGACACGTCTCAATACTAATTAAATATAAAGGATGTATCTGAAGTTTTCATTCCATTTAAAAGCGTTGTAGCATGAAAACGGTTAATATTTGATTGAAACGTCTACAGTTCGAAAGAAAGAGAGAAAATGAAATCTTTAAGTTTTACGTCCCACGTTTATGCCGGTTAGGCTAAAGGAGACGGTGATAATGAGAAATGAATGAAATGGTGGAATGAAGAAAGTGGGAGGAAACGGGGGAAAACCCACGAACACGGTGTTTGTCCACCACAAAGTCCACACGGCGCGAGCTGGGATTGAACCAGGGATTCCAAGCACCGGAGGTGAACGCTCTACCACTGAGCCACCGCGCCCCCCGAAAGAGAGAGAGAGTTTAAGTTCATACTCACTAAAACCCTTACATTTTATTTACATTAGGATTAGTTATATTTTAAATATTTTTCATAAATCTGACACACACCCCCTGTACAAAGAGCAGTATGGTAGTGTAGCTGTAGTTCTCATAATTGAATATTTAATCTTGAGTAATTTAACCCTTGTGTACTACCGTGGGATCCTTTTGAGACCCCAGAGATATTTAATGCAGTATATATCTTAAATGAACGTGAGTATCGAAAAGTTTGTTCTTGTATTTTCTCCCCTGTGTGTTTAATATATTGAACACAAAATATCATTTCCTCTTGTTGTGCTTTTATGTATATATAAAAAAAAATGATTGTTTACCACTGAGTCGTAAAAGACTCCAAGGTAATTGTTATGTAAATAATCAATTATTTCTCTCTTTTAATTCTTCTTACCAAACGAATAAATTAGTGGGTTACATAATGCTCAATATATGGCATGAATTACTAATATATTGTTTCCGGAAATTACTTCATTATTGATTTAATTAAGTAAGCTGGATGTGTAGCAAAGAGAAAGTTTTCTTAGATTACGCTACATTGTTAGTGACCTCGTCTCTTTCTTCCTAAGGTTACTATTTGTAGCAATAGATAACTAGAAACCTGTTTATTACATTTTTGAACAGCTTTTTAATAACAAATAGCAAAGTCTCCATCAATCAATCAATAGATCGATCCTGATACCCATTCCTCAATACCAATGAATGAATGCTCATGGACACAGAAAAGGCGTTACCTTCTGCAGCTCGCCCATTTTTGGATGGGAATGAAATTGCACTTAAAAAAAAGACTAGTTTTAAAACGCTAAAGCCCGTCACTTCAAGCAACAATCCCAAGACGACGACATGACTTGATTATTCTCGGTTGTAGTTGCACCTGTTACCTGGTGACAAGGTCATCAGGTATTTCTTTTCTATTTTGGATGACGAAGATGTCAGTGATGTTGAAGATGACAGTCTCAGAGTGCAATGCAATAAAGTATTGTTTTAAAATGTATCTGTATAAAAATTCTATACGAAACACCAATAATTATTTTTAATTGAGGTCTCTGAGGGACCCACGGTATTTCCTATGCTATATTTTTCACAGTAATACATAAGGGTTAATATTCACGATTTTTATTTTATTGTTTTTTGTTTGTTTTTTTAATTTTGCTTTTTAAGTAGCCATATTATAAATAATTTGTTCCATGTAGTACAGGAAATTCAACGAGTTGAATCAAAAAAAAAAAAGAATGTAAGTGCACATATATTTTAATTATGAGGAGGGGGGAAAGGCAATTACTAGTATAACCATCTGGTGCTTGCTTCAGCGAAGATCGATTGGTTAGTTAGTTGCTAAGGTCAAGTTTTTCCCCTCTTCCATAATTCTAATTAATCTACTTGACTAGGTCTTTCAAAATTTTCCAACTCTCAGAAATATCATGCTGAAGTGGCTAAATTTCATGAAATATTTCATTATAAATTCTCTTACGGGTGTAAACGACTATCCAAGGAAAATCTTGAATATTTTTTTTTTCTGAAGCTTTTTTTTTCTTTTTTAGTACGCACTTCTCTACTTTTTTTCCCTTTGCTTCTTATATCATATTGTATGTATATTACATTCATAAACATACAACATCGTTCAAAGTAATATGTTAGGTTTTAAAAAATACAAATTTGTTACAAGATGCAAAATAGTTGTAGTGCATTAAGTCTGCAGTTCACTAATACTCCATGTAGCCTCCTCCGCCTCAACAGTATACATTTCATTGAGATACGATTAACTGTTTTTAAACTAAAACATTCGGACGAAGACTTTAGAGACAGCGATACTTTGTATACTGTGTACCGTAGGCCAATAGGGCAATAAAAACTTATACGTATGATGAAATGAAAGAAGTGAAACTATTTTGGAACAACTCACACACTGGAATAACTTAAGTAGATGGATGGTTAATTCGAACTGGCGATGTGACTTTGAAATAAGTGAATTAAGTTACTAGTACGAGATTATTTTGTAGATATGTTGAAAAATTTGCTACGGAAATGAAATTAGTAAGAAATGAAATTAGTGAGCACGAGCATGATGAGTCAACTCTATTCGAAGGGTCGAGAACTACGTGTCGAGTGGCGATACGTTCCAATTGAACATTTGACCGTTTCAAAATTCACATTATGATTTGTGCATTTAAAGACACCATCCAAGCATTTGCCAGCCGAAGTATGGAAACATCTCGATCTCGAAACTACCAGATTCGCCATTCACAACTCTCGATCTCAAAACCATCAGATTCGCCATTCACAATAACTAAGGTTGCACATCAATCAAAATATGAGTGTTAGAATACAATTATACAAAATCGATCTACATAGCTCGACGCTTTTGTGCAGATGTAATTACTCTCGGAAGAGGAATATTTAACCTAAGATCTTATCATCATTATAATTGGATGCTCTATATGGTGTATGAGTATACGAAGCACTGCTGACCAAACATGGTCACTTCCACGAAGCATTATTTAGTCTTAAGCATACATCATAATACTAACCTTAACATCACAGGCAGGAGCTCTGGACCTTCAATTTTATGTCACCAAGTTACACCCTTACATCGTATTCCTAAGTGAGGTTGGGCTTTATGAAGGATAACCTCTGCTGCTAAAATTGTATAGGGTCCTACATAAACTTCGATCTTTGAAATTAACTAAGACACGAAGGACTCGGTATCTTCCACTCCATGACAGTTTTATATAAAGGTATCCCAGGAAGTTATGTCGCTTTTCACCCACCACCTTCGAACATCGATACATCACCTACGACGTACCTGGAAGATCAAAAGTAGCCCCCATCAGCGTCGATGACATTCTCCCAACGTTCTGGAAGGCCATGGATTCCATTGCGGTACAACCTGGTGGGCCGTGAAGCGAAGAAGATATCAAGTGCATTTTGCACCTCTATTAGGGGTTTGAAGTCGCGTCCTCTAAGGTGATTATTCAAGGAATAGAACAGATTATAATCGGACGATGCAATGGCCGGGGAGTATGGGGGGTGGTGTATCGGGTCATTCTAGCCACGTGGGGCTTAACGTTGTCCTGTCATAAGAGAACCCCCTTTGCGATTTAGAAATACTGACTCCAGAGTTTTGAGTTTTTCTTGAGCATGGCTCAACTGCTGACAGTACACAGTTGCACTGATGTTCTGACCAGCTGGTAGCAGTTCCTGATGCACGATGCCGCGAGCAGTCCACAAAACACAGGGCCTTCTGCTGCAGTGATGGATTCAACTGTTTTGGAACCGGTTCATGGGATGCTAACCAATGATGTGGGCGCCATGTAGCTTCGTACAGGACCCATTTCTCATCACATGTCAACACCCTGTCCAAAAATGGCTCCTTCCTCAGACGAGACAGCAAAGAAACATAGGAGTCTGCTCGCGTTGCCTTCTGGCCCGGAGACAAATCATGTGGGACCCATCGACACAACTTGTAGTGGTTCCCAAGTTGATGGAGGAGCTGCCGAATGGTTTCTCCACACACACTGAATTGTAGTCCTAGTTCCTCACATGTCTGGTCACTTGTTCGCATAAATTGCTGCATGAAGATCATTTTTTACATGTGTTGATCTTCTGGCACGTGGTACGTTTTCGAGTGTTTCGTCACCGTCCTTAAACTTGTTAAACCACTGCTGCTCACGACACCCTCAACTAAGACTTGGCATATCTTCTATCCCGCTGCAGCGGCGTTTGACCCCAGTTTGAACTCGTACAGCATACACGCTTTTATGACGCTCTGTAGAGACCCTACATCACTTTGTCCTTATGCAAGTTCACAATGTAACTGACCTGCCACAACCAGGTAGTATGTTGGATATACACATATCAACAACTGACATTCGCTTTATCTCCATTCAAATTCAATTCACGGTGTGAGGGCAAATTGAAAACAAACTTCCCCAAAAGCGACAGAACTTAAATCCAAAGCAAGGCATATTATTTACTATCAAAGTGTAGATAACAAACAACCAAGACCATTTTTATACTGAGAGCACTAATAATGAAAAACAAAATGAATTAAGTTATTGAAAAGAAGTCAGCCACGGCCTATTTCATTCACTTTTTTGGTTTCGAAGCGTCCCCTAAAATGGTTCCAGATATATATGGTAGTGGCGAAAAATCAAACGTCCGAAAGGAATTACTTGTGTGAGCCTACACTTTACACCTATTACGAATTTCTTGATCTACACTAATTCAGCAGGCGATTAATGACGTATTTGGGTGCATTTACAAACTGAAAAAAATAAAAATAAATGAAACGTGTAGTTGTAAGTTCCACGATTATGCCCTTTAAACTAAAGAAGACGGATGGTTAATGCAAGAGAATCAACCCGGTGGAATGAGAATATGGATAAAACGAGGAAAGCCGAGAAAACACATGGAGCTGATATGGAGAGAAACAGGGTGAAACACACTGATAAAAGAAGAAAAATGAAGCAGAAGGGAATAAATAAATGTTGGCAGTGTACTCGTAGCCACGAATCTATGAGTAGTACACCTACAAAACCGTTGACAATGAAAGCGATGTTCTTTTATGTCTGTTAACACTGAATTCTATCATTGTAACTAGGGATGGCCAGAACCGGTTCCGCTGAAACCGAAACTTTGTGACAATCCCTACGCTAAACCCGAGCTGCTGGCAGGATGTGAACAGTGTGCTAGATGAAATGGTGGAAGCGACAGGCAGGCGCCCAGGCGGCGGCCGCTTGTCTCATTTGGCTAAATAAACTGGGTAACTGGCAAACTCACTGGCTAAACAGGCAAACTGGCCAACTCATTTGGCTAAACATCCACTGGTGGACCATTTTTTTTTTCTGTTGGCACAAGTGGGTCTGGGCGTGGAGGACACAAGCGCATGGTCCTCTTTGCAGTGTTTTGAAGGTGAACTTTGTGCCTCCATTACGGGTCTTTGGGGGCTTTCGGATCCAGGTCTGGAACCGGTTCTGAAACCGGATCTCCGAGAACCGTTCCGCCGGAACCGGAACTTTGTGGCCATCCCTGATTGTAACACACCTGCTCCTCTTCCTCCTTCATATGATTACTGGGAAAAGATCTGACATTGCAGTGCATTCAGTTGGAAATCACTGATCTATTCTAACCAATTCGCTTCACGAAAGATCGATGTACTCCACGGCAATAATTATAAATTCACTCGAGTTACCACGTTCGAATTTACACACTGTGTAGCTCCCATAACCGGTGTATTTCTAGTTACCCACATAAAATAAATATTGTAGTTCTCGACCGAATCTATGCAGTCTAATAATACTTTTAATCCACAGTATTTTCATCGCCCTAATATAAAGGTAACGACGAAAGTTCTGTCGCTTCTTATGGAGATCTGTGTTCAATTGTTCCTCACACCGTGACTTGAATGCGAATGGAGATAAGGAGAATGTCAGTTGTTGGTGTGTATATTTCCAACATACTACTTGGTTGTAGCACTTGTTAGATCGTGAACTTGCCTAAGAACAGAGTGAACATGGGACATCCATACAGTGTCACAAGGGTGTGTATTAGGGTGGAGCGAAAAAAATTTTTTTTGGAAATTCGAATTTGGATAGGGGGCAAAAGTTGCATCATATCGTAGTACTTTACCATAGAAAATTTCAATTCTCTAAAATAATTTTTAGCCGGGGCGCAAGGGGCTTTAAATTTGAGACTTTGCAAATCAATTTCCGTTTACTATGTAAATATTTAGCAAATCTTCGCTGAAAGTAGACTTTAATTTGTATTGTGGATAGAGGGCAAAAATGCATCCTTTGTCAATAGATAACAACATGAATTTTAAATTCTCTAAAATTATTTTTAGCTGGGGTGCAATGGTCCTGAATCTTGCGAATAATAAGACGAAAAGTTATCAACTATAAACATTTTGCGAGTTCGTCATAAAGAAGTTTTTCCTATTTAATAAGTCTTCTGATATCCTAAAATGAACTTTTGGCAGTATTGTTAATAGTACAATAGTTTGGTTGGTGGTGACAGTGACGTAAGAAGGGGGGAACGGGGCTTGTGTCCCGGGCGTCAAATTGGGGGGCGCAAAACTGGGCAAATAATTATTTTCATTATAAAGCAAGGAAAGGAGTTTTATCAAACTAAAGATCATAAAAAAATACCTCAGAAACTTAACAGGACAACAACGACTCACCAACCTTAGGATCATATCCATAGAGCATAAGTTAGCTTCAAAGCTATGTTTTGAGGACATTATAAAAATCTTTGCATCCAAAAGAGGCCGTAAGGTTAAATTTCTGTTCCAGCTTTTTGTGTTTTCATTTAACTTACATCGATTTAAGAGATTTGTAAAATGTTCGAGTATACTCGAGACAACAGCTTCATTGTTTTTCAACGCACCCCCAGAATAAGACTGTCGTAACTCATAATAGATTTTTAATTGTTATCAATTTTTAAAGTGTAATAATTGCAATGTGTATGTATTTAAGAAAGACTTTGTCTGCAATAATTATTACTATACATATTGAAATAACGTTACAATCTTTAAAAAGAGACGAGATAATGAAGTTCCTTTAGATATAACAAATTTCTTTGGCTTACTCTTAAAATTGACATTTCAGAGTTACGACAGTTTTATTCTGGGGGTAGCAAAATACTGTTGATTCATTCTACACATATCCGCATCCCAATATAATTCCAGAAACATTGCGATTTGCAGTATTTCGTTAAGACTGCAAGAATGTGTCAAGCATGCTCTCAGATTATTTGTCAATCAGTTACAAAGTAGTTAAGTGTTTTATCTTGTACTAAAAATTAAAATATGTACTACAATTTTGAAATCAAGCTTTATCATTTGAAGAAAGAATGGAATAGGAGAACTACTGTCTGATGCCAATATCAGGGTAGTTGGGGAGCCTTTTGGTTTGGTTGCTCGGGAGAGGGGCGCTAAGGCAAGCTTTTGCCCCGGGCGATAACTAGACTAGTTGTGTCGCTGGGTGGTGAGTAAAAAATGATATTCGGTATTATTGATTACTTGGACAAAGAAATTCAAGAAAAGAGAAGGAAGGAAAGCCAAAAAGCGATCTCACGGTGAAGTTTTCAACCAGAGTATTATACTCTACTAGTTACATTATCGAATCTTCATACTACTTGTCATCTTCGGAAACAAGATAGGAAGGCAATAAAGAACACACTGAGGCTGGAGAAGATCATATTTTAGTTGGAAATATCCTTTGAAGAAGATAAGAGAGCAAGCACAGAAAATGAGAAAATTCGTTCCAACATTAGCAAAAGTGAAGGAGAAAATCGGCGTGACTAGAAGAAAATTGCAGTAATTGCTACTGCGGTTTTCGAAGATTTTAAATATGTGAATCTAGAGCAGTCGCAAAACATAATTGACAGAAGTAAAATTCAAAGAGAGGTTGTGAAAAATCGTATAAGTGTAAGAACTATTAATAAAGCGAAACCCCGTGTCATCTATTTTGATTGGAAGAAAGACCAAACGCTCACGATGTTCGGAAGTCAGAGATATGAAGATGGAAGAACATTATTCTATCCGTGTAGAAACGGGTAACAAATTTCTCGGCTATGCCGGAAATGCTTTGACCGGATCAGCATCAGCAAAGAATACTGCTCGTTTCGCCTGCCGCGAATTACAAGAAAATAATATGGACCTATCAGATGTGGCAGCTATCGGCAATATTAATGTTGGGTAAAAGGAGGAGTGATTAGAGCGCTCGAAAACCATTAAGGGAGGCCCTTGCAGTGGTGCATATGCTTATTGCATTTCATTGAACTACCACTTCGTCATTTACTAAAAGAAATCGGTGATGTAAGTACTGGCCCTTACACTTTCTTTGGCTCTATTGGTAGATCATTTGTGAATTGTGAAACACATTCAGTGTACGGCTTCGAAAAGATTTCTTCAGAACCTCCTACACTCCTAAATGTGCCTGATCTCAGTTATGATCAGAGGTACTTGTGTGAAATACTCCAATCTGTAATAAGATGAGACTGATAAAAGCCTAGCAGATTAAGAAACCTGGGAAACTTGGTCATGTTCGCTGGTAACAGTGGCTTACAGACTTTTGCGTCTATAGGTGTATGTATCAATGCCAAATCCTTCAGAGGAGCTCAAAACTATATCAAAGTTCGTGGTAAAAGTATATGCACCAGTGTGGTTCAACATCGAACTGGAACATCTTGTCAAATACGGAGCTAAATATTTGTTCTTGACCATAAGACTTTCGCGATGTTTGCAAGAACCATACAAGACTCCAGTCAATAAAGTAATTTCCAGAAATGCATTCTATGCGAATCCTTAAAACATTCTCATTGCCATGATTGGTGTCGACAGATCAACTACACGAATCCTTGCTGCTGATAAAATATTCCAATCCAGAAAGCAGTGTAAACCTTCTGAAATTCGTTCCTTCGAAGTGCCAGTATTAAACTTCGAGACTAATAATTACATAGAAATGATAAACTGGAATGAGTGTAACAACAGAACGCTAATACTGACTCATGAGACAGATGAAAAATTGCAAGAAATTCGCACTTCAGAAAATACATGTGTTGATATCCCTGAGTTCAAATGTCATACGCAAGTAGTGGAAAGATTAGTGAAAATAATTAGTGAAACTTCTTTCAGTATGTGGGGCACGAGAGAGCGATTTCTTTATTCGTTCCAAAATTTACTCGAGAAAATACATGCCTACTTTTGAGACAAAGTCGCAGTATTTTGCAGGAAGATGTGAACGAAACTTATGAAACATTCAATCTAATGTTGGTGGGTGTGTGGGATTGAGCTCGACGGCAGCCACCTCTTAGTGGTGAATTCTGGCTTGATGTAGCCAATAACATAGAATATGAACTTCGGTAGCTTTAGAAATTCAATTCGTCACGATAACGAATCTTAACACCCTCAAATTACAATCTACAAGTAAAGAGCTGTCTAATAATTACACAAATACACAACAAACATGTATTTGTTTACAACATCTACGAAATTTAAGGCCCTTTGAGCCCCGGCTAAAAATATTTTAGAGAATTGAAATTTTCCATGCTAAAGTACTACGATATGATGCAACTTTTGCCCCATATCCAAATTCGAATTTAGATTTTTTTTTAAATGGCCTCTTTTCACTTATTTGCATAATCTATCAAACTTAATGCCCATTGCGCCCCGGCTAAAAATTATTTGAGAGAATTGAAATTTTCCATGGTAAAGTATTATAATATGATGCAACTTTTGCCCCCTATCCAAAATCGAATTTCGAAAAAAAAAATCGTTGGCCTCTTTTCACTCCACCCTAGTGTGTATGCTGTACGAGTTCAAACTGGAATAGAATGGATTTGATTTGGGTTTAACGTCCCGTTCAACAGCGAGGCTATATGAGACGTGCGCCTACTGATTAACGTGGAATTCGAACCACATGAGCTCCCGCCGGGAATGGAACCCGGGTCTCCCACGCCAAAGGTGGGAATGGAATGGAATCTTCGAGTTTTACATCCCACGAGTATGCTGATGAGGCTAAAGGAGACGGTAAAGATGAGAAATGAATGAAATGGTGAAATGAATAAAGTGTAAGGAAACGGGAGAACTCGGAGAAAACCCACGAGCATGGTGTTAGTCCACACGGTGCGAGCTGGGATCGAACCAGGGGCCCCAAATACCGAAGGTGAACGCTCTACCACTGAGCCCCCCCCCCCCCCCCCCGAGTTCGAACTGGAGTCAAACGCTGCTGTAGCGAAGCGGAAGATATGTAAGGCCTTTGGTAAGGGTGTCGTGACTACGCGGACAGTGCAGTGCTGGTTTAGCAAGCTTAAGGACGGTGACGAAACACTCGAAGACGCACCACAGCTGGAAGACCAACACATGTACAAAATAAAGATCTTCAGGCAGCAATTGAGGCGAACAGTGACCAGGAATGTGAGGAACTGAGATTACAATTCAGTGTGTGTGGAGAAACCATTCGGCAGCACTTCCATCAACTTGGGAAGCACTACCAGTTGGGTCGATGGGTCCCACATGATTTGACTCTGGGTCAGAAGGCAACGCGAGCAAACACCTGTTTTTTTTTCTGTCTCGTTCGGACAGGGTGTTGACATGTGATGAAAAGTGGGTCCTACACGAAGCTCTACGGTGCCGTCATCATTGGTTAGCATCCCAAGAACCGGTTCCAAAACAACCGAAACCAGCACTGCACCAGAAGGTCCTCCTGTGTGTTTGGTGAACTGCTCGCGGTATCGTGCATCAGGAACTGCTACCAGCTGGTCAGAGCATCAATGCAACTATGTACTGTCAGCAGTTGAGCCGTGTTCAAGAAAAACTCAAAACCCTGAAGCCAGCATTTTTGAATCGCACAGGAGTTCTGTTACAGAACAATGCTAAGCCCCACGTGGCTAGAATGACCCGGGACACCACTCGACGCCTTGGATGGGAAACACTATTGCACACGTCATACTCCCTGGCCATTGCACCGTCGAATTATCACCTGTTTCATTCCTTCGACCATCACCTTAGAGGATGCGAGTTCAAATTCCGAGTAGAGGTGCAAAATGCACTTGATACCTTCTCCGCTTTACGGATCACTAAGTTCTACCACGATGGAATCCATGGCCTTAAAAACAAATAAAATAAAATAAAAATGTTGTCAGAAGGCAATCGATACTGATGGGAATCGCTGTTCGAAGGTAGTGAGTGAAAAAGCGACAACTCTTTCTTGGTTATCTTTATATTTAGATTATTGGAAATGAATTCAGTTCCTAAACAATGAATTTATAAAGATTGAAACATGACAGTTTGTGCCCTTCCTGCTGCTCTAGTGCCTGAAACGTCCACCTTTGGTGCACTGGTCCTAGATGCGATTCCGTTGCGAGAGGTTTGAAATTTGAACACGTTACGGTGGTTTATATTTCATCTCAAAGTGTAACACCATATTTCGTATAGACTCGATGCTGAAAAGAGCCTCTGAACTTTAATTAACTAATTATACTTTGTATTTATCATGATACTTTTATACAGAGGCAATAACTTACATTAAAAGCACTGTGACTCATGATGTCTCCTATGACATTTAAAATGGTGTGTGATCGCCACAGACAATGATATATGTTCAGCAACGTTTTCTCATACTGCTCACAAAGTTAGTAATCAGTTTGTTGTGGTATGGAGTCCCATTATTCCACAAACACTGTTAATAACTGCTGGATGGTTATTGGTGCATCTGAGAGTGCTGCAAGACGTCTCCGCGTAGCATCCCACACATGCTCAATGGGATTCAATTTAGGGGAATATACAGATCAGTTTATTCGCAGAATATCCTCTCGTTCCAAGAGCTCCACCCCCTGTGATGCTCGATACGGTTGTGCATAATCATCCATAAAGGAGAAGCTGAAATTGACTGCATTGTTCAAAAGACGCGGGTGGAGAAGTAAAGTGTCACAATAACGTTGACCGGTGAATCTACTGCATTCAAAAATGTGGAGGTCGGTATGCCCATGCAGCATTATACTTCTCCACACAAGAAAACCGGATCACCAAAGTGATCATGTTTGACGAAGTTTCTGGGTTCACTGTGTTTCTTGACTCTCACCATCTGTGAATACGTCTAGAATGACGACTCGGACGGAATCTGCTCTCATCCGAACAGAGAATGCGATCCCACTCCTCCTCGTTCCAAACCTGATGTTCTTGACACCACTCCAAACGGTGTTGGCGATGTGCAGGCGTCAACAGAATACAATGTGATAGGATTTGCAGTCTTCTTCGATATATTTGCAATTCTACCCGCTGTTCGACGACGAATCTTTCTTGCTTGTTTTATAATTGTACGGTTGTCTACTGCTGTAGTTAACTGTAATGAACTACCACCTGGGGGCGCGGTGGCTCAGTGGTAGAGCGTTCACCTCCGGTGCTTGGATCCCTGGTTCGATCCCAGCTCGCGCCGTGTGGACTCGGTGGTGGACAAACACCATGCTCGTGGCTTTTCTCGGGGTTCCCCCTTTTCTCCCATTTTCTTCATTCCACCATTTGACTCATCTCTCATCATCATAGTCTCCTTTAGCCTAAGCGGCATAACCGTGGGACGTCTTTTCTTTTTTCTTTTTAAATACCACCTGTTCTTTCCATTGACTGTAGTTTGGAATGTATGGGAATGCTGTGGCAATACCAAACTCATGGATCACACTTCGTCCTTCTTTCAGTTTCCCGATGATTCTTTCCCGAGTGAAGTCACCCAAATGTTGTCTTTGCTCTCCGACTGACACACACTCTCTGGTTCCTTTCATTCAACTGCTTCGAGTTGGGGAAGCAGGCTCCTTCGTTGCTATGGTCACGCTGACGTCAGCCATGCAATGTACTGCACGTATCTTTGGAACAGTTTGAGATATCAAATTGCTGTAAACGACTTGATCTTTATGTCTTCTCAAAACCACCTACGTAATTGGATATGATTCTTTTTTAGTAAGAATATTCATGGCTTTGGATTGATTATTTTAACAAAAGAAACACTAACCAAAGCTTAAAACACAATTTATTTTCGATATTGTCTGAAGAAGGATATGTTAGATATCCGAAACCGTTATTATATTTTAAAATAAAGTGTGTTTTAAGCTTTGGTCAGTGTTTCTTTTGTTAAAATGATTCTTATCTAAATACTTTTTCAAAGTCCTTTAAGGAAAGTTAAATTTTCGATTTCTTGTAGATTTGTTTATACCTGCTCGAAGTACATCATATTATGACCGTAATATCCGAAAATATGTTACTTTGGATATGCTTTAACCGGTCAGTCTCACTTGGGTTCTTACTGTTGTAGAAGCCTTCAAAGAACGGGTTAGTTTTCAATGTTTGCGATAATGTACCATCCTTAGTTTGCCAACTTGCATAAAAAGTGTGGTAATGTTAAGTTTTCGTTTAATATGTAGATTTGATGTACGTAATAGCCAGACGTAATGGGACTTAAAAAATACTTTTTATTGAGTTAGCAATACCATTAATCTGGTTGTATTGCAGTCCATTTCAAACATTTCGGCGTTTTCCATCTGTTAAAAGTTCAAGGGAGTATCAAGTTAAATGGTCCACCTTATATTATATAGCCACATCAATTAAAAATTTATCATATAAGGAAGGAACGAACTCCGCACAGTAGCGTCATTAACCTTCAAATGTTCATTCGCCTTATGATGAATCAATTAAAGAGTCTGTGACCGACGCTTAATTCAGTTTCCGTGCGTTAGATCGCATCCGTTTCATCAATAATGTTCCATTAAGAAGTTCAAAGGAAACAACCGAATGCAGCACAAAGTTAAATAATTGAATCTTCTTTCTACCTGAACAGTTCCAGGAAAAGGAGAAATTCAATTCTATCAACGCTTTCTTGTAATTCTGTAAACGATGCATCAGTTTCAAGTAAACACATTAAGTGAGGGAACAAAGTCCCACGGGAACTAATAGAATGGCTTGCCTTTACTTTTAATTGAACCTGGGTAATTAACGCATCTACTCCTTTATTTACTGAATAATGTTTGCAGTTGAGACTAGTAAGAATATTGAGAATATATTTGAAGAACTGACGCAGAATAGATATCAAAAGCATTTCATAATTGTGTAACTATCATAATTTAAGTTCTGGTTTGTTCTCTTTTACAGCTATCCCGTAAGAGAACTCACGAAAACAAAATCCCTTTTCTATAAAGGTACAGCTATAAATTCAGTATATATACGAATAGATATTTTTCAGTGAGTAGCAGAGCTCCTTCGTGGATAAGCGGCTAGCGTACGCCCCTTTGGCATGGGAGTCCCGGGTTCGATTTCCGACGGGAGCTCATGTGGTTCGGATTCTACGTTAACCAAAAGTTCCACGTCTCATATAGCCTCGCCGCTGAACGGGACCTTAAACTCAAAATCAACTTAGTGAGTAGCAAATATCTACGTATATTACGTAATTGCGATGTTGGCATACACACATGGGTCAATCCATGCAAAGTGATCGAGAAAAAAGAAACATTGCCGCTCGACCTTTTCAAAAAAAAAAAAAAAAAAAAAAAATCTATATTTTTTCATGAATGTTTATCCTATATCAGGGTACTTGAAAACCACAATTAATTATTTTTTACAACATCTCATGGCGACGCAACGGCTACCGCCATTTTGCGTTTTTTCGATTTTAGGCGTTTACGTTGTTTTGAATATCTCAGCATACATTTGTCCTACCAAATTGAAAATTGCTGAACGTCTCCAACTCATACAGAGCTAACACTTTGATCTCGTAACATTTTTGCCTAAAACCACTTGAAGGGGGTGAAATCAGGGTCTGCAGTATCAACATTTTTGGTCATTGAAAACATGTTTGGAAAGAGGAAACAACTGACGTAGAGGTCTGAATTTGTGTGTGCATGTAGTCCGAGGACTAATTAATACACAAAAATTTACAAACCTGTAGCTGCTTCCAAAGGCCTGGAAAAAAAATCGTAAACTTGGGGAATTATGCCAATTTAGCATATTTTACTATCCAATAACTCCAATGAGCCTGGATTAAAAAATCTGAAATTTTGGGAATAGTTAGTCCTTTAATATACCATTACACACAACAAAGCGCGTTTTGTGTTTTTCAGCAGAAGGGGATAAAAGTATTAAGAAATGACGTCATACTCTAGGAGGTGTTTTGTTCATAAAATCTATTTGGATATTGAAAACTTGTTTGGGAAGAGGAAACAACTGACGTAGAGGTCTGAATTTGTGTGTGCATGTAGTCCGGAGACATAAGTTAATACACAAAAACTTACAGACCTGTAGCTGCTCCCAAAGGCATGAAAAAAAAAGTCGTAAAGTTGGGGAATTTATTGCCAATTTATTATATTTCACTGTCCAATATTTCCAATGGGACTCGATTTTTAAAAAATCTGAACTTTTGGGAATAGTTAGTCCTTTAGTATACCATAACACACAACAAAGCGCGTTGTGTGTTTTTGAGCAGAAGGGGTCAAAGTATTAAGTAATGACGTTATACTCTAGGTGTATTGTTCATAAAATTTACTGGAAATGTGTTGCTGTGAAGTAAAATAAAGTAGGATGAATGGTTAGTCCAATCAAGGCTCTCAACCTCGTTTCTTTCCTCTAGTTGTGACAATGCCTTATCACACTCACAGCAGCACTGGTGAAGCATGCTGCTATCAGCAGAAGGCGAGGAAAGTCAAAATGCACCCTTGACAAAAAGTCCGTAAGTACTCCTTGCTCATGCTGCTTGCTATATCAATCATACTCAATTATGTTTATTCTTGCTTTAACTGTCAACTCATGCAGGAGACTGTTATCCTTTCGTTTGATCTACATTCTCAAGTCAATGAACACTTACTTACTGTAAAAACTGACTGCGGAATGTAAACGTCATTACTTTGACCTCCTCCTGCTCAAAAACACAAAACGCGCTTTGCTGTGTGTTATGGTATACTAAAGGATTAACTATTTCCAATATTTCAGATTTTTTAATCCAGGCCCATTGGAGATATTGAACAGTGAAATATGCTAAATTGGTATAATTCCCCAACTTTACGACTTTATTTAGGCCTTTGGGAGCAGCTACAGGTCTGTAAATTTTTGTGTATTAACTTATGTCCCTGGACTACATGCACACACAAATTCAGGCCTCTACGTCAGTTGTTTTCTCTTCTCAAACATGTTTTCAATGTCCAAAAATGTTGCTAGTGCAAACCCTGATTTCACCCCTTCAAGTGGTTTTAGGAAAAAAATGTTACGAGATCAAAGTGTTAGCTTTGTACGAGTTGGAGACGTTCAACAATTTTCAATTTGGTAGGACAAATGTATGCTGAGATATTCAAAACAACGTAAACGCCTAAAATCGAAAAAACGCAAAATGGCGGTAGCCGTTGTGTCGCCATGGGATGTTGTAAAAAATAATTAATTGTGGTTTTCAAGTACCCTGATATAGAATAAACATTCATGAAAAATTAGATTTTTTGGAGATGGTCGAGCGGCACGTGCTTGATCACTTAGAATGGATTGACTCATGCACATAAGCAAATGTTTCTTTTTCTCCTTTGGGAACTTGACATACGCCACTTCTTAACTCCTTGATTGTTCGGCCTCTCTCTTGTTACAGGAAACCCTTGATAACTTTACACAAAGCGCAGTGATCATTGAAATATTAGAGGCCCATACCATAGATTCTCAAGCAGTGTGATGGAACTTATGACGACGGGACTAACCATCTTTATAATATGGCCAACAAAAATGAGCTCTTTAGTTTTAGTTGCAAGCACGTTGGCTCAGTAGGAGCGCCCATCTCTCGTGCAAAGGATCTCTGGTTGGCATCCATGCCACGGAAATTTGTGAAAGACAACATCGCGTCCGTAGTTTTTCTCTTGGTTTTCCCGTTTTCTTTTACATTCTCTTTCCACCAGTTACTTCACAATAAGTCACTTTTAGTCTATAGGACTAATACCTTAGGATGTAAAACAAATCTTTTCTTAGTTTTAGCTGTACAATTATACCCTTTTGCCTGAAAAACGTGGACGATTAACGAAAATGAATGGTCATGAAAGTGGTGGATAAAAATATGGGAGTGAATGGGCGAAATCAGAACGCAACGTTGTTTACCATAAACTTACGTCTACAAGTCGTTGCTGCGGGAGACCCGGGTTAGATTTCCAGTGGAAGATATGTAATTCGGATCCCATGTTAAGCTTTAAGTCTATGCCTCATATAGCCTCGGTGTTGAAAGAGGTACTAAACTCCAAACCAATCAACTGACCACAAACTTACCTGGCCAAGGACAGAGCAACAGACCCCTCCCATAAAAGTAAAAAGTGCCACTGTTATTTACGGAGCGGATGAAGTGAATGAGAGAGAGATCAATTTGCTTATTATTATTATTATTATTATTATTATTATTATTATTAACCTATACAGCAAAAACTCAAGTACTGATTCCCAAAATGGGTCACACGGTTTCTACACAGCGTAATTGACTGGAATTAGACGTCCTCTTCCAGCACCAGGTCTACGAGAAATTCCAGCTGCTGTTGCTAATGGGATCCGAACAACCATTCAATTTGTATTTAAAGAAAGAACGCTACCGGGACCATGCACCTACAAAATAAACCTGTAGAAAGGTGGCCACGAATGAGGACATCAAAGACCAGAAAATGCAAAAGATTATAGACGAATTATGTCCTACAGGTTAACTGAGATGCACTGAGATTATATTTAGAGCACCATCTGAGATGGAATTCTGAATTGCACATAGTATTAGATTGATGCAAATGAAATGTTCGCTCCGATGTCTGATGGGAAACTCACCTCAGCAACAGAACACAGGAACAGACTAAGGTCACGTGCCTAACGTCACAAATTCTACACATATCCAGTAAACAGGCCAGCCTACCCGGACATTAAATAGGTAATAATTTCATGAACAGGGTCACATGAAAGTGTACCATTAAGAGAACACACAAATGTGAGTAGTTTTCCTTTACGAATTTAAACTGAGACATTCTGAATAGCATACTGAAAAATAAAAACTGCATTTGAGCGAGAAAATTGCAAATGAACGTCCATTCGCCATTGGTTTGTCGAACTTCATTCCGATGACAACAGTGAGAAGTGACCTGTGGCACCAGGCCCGTACTATCGGGGGGCCGGCCCTCCTAAATTTTTACTGGCCTCCTAAAATTTTCACGGTAGGCTTGCAAATGAACTATAAAATGGTGATGAAATATAATGTGGTTGGATCGGGTCTCCCTAACTTCTACCGGGCTCCCCCTACATTTTTGGACTGACTACGGCCCTGGCTGGACACCAACCAATATTATTTGCAGATGAGTTCTTTAGGAACACTGTGAAAGCGGATCCTCGGAAAAGTTTTCACGCCATTACAGATGAGTTAGGAATACACCATATCACTGTCATTCAGCAACTCCGTACGATCAGTAAAGTGAAAATGT
The DNA here is from genome assembly GCF_964235325.1 of Thermobia domestica. Classification (NCBI taxonomy): domain Eukaryota; kingdom Metazoa; phylum Arthropoda; class Insecta; order Zygentoma; family Lepismatidae; genus Thermobia; species Thermobia domestica. Next base: position 78,321,830 of record NC_137469.1, read on the forward strand.
TGAGAACTCATGAGTGCCACATGAGTTGACATTGGTCAAAAAGAATCGCAGTCTGGGGCTCTGAAGAGTAGTTCTCTGAGCGTTAGGAGTAACTGTGAAAGTTTTCTGCATCGGATTGTCACTTTAGATGAACAATGGATCTGCTATGACAAACGTGAACAGTCGTGACACTGGTTGGATCGTGTTGAGCATCCAGAACACTTTCCTAAACCAGCCACAGGTGTTGTTTCTGGTGTGGTGGGTCTATAGTGGGAATGATTCATCGTGTCTTTCTCAGGTGTGGTGAAACAATCAACGCAGATTGTTACAGTGCTGAACTCCATAAATTTGCTCTGCAAACCTGTCCGAAAGTATCTTTGCAATGGTTAATAGGCACAGTGTCATCATGTTGAACGACAATACACACCCCATGTCGCGCAAAGGACAGTGTAGGCTCTCCACAAGTTGCAGTATGAAACCCTTCCTCAATCACCGCCTCTTCCAGCATCTCGAACACTTTTTATGAGGAAAGACCATAACTGGTGATAGGGTGGTGTAACGTGTATTTGAGGACGACTTCGCATTGCAGACTGCACACTTCTTTCGTCACGGAATCCAATCGTTAGCTGAGCGATGATAAAACTACGTGGAAGTAGATGGCGACTATTTTGATTAGTCAAGTATTGCAGTTTTATTCTTATTGTTTGGCCTTAAGAAATAACGTACCAGAGACTGACTTTTCAATCGTACCAATCAAATACTAGTACAGGGATAGCAAATACAAGGCACAAAGTCACTAGTGGCAAGTGGGTACTTTCTAGCTCAACATGCAAAGTTGATTACTTCATTTTTGAAATAGCCAATGAATACTAGTACTTAATTGGTACTCATTTAGACTGAGTATTGAGTATAGCTACAATCGCACTCAAACTAGTCCCCTTTTGCAGCATTACACAAACCCCAACACTTTCTGCCACTTAGGAAACTCCATAGATTAATTTCTTACGCACCCACAGATTAGCTATGGATATTTATGTCGTTCCAAAGTATAACCTTCAGTTTATGTTTCATCTTCAAAAGAAAGTTAAAGAAATCAATTCCAAGAGTAGGGCGAGTGATTACCATTACAATGCACCATCCGATCCTCGCAGTATGAATCCTTGGTGTAAACTTTGGTCGAATGTGCTGTATATTTAGATGAGAGAATTATCTATTGCGTGTGATACATTGACACAATACAGTAAAGAAAAGTATTGAACGGTTCTTCAATGATTCTCACGCCCAAGTTCCTTCTATTTTTAATTTTTTTTTAATTTTTTTTTTTTTTAAACAAATTTTCTTCCGCTCTTGAAGTTCGAGTGTCACTCAAAACACCTCGCATGATTCACTGCAAGCCAGCCGAATCTTTCAAAAAGGTCTCAATTCTGTATTTGCTTAGTTTGACGCAGAATTTGATCTTAACTCTTTGTTGTGGTTTGCAGTCGACACTGAGATCATGTGTGTGTGTGTGCAGACTTTTACGAAAGTTCGTGTAGCACAACCCTCAAGTATTAAACAAACAAACAAACAAACAAACAAAAAAAAAAAAAAAGACGCTCCATATTCTAATCCAGCAAGATAATTTTAACTGCTATCTATAGCTGGAAGTACATTCTCGTGCTGCTCTCCTTCTTGTTATTAAACTGGTTTCAGGATTACCAAGTACTGCTTAGAGGTACTAGTCAATAACGAGGTAGTAAAATGAAACCTCTTCAACTGAAAGATATTTCTTCCTTTTTCTTCTCACCTTTAAGACGGCCTCGTGGTTTATGCTTTTAAAGGGAGAGGGGAAAAAATAAATAAAACAACAGATGAAAACTTCTTCATGAAGATCACCTATCCATTATAACGTACAGGGTTAAACGATGTTGTACTTTATCAAGAATGTAACTGAAATTCATTCTGGTCGTATACTTAAAAGATTCTTTCATCTGCCTTCAGTTCCCCAACCAAGTGATGATATTCAACATGTCTTCTTCCAGTTTCATTTGCTGCATGGATACCAGTAGCTTTCTTTCTGAGTTTCACTATCAGTGCCATATTTAATATTTCTGCCGCCCCGCGCCATTAAAAACTGCAGCCCCCACCAATATTAAAAAAAAAAGAACCTAGAAACTTTTGAGATGGTGGAGTGAATAATCAAAGAGGATGTTGAAAAATGTCAAATAAATTTAAAAACTTAGTGTCATATCCATATGCGCGTGCACGCTAGATAAATTTTAGATAATAGAAATAGAATAAATTAATAGAATAAATTTTAGAAATTTCCGGAACTGGAATATTAAAAAAAAAAAAAACTAGTCCTAGAAATTTGCCGCCGCTCAAAACTTGCTGCCCGCGCCATGGCCCATATTGACTCACGCGTAAATATGGCCCTGAGCACTATCAAGAAGGTAAAGCTCCTCATCCCACGAGCTAGTCATCTTTCACGTAACTAAGAAGGTTTTTTGTCTGCCATACGCGTTCTTATATTCAGTAAACAGTGCAGACACGCGCAGCAGTCGGCTCCAATAAACGGAAGCAGGTTACCTGTTTCTTTCGTGTATGTACCTTTAGACCACTGATGGGGCACTGAGTTCTTAGTTTTACAAAAAGGGACAACAAAAAACGAGCATAAACTTTGATTTAAAACGCGATTTATTGAATTGTTGATTTGTACTCTTTAACTCGGGATCGAGATGAAATTGTACAACAGAACAAAACAAACAAACAATATTAGTAGTTAGTTAACGGAGTGTATTTAGTTAACGAACTAATGATAATGACTCTTCATATCAGAACTACACACTCTGTCACTCAGTGGCGGATCCAGGGCGGGCGATACGGACGATCGCTTTCCCCCAGAAGGGGGAAATTTTTTTATTTTATATATATAAATAAAACACATCCCAGAGTTTGAAGCTCTTAAAAGTAGCTCTAAGTAGCAGTATGATAACCCACCGCGCCCCGCCCCCAGAAGTCGGTTGTGGATCCGCCCCTGCTATCACTAAGATATTACACTCTTTTGCACTTCATGTGAGTACGGAACAAAAATGTGCGAATTTAGAAAATATACATATGAGGCTCTTGTTTATAATAATAATAATATGCTGCCTATGCCAACTAAGGAGGCAGGAAAAACTTGTAGAATGACTATCCAAAACAATGCGACCTATTGCTATATTTATCATGCTACCTGGGGTCCCTGGTTCGATCTCAGCTCGCGCCAAGTGAACTTTATGGAGGACAAATACTGTGTGTGTGGGTTTTCTCGAGGTAGTCCCGTTTCCTCCCACATTCTTTATTCCACCATCTCATTCACTTGTCATCATTACCGTCTACTTTAGCCTAGCCGGCATAACCATGGGACGTAAGATTTTTGTTGCTGCTGTTATGCTATCACCACACTATGAATTCTCGATGATTAAATTTTAGTGATTACGTACTGTGAGACAAAATGAACTACGAATGCCAATCTATATGAGCTTAAATATGTGAAACAAATCGACCTTGTAATCATCATTACCCATACATATAGAAGTAAATGTTACCCTACATTTATGTCACTGCTTACACAAATAGCGTGTGTTATAACTATACAAATAGCTACGGTGAGACCCAGGGACGATGTTACGGGAATTCCCACTTGACACCATTACTTGAATCATTAATTCTAACTCTCTCACAGAGTAGACGAACTTCCTGTAACATGGATGACACAATCTAAGACGAAGCTCCCTCGCACCACATTAACTGAAAATGTCTCATTACTGTATATAACTATTTCTGCAAAACACTTCTACGAACTTGACTACACAAACTCAAAAGAATGGTTACACACATTTCGTTTGAGAATAGTAAAGAAAATTACTGGAAACCAAGTATTGGCGCAATATTCGAAAAAAAAAAAAAAATGGTAAGAAAAAAAAATACAAGATTCGACAAAACTAATTAAGACATACTTTTTCATTTTTAGTTTAATTTTATGCACAACGATTATGCTCAGAGACTAAGGGAGACAGTGGTAATGATAAATAATAACTGCACAGTGAAGAAAGTGGGAGGAAACTGGAAATTCCATGCACACACTGTTTGTCCACCACAAAATCCTTTTGATGAGAGGTGAGATCAAACCAGAGACCTCAAATACTAAAGGTGAGAAATTGTGACTACTTAGGACACATTCTTCAAGAAAAAATTGTATTCTAACAGATGTGATAAATGATATAGTTGAAGGGGGGACGAAAAAAAAATGAAATCTTTCAGTTTTACGTCCCACAGATATGCTAGGGTAAAGGAGACGGTTAGGATAAGAAATGAATGAAATGGTGGAATGAAGAAAGTGGGAGGAAACGGAAGAACTCCAAGGAAACCCACGCAACGGTATTTGTCCATCAGAAAGTTCACTCGGCGCAGGCTGGGATCGAACCAGGGACCCCATGTACCAGAGGTGAACGCTCTACCGCTGAGCCACCGCGGGCCCGGCCTCTGGGGGAAAAATGGAATCGAATGAATTCGTTCCTTTACTACCGTTCAATCGTTTTCAGTGTAATATGCTTAATAAATACATGTTATTATTAATCGTGAAACAACCTTGTAACTATACAACTTTTATAAAAATTGATGAAATTTTGTAATATGCAAATATCGACAGGCGACATTGTTTGACACACTTTGCAATAACATCTTATTAATACTGTTGCCAACCCAACAAACTTACATTTTCTTTTTATCTGCCACTGCGTTAGGTTATGACATACTTCAAATTTATTGTTAAACGAAAAATTACAATATCACATTTATTATTCGGTATTACGAACCAACCACGCTACAGTATCACGAACATATGTAAGCATCCCAAATTTTGAAGGCCTCTATAACATTAATGACGCAAGTGCGACTAAGTGCCAATGCACATCGTAAGCAGCTTACAGTTAGTATTGAATAACATGACAATGATATGACATATTTGTAACGAGTAGGGAAAAATATATGGGATTGAAAATTTTACTTTTCTTGAAAAGGTTTTATTTTGAAAAGTTTCTTAGACAAGTATAATATTCAACCACATAAATGGTTTCCAATAAACGTAAAAACCATAATGCCGTTTGCAGTAATTTGATAACTCAACCGATGTGTAGATATGATGAATACTGTTCAAGTTCGCAACACCTTAAAATAATGAAATTTCGAGAACTTACAACTACCAAAACTATAACGGAACCGAAAACAACATTTTTAAAATTGTCGATTTCTCCTAACTACGCCATGTTAAGCAGTAGAGGAACCTTACTCGTTTTGTATATACATTCATAGTATAATTTGACTTGCGTAGTACGATTACGTACCGTATGAACACGCACCATCACGTACAGCGTTCGTGTAGTGTAGTATTGAGCTGCCATTTCACTTGTTTCTTCGACATGAATCAGTGGAGTGTAGAGCAACGTACCTTTGTCGCTGAAAGTTATTTCAAGAATAATTCTGTAATAACTGCCCAGCGTCTATTCAGGCAACATTTCAACGTGGGGTGTCACGGATGTACCACTGTAAGGTGAATACGATCATTTTGGTCAACAACAGCTTTTGCTTGCAATTGCAAACCAGGAAGAAGCGAAAGAACTGTACGGACACCGGAAGCCAATGATAAATTTCGCGCTACAATGTTGTGTAGCTCAAAAACAACTGCTCGCCAACATTTATGTCGATTGCTCATTCATGAGAATATTATACGAAGATCTCCATTTTCACCCTCATAAGCTTCAAATTGTTCATGAAATTAAGCCTCGCAATTGCGATTAACGAGACACCTTGCGCGATCTCTCTTGTGAAAATCCTGAAATGCTGGACACCATAATGATGTCAGATGAAGCAAATTTCGAGTTATGTGGTTCTATGAATGAAAGAATTTACGTTACCGGAGTGATGTAAACCCATACGAATTGCACATCAAGAGCTTGCACAGCTCTCGTGTCACAGTGTGGTGTTGAATCCTTTGGGATTATTGGGCCTTATTATTATTATTTTTTTTTTCTAGGACGATACAGTTACAGTTGCAACTGTCACCACTGACCGCTATCTATGGATGCTGCAAAACTCTGTTCTTCAATTATGGTCGGTGAATGTAGATATGGCTCAACCATGGTTTCAATCAGGGTTGAAAAAAAAAAAAACTTTTTTTTGTTTAAAACGTTTTTAACGTTTAAAACAAAGTACTTTGTTTTAAACAAAAAAAAACATGTTTAAAATGTTTATTTTGTTTAAAACAATAATCTAAATAGGCATTTATATTACATTTTTGTACTCTTAGGTATTGCTTGCCATCTATATTCAACCGCTAGATCAAATTTCGGGAACTTCCCTAATCTCGATCCGCCCAAATGTTCAATTCCGGAGAAAGAAATCGGGATTTTCCCGATCTTCGTTCACAGAATATGTAGTTTAGTTTCTTTGTGTTACGTTCTACTGGTCGTCTGCATTCTTAATCTTTAAACGCCCATTGACGTAACTGCTGTTTCAGGGCTTTAAACCTCAATGGCTGTCTTAAATCTCAAATTAAGGTTGGAAGATGGTTTTGGTACCAATTTATTCCTAAAAGATGCAGCTTTGCTGGTGTGCATTTTATATATGTGGGAGGAGGGTAAATATTGTGGACTTTTTTTTTTTCAACAGTTTTTTGGGGAGCCATTTCCCCTCTTGGCGGATAGATTCATAAAAATTGTTAAGCGAAGCAATGAAGTAGGCCACTACATGGTAATATCGTGTATTTGTACTTCTTGCTTATCTGGGGGAGCAGGGAGGGAGCAAAGTTAGCCATTTTTTGGAGTTTAAGTTTTTTTGACGTAAATTACATTTATTTTTGCAACAAACATCAATAGCTCAGTCCTTAATTAAGCTGGAAAGATGATTTGATACCAAAGTATTTTTGAGAGATGAAGTTTTCCGTCAGCTGCATTTTATATATATAGGGGGTACGGCCGAGAAAGGGAGGATGAAGTTGTATTTTTTTTAAATTTTTCATCAAATTTTTTTCATCAGGTTTTGGCGGGTATTCCTCCTTCTTTGTGGTACATCCATAAAAATTGGTATGTGAAGCAACGAAGTAGTCCCCTACATGATAGTAACCTGTGTGTGTACTTGTTGTTCATAGAGGAAGAGGGGGTCAAATTTGGTTAATTTACATTTATTTTTGGGACAGTCCCATATAACACAAAATATATTTCACTGAAGTGGTCTAGAAGCATAATTCTTGTTCGTGTACGTCATGTGTGCAGCAAAAATGATCTGCATATGGACGTGAAATGATCTGCATACTATAGGGGGGAATTGGAGAGAATGTCTAATTCAATGAATGTTTTTCTGTGAATATTTTTTTTTTTAAATATTTCCTACATAAAACGAATTCATTACGCAATGGCTACCATTTCTTATATTATTGTCACAAGTATGTGGCCTACACATTAGCATAATTTTGTCAGCGTAGGGTGACTGCAAGGGTTGCCAGGGCCCCGCAAAGTCAATATTTTCATATTTTTAATGATATTTTATGTCTGTTCTTTTTCTACGAATACGGCGGGAATTTCACGAATGTTGCCTCGTTGGAATTTGTGGTCTATAAGCTTTCCAATGGTGTATAACGCATGACTGTGATAATTAGGGGGGGTCACCAGAGTCCCGAATGTGAGAGTCTATTATTTTTTTAAAATCCCTGGCGGGTGTCTAGAGTTAATTGTGTTGTTATGCTGTAGACACTAATTATTATTAGCTACCCATGTTGCAGATAGAGATGTATCTTGAAAACTGTTTAGTTAAAATATGTCATTTGCTCCTTGTAGGCTAGTCACTGCTCTTTTCTATGAGTTGTATTGTATTTGTCAGAGCATTTCTATTAGCTTATGATGTGAGAACTGTTCATTATTATGGAAATGATAGTGATAAAAAAAATACCCAAGTTTTGAATTTGTGAATTTGGATCTTGGAATAGTGTATAGTGTGTTTAACCTAAGTTATTCTTGGAAATTAAGAAATGTTCAAATACTTCACTTGAATTTCTGTTGGTTTAGTTACACGCACACTAATGTGCAGAATTTCGTTCGGTAATTGCTGTTATAGTAAGAATATAACTTTGCTTGTATTCATGTGCTTGCATTTACTCCATGCACAAATCCTGCGGAGGATGGGTTATTTGTTAGAAAATTACATTAGCTTCTTCAATCTGACATTTTAGTTGTTTTAAACATGTCCAACCAGCATCGAAAAAAAAAAAAAAACACGTTTAAAACAATTTGTTTAAAACGTTTAAAACAAACTGAATAAAACAACAGCCCTCGTTTTAAACATGTTTTAAACTCTTGTTTTCAACGTATCAACCCTGGTTTCAATAAGACGAAGCGACCTCGCATACACCATAAATTTGGAAGACTATTTTGCGATTGTTCCGGGGAGAGTAATTTCTCAATATGGTGACATGTCCTGGCCGTTAGGGTCACATGACCTCACATGTGCTATTTCTTCCTTTGGGAGTACCTCAAGCAAGAAGTATTCTGAATACGCCATGCCGGTATGTAAGGTATTCCTGAGTGAAGGAATGTGTCAGAACTGTTGTCGGCAATATTCCACGAAATATGTTACGATGAGTTATGAACAGCTTCCAACGCCACTTAGATGAATGTACTAGGTATTGTGCAGAGGGAACATTATTTGAACGCAATCATATTCATACGTTTACTAACCCAATCAAACATTGATTTGCAAATTAACAAATGGCATACATATAACTACTATTTGACATAAAGAGTAATAAACAAAGAATAATTATTTGTATATGGTGTTGTTAATATTACGCTATGAACGTTGCCGCACCCTATATACAGGGTGGCCCAAAAGTAGGTATACACCCCTGCATTGATCAAGTGTAACGTTCTTGTTTATGGATTTATTTGCTTCTGCTGTTCCGAGCTTAAGGTATAAGTAAAAAGACATTAAGAACAAATAATAAAGAAACTAGGTCTACCTGTTTGATAACAATAAGAAATGATATGAAATACATTGAGTTGATCAGTACGGGACTGTATACCTACTTTTGGGCCACCATGTATAATCTGAAATATTTAGTACAGTATACACAACGGGACTTTTAACTTGGGACAATCTTCTAACTTCTAAAGCTATGCTTCTTTAAACAGTACTACATGAGATTTTTACATATTTCAAATCTAGGCCTACATGTAAAAGGAAAATTCACAATACAGAATTTATTATTCAATGTTGCAAGATAAGGACGTTATAGTATCACGAACATTCAAAGTTCGAAAGCTTCTACTACACTAAGAGCACAACTGAGACGGACCGGGCAATGTACACCCAAAGTGCCTTCCTTAGTGCTGGATAACATGGTAATGATATGGCGTGTTTCGAATAAATGGGAACGAAGTTGCAAGCAGTTGAAAATCTGAGTTTTTTCGCAAGGATTTATTTTCGAAAATTGCTTAGATAAGTATTATATCTAAGTACCGGTACTTGTATGATTTGCAATGAACGAACAAACAATTTTGCCGTTTCAAGCCACTCAAACCATTTCGAAGATATAATAAACATTGGTAAAGTTTCCAACAAAAAATTTCTCATTCGAATAAAGTATCATAAACTTTGTGCACATGAACAGTATGAACGTTCTAGTACATGTGGCTATGAAAATGAATAGAATTTGCTAACGTACTGGAAGTTTCGTCATAATAATCGCAAAAATAAGCTACACTAATTTCCTTTTAAAATGTTTAACATATGATTTGTAACGGTGATGTTATCAGAAATTTCTGGATAATGTCAGAACATGAAAACGCTAACTGTGAGATTGGTTCCTGTTTTTATGATACAAATTAAAACGGGGAAAATTCGAAAATAATGAGAGTTAAGAACTGTCATTCGTTTATTTTGCTGGAACAGATTGTTTATTTACTTAGGTACTTGACGCAGATTGCAGTCAGCAAATAAAAGACATTTACTTCTTGGGAGGAAGCCTATGACAAACCTTAGTGAAGTCATTAAAATTCAGAATATCATCCTGAAAACAAAAATTCATGCAGTCAAGGCTACGTTTTCCAGTAGTAATATGTGAATATGAAATCTTGACATTGAAAAATACAAACAGATGGAAAACTGACTTTTTAAAATTATGGTGCTGGAGAAGAGTGCTGAGTGCCATGGACTGCGAAGAGAATACATAAATGAACACTGGAAGTAAAACCTAATTGCACTCTGGAAAGTATAGTACTGAAGTTAAATTTGCTGTATTTCGGTCATGAGACATGGTTCACTGATAAAATCATTGATGACAGGAAAGGTTGCAGGAAAAAGAAGGGGCGGATTGATGGAACTGATGAAGCGATTAACCTGAACATAGAAAAACCTCGACAAGCGGCAAAGAGCAGCAACCAATGGCGTGATATGGTTCATAGGATCACAAAGAGTCAGAAACGACTACATGAGCTAAGAAAGACCCCCCCCCAAAAAAAAAAACTGTCAAAAAACACATTGTTAACTAGCAGTTTTTCTTTCTTCTTGTTTGTCTACTTCTAACAGTCACACACTCAGTCCTAACAGTAAAGCACATACTACTAGCAATGTGTTCACTCAGCATGGTGTATCACAAGAAAATTGTGTCTCGTCAACGAACTAATGAACGTTCACCCGTTTCAATGCAGTCTGTAATATCGAACTGTACGAGATGCAGTCTCGTCCACCGAATCGTGTCACTGTACACCGTCTGTTTTAGCCTGAGAGGTTACTTTCGAGTTAACCTTTTCACTACCAAATTTTTCGGAGTGAGAAACATTAATATATGGTTATTTGAAGTTTTTTTCAAAAGTATGAATACATTATATATATATAACATTTCCCGCCGTTTTGTTTTTCAACGTGGGAAAGGAGGAACATATGTATCCCACTGATACTTTTACGTAGGACCTATATGTCCCAGTAGTAGTAAAATGAATGAACATCATCTATTTTCAATTATATGTATATTGTCGGAAAACCAGGTGGTAAGCCTTCAAGTGGAATCTGTAATTATAAGAATTCTGTAAACCATTAGCAGGCTTCTCTTTATCAGGGAACATCGATTCATAGCAATAACATGCGGTAAATTACCACGGGTTCTCTGAGAATGTATTGTGGAACACATATATCCCAGTGGTAGTGAAAGGGTTAAAGTGCAATGGTTTAAAACGTTACACAGTATTCATAGTTTAAAAAGAGATTTTAATCAATCATTCTGCAGAGACCAATAATTAACAAGAAATCTGTTTGGGTCAAGTTGTACAAGTCCAAGTATTCAAATAAATCCTATCCGTCCCAACAACAGGTAGCAATGTAAACCAGGCGCGCAACCAGAAATTATTTTTAGAGGAGGATCCACGAGTTGAAAATATATTTTGGTTGGACTACCTGTGAGTGCGTCCCTGGTACAGACAAAACACAGGTATATTATTTAAAAAGAGTTATGCAGTTTTGGGGATCGGCTGTGAGCAGGGGCGTCATTTCATACTTTGCTTGAGGGGGGCAAGGCCACCATCGACGCAAGACTTTCACGTTTTGTACTACTATATTAGTAGACAATCGATTAAAGTATATGTATTTCTCAAACTCTTGGGGGGGGGGCAAATGCCCCTCCTTCCCCCCCTAAATGACGCCCCTGGCTGTGAGTACCCATCTGATGTACACAAAAAGCATGTGTATAGGGAAACTTTTCACTGTCTCTGACCCTCGATAATTACTATATTCTGTACTTACAAGGCGTTCAATGATAACTGCTATTTGCAATTCTAGATGGTCGACATGTAGAATGTATTCGTACAAACTAGTAAGTTTTCCTGTTTTGAAAAAAAAAAAATATTTCGCAGATCTTTATTATTATAACTAGACACTACGTTAACAACATACCTAACCAACCATCTCATCATTTATATCACTAAATTATTTCTTCCGGAAAAAAAGAAAAAAATCTTGAGATACAAAAAGATCAACAACTCAAGAACAAAAGATCTGCACAACATAATATTTCATATGCGTACTAAGCTACGTCAAGTTGAGTAAAAGATCGGATGAGTTTCATAGATCGCGTACAACATTTAATATTTACATAGGGTGAGTGTAAAATCTTCGGGCGCCCTTTAAGAGCAAAAGAGGAGGGTGCAACTTGTACGATGTATAGCGACCACAGCCACCATTTTGACTACAAGTTTGAAATTTCAAATGAGAAATGGGAACTGCCGCATTGTAACTGCTTCTTTTACATCCTGTATGGTTTGCATGTTATGAACACTAATATCTGAAAAATCTTATTATAACTGAAGAATCTCTTATTGTTTCAAGTGATATAAAATGTCTTTGACAAACGACCCAAGATAGAAATAATCCTAATATTAAAGAAATGCAATTCCAAAGACACTGCAGAGAGCTACAACTGACGGTACCTTGAAAGACATCCAGTATCGTACACCATTGTCCTGTACGTGATTGCCGAATTCCCTAGAAACTGGCACTGTGAAAGATAAAAGCTCGCAGTGAGAGACCAAAGACTGCCACCAATGAGGAGACGGCAACAACAGTTCTACCATAGTTTGTGAAGAGTCCCAAACGCAGTACTCGCCGTTTCTGCTGGCATTTTTATAAGTTGCACATGCAACAAACTACATAAAGATGACTCAGATCGACCGGAAAAGTTCTGCACCTGGCCTACGAACAAACACAAACTGCATACCTCGTTTGTACATGACATACTGTTCAGAGACGAGGTATATTTCTGTTTGAATGAGGTGGTCAATCGACATAGTTGTCGGTACTGGTATGACAGTAATCCGAAGTTGGGTAAGGAACATAACCCTGCAAACGTAATGATGTGGTATGTGGTACTAAAGTAACATTTGTCTTCGATAGAGTCGATACCTATTTTTAAAAATCGAATTTTACCTTTGAATATAACGTTCGAAGTTCGGTGCAAAAAAGAAAGATAATTAACAGAATTATTCTTGTAAATAATAATTTGAGAATTTTCTAGTATTAGAGCAGGCATGAAAAAAATTGTAAGCTGCATTAGTGCAAAGATTAAATGCTTACATAGAATTTGAGTTAAATCAGTAAGTAATGCCTATAGTGATATTAATGAAGACAAAAACATTTTTCTTGAACGTTCTTTTTAAAGAAGAAACAATTAAAGAAACTCTGAAAGTTAATCATGATCGAGTGAAACTCTTTACTAGTGTGTTTGACGTAAATAGGTATTCAAGAGATATTTTGATTCGATTTGAGTTCAGCGTTCCTGATATTCAAGAGATACGAACAGCTATTTGTAGCTTAAGGTATTTTGAGAAATTTCTCACTACTTAATGCTTCTATCGCCTCCAGTCTTTTCCCCTATGCTACTTCTCAGCAGTTTGATAACTGCTGGTTCTTCATGGTTGAGATTTCCCGTTAGATCTCAGTTTGGATTCAACCAAATTAATATGGTCTAGTAGCTCTTGTAACTCATTATGTTCCTATATTGATAAGTTCTAAATTACTAACTTATCAATCTTACTCTTTGTAGGGACTTGTCTAAATGTTGAAGGTAAGATGTAAGTGATAGCCTTAAGATTTTGAGGGATCGATTCAAATGATTGGAGAGGTTAAGTAATGTCATTTCTCTAATTTTTCTCTGTTACACTCCCAATTAGATACAATCTAAATGCTTATCAAGCTCAAATGAGAACTGTAGCAGTCCTATGAAAGGAAAATTAGGGAGTCCTAAAATGACAAGACGTCCGTTGTAGAAACTTGAAGACTTGAAACTTGAAATTTGAAGAAACTTCTATCCACCAAGTTATGGTCCTATCTTCAAATTACGATTCATACAATCTACATTTTGTTGTTGTTGTTGTTGTTGTTGTGATTCTGTGAAATAAGCTCAACTAGACGTTCTTCTCTCTAACTAAAAACCTCAAACTATATTAGCTTCAGTTCTTAGAAAAATACACGCGACTTGTATTATATATGAGTTTGCTGTCTTCGTAAATTCTATGTCTTGTTTTCCCTTCATTATAATATATATATATATATATATATATATATATATATATATATATATATATATATATATATTGGAAGTGAATAGACTTAGTTAATATTGCATTGCTATATGATACCTACTAGGGATGGCCAAAATCGGTTCCTGAAATAATAGGATCATAATGGATCCGAGTAGCTGATTCTTGGTTCTGGAACCGGATACCCGGTTCTCGGTTCCGATTCAAGTACTCGATTCTTGGTTCCGGCTTCGGGTACCCGATTCTCGGTTCCAGATCCGGATACCCAATTCTCGGTTCAGGAATCGGGTACCCGATTCTAAGTTTTATAACCAATTACTTGTTCTAGCTTCTGGATTTAGATATCTGTTTTTCGGATCCGTATTGCATCCCTATATCAAGTATGATTATAGTATTAAAATAAAACAGACGTCTCCAATTCTAAAACGAAAGTTAAGTCAATGAGCGATAGAGCGTACAAAATTACTTATTATTCAGATTCTGGGCCATGATTAGCTGACTATCGGACACTTTTCTTTTCTGTTCAGTACTTTGATTTACACGTTTCATGGGGAAAGAATGTGTAGCGAAACAAGGAGCCTTATATATATATTCAGATTATACAGATGGTGATGAGAAAAATGGAAACACCTGAACGAAATTACAACTTACCAGATTAATATGGTGTCGGGCCACCTTTCACCTTCAGAACAGCCGTGATGCGACGTGGGATGGAGGCATAGAGGTCGTGAATGGTAGCAAGTAGAATTTTATACCATTCCTCGTGCAGGGCATCGGCCAGTTCTGTGAGAGAGAATGGAGGTGGAAATCGTCGCCGGAGTCGTGTTTCCAAGACGGACTACAGATGTTCAATTATGTTGAGATCTGGGGATTAGGCGGGCCAGGGAGGTGTTGAACTTCATCCCGATGTTCCTCAAACTACGCTGCAACAATGCCAGCTGTGTGAATGGGTGCATTATCATCCTGGAAGATGGCGTCATTGTCCGGGAACAACATCCGGACCATAGGATGCAAGTGGTCTCCTAAAACTGCAACATAATCATTGGCAGTGATTCGTCCGCTAAGTGTGGCCACAGGACCCAATGAAAACCATGATATGGCGGCCTACAGCATCACCGAGCCGCCGCCATGTTTCACAGTTGGGCGGAGACACTGCAGACCAGAAACTTCTTTGGGCGTTCTCCACACATAAACACGGCCCGTGATTGGGAATAGGGTGAAGGATGACTCATCCGACCATATCACACGTTTCCAGTCCTCAATGGTCCAAGTGGCATAGTCGCGGCACCATTTGCGGCGTGCGAAAGCGTTATGGTCCCTGATTAGCGGTTTGGCCCGTGCAACACGACGCCGTAAGTTCATGTCATATAATTCGCGGCGGACTGTGATTGTCGAAACAGGGTGGGGGAGGTGCTGATTGAGTTTCACCGTCACTTGCTCCGCAGTGGCACGACGGTTCTGCGTGACAATGCGCTTTAATACCCGGCGTGACCTGTCACTCAGGATTTTTCTTCCGCCCACTGTTCCGCTACCCGATGCGGTTTTCCCATGTGTTGTGTAGGCCATCATCACCTTAGACACTGTCCCACGCGACACACCTAACACAGTAGCCACTGCCATCACACTCAATCTACACAACCGCGCACCAACAATTTGCCCTCTTTGAAAATCTGAGAGGTCTCCCATTTTACACTACCTCCGTCTGCTGCAGCCACTTGACACTGCTGTTCCACTGCGCCTGACGTAGTATGGAGACCGACCTAACACACCACCACAAGCGGTCAGGCGCTGCGGGCGCCACGACACCACTGCCAACCCAACGAAAAAAAGAAAGAAAAAAGAAAAGAAAAAGAAAAGAAAGAAAAACGAAAAAGAAAGAAAAAAAGAAAAAAGAAAGAAAAAAAGAAAAAAAGAAAGAAAAAAGAAAGAAAGAAAGAAAGAAAAAAGAAAGAAAGAAAAAAAGAAAGAAAGAAAAAAAGAAAGAAAGAAAAAAAGAAAGAAAGAAAAAAGAAAGAAAGAAAAAAGAAAGAAAGAAAAAAGAAAGAAAGAAAAAAAGAAAGAAAGAAAAAAAGAAAGAAAGAAAAAAGAAAGAAAGAAAAAAGAAAGAAAGAAAGAAAGAAAGAAAGAAAGAAAGAAAGAAAGAAAGAAAGAAAGAAAGAAAGAAAGAAAGAAAGAAAGAAAGAAAGAAAGAAAGAAAGAAAGAAAGAAAGAAAGAAAGAAAGAAAGAAAGAAAGAAAGAAAGAAAGAAAGAAAGAAAGAAAGAAAGAAAGAAAGAAAGAAAGAAAGAAAGAAAGAAAGAAAGAAAGAAAGAAAGAAAGAAAGAAAGAAAGAAAGAAAGAAAGAAAGAAAGAAAGAAAGAAAGAAAGAAAGAAAGAAAGAAAGAAAGAAAGAAAGAAAGAAAGAAAGAAAGAAAGAAAGAAAGAAAGAAAGAAAGAAAGAAAGAAAGAAAGAAAGAAAGAAAGAAAGAAAGAAAGAAAGAAAGAAAGAAAGAAAGAAAGAAAGAAAGAAAGAAAGAAAGAAAGAAAGAAAGAAAGAAAGAAAGAAAGAAAGAAAGAAAGAAAGAAAGAAAGAAAGAAAGAAAGAAAGAAAGAAAGAAAGAAAGAAAGAAAGAAAGAAAGAAAGAAAGAAAAAGAAAGACGCAACTTGGATATTGAGGTCATTTGCAAAGTTATATGATACCAAAACTAACACTGACAAATATTTGATGTTGAAATACATCAACTGAACAAAAGAAAGTTTATTTTGTCAAACGTTACGGATTTGATGGTCTATAAGTTGATTGAGTTGAGTTAATTTTGAGTTTAACGTCCCGTTCAGCAGCGAGGCTATATGAGACGTGGACCTACTGATTAACCTGGAACCCGAACCACATGAGCTCCCACCGGGAACCAAAACTTGGTCTCCCACGCCAAAGGTGCGTACGCTAACCGCTTAGCCACGGAGGAGTTCTTGATGGTCTTTAAGTAATTCAACACAGGCACGTACGCGGAAATTAATTTTGGGAGAAGTTCAATGCTTTTGGAGGATCCACTTTCAATATAAGGATAAATTACCTCTAAAACTGGACTAAATTTGCAGAAAACTCGGAATTTCGAGTGAGTCTGGAGCCCCACGTGTCATCCCTATCTCAGCGGAACTATAACCCCGAAGGACTACGCCCGTCCAGAACAGTTTTTATTTGGTTGAAGTGAGAATAGCCCATCGTGTCCGATCGCCGTATGTCTTTCGTTTCTTGGCCAGATGAAGTCATAAGTAATACTTTTTTTATTATTATTGTTTACGTGAAAATGATTAATGAAACCGACTTAAAAGCCAGAACTGAAAAATGCAATAAGCGAAATTTTACGAAGAAACGACGTCTAATTAAGCATTTCTTGACTGTTCATGTAAGAACAATCTAAGGACGAACAGACTGTTTTACACTCATTTCATAAATTCGATACCCTTTTTAAAAAAAATGACAATTTTGTTTACATTAATCTTCGTGAGTGTGAACTTTGTCAACGACCAAACTCTAAATTTTTTTAGTGCTTCCTTGCAAGAAGGTCTTACTTAAACACTGATCTCTTGCTTGCTTGTATTGCGTTAACCATTGTTTCTCCGAAGACGAGTACTCCTTTTTTACGCTAGCACTTAAGTACTGAACTGGAAATACTTGAGAAAAGCTTTCTGGGTAGGAAACACCTGGGCTCAGTACAAAGAAGAAAGATGACAGTAGAAGAATACAGTTGTATGGCAGTTTCTGGGAGAAACGTGACGAAATATAAATGCTATAAACCATCTAATTACTTACCCCTCTACTCATAGGAATTATGGCAGAGCAGTGGTACCAAAAATCAAGTTAATACATATGATTAGCTACCAATATTGTTTTGAACAGGATTTCACTCTGTATCCTTTACTTTACAACGTCAATTTTAGCGAAAGAAAAGCTGTCGGTTAACCAAGTTCATTTCTATTTCTTTGGAGTTTGGACATCTTTCGCAATATTCAGCGTTCGGTTTCGGGTACCCAACTCTCAGCTCTGGACCAGGCACTTAATTTTCGGTTCAGGAACCGGATACCCAATTTCGGTTCCGAATGCGGGTACCCGATTCTCTGTTCTGGAACAGTACTCGATTCTCAGTTCCGGATTCGGGTATCCGATTCTCACTGGATTCGTAACGGTGTATATTTGAAACCGGGTAACCAGGATCAGAAATTTTCTATCTATCCCTAATATCTACTGCTAGACAATTCATTTTTTGAACAGTTTAAGCATTCGCAGAAGAGTGCCAATTTTATGGAATACTTTGTTTAAAGGGAGAGGTATAAGTTCGGAGTAGTTTTGTCTATTTAAAAAGATCTTACTAGAGATACTTGAAAATATCCTTAAATGTTATTGTATCATGAAAATTTCATGAAAATGGCAAGTGTAAGAGTCTTCTCCAATATCTCGTTTTAGTTATCTTGGCGTTCATATGAACAATGATTGTCAATTTAAGGTCTCATAATTTGCTACTATAAATCACTCCTATTATTTCTTGACTTTATTCCTCTTATTCGTTACATAATACTGTAGTTGTAATGCTATTCCTAGAAAATATATTTATTTCCTGTTACACTACGAGGATATCGGCCAATATGACTGTTAATATAACATCCAATCAACTTACCATGAAGGAACACATTTTGTGGTTTTGTTTCTCTCTTATAGCTATAGATACATATTATATACTAATATCTTATTTTGAATTAAGCTATGTGGTGTTATCGTCTATTTACCTTGGATATTGATTACAACATTGGTAAGTATAAGTGAGAAGAATGATTAAATATGTGTGAAAGATATACAAATGTCTAACAATTCATACGTACTGCATTACAAGCACAAAATGGAAAAGTACACTATAGTATCAATAGACGTATCCCGTATTTTAAGATCAAGAGTCCGATGAAATTAATCCGGCTATTCACTGAATACTGACCAAATGCATTAATTTATATGCAACTCCTAAGCTTTCCGAAATAAACCTCTTTGCGAATTAAAATACATTACAATGAAAACAAGGAAGCTCAAATATGAATAAACGTATTCCAGATTCCTTCATTTGTGTGATACGCTACCTCCACTGAATCGCGGACAGGGAACTCCGATAAAATCGAAACTAGTGTGAACCAAAAAGGAAAAAAAAAAAAAAAAAAACGTTGCAGTTATGTGTGCGTCGAAAATGAATTTACACTTTGGTATCGATAGACAATTGTTGATTCAAATACATTTTGTAGATGATTCATCAATATCATTTTCCTCAGTACAAACGACATGGAAAAGATAATGCGCACAGCTCGTTACACATCGATAGTAGAAAATATAGATAGGTTCTAAGTTTGAGGTTGCCAATTAAAAACAAAGCGCTCAAACCATAGCTAAAATCCTCTTAAAGGTTTATTTTTTTAATATTAATATAATCTCATTTTAAGTAATTCCCTGACCTACCAGAGTTGCGTGAGTTTTTCTTGATTTCTCAAATTCCTTTACATTTTTGCGGTTTTCCACGTTTGTTCCGCCCTGTAATAACCTAGAGGTGGTTCAAAATATTTTCATAGGGAAACGAGTTCTCAGAGAATCTGGTACATGAACATTAACCTTAACGATGTTGCACATTGAAAATAGCGATGGAATCGAATCCAAGCCAGACTTACCAGGAACTACAAGACAGTTATAGGTAAGCAATGAAATATCCAGTTGCATTTATACCAAAATGATAAAGTGTAAAAGCTGTCCACATGGTCGCCCTACGAACTCACACTAGACAACGAACTTCATCGTCGCAGCATATGTTCCTTGCTATTATCCGCCACAACACCGACTGTTCTGCACAGTTTGGTGTTGTACACACATTTCAAACTCTCACACCACTAATAACGCCAGAGAAACCGGCAAACACACATCAATGCCTCCACTAGACCCAAACAAATTATTGCTTAGTTAACATGTGCCAGAGTTGTCCATTTTGAGATGCTACCGGATTGGATGAGTATTATGCCCTGCTATACCAGGCTAAAGACATATCCCAGTAAAGGCAATCTGAACTGCTCAACAAAAGGGACATTCCCTTTCTTCAGGATAATTGCTCAATCCTCACATCGTATTAACGACTCTAGAAAAAAACTTAAATTTCCGACTAGAACTGGAGATCAATCCTTCACATTTTTCAGGCATCTCGCCAACTATCACTTTTTTCTTGTCCCTGAATAACTGTGTGAGGAACAAACAATTCAGGAAGATTAGCTGTCTGTCTTCTCCGTTCACGAAGATGCTTCATTCTTTCCAAATGATAACGAAGATCCTGTGACTCGTTAGCAGAAGGTTGTAGATTGTGCAAGAAAATACTTCCAATGAATACACCCACCATTGTCACAAATACCGCAGAATATAACAAAGCACGGAGCAAAGGGTTCGATTTCTGGTAGGAGAGCATTGAAATTTTAACGATTACGGTGCTTTAGATTCCAACTTAAAATGTAGATCCACGTCTTACATTAGCCTTGGTGCCGCAAGGTAAGCTAAACTTCAACTCAACCAACCAACCAATGTTATAGTTCCTTCAACCTGAAAGGAAGCGTATGTTGTCAGAAGCCACTTAGAACAGTTTTTTCAATTGAATTTTGGTCTTTTCGTAAAAATGTTTTCTGTCTTTTGCTTCTTTGTGCTAACCACTTTACTTGCTATGAAAGTGCGACGTTTTGGTTATCATTAGGCTTGCTGAATGCAAATATTGTATTGTATTTTATTTTCCGCTAAACAACATAATTCTCGTATCTTGTTCTTAAGAAATACATATATCCCAGCAATGATTTGAGTTTAACGTCTCTTTCAGCAGCGAGGCTATATGAGACAGGACCGACTGATTGTGGAATCCAAACCACACGAGCTCCCGCCGGAATCGAACCCGGATCTTCCACGCCAAAGGCGCGTACGATAACTGCTTAGCCACGAAAGAGCTCTTATCCCAACAATGAATAATAGATTTAGTTTACATACAGTTACAAACAGAATATTTCGAAGTACAGTCACTGAAACTAAGTTAATAAAAACGAACAGATCGTACAAAACAAATGGAATAATCAATTTTCATGTTTCCGTTCTTTTTATCCAATCCTATTGCACTACTTACTCTCATTACGCTATCCTCATATACTGCTGACGCATTCATATCCATTGTAATCAATCTGCATAGCAAATGTTGAGTGTAACTGCCACTTTGCAATCCAGCTTCGCAGTTAAAAATGATATTACTACTACTTGAACGACTCTCTTTATGTTGTCATAGTTGGACTATCTATACTTATAATTTCAGCTTTAGATTTTCTACTCGGATGACTAAAATGAATCGTAAACTAGCTAACATATTAGTAAATTCACGTATGTCACTAATGTCCGCTGTAACATCAAATAAACTAGTTTGCTAAAAGCCACTATCCGTTTGGAGAAAGTAATCACAAACTGGAAGACATCATGTTGTAGCTTTAGTCCAACCAATGCCAAACTCAGTCGACGTCAGGTTAACGAAATGATTCGTTTCACTTTCTGAAACTTAAAATTCTACCCTTCCTAGTACTGTGTTGAATTCTGAAACTAATAACTGCACAAAATTCGGTAGTGGTCCACAACAGTAAGTTGCTCTTTCTGTCGCTTCTGGCAGTTATGTTTACTGATAGTTAACGATCTCTTGAAAGATTAACAAGACCTATTCAACCTTTCATACTTGAGTTGGATATGGTGTCCTTTTTTGTTATGTATTGTAAAATTCTCTGTTCTATAGGATAGAGCAAAATACGATACACGGAAGATTGGACTTTCTCCATCACCTTTTTATTACAAAAGATGCTCTTGAATACAAGTACCTTACAATAAACAAACTTTCCTCTAATATGTAGATAAATAAGTGAAAGGAACTCAATGGCCAGGCGTCTTAGGGCTTTGTTAGTTAGGTTACTCTCAATGACCATGCGTCTTTAGAGAGCGAATGAACTTGTTGGTTAGGTGCCTCTCAATTGACCAGGCATCTTAAAGAGGGAAAGGAACTCAATGATCAGGCGTCTTAGAGCGTGTAGGAAAAGTACATCTCAATTGGCCCGGCGTCGCTGAGAGGGGTAAGGAGTTCCCAATGGCCAGGCGCCTTAAGGCTTTTGGTAGTTTGATCAACCGGGAGAGACTGATACTTCTTAAGGTGTGCTCTCCTCTTTTAAAAGTTGCTGATTGCTGGCCCCTGCGTCACAAGTCGAATATTGGCGATGATGGACGGTATTCTCTTTGTTGCGGTCGTCTGTAATATGCTTGTTTACTGCAACCACATGTAGTAGACACCTGGTTACAGCATGGTGTGAAGACATGTGGAACCTTACAGTATTCATAAATCTATTAATTACATTTACGTGACGTTACTATTACATTTTTACTTCTGATCCAGCAAGAGTATTTGACTGCTAATTGAAGTAGGTAACAAGCTAGAAGATCTGAACCTGTTTATTCTGAGTTACGTTCTCCAATTTAAGAGATGGTTATATTCACTTAACTAGGACGATTCCTCCTCTTGATGTAAGAATCATTTTGGAAGTTCGATATCTTCGTCATAAACAGAAATTACACATATCGTGTTTTACGAATTACCAATAAAACCAGACGCTTCAAATATTACAATAGAATGAAACTAACATTTTTATCAACAATTCTACACTAACTACAACAGTCGCAAACCAACTAGCACTACTTCTGTACTGAGAACAAATTATAGTAATAAGCAGCTTTAGCAAAAATCTAAAACAAATTACCACTTACCTTCCCGCAATTCCTGTAGGTTGGATTTCCTGTACAAAGATCCCTAATTCTCCCTTCTCTTCGCTCCGCAGCCCGACCACACTGAAGCCCAAACTACTGCCTTCGGGCTTGTAAAGCTGAAATTATTGTTTTAAACATGAAGTAAAATTACAAAAACAATGATCACTGATATTTCTATATTTTCTTAGTATCTTTCTTCTATGTTTATTTGAAAGTAAAACTAAATAAATGTAACGTAACATTGAAACAAATTAGTGACTATTTAAATACAGAAAAAAGGGTATTACAAATATATTAAATTTACATATACTACTATAAGAAAATAAATAGTAAGAAAACATAGCAAGGAAACATAAAGCAAGTGTATTAACAAGCATGCTCCAAAAATTAAAGGTGACTGTTACTTCAACAATAAATTTACATTACACCAATATAATATACTAGCATACTTCTTTCAAGTGAGTGTGCTGATAGCACTGACACAGCCATGCTACTATTTACATGGGCTTTTCCTAAAGTTCTTGAGAGCTGTAAAAAACCATATACAAAAATTACATGTACACATATACGCCTTCACTCGTATGCAACTATTTGACACAACAGTATAAGCTTTTGGATCTCTTATCTCATTTAACCCTTTTAGGATTTCCACTTTTTGAGGTAAGTTTTAGACTTTCACTCAAGCAGCTACTGCTTCCTTACTATTTATCGTACGATCATGGTTCATACCTCGTTGTTTTCAGGATAGATCATACTTTCCAACTATACCACTCGATTGTTCATATTATACACCAGAAACGGGAAAATCGAAAAAAACGAGATTTTTCGAAATTTTTGTGCCCCTCTGACCAGGGTCTGAGTTCATGTAAGGATTTTTTTTTTTTTTTTTTTTTTTTTTTAAAGAATACGTTACGTGCACAATACGTGTGCAAAATTTCATTCTAATATCTTCAAAATTGAGGTCGGGAGAAATTTTTGGAAGTCTGAAAGTGACCATTTTTTTCATATATTTATATACATATGTATATAAAAATACTTCAAAAATGTACTGCATCATTCCTATTTGACCTAGAGTCACGGTTCAAACGCCATTTTCTTCCATATAACGAGCCCTTTCCAACGGTACCACTCACATATCCGTTTCATACATCTGAACCAGAAAATTAAGGAAAAACCCGGATTCTTTTTTGAAAATCCAACAAAACACTTTGTCCCTCTGGCTCGGGCCTGGGTTGACGTAGAGATCTGATTTTTTTATTTCTAAAAATACTTAGTTATGTACATAATACGCGTACAAAATTTCAATCTTGTATCTTGAAAACAAAAGGCGGAAAAATTTTATTGAAAGTCTGAATTAGGCGCTCTCTCTCTTTATATATATATATATATATATATATATATATATATATAAAATTTACTGCGTCATTACTATTTGACCTAGTCATAGTTCAATTTTTTTTTTTTTTTTTTTCTTCAGTATAACGAGCCCGTTCCAACGGTACCACTCACATGTCCGTATAATATACCTGAAACGGAAAAATCGGGAAAAGCAGGAAATTTGCCTGAAAAAAGTCAAGCTCCTTCGTCCCCACTTGGCACTGCCAAGTTGAACATCCGGTTCTAAAACACATCTGGGGGTCTTTGGTCCATCCTTGACTTGACTAAAAACAAAACCCCGGCTTAAATACCTGTTATAGAACCTAAATAAACGGTCAAAGACGATACTACGCCATGGTAACAGAAGTTACCAAAATCCTAAAAGGGTTAAAGAGCTCCAAGCTGAGTGGTCAGTCAGTCCCTTACAGTAATCCCCCCACTTTTCACCAATCTCTAACACTTGAGTTTCTAACCACACATTCATATGTGCATAAATGGAAGGTAGTTGTGCGAAGTCCATGATAAGTCATTAGTAACAAAATCCCTTTTCTCAACTATTATGACGAGTTTCATTTGAACCGCATAATATAAAATTAAGGAATATGATATATGGAATCAACTTGATGAAAAAATTAAATATTTCAGTTTAATATCCCACGATTATGCCCTTTAGGCTAAGGGAGACAATGATTAGAGCAAGTGATTAATGATGAAAGAATTGTTGGAATGAGAAAGTGAGAGGGAACGGGAGTACCCCGTGAAAACTCACGGACGCCATGTTGTATAACGATAAACTTACTTGGCCGGGGATCTAACCACGGATCCCATGCACCAGAAGTAAGCACTTTTCCACTGAGCCACCGTACCCCCACGAAGCAACTTGATATTCAGTCTACGATTTCTCATTCACTTATGCAAATAATATACATATGACACAACAAGAAACCAGGATTTTAACATTTTTATTGATGTTTGTCGTTTTTCAGTACTCAGGCTGCACAATAGATGATCTATAATTTATTGTGCGTACTAAACCACTCTCTCAGATTTAGTTCAGAGGCAAATATTTCCATTGGATTTTAACTCCTGACCGCACTTACAGAAAGGACGCGGTTAAGCTACTTGGCCACAAAGAGGTACGGATACTTATTTCACCACTTTCGTCTGTCACACTCATTGAAACAGGATTAGCTTTAGGTATTTTGACACTGTAGGCGAGAAATATTTCGGCGCCCTCAGATTTAGTGACAGTACTTTTTTGTTAAGGAATAGGACATTTGACTAAACATAAAATACCCTCCTCTACTTTCCTGATTTGAATACAATTTAATGTTATTTCGATTTCGTTCAAGTTTAGCGCTGAAGCTTCTACAATACGTGGTAGTTTGCTTTAATGTTTTTATATAGTTTGTTGTAATAGTTGTTTACCCTATTACTGTTACAAACTTCGCAAAGTAAACTCACCCACTGCCCCTTCCCTACACTTTGCTACCCTAGACAGCTGCCTAGTTCGCCTACCAGTTTGCATAAAAAGCTACTTTGTAGCTCGAGCGATCGCAAATCACATATTGGGGAAATAAAGAGTTCTCTCGTGGCTATATGGTAGCTGTGCTTGCCGTCGGCGCGGAAGACCTACGTTCGGTTCACGTGGGAGCTCATGTAGTTCAAATCCCACGTTAAACTGTAGGTCCACGTCTCATAAAGCCTCGGTACTGAAACGAACTCTGAACTTCCAATTCACCTAACCAACCAACGTTTCATGGAGTGTCTTCACTAACGCAACCTTCGATAATGTTGGTCCGACTTTTTTCTGCTATTTCAAACGCAGCACTGAATTTTTAAGTCTTCGATAATAATAATAATAATAATAATAATAATAATAATAATAATAATAATAATAATAATAATAATAATAATAATAATAATAATAATAATAATAATAATAAAATTATTATTAAAGATCCTGAATTCGAATTTTTTGTAGAAATCTGTACTTGCTTTTGCTCAGTAAGGACTGATGTTCGATTGGCGTAAGTTGACATGTGTTCGCACGTATAGGTACATATTTATACACAAAGTTCTAAAATTTCGATTTCTTTTTACTGAAAAACAGGAAAATTTTAACTTCTCTAGTTGGCAGCACTGACTGAGTTGTTAAAATTGGTCTAAAAAAATTAGGTGTCCATATGAGGTATATACCTGACAAGTTGTAAGTAGATTTCTCTAAAACGAAGGAAGTTATAATTTTTTAAAAAATCGAAAATTCTCGAATTTTTTATTTGGGTTCAAATTTGAGACTGAAATTCGACACTCAGAAAAAAATATACCATCAGGATAAAGTATGGTCCAACTATATTTGCCATAGAAAAAATCATCCCGATATCTTAGTGTTCACACGGCACAGGATTAAGAAAGCGGCACACCCGTGTGCGTCACATTCCTGACCCCTGTCTCGAAAGGGTTAAATGTTCTCTTTCAAAAGATTTCTTTTTACGGGTTGTACTCGGTACAATGACAAGTAACAAGCTGACTGGTTTTCAGTCTAATTTACTACTCGTATTGTAATTCTTTTTTTCAGTTACCGATACAAAATCTTGTGTCTTACTAGGACTAGCTTTTGAATATGTGATCTCTACGTGAAAAATAAGACATGCACGTTATTTTTGTAAATACAGTAAAGTCTGCCTTCAACGGACTCTTTATTAAAAGAAAAATCGTCTTAAAAGAAACATCTTAGGCTCCTATGAATTTAAGAATGAAAAAAAAAAAGTGTTCGATTTTCTTCATTAAACGGAAACTGTGGTACGCAGACAACGTAAATCAAATTAAGCCTCTGAATTGAAAATTACGAGTTTCAAAATGCAGCGTTTAGAAATCCAGTATGAGGTTAAGTATATACAATATAGTATGATGTGAGCAAAACTGTGATGTGCAAACTGGGAGACACTGCTGATATAGACACCTTAAATCAGAATTACACGGGAAGTTTGAAAGAAGAGGATGTAGAAGAAGAGGAGGAGGTATATGGGATTGAGTTGGAAGAACAGTATAGGGTAAAGATTTATGAAGATGCTGTCAAAAGTTTAAAGGAATTATAGCAATATACCTTACGTTACAATGACACTGATACGCTTGGTGCGGTTTCTCAGGCTAAAGTGTTTCCTGAAATTTGAGTAGCCAAGCAGTACTGTGTACAGAAAACCCTCCTTGAATACTATAAAATTAATTTAACGTGTACACAGTTTTTTTTTTTTCTGTTCATTGTATGTTTTGCGTGTATTAGTTGGTAGTAGAAATAAATATTGTAAATTAAATAAGGTACGTAATCTTATTTTA
This sequence comes from Thermobia domestica, assembly GCF_964235325.1. Classification (NCBI taxonomy): domain Eukaryota; kingdom Metazoa; phylum Arthropoda; class Insecta; order Zygentoma; family Lepismatidae; genus Thermobia; species Thermobia domestica. The sequence goes on from NC_137469.1 coordinate 78,349,442, forward strand.
CCTCAGTATGTCCATTATAAACATGCACACTTTTTAAACATAGCTCTACCTTTACTGACCGGAATCCTATCTTTAACGGAAATTTTTGCGAGTCCCGTTCGATTCCGTTAAAGACAAGTTTTACTGTACAATAATATGCTTTTGCCATTCTTGCTTTGTTCTTTTACAGCTTCTCAGAATTTAGAAACATGACCCAACAAAGAAAACACATAACAAAGCTCGCCAAATTTGAAATTGCTTGCCTCAAAAAGTTAACTGGTCTATAAACATTCTCTTGAAACTAAAATAAAAATATGCATATTTGTGCACAAATTTCTTCATGCACGAAAGAAATTACCATTCCTACTTTTCTCTTTTCTCAATAAATCTGACCTGAGCCTTGCTGAAGATCGGATCTTTATGGCTGCTCGTAGGACTGAATGAAAGAGCAAAAACTATTAATAACTAGAAAATAAAACCTCACCTCCAGGAACACCTACCTGAATAGTATGTACAACCCTTCCTTGAGACGAGGCCTCGATAGCTTTCTGGAACTCAATAGCATATGTCTGAGTTGTAATAGGAGGTTGTGCCAGGTCTTCAGGAGCTGAAGTTGGGCTAGTGATCTGACAAAAATCACACGAACTGACTAATCACAAATTGTTATTCTAATATAATACCTACGAGCCTAGTACTTATGGTTCTCAAGCTTCTTATATATTATATATATGATTCATGAACAAAACAAATATATCTGAGAATGTCTGATAATAAAACAAACATAACAACAAACAAAAGAAAACGAATTTGGATGTGTATAATCGCAACATAAATGTGTGGCTTTAAAGAATTGATGTAATGCAAATTTTTACCAAGTTCTTGGTTCTCAATTTCTTTTCGTTCTGTTTATTATAACTATTATTTTCATTCAATAAAACGAAATCATTTACGAAACGATGCATTTGATTAATGTAAACTTTGTACTAACATTCAACTGATTTGGTAGCTATCAAGTACTGCCTGTTTGCTAAATAATAAGCTAAGTTCATTGTATTTCCGTTTCTTATCGCAGTCACAAACATAATGGGCACCAATTTGCAATAAATAACGTTTAAGAGTTCACATTCTTAAAATATGGCAAGAAAATGTTGGGAATAAAACGGTGTGGGGGGGAGGTAATATCATGTACCACAATATTTTTCATAGATACTAATGATGAAAAATCTAAAACCTTACAACATGCTTGCTGACTTCTGACACCTCTTTCACAACTACTCTACCAGCACTGTAAACTCCCTGAACAAAAGGGGCCGCGGTGGCTTAGTGGTAGAGCGTTCACCTCTGGTGCATGGAGTCCCTGGTTCGATCCCAGCTCGCACCAAGTGAACTTTGTGGTGGACAAACACCACATAGGTTTTCTCGGGGTTCTCCCGTTTCTCCTACTTTCTTCATTCCACTATTTTCATTCATCATCGCCGTCTCCTTTTAGCCTATCCGGCATAATCGTGTGACGTAAAACTCAAAGATTTCATTTCATTTTTTCCCTGAACAGACTCGCTGGACTTCTGCTTCTTAACCAGAAAAGATAGATGAAGAGTATAAAATTAAAAGACAAGAAGTCGTAATCGCGCAGAAAGTATTGCAATGTTTGTAACCTACTCTGACACTTGTACGTTGCGAGGGTAGCCTCTGCAAACAGACAAAAAGGGATTCTTTTAATGCTGACTGTGTATTAATAAACAGAGTTGAAAACCGGTTATTATTTGTATCTTTTGTGAATCAGGATTGTGTGTCCACAAAATCTGTATCCTTGGTGGGTTTGAGAATATCGTGTCCGAAAAGTGTCTGTTGAGAAGAGAACTGTGAATGAGTTTTAGTGGTTGGTTAGTTGATTTGAAATTTAGCGACTCTTGCAACATCCAGGCTATGTGAGACGTGACTTAAAGCTTAACTTGGGATCCGAATCACATGAGCTACCACTGGAAATTGAACGCAGGTTTCACATTACGATGAATCTTAGTGACAATGATTTCAACTAGAGTACGTGTTCTTAGGTTAGCTATCAGCTGTAAATTGCATCAGTTATTAAGCTTATCTACCTTGGTGGTTATTACGATTGCCACAATCATAGTACGAATAAACTAACAAATATGTTTTAGCAAAGAATAGTCGCGACAATTCAGCAGCTCTAAGAGTTGTACTGAAGATTTCGGGAATTTAGTATTAGGAAACTTACAAAGTCTTTGAAATTGTTATATTTGTGATTATGATGTGTGTTCAATATACAAGTAGTTTCCCAACTAACAGATTGCTTTTTGGAAAAGTTTGAAGTGAGGAAGTCCGTGGAGAAAAATTAATCTGACCAGAGGGCATTTTCACGCAATGGTTTATTAGACTTTCGACAAAGTTTTATGCAACAACCAGTGGTCCAAGTGAGACGGTATGCGGTGGTATGTAATACCGTCTCAGGTTTTTCAGTAATGAAGACATATCACCTCTGGTTTTTCAGTGATCAAGACATACCGTCACTGGAAAATGGAAGCTAATATACTTTTAATAAATCCATTTTTATACACAGTAATTGACAAATAGCTTCGCATGTAAAAATATGCTATTTCTTACGTAGAAATAATTTCTAAGATGCAATACCGACATTTTTGTTATTTTTTTCCTACCTTTTGTTTTAAAAATTAGGTGTCTACAAAGAAGTTCATCTAGTTTATATCTTGTCTTATATTTTGTTGTGTCATACTCGACAGTTTCTTTCTTATGTATGAGTTTCTTCTTCCTTTAATGCATATAAATGACATGTTTTGAGAATGGGCGGATTTAGAGGTTGTCTGCAGTGGGGGCGGATCTTCCGGGGATCTGGAATGCCTCTTAGTCGAGTACGGTATTCGGGAGTTCTCCTGCGGCAAATTGTTTAAAAATTGTTAATATAAAAAGACGTTTTTTGAGCATTTTCGTATATATGAATTATCTATAATTCAACGTAAGGGAATATTTTTATTTTTTTTTCTCGAAGAGCTGGAGGCGGGGCAAAGCCTCTCCCAGCTCCCTCCACATAACTGCGGGGAAGCTCTCCCATGGTTTTAAGTCATTATGTAAACAGAAGTGCAATCTTTTAAGCAACATACCTTCACTGTATTTCAGTATTTAGATAGCTGGTACGTCGAGTCAAAATCGTAATAAAACATACCGCCACTGCTTTTTCTCCACTTCGAACACTGGTAACAACCATGTGTCAGTCGAATGAGTGCTATGTTTGGAGATGACAGTATATCTAGAACATCCAGCTGTTGTTGGTTTCAGGAATTTAAGTTCGGCCACGACAGCCAAAGTGACAAAGTTCGTGAAGGTCACCCAGCGACAGCCATAGTGCAAGAGAACATCGACAATGTGCGTGAGCTAATGAACGTGATAGACATGTGATATAAGGTGAAATTCACGCAAATTTAGGTATTGGCATAAGTTAAATATAAACAATTCTTTATGATTATTTCTATGTGAAAAAGTAATGTTCTCACTGGATCTTCACAATTTAACTCACGAGCAAAATGACGCTCTATGATGTAGTGCAAAACTATGTTAAAACGATTCAAAGCAGGAGCATCAAATCTTGTTAGCAACATCATATGTGATGAAACATGGATCTGTTCATACGAACCCGAAACTAAACGACAATCTGTTGTATGAGTGTTCCAAGATGAGTTAAGACCAACAAAAGTTGTTCGCTCACCCAGTGTTGCGAAGCAACTAGTGGTTTGATTCTTTGGGAAATCTGGACACATCTCTATTACTGACTTGGTGAATCACAGTACAGTTAATCCTGAGGGGTATACAACCCTTTGTTTGCCGGAAGTAGTCAATGAACTTAAATTCCCAACTACAAATGTCTCATCATTTTATATTATGAAAACGCAAGCTATGACACAGCAGCTCAAACTGGATTGCTTGGCTTGGGAAACGAGGCTATATGAAAGGCGGGCATACAGTTAAACGTGAGATCCGAACAACACGAGCTCTTGCCGAGACTCGAACCCAAACAATAGGGTTTGTGAATTGTAAAAATGTTGAATTCATGTCTCGCCCTCCTTATTCACCAGACCTAGCCCTCAATGTCTTTTTCGTTTCAAACCATCAAAAATAAAGGGCAGCAATTTTTAAGCCCATAAGAGGCAATGGAAATATACAAATGCATGTTCCTCAGGTACATACTGCTGAGTGGCATAACTGCTTCAACAATTAGTTTATTTGAGTGGATAAATGTGTTGGTGTTATGGACGAATACTTTGAAAAGCAATAAAAAAATATTTGCATTCTGGATATCGTTTTTCTGTCAGTTTCCCGCACGGTTGGCTGGTTTCAGCCAAGGTGGTTTAAACCACGGTTTAAGCCTTGCTTTAAACCAGCTTAGTTTTTTTTTTTTTTTTTTTTATCTGGTTTAAACCAAAAAACTAAAAATGTTCGTAAAAGTGTAAGTGTTCGTAAAATCTGTTTGTGGATTATCACGTTTCACTCCCGTATATTATTCGTATTATATTCAGACCTAAATTCCCGATTCATTACTCAGACAGATTATATTATAAAAGCAACTTTTGTTTTTGTAAGTTTATCAATGTTTCTTTTCTGATTTTTCTATAGTTCGTTATTATTGTTATGCAAATGCAATCAAAGAAAAATTCTAAATAATCTTTCGTTCTATAATGTTTACTATTGATAAAATACATCGAAATGCCGTACTTTTTTTTTGGAGGGGGGGTCATACAAACCCCACGAGACGCATTTGTTGAAATCAGAAGTATCTTTGGTATCTATTTATGTATAAATGTGTCAAGAGCCAAATTGGACTCAAATAATTCGTCTCTTTATTCACTTTTCTTACTGATATGCAAATTAAGTCGTCGTATTTCTTTAACTTGGACTAATAAAAGTCGTAGTGAACTAACTAGGACTAAATTAGTTCTTCTGCACTCTGCAGTATTTTGTAATTGTCAATATGTAATTCTGTATAATGGTTTCACTTGTGAAACTGTGTATCTTTTTGTCCTTCCGAAATGACAATTACATTAACAAGTATGTAATGATCCGTACAACGTACTTTTATCAGGAGTCCTTTATGAGTGAGTCGGCAGACGTATCGCATTTGTGGCTAATTAGTCCCAGTCTCAAGTTCAAATGGAGGATAATTTCTCTCGGATGTAAGCCGATGATGATGATGATGACAATTTTGAGTTTAACGTCCCATTCAGCAGCGAGGCTATATGAGACGTGGACCTACTGATTAACGTGGAATCCGAACCACATGAGCTCCCGCCGGGAATCGAACTCGGACCTCTCACGCCAAAGGCGCGTACGCTAACCGCTTAGCCACGGAGGAGCTCTCGGATGTAAGCCGAGAAGTGGTTTGGATTCCGCTTTAAGATTATGTGACACCTTCCAGCATAACCTGGTTGTTGCATAATAACGCCAAGGTGAAACAAACTTATTTCTGTCCAAATGTGATATAAATACATAGAGCAAATTATTTAAACCCAAAAAAAGGGTTTAAACCAAAAAACCGGGTTTTTTGTTTTCTTCAAGAAAAAATATGGTTTTTGCCAATCCTGGTTTCCCGAAACTTCCAATGCAACCCGCATATTGGAATACTGTTATTAGGTTCAGGTATTAGTACCAACAGCGCCAAAAATTCCTAAGTGTATCGAATTAGTGAAAAAAATTTGTTTGATGACAGATTACTGAAAAGTGAATGAGTTTAACATTTTCAGTTACGCTGTGCACTAACAGAGACAGAGTGACAAAGTTAAAGGAAAAAGTTTGTTGGTTGGAGATTAGCGTCCCTTTCAAGCACCGAGGCTGTATAAGACATTGATCTAGTTTAAATTAGAATCCGAATCATCGTAATTTCAGAGCTCTTCCAGCCGGAATCGAACTGGAGACCCTGTGCACAATAGGCGCGCATCATACCCATTAGAATAGTAGAGAGGGTTTCGAGAAAAGGAATAACTCGAAATAATAATAAACATGATGTTATTTACCACAGAATCACAGCCTGAAATCCACAACTGAAGGGAAAGTACGAAGTTTCCCTATTTCCAGTCCGTTTTTATTGGATACTACTTTGGTCAGAAAAGTAAAAGTTAAAACTCACAAGACATATGAATTACTTAGTTTTATAGTTAGTCTGAAATGTTGTTCAAGTCGTTGGTACAAGTAGCCTACTGCAATTAAATAATGGTCATCGCCTAACAAAAAAAAATCGCAATCTGTGTCGATGCACTTTTTATTTATGTATCCTACTATTTGCTTTAGTTTGAGCACTGTTTTGGTGCTAGTTGGCGCGCTTATGCTTGTGTGCTACGAAGAATTGATGGTTGTATTAAACCATTAAAAGCAATATGATGGAATTAAAAAAAAAAAAAAAAAAAAGACACGGAACTGAACATGTTTAATTTTATTAATGTTTTGTTGCTAATTTACACCAACACAAGCGTCTGAATATTTCCTACTACGTGAAGTCTCAAAGTCTTTCTTATTGAGTCAAGGAACAAATAATCAGCTGAAACTGGAACGTAGATTTCAACACGTACAATTTGGTTTTTCAAGGGTGCGACTTCTATTGGATAAATAACTGTTATCGTGTATCTAGTAATTATGAATGACAAAAAATGTGTTATAAAATACAAGGAGCAGTTAAAAAGTTCCCGGAATCATGTTGTAGCTTTTTACTACCACAACCCGGGACGTACGCAGGGGGTGGGTCCTGGGGATCTGGACCCCTCCCCCCGAAATTTCGACTTTTGTGTAAATTTAGACTAATTTTAGGGGCAATTTTAGGATTTTTAATATAAAATACCCTCATATTGAGTTTGGACCCCCCCCCCCGAAATAAATTCCTGCGTACGCTACTGACCACAACATACGTAAACATTTACTTAACTGCCTTCAAAGTAGGCACCTTAGAAAGACACACTCTTGCTCCATCGTTCCTGCCATTACTGGAAACATCGACGAATGTCCCCTTGTAGTATTTTCTGAAATTTAGCCGTCGTGTGGGTTTTGAGTTCTTCTACAGTGGCAAAACGGGTACTTTGAGGACCATTTTTTCTTAAAGCGTTATCACCATAAACTTTTTTTTCTAGCTATCAAAGTCTGAATCACATTTCATCAATTTGCCCATGAATCTGATACCTCCGCGTTGCTCTGCGCCAACTGCTCACCACACACACTCTTCCGTTGAGCTACACTACTCGTACGTTGCTTGTTAGGACCTGTTCACACTTGTCAAATTTATAATTAAGCAACCTGAGGATTGTACTGTACAAGTTCCATCCTGACTGCATCACTAATGCCAAAACTACGACGACATTCCGAGAGCTTTTTGACTGCCCGTCGTATAAGAACGTATTTATTGTTTGAAATATTTTCATTACTGGCCAAAAAGAATAAAAATTATGTTTTTTTCAGGATATATGCTTGAAATGAATTTGAAGATTTAAAATAATTAGTTAACATTTAAATAATAAATGTAGCTCATTGTAATAAATAAAACATATGGAGTCTATAAATTTCATAATTTACACACAAATGTTAGTATCTATACTAACAGAACTTAGGATTTTCTTCTACATTGCTTCCTTTCTTCGTAAACACTAGTATTGTAAGGTACTAAAATCAATTTTAAAAATATGTTTAATAAAACCAATTTGGGATAAAAATTTAAAGCATGTAATACTAAATATGAACAGAACAAAAATTATAGTGAACTTAAGAACACCATATTAATGGTGCATGTCAGCAGTTCGAAGCTATCAAAAGTAACAATGAATTATAATCGTTGTTCCTGGAACAAAATTAAATTGTATATTTATCATGGATGGCATTCAATGCTGTATTACTTATTCTACTATTCTAGAGCCAATAAAACAGAATAAAACCATTAATTTATCCAGCACTATACGATCAAAATTAAGAACAAGATATTCCAAAGGTTATTTTTGGAGTATGTAGAAGCCTGTTATGTTATTACAGAGGTATACAAAATCCAATAATTTCCAACAACTACAGCAACAACTGAGTGAATCAGTTTCCGCATAGAGCCGTTTTCTTTTAACATTAGGTCAAATCAATCCTCAATTTCATTCGTAATACACATCCTTCTTATTGAAGACGAAAGAAAAGAACAGAAAAGCTGGTTTGAGGCTGAATATCAAGATAATTGCAACTCATCACCTGATGGGAAGTAGAGAGAAGAAGATATGGAGATGGTAACCAATTTCATCTTCCTGGGATCGAGAATCTTAGTATTTGAAGATTGCAGCCAATAAACCAGAAGACCTTTGATTCTTGGAAGGAAGATTACAATAAATCTTAGGAAAGTCACTAAAAGCCACGATATCACTCTCAAATCGAAGGTTTGTGTAGTAAAGGCTTTTAAGTAGTAATGTGTGGTGTGAGCGCTTAAGAAAATGAAATGAAATATTTCAGTTTAACGTCTCATGATTATATCCGTTAGGCTAAGGGAGACGGATGATTAACGCAAGTGAACATAATGGGATTGGTGGAATAATAATGTAGGAGGAAACAGGAGTACGCCGAAAACCCCATGGACCCACCACAAACTTACTTAGCCACGGATCGAAGCAGGGACCCCACATACTAGAGGTAAGCGCTCTACCACTGAGCCATCGTGTCTCCGGTAAGAGCTGGACACTGAAAAACGCAGACAGATGGAAAATTGATTCTTTTGAATTATGGCGCTGCAGAAGAATGCCGAGAGAACCATGGGCTGCAAAGAGAACACATAAATCAGTAGTGGAAGAAATAAATCCTGATTGCATTCCGGAGAGCAAAACATTAAAGTTGAAATTGACCTTTGTTCATATAATAAGACATGATTCACCGAAAAAAATCATTGATGACTGGAAAAGCTGAAGGAAAAAGAACAGGACGACACCAGGAAACAAGATGGTGATGTAAATGAGAAAGCAATAAATCTGAATATTAAAAAATACTTCGAGAATAGTTACAGGATAGAAGCAAATGGTGTGGTAAGGTACATGAGATCACGGAGACTCAAAAACGATTAAATTGGTCAAAGAACATTGAATAAAATATACTCGGAGCAAAATAAGGAACGAATTGTCATTTGCAGGAACACGTCTGATCCAGTTGGCCACTTCGTGAATATTCCGCTGAGGTGTCCACCTTAACCATGCTCTCTAACGACGGATGGTTGTGGTGGACGCTTGAGCGGAATATTCACGAAGTGGCAACAAAACATATGTTAATTAGTTTCTTATTTTTTTCTCAAAGTATAGAGCTACTTAATATAACGGTATTTCATCGATATCAATAGAATCATAACAGCAAGGAATATGTACATTATGCTTGAAGAAAAACTGAATGTAGCTTTGTGATTAAACGCTAGCAAGAACAAATGAAGGTTATAAAAACTAACTTTTAAAAGGAGTTAGCTGAACTCAGTCATATTTTAAAAACTAAGCCAAAATCACGCTCAAACATTCAAAAGCATGTCGAATTAAAACTCACTTTATTTTGAGGTGACTAACTTGACAACGTTTATTGTCAAGATAGATTACAAGTTGGGTCGAGAAATTAATGTTGACTGAAGATTAAACACATACGCACAAAATTTATACAAAAACGTCAAAGAGTACTAAGTCTCTTAAGATCAATACTTGCTGAAACAAGTGAATTGTATTCATTTCTTTAAAGACGGGTCAATTTCCAAAAACTTCACCATGCCTGAAATAGACGGATAAGACCTGATCTTAATTTCATTCGTAAGACGGGTCTTTGAAACGAGATTCTTAAATGCTGGTGCTTTGATAGGTTTGCCTTCCCCTTTATTACACAGTTTCCAAACAGTTAATCCACTATAGTTGTTATGACCCCATGTGGATGGAAAATAGAGCGAATGCAGCAACAAGTGCCACAGAAGTAATACGACACTGCTTACCACAATGAACTCAGATTTGCTATTCCAAATTATTACTGATTGTTTAAATTACATTAAACGTTGATTTTCCAACACTTGTCGACATTGTTGTATTATGGCAAGTAAAGCTGTTTAGTAGGGACACTGTACACGGAAATTAAATGTTTACGCTCATACATAAAGACATCTACCTACTTCACAGAACATATATCTTAATTTTTTCATCTTCTTCAGGGCATTGTCTATTCTGCCATCACATTTAAGAAATACGATCTAGTGCACAATACCATACAATCGAAGGGAACAATTCAAAGCTACGTTATACGGTAGGTCAAAATGGCACCTCATTAGACGCAAATTTGTGGTGACCGTCATCCTTCAACAAGTCCTAACGTTCTTGAGTAATTATTTTTCATTACAAAATGTTTGAGAACACATATTGGAAATTCCAGTTTTAAATTTACCAGACTGTCGCTTTGAACTATGCATATAAAAACTGGAAGCACAGAACGAGACTAAATTTGTAATGTCATAATAAAACATCCATGTGATTCATGCTACGAGTAGCCAATGAAAGCCCCATTCGTGGAACAGGACTGCCTGATCCAATATTCAACGCATCTGAATATGATTTCTTCTTCCGACTTTTCCAGAATTAATTTTGATGTCTCAAAGCTAAATCCATTTTAACAAACCACAATTTGAAATAAGAAATAACCAAGGAAGAGAGAAACAACGAAGTTTAGCTTGAAACTGTGATAATTTACGCGCGATCCTTTACAATCGTCAATCAACACAAAATGCGAAAGTGACCAGACTGAATCACGTAGCTACCAACGTAGTAATGTTAGAACCTATCATGCTAGCTTAGAAAGAAAGCACAAAGCATTCATTCAAAAATACGTGTTAGAAAAATAAAGAAGACAAAGTGCGTATCTCTTTATTATTTTATATATAATAATAGTAATAATAAAGTGAATCGAAAAAAAATGAAACAGCATTCTAAAGAAGATATAATTATCAAGTGTAACTGCTGTAATGTAAACTGAGCGATGATCTTTTTAAGTTCTTAAAGTTAATACTACAGTATGTACACAATGCATGTAGAAACAATGTGAGAGAAACCTACTATTAGTACCTTTTAATCATATGCAGAAAGAAGAGAATATAAAAGCAAGGAATACTTCATAAAACAAATTACTCTTTTTAAGAAGAATTAAGTGTGTTTTCACAAGCGCACAATGTAGCAGCACATAAAAAGCTGAAGACATGCTAAAATGTAGATACGATGCCAAAAATCCACAAGTATGTGCAAGGAAGAGATACAATACCAGAAAGAGTGGAGATGATAAAAACAAATATCTACGGCTAACCGTAAAAAACAATATTCTAAAAAGAGTATTTAAAAAAATAAAAAAAAGTGATAAATGCCACAATAAAAAAAGGACTACGACAAATATTTAAGAGACATTCGTGAAGACAACGAAAGAATTAAATATCGGGCAGCCATTATGAGAAAGATACATACCCGTTATGTACACAATAACTGGAACTGCGAGGATTAGTGAATGAAAATTCTCTTTAAAGGTTGTAAGGGTCCTAAGAAAATGAAGAAAAAAAAGATGTTAGCACGAAATCATGCAACCACTGGAGCGTAGATGCATGCCAAAAGGAAAGTAAGCACGGGTATTTATTTTAAAAAACTAACAATATGACATCGAATTCGGTACATCAAAGCCTCAGTAGTTGAGTAATGGAATGCATACTTCTAAAGTAGGAACGTGAATTCAAGTAGGTATGTTATAGGCTTCATGGTGGACCATGTGCATACACTGTATTTCCCATCATCATAGACAGCTCAAAGGATAGACAGTGACGAGCAATTTTAGTAATAACTATTTAAGAATCCTTCAAATAAATATAACCAAAGCTTTTACTTTAATTTGAATGAAATCTTTCAGTGTATCATCAAGAGAACACTCCTAGACTTTCCAGATCTGTGGAAATTTTGTGACACTTATAAGTAGATAACTAGATCATGAAGATGTTATAATCTGTGCTTGAATTTATCTGTTAGGAAGAAGAAGGCCTACATACTTCTGTTGCACAATTGGCGGATTTTTTTTTTTTTTTTTTTTTTTTTTTTTTTTTTTTTTTTTTTTTTTTTTACAATGGAATATTCTTCACTGACTTTTTCTTCAATAAGGTAAAAACCACTAAATACTCAAAATTCTAGTGTTCAAATTTAACTAGAGAATAATTTCTGTAATCATTATTACTAATTTCCTGAATCCCAATTTTCTTGGGAGGAAAAAATAATTCTTGATCAGATAACAATTACAGTTTTTGTACACTAACCCTCAGTTTCATTTCTGCTTTAGCCTATGTATAAGAAGTTTAATCGTATCTATGTATAATACTTTGACAGTATTCCAACTAGCACACTAATTGATAATGCTGAGATTATTTCAACTATTATTCTAATTACTGAATTACATTGCGTACTTAACAATATTGTGCATGCAGATTTTATCTTCAAAATAACTGCAGGAGTTCACAATTCTCTGCATGTTGCCTGATGAAGAGACCTGTGGGTTATTGAAATTACTTCCAAGATAAAATATACTAACACATCATCAGTAAACAGTTAACTAATTCATTATACCTAGTTATATCATAAATACTGTCACAAAGTTTGGAGTGGCGTTGTACGCATCCGGAGTGGCAGTGCTGCCATCTGTGTATAAAGCGGAAGATGCATGTAGTGTGTGTGTGATTGTTCATGACATACGTTGATATTGTACTGAGTTCTGATGGAGTGGGGCGATTACGAAAATCGTGTAGCAGTAATTGCAATACACAATGTCGGGAAGACAGCAGGTGAGATTCTCAACCTCCTGAAACTCCTACAAATCAGCAAGAGATTCGTGACTGGAACGGCAGCTGACCGCGCAAGGAGTGGAAGACCACGAACGGTACGAACCCCGCAGGTCCAGAAAGCAGTCGCAGCAAAAATTCGAAGAAATCCTGTTCCAACACAAAGTGTGATGGCTGCTGAGATGAACATCAGCAGAAATTCCATGCCTCGTGTGCTCAGGAGTGACCTACACCTACGGGCGTATAAAAGGCGGACTGGTCACTTTCTGACCCAAATATTAATGTCGCAGAGGGTCCTTAAATCAAAGAGACTGTTACGGCGTTACGACAACAATCTGCACAGAAAGATTCTGTTCACTGACCAAAAGGTGTTCACAATTGAACAGGCCTACAACGCCCAAAATGACTGTGTGTATCCCACGTCATCTACTGCAGCTGCTGAGGCAGCTCCAAGAGTTCAGAGGGCACATCATCCTGCCTCAGTGATGGTTTGGTAGGGAGTGTGCTACTCAGGCACAACCCAGCTGCATTTTTGCGAAAAGGGTGTTCAACATCTGCCAAGGTGTACCAGGGCACAGTGCTAACACCTATAGTAAAACCACCGTCTGCTACCATGTTCCCTGGATAAAGTGGACCTTCCAGCAGGATTCCGCTCCAGGCCACAAAGCGAAAACAACGAAGGAGCGGGTGGCACAGAACGTCCCCGACTTCATTTCTACCGCTGATTGGTCTTCTAGCAGCCCGTACCTTAACTCGTTGGACTACGACCTTTGGGCAGTCCTTCAGGCAAAGGTCTGCAATAAACGGCATCCATCTGTCGACAGTCTGAAACAAGCCTTGACCCGAGCAGTGAACAATTTTCCCATGGACATGGTGCGTAATGCCATTGACCAGTGGCCAGACAGACTTCGTGCCTGCATCAAGGCCAAGGGGGGACATTTAGAAAAATGATTCGTGCGTCAGGTGTACAACATATCAATGTAAAACATGACCAAAATAAATTGCCTTGGTGTTAATACTCTCTGTGTTATTCACATTCAAACTTGTGACAGTATTTATGATATAACTAGGTAGATCAGGGTCAGGGTGTCTGCTAAAATTCCAAAATGAAATTTCGTGACTTTTTCATGACCTTTTCTTTACCAAATTATAAAATTTCCTATTATTTTCAAGAGCGAATTTGGGTGCGAATTAGGCCGAATTTTAATCCATGTGCTTAAAACATACTTTGCTTGCGATTTGGTAGCGTTTAAAGCCGAACATAGACATTTTTGGTGGTGAACTTTGACATTTTATAGAACAAAATTTTTCAATCTGTACTTAAATTTGAACAGTTAAAAAAAATCGGGACCCAAAAGCTAAATTTCGTGACTTTTTCGTGACTTTCATGACCATTTTCTGATTTCGTGACTTTTTCTTGACATTCGTGACCAATAGACACCCTGAGGGTGCAAAATTTCAAAGTCAGACGCTCTCACCAATCCAAAAATGATGGTTGCCAGTATCTCTCACGTACAAATTATGAGGTAAACCACTTCGATTGAAGGTGGGAAAGGAGGGGCGAATTACAACGTTGTGAAGACTTCACTTTCCATGTCCATTATGAAGACTTTAAATTCCTTGTTTTCTCTCACTCAGTAACATTTTCGTGCGAAACAGACACTGTGCAGCCCTGAGAGTTAGGCAGAAACCATTTCTACTGAACAGTAATCGCCAGCCCTAAATTTCTAGTCGCCAATGGCGACCTGGTAACCTGAAATTTTGCGCCCTATTATAGATGATGTGCAAATACCACAAAATCACATCATCTGAACTACTATTTGCATATTCGAGTAATATAAATAAATTAAATTTTAACGGCACTGGTAAGGATAGCATTATTATACGCGGCTTAATAGTAAGGACCATATCAGCTACAGAAACAACATTGATAAGCAGGTTTTTTAATTAGATACACTCGTTAATTAGATAATTAGCATAGAATGTGCTAGATACACACGAAAGTACATTATCCAAATTTAAGTATGAAATTATTTGAATATAAATGGCACTAGAAGAACAACAGTATTACCGGCAACTTGTTTGTAAGAATAAATGAAGTCAGTACATCAGCTTCCAATGATATTTCTAAATCGCAGTTTCTTATCTTCTTACGCCAGTACCTCTTTAACTGCCGCACGATACCAAACTAGTGTAAGTAGTGATTTGCGATTTTGCTTTGCATTCAGGAGAGAGAGTTTTTAACTCAGTTGCCGGCCATCTCGACACAGTCAGTTTTATCAGAAGAATGTCGGCATGGTACTTTTAAGTATAGATCCTAATGTACTGAAATCTTCCTTAAACAGACACTTCTCCACAACATGGACAGATCTTTATGTTCCAGCAATATATGTAATATTACGGGAGTGGTCCCATGCTTTTACGGATACGGGTAGTCTTCTTTCCTCGTATCATTCTGCTATTCTTTTTATAACGGATAGAATAGTTCATACGTATTTAGTGCATAAAATATTTTTTGTTATGTCAAAATAAAGCTGCGATACAGTATAGAGTACAGAAATTTCGAAGAGAAATCACTATCTAAAGAAAATATAATACAGGCAACTATTGCATACTTTGCCCAATTAAGTTTATAAACATTCATGGTTGGTGAGTTCCATATATGTTTTTAATATTTTATAATGAGGTTAGCTGCTCTTATTGCATTTTTTTTTTTTTTTTCGTATTTTTCAGTTTTTAGAAGGGATGACATTACGATAAGGAATTAGATTTCTGGGCTTTCGGCACATATGGCCATATTAGCCCTTGCCTATGAGGGATGACGTCCCTCGACGAGCACACTACTTGGGAATTGGAAAGGAAGAAAGGGATCTGGAACTATTACGTGAGTTACCATCCCAGCATTTGCAAGATGTGAATGAGGGAAGCCCCACTCAGTATGTCTGGTCTGAAAAAGTTCTTACATTTTTTCGACCGAGTGTCCCCAACGGGAATCGAACCCCCGACTGCTCGCACCCAAAAAGGGATTATATGTACTTGAAAAAAAGTCCACATGTGAATATTATATACTTATACCGTATTTGCAGTACATGTCAGTATAAACTTTCTCCAATGATATTTTTTTCTTTACAGGGGTTATTTTGCCCTCCTCCTTTTCCCACAGTAAGTCGATATACGTCTGTATTTAAGTTTATACCTCATGTATTTACTTATATAATTACCGTATGAGGTATGAGTAAGCTAATTTTTTGTAACCTCTCTCTAACGAATATCTGTCATTTACGGACAAATAAGCATGTCCTATCAGTGTCCATTACTCACATGTTTCGCTGTACTATCTTTCCCACTATTGAGGATCGTTAATGATTCACGTGAACATCGACTTCTACCTGAAAGTTCGTTAAATAAATACTTAAAGGATAATTTTGAGCAATAATCATAACTCGAACTCGGGAATATACGCAACAAATGTATGTGTCTGGACAATTTGGCTATATCGGAAGATTGAAAAGTTAAGATTTCCTCCGATTTACACAATGGTATTAATTTTGGTATTTTAAAAAACTAAATCCTGCCTAGGTCTTTCCGCAAAGGGACTTTTCTTTTTTCAATCATATACGTGGGTACATCTCAAATCCAAATTGTCTTATTTTTATTCGTAACATTTATCTTATAAGCTCCATCCATAAACTGCCATTTCATTGGATTATTCCATTCCTTAACTCATGAAAATTCTTGAAAATGGTTTAAACGGAAGATAACTGTTTGTACACAGTAAAGTAAGCAATTGCAATAATGAGGTATGGTTTTTATTTTACTTTCTGAACTTCAAAACAGGTTGTTTTACATCACATCATGTATAACCATGAACAGAAATATCGTACCTTCCATGCTACTGAACAACAGTACATGAGGTAAATAATTTTGTTCGCAATTATACAGTAAACTTTAAAGCCACACAATCAAAAAAGGAAGTTGGGAAATGTGATAAACTATATTTATGTATTGCCGTATTTCTAGGGATATTAAATTCTTAATATACTTACTGGTAATACTGATGAGAGCCATAAACAATGTAACAGGTGAATATTACTTACTACAATAATGAGACTTCACTCAGCAAAATTTCAGATCAAATTAACTAAAAAAGTATAAACCAATCACTTCAATGTTAAATGCAGAATAAGCTAGCAATTTATTTTGCTCTGATTTTTTTTTCTTTCTATTTTCATGCAAATCAGTATAATTTGTGAAACAGCAGATTGTAACTAAATTATAATACGATTATAAACCAACATCTACATTACCATTCAAAACTTAACTAGGCAAATGTACTAACAGGCATTAGATATTAATATATATATTTGTTTCACGAACTTAAGTCAAACGTTAGCCTTTTCTTCTTATTATTATTATAATTAAAAAAACTTGTCAAACAAACAAATATATTATTGTTATTTTACATTTTGGTCCTTGCAGCATGCTTTCATTCCGTCGTAGTTATAATCATGCATGTGTTCTTCCGATTATATCAATATCTGATTTCAATTAATACAAGATATCAATGTGTATGGACTAGCGTAATATGTTAAGACGATCAAATCAACAATGTGTATAAATTCTACAAATTAGTGTAACATTTTCTCACAATAAAACAAGAAATAATAAACACATCTCAAGTAATTCTTTTAGAATTCTATTTTGAAAATTATAGCTTTGTTTCTGCACTAAGTGGTACGTTAAAATACACTAAACAAAGGAAAAATTATTACAACAGACAAAGAGATTGAACATATAATGATGGCACTGAAAATAGTTACAAATACAGATATAAAAATGAAAATAAAACTAGGCAGAGGTTAAATCCTAAATTTCGTAAGTATAATTTTTACATAGGGTAAGTTGAAAAGAGTTTAGAGACAATGTTATCTGTCAAATTCAAGAAATGAGTGGAGAAAATAAAGCAGTTTCAGCAAATGATAAGCATCAACTTAAAGAATAAAAGCGTACAAAAAACTGAAACAAAGATTTGTTTAGTCTAACTGAAACGCTGGAATTAGAATTAGACGTTTAGACATCAAGTAGAAGCAAGCACAGAACTGTACAATTAGTGGTTCACAATATAATATGCTAAACTTTAATGACTTAAAACAAAATGTAACATATAGCGTACTTTTTCCATGTTGTGTAATTATGTTTTACTTCTTCTGGTAAATAGTTCGTTTTATACATATCACTGCAGTTATACTGCTTTGAAAACTTCTCTATTTTATTTATGGCATTAAATGAGAATATACTAATGGTATAGTATTTATTAAAATCAGAACACATTAATGTTTAAAAAAAAAAAGAAAAAAAAACTATAAGAACATATTTCCAATGAAAGTCATGAAGCGCAAGCAAAAAAATTTATGACCTGCATAAATAATCAGAAGCAAGACTCCATGTTTAAAGCCGTACCAAACTAAATGTTATCCTCTCTCAACTAAAGTGAAGAAGTATAAATATCGTAATATTGGAAGACCTTCTTACAGAGCTTCCAGATATTGAATATTTCAAAAAACGGAAGAGAAACTTGATACTTTTTTTTTTCGAACCTTCGGATCTTACATGATTATTTGATGAACCTACTAGCAAAACATCACTTAGTTCATTGTATTGCGAGTAGGTACCAGTTTCAAAACATTCTACAAGTTTAGAACCTAATATTCATCCTGACTGGTTCATAATCATTAGGTTAATTTGGCTCCTAAATTTGACCACAGGATACATGAGCATGTCAACGTAGTTATGGATGCACTCATTTTGCCGCATTATTTTAGAAATTTTGTTCGAAATATGCATCCTTGTTTATCGATCTAGTATCAATGTAACTGAGTTGCGAAATATTAAAAAACTTTGTCATAAACAGCTTAAATAATAGGTGAATGTATCCAAATAGGAATTGAGCAAGTATATATAGTGAACTATAAAAATTATTCAATTCCCTAATAGGAAAAACGAAGAAACGTTGACTGGATTGTAATAAATTCTGATTTGTATTCTACTTAAGGTTACCATTGCCTATCCATTTGAAACTTAAGAAAGTGTGTTGCAATGATAATGCCCAAATCTTAACTTTTCCTAACGATAAAATTATCTTTAAACAGCTTATTACACTTCCATCAAACTTAAGGGAGTTCAATTACTCATCCAGTTTTTCATGATTTTCGAACACAATTTAGATACGCACAAGTATTTATTTTGTAGAAGATTAGTTAGTAATCTAGCTCTTACTAAGGGTGACTTATTTGTACAGTGAAACCTGTCAACTTGGCCACCTCTCTAAGTTGGCCACCTGCCTATCTTGGCCTAGTTCGTCTTGAACCTACATTTTCCCATAAGACATTCGTTACTTACTACTCTATAAGTTGGCCGCCTGTCTATCTTGGAAGTTGGCCACACTGAAGCAATGTTTACCCTATGATGATAATGATAAATTTACCTGCGTATCTTGGCCACGAAAAATACAGTTTTGTTATTTTTCTTAACTCTTTCGAATTCCCATATGAGAGGCAGGTGTTCTGTATTTGTGACTGGACACAAAAAGCATAGATTCGCACGATTTGTTCTTGGAGGTCAATGGCCAGAAGACTACCCTCATAAAAGGGTGCTGAAGGAAGATGTGAATAAGAAAAAGCACGTACAGGAATTCAGGAAATGGTATGTATTTGTTTACCCTTTCTGTTTTGGTAAAACCCTTAGCTATATCGGCTCCTTTCTTCAGTGGGAAGCTTTAGTAATTCCGGAAAATTCTCAAGGTTAAAGCTCAATTGTCATTTATTGGCACCTGATTGCATGTCAAAAGGTAGCGGAGGTTTTGAGATATGAATTCCCTCAAGATTCTCTCAAAACATCTTTTGCTCCGAGGAAAACACTTCTAGCTCATTAACAAGAGGTAGTTAACTACAGTATTAGAATATGCATATCTGCCACAAAGAATAAAGCAAATATGTCTAGAATGAACCACCATTCAGTAACAACTGAAAAGAAGTCATATAAATTACGTATGAATTTCTCAATTTATAACTTAGCTTTCCTTGTTTACAATCTGAATAACTCAGTGTGCTATAATATCAATTTCAATAAACTGCGTACCTACACTTCTATTTCATGGTTGTTTGTGTTATTGTGTTTTCAATCCGAATAATCCAATATACCAGACTAGTTTTCAGGAAGAGTGAGGTATGCATATATATTAAACATACTATCAAGAGCGCCGATCCTAGGGGGCCAGGCCCCCCAAAGCTCATGTGGCCCCTATTTTATTTATGACTATACAATGTTTGGTATAATTTGAGTGCAATTTGTCTTAAAATCTTCATATATATACCTTCTGCATCTGAATGTACCCCCCCCCCAAATTTACAGAGAAATTGGCGCTCTTGCATACTATAGTATTATTTTCTAATACTGTATATTTTTATGATTACTCTATATACATTATTTATAAGTAGCTGTCGTGCCACTGCTTATTAAAATGTTACAATCAAGTAATACTAGAAATCCTATTCTAAAAATACACAAATCACACTTATTTTCTGTAAGTTGGCCACCTGTCTAAGTTGGCCACTTTTCGATGGAACCGATGGTGGCCAACATAGACAGGTTTCACTGTATCTAAGTTTAAAACTAGCGAAATTATTTTATCACACATATTTAACTTACGTCTTAAAGTACATCTATGGGGCTCCTTACACTTAAAAAGGAGTGAAGCTAGGATTTAGCGTACTTTTTAGCAGTGAAGCTATATGGGTCATGGAACTACAGCTTAATGTGGGATCTAAACCTCAAGAGTTCGTGCCGGGAATCGAACCCGGATACTTAATAGTCTTTTAAAAAAAATCTCAAGGTTAGTATAAACTCAGAGCGGAGCGCGGGACAATGAGTAGGTGTTGCACACTGACACGTTCCCTACGTCAAGGCGGTTTTTAAAATAAATTTCTTCAAGCACTGTCCCATTGGGAAATCCTAAATCAGATCACTTACTATGTTCGACATAATTCTCATTCTTCTCTCTTCTGGCTTACAAGTAATTTATATTATTTCCCGGATCATATTATATCTAGTACCAGGTATGCTACTGTTTATATTTCTGAGAAGTAACTTTTCTGTAATTCAATTCATTCAGTAAAAACGATCCCATGTAACTAGGTAAGTACATATATTCCTTTCAATTAACATGATTTATGATTAGTTAAAAGAACGAGTGTTCATATAGTAAGAGCAATATATTCACTTTCAGCCTTAAACAATACGCATTGTTTTATCGATAGTCGAATGCAAATCCAAACATCATTCTTAAAAGCCAATCTTGAAGGAGAAATACATGTGGTTCACCATTCCTAACCATGTTTACAATATTTAATTAAAATAACTGAGCAAATTGAAATTTAAACATTTATTCTATGAGAAACTGTTATTAGACACGTACTTATTGTAAGCTCATACAGTAGTACCAAGTAGCAAACAACGTCTTCTGGTCTAGTAATTTACATTCTCTCGAGGTTTCATTTGAATGTGACAAAGTGGGAAATTTAAAGCAATGATAGTTCTTAAAAGTAACATTGATAGAAATGCATCAATACAAGCTAACACGTAAGTATCCAGCAGTACCTTACCTGGGGAGATGATGTATTTTCAGAAGAACTGTGAGAAAGTTTGGCTACAGGTACTCTTTGGTCAAATTCATGATTTTGGAATTCAGGCTCATATCCTGGGTCGTACAAATCCACCGCTGGAGGAACATTTAGGACTAATTCACCCGAAGGAGTAATATCGAAGTCTACTGGAAGGATCGAAGGATGCTGTTGCAACTGCTGATTTAGTTCTGTCAGCGAGTCCTAAAATAAAGAAGAACGAACTATTTTCATTTAATGAATTTATGTACGTATGTACATTCTCCAAAATTTCAACTGATTGTACGAGGTGTGGCAATTAAATAACGAGACTGGTATCGTAAATGTGATGTATTGCAAAGAAAGTTACAATTGACTATTATCCTCTTCAATATACTCCCCTCCCCTATCTATACACCGCTGCATACGTGCCATCCATTGTTCAAAGCAATGCTGTAGGTAATCAGATGTCACACTGTTCAACAACTCTGCCGTTTTTCGTTTCACTTCTTCCACAGACTGAAAATGTGATCCCTTCAATGCACTTTTAACTTTTGGGAATAGATAAAAGTCACAGGGAGCCAGGTCTGGGGAATACGGAGGATGGTCGAGCACAGGAATGCTCTTGGCTGCTAAAAACTGCTTCACAGAAAGCGAATTATGGGCAGGCGCATTGTCTTGGTGGAGGATCCATGCATCGTTCTTCCACAAATTCGGTCTCTTCTTCCTTATTCTTTCCCTCAGCTTGATTAAGACTTCTTTGTAGTAGGTCTAATTCGCCGTTTTACCATGAGACACCCATTCAGTCATGATGATACCCCTGATATCGAAAAAACGATGAGCATTGCCTTCACTTTCGACTTGCTCATTCGTGCTTTTTTCATTCTGCTTCTGCATTAGGACGGAGGGTTTTCTTACACCCTTTGTAAATATTCATAAGTTCTTTATAAGTACTACGTAGTTAGAATATGATATGTTATATCATTTGAAACATCTCAAAATAATAATAATACATGAAGTTCAAATAGAATAACTAGTGTATATTGCTTTTACATTCACATTTTCTTTCTTTCTTTTTTAAATCGTAGTTTACACTTAAAATATTATAACTCTTAATGGAACTTGTAAAGACTTACCAGTTATACCTCTTTGGAATTGTAATTGAATGGGTGATCGAGAGATGTAACGTATTATCAGTAGTTATATATGAAAGGGAAGTAACGGAGAAATATTTCCAACAATAACGGGGGAATATTTTCAACAAAAGTTACTTTATTTCTGATTCTTTCCAATTACTACTTGGCAACACTCACAAAAGCAACTAAAAAATTTAGGGATGTTTTATTACATATCTATACTTTATCTTGGAAGCTTCGTGCAGATCTAATCAATATTAGATGTAATTATTGTCCCATTTGAACTGTCAATGCGAGGGCGCAAAATGAAAATTTCTGTATGCTGTCGGTTTGCTGTATGGTGTCAAATAGTTTCGTAGATAAACAGAAAAAAAATCCGATTGTGGAAGTTATTTGTAACACAGAAGAGAGTAGTTTTTGGATAAGAAAGACCCAAAGGTAAGAAGGATCACAATTTATTCCACTTTCTAAATTTATATAAAAAAACGATACTATGACACAGTAATGAAATTATATATACAACAGAATATTTACTACGTATTTCTTTATAATTACCATCAAAGAGAGAAACTGTCAAACGATTACGTGAAATGCATTGCAATGTGAAATACATATTTAGTTAACATGGTAGGGTTTTATTATGCTATTATTTGAATGAGTTAAATAGTTTTACAAAATTTGAATGAGTTAGTTTTACAAACTGATATATTTTAAGTGCAATAAATGAACTTTAACAAATTCTGAAATTCTTTATTATGAAAATGATCTAAAAATACTGTAATAATCCACTTTCTATCGCTGTGATTGTGTACGCTTAATAGTCTCTTTATCGAGGCTGAAATATAGCTTTTGTGATATTGAATGACAGACATTCATTATCGTTAAAATACTGGTACGCTGTAAACTAACATTGTTATTCGTTATCTAAATTGTCTTCAGCATTTGTCCTTTAAATGTAAATATAATTTCTATAAACAGAAAAAGAAACGTTACCTTACTTCGAATAGTTCGATTCAAAATCTAAGCAGACGCTAATTTGATTTAACTTTTTAAACCCTTTTGGCATCCGGGTTTTTTTTTTGGGGGGGGGGTATTTTTTAGACTTTCAGTTAAGCAGCTACTGCGTCGTCACTATTTATCCTAGGATCATGGTTTATACCTCATTCTCTTCAGAATGTAGCTGGCTTTCAAATGGTACCACTTGCATGCTCATACCATATACCAGGAGAGGGAAAAATGATAAAGGGGAAATTTTTTCACACTTTGAGCCCCTCTGGAGCGGCCCTGTGTGAACGTAGAGATCTCCATAAAATCTGATAAATAGTACTTGGTAGATTGAATGCGTGTGCCTAATTTCAAGTTTCTACCTTGAATACTAAGGACGGGAGAAATTTTTTATCAAGAATTCCCACAATGCCCCAAATGACCGCAAAACACCATGATCTCAGGTAAAAAAAATTCCTGAGACATCTCTATTTACCCTAGGACTATAATCCGCCAATCATTCTCTTCAGAATAGAACTGCCTTTCAGGCGGTGCCATTCATATGTCTCCATGTATCTAAGGCGGGAAAATCAGGAAAAAGGGATTTTTTTGGTCTAAATATCCCTTTTTTCAACTTTTAGCCCCTCTGGACCCCCCCCCCCTGTTTTAACGCAGAGATCTGAAAAATCTGAGAAATACTACTAGGTGGGCTGAATGTTTATGCACAATTTCAATCTTCTAGGTGCAAAAGTAAGCCCGCCAAAAAATATATATACCGACAATGTACCATATTCCCGTATACAGAAGGATATTTTGTAAAAATTCCCTGAGACATCCCTAATTACCCTAGGGTCATGGTTTGCACATCATTTTCTTCAGAATAGAACTGCCTTTCAGGCGGTACCATTCACATGTCTCCATCATGTATCTAAGACGGGAAAATCCCGAAGAAAGAGCTTTTTTGGTAAAAATATCCCTTTTTCAACATTTTGCTCCTCTGGATCCTTCCTGTTTTAACGCAGAAATCTGAAAAAAAAATCTGGTAAATACTACTCGGTGGACTGAATGTTTGTGCAAAATTTCAATCTTCTCCGTGCATAAATAAGCCCGCCAAAAAATAATGAACATAGGCTTAATAAAAGAAAATATATATTTTAGAATTATGACGTCATCACCTCCTATGTCTCGACGCAGGAAGGTGTGAAACCATATGTAAGGTCTTCTACAATGCATCTGGACTTGAAAAAAAAACGGACGAAAAAGCTCAAATAGGAGAGTTATAACGCAGTGTACCATGAAACACCCGTATGGTACAAATTGTACCATCGGATCCCCAAAGGGTTAAAGCGATAGTGAAATTGAGAAAACTTTTACAATTTCACAAATTTGATTTAACTTTTTTAAAGCGATAGTGAAATTGAGAAAACTTTTACAAATTTGTTCATCTTTAACATTTGGACAATTCGACTTGGGTTTTAAGAATCAAAAATAATTTACATCTATTACGAGGAAAGGAAAAAGAAAAGTTTCCTAGTGTATAGCAACCCCTTCAAATCTACGTGTTGAATGTTTTTGTAGCCAGGAAATAAAGCCTAAGCACTAGGTAAACACAAACCAAATTTCTGAGTAGCTTAAAGGTCAAAAGTTTGCACCTTTTCAAAGAGAATAATTTTGTTCCTCATAGACACACATTGCATTTATTTATATTCCTGTTCCAGAATCACAAATATTTTACAAATGTAAGTCAGATATTATAGTATATAGTTTTAAATATAAAATGTACCACAACATGTTGTAGCTGTCACAGTTTAATTTCCCGGAAACTGTTTCTGAGGTTTTCCATTACCATTAATAGAGCCGAATTTCCGCACTCCATGCTACCATAGAGAACGAGAAGGAAAAATTTGCCCTCTCAGACTCTTTGAATTTTCACAACATATTTTGCTTTCGAAACTCCTGACATCAGTGCTACAGAAAGCTGTTTTGAGTGCATTGCGTGCATTGACAAAACGTGATTGCGTATCACACGCGCAGAATAAACTCGCCTAACGTTGGTCAGGCGCGTCTGTTAATGTAGTGTACGAGTTCTGGGAGAGCGTTTGTTTTCTCGCTAGGCCGGAAATGTCCCCACAACTGAGTCGCTTTTTTACAAGGTTATGTTGTAGACTTTTACGACGCAAAGTTCAATATTTCAATAATCTGGAGGCAGTGCAGAGTAAGTAAGGGTTGTGACGTTACATTGACTTTACCAAGAAAGTGGTCGGCCAGTGTAAGGGTTTCGTGAACCCGGCGTTCAGTTCTCTAAAAAGAAGTCGGTAATACGGACGTGCATACAAGCCACAACCAAGAAGCAGGCGAAACTTAGAAGAATGTCCTCCGAAGAGAATTCCTTGATTCCATAAATGGCGAATCGTCAACCGCACCTTGCACCAACGACTGAATCTTCAAAAGGCGTTTAAGACTTGCAGTCAGTACCTTACTCACGTCTACCGACGGGAACCAAAGCAAGTGAATTTTCGAAAGCCGCATAAGCGGCATCTGGCAAACCAAAAGTGGTGATAAGTCGCTACATCAGATAAAGAGTGGGTGTACCTTTCCGAATTGCTGCAAACCGAGAGACATCATGTACACAGACAAAGGCGCGAAGTACTTCATAAAGTGGATCCGAACATGCAGAGAGGCTTTTTCGAAAGGGTTCATGGTGATTGCCAGCTACTGTCGTCGAGGCAAACTGAAATTTTAGCAGGGTGAAGAACTATAAAATCAACTCAAAGTACGACCAGGAGCAGATCCTGAGGCCAATCTACGAGCAGGAATTATCAGAAATGTATGCAAATGAGATCAATATAATCCATATCCATCAAGACAAAGTTTCATCACACACCTCAAGATTGTTTCTCGTATTCGACTAAAATATGAAGGAGGTTACTGGAAAACAAGCCATACCTTTCAACGAAATATCTGTGAAGTCTCCAAGGCGCAAGTCCAATGGACTTTTTTGGATTTGGACTGCTTAAAAGGACTTTGGGCAAGAGGTGTGTGACATCTGTAAAGGACTCTGGAACGCTATAGAAGAGAAACGGAACAAGATCCCACTCGCAGTTCTTCAAGGGAGCATTCTACAATGAAAACTATGTTACCGGGCCATTCTTGGGATTCAAAGAAGACACATCCAGGAGTGCCGCAACTGGCACCATGGATTTTCGTAACTGCTTGGAAAGTACAATTAGAACACATACGCGCGGAACAGCCTCTGTACTAATTTGACTCAGATTTCTATTTGTTCCTTTTTTTTTTTTCTAACTGTATAACGCTTGTATTCTCATGAAATATATAGCACTTTTAGTAATATTTTTTTAAATAATAATAAGTAACAGCAAGATGTTTACAAAACTTACCTGAACTGTGACAATTCCTCGAAATATAGGATTTTCAAGAAACGATATCAGAGTATGTAAGTCGCTATTGGTTTGTGATTCAAGTTTTGGATCATCGCTCGCCTGGATAGTATGTTGGATATGTTCAAGAAGCTGAAGAGCGGTAGATATATCTGAAAGTAAAAAGAAAATAGTAAAAGACATAATCATAATATACAAAATATCAATCTCTCTCTCTCTCTCTCTCTCTCTCTCTCTCTCTCTCTCTGGTGTATAAAACTTCAAGGCATTTAACCAACAATACATAATTGAAGGAATCTCTAAAAACAAATGGTAATCTATCTCTTCATTCCCTTACAAAAGCCCACCAACACAGTCATTAATAAAGTAATATAGTGTGTAAAACTTTGGTGTCCATAGTATCGAGTTTGATTGCCGGCAGGAGTATAATTTTCGGGATTCATTTAGCACTGTAGTAGTCTTGAATTAAGTAGAGGACTCTGGTTGAAGAAATCCTAACATTATCTCACCACATATTACATAGTTCACTATGCACGATCTGGAAGCATTATACAATTTTTCTGATAATTTATTTACAACTAGGTGAAACACGCCTTCTTTGCACGGAGAGGATAAGATGTATGCAATTTATCATATTTAAAAGTACAAAAATGAGTGAAATAAATAAATAAGAAAGAACCCCCTTTAGCATTATCTTATCAATATGAGTTAAATAACGACGAGCAATCTCTTTACGTTATCCTTGTCAATCCACGGCCGACTTCACATATCCCTTTATGCCTTAAATGTCATCGGTGTTTAAATGTCATCAGCACCGTTACTAGTTAGCTTAAAAATAGCGAAAACTACGAATTCTACCTACACTAATATTTATGCTGTGGTTTTGAACATCACATTTTTCATGTAGTTCGGAGTTTGCCTTCACACCACCACCAACCGCCTGACGCTGCGGTCGCCGCTAAACCGTTGTCAACCCAGACACCTAGCGTGTTTTTAACTAGAGATATTTCCATTAAACTACGAAGAACGTGGTTAAGTGCTCGGAGAAGGCTGCAGAGCCTTAACTTCGCCACGTAAAATAAGTCATAAATAAATAAATTAACAATAATACTGAAGAAAATATAGACAATGTAAAAGAGACAAATATGTCCATTGTACGTCAAAGAGATACGTGTGAGATATTGTTCTGCATTTCAGCACAGGGCTCGAATAAGTATTCCCACCATAAAATGTTATAGTTCTTTTAATAAACACAATGACAAGGAAAAACATTAATTGAAATTTAGTATACAATTAACTTCTCTATTTTGGATTAATTACCAGAGCAATTGCAATAAAGCTCTCATATATATTTTTTTTTAAATATCTATGATGGACAATGTTACGTTAAAAAGTACGTCAAGTTGCCTTCACAAAGTCTAAACTTTCATCAAAATACTTCGAGTCATTGTAAGTCTATTTACATTTTAACTACTACATTACAATTTCTACAATAACTACGGTCTGTTGATCATAAGAAGTTTCAAATTTACATATATTCGGACTACTAATGAATGAACTTACTTCCTTTAGACATACGAAGCGTTTTAAAGTGATTATTAAATAATTGAAAAATTGATGTAGAATTATAGGAGAAAGAAAATAAACGGAAGACAATGACAAACTCCGCGAGAGAAAAAAATAAACAGTAAACGTTTGAGAGGCATAGTGTTCGAATCCAGCGGTAACTATCGTGAAGCATGTCTAAAAAATATTATTCATCCGCACCACGTAAATGTTGGAATGATTTAGGCCCTGACAAACTTCTTTCAGACATTCTTTTCATCTGGTTGCTAACATCTCTAGTGTGAAATACCTTCAAGACCCATCTGGAACTTTTTCAAATAAACGATTTTCTTACAACCGAAATAGTTTACATAATTTAACTCACCTGCACTCAAAGGCATGGTTGCCTCTAAATAAGCTACCAACGAGGTTAATTATTTCACAGCTGTTCACTACGATGTTAATTTTATATACATTGTAATGACCTGGAACGAAAATTAAACAAATATGGTTAGGCATTTACATTAAAAGACCAACTGAATATTAGAATAACAGCACAAAAAAAACGTATGATTGGACAGTCTAATTATACTAGAAATACACATTATATTTTTAATCAGCAGTCAAAGTGTTAAAGGGCATTAGGGCCACACGCAGATTGTCGACTGAGTTAAATGTTTAACATTGTCACAAAGAGTTAACCACTTGTCACTTTCATTAGGAAGCATAAGAGAATCTGATCGCTTCTCTCCTAGAATAACATTTTTTCAGATCTTTATTTTTAAGGAAAGTTTATATATATATATATATATATATATATATATATAGTGCAAACTATAATGATATTTACATGCATTCTATAACGAGACACTTATTGTATTTTTCACATTATGTAATTTGCATCTTGTTATCAGGTCGCTCTATCATCCATAGCAGCCTAAATTAACCGGTTCGTCATTTATTCTCTGCATTTGCCAAAACTAAAAATGAAATATTTAGCATAACTTCAACCCTGTGTAGGCTGAAGGAGACGAATGACAAATGAATTATAACAGAATACATGTAAATAAAACGCAAGAAAAAAAGAGTGAGAACTCCAAGGAGCTTTATGGTTACCGTATCTAAGCTCTACATGCCTATGGGTGGTATCCAATTAAACTTTCTCACTGTAGGTGAGCGCTAATCTCTCTCTTTGGACCTCAATTAAGGAAACTGCATGTCTTATAATACGGGGTGGCATAGTCAGAAACCAGCTACAGTATCGTATTTCCCCATATAGCAAGAATTGCTTCCAAACTGTAAAATGGGATTTTAAAAGTGTGAAAGTGGATTTAGTAGCATCCCTCAGCCCCGCCCCTTTCTTCCGAAGATTTAACACTGTATATATTATAGGCCTATAGTAGAGTTTCCCAACCTTTTTCTATTTGCGGTACACTACGTGTGTAATTTGAATTCTCACGGCACACTCATAGATATTATTATTTGTAAATATAAAATACGGTGATATATATATATATATATATATATATATATATATATATATATTTGTGATTACTGATCTCACAGAGAAATATAGCATTCAGGTTATTAAAAATACACTTTCTTTTTCGAAAACTGTATGCAACCTTTCACTAAGAAGGAAGATTACTTAATAACGAAGGAACAAACAAATCTCTTGTACTTTTAAAACACAAATATAGGTAACTTGTATGCATGTTTGCTTTGTCGAAAGCATTGAATGATATTTTAACATTTCAAGTTACAAAATAGTCTGCAACAATAAAGGAGCAATCATGGTCATAACAATGATAACAAATACTTTTTCTGAACATTAAAAATGTACAGAAAAGTAATACGGTATATGAAACTTATAATTTATTAACATGATTAATATACGTTACAATTTTTAAAGATTATATGAAGATTAGAATTGTCAATAATATTAGTAACGTAACAATTTCTAAATAATATCTAATTGAAGGTTACAATTGTTTAACCTTTTCAGGACGGGCAGGAATTTCAAGAAAATCGTAGACCTTTACTTTGGCGGCCCTAGCACCCCTCCTAATTCTTCCATGGGTATGAATTATACCTTGTTGGAAAGCTTATGAAACAAAGATTCTAGTAAGATAACCTTTGAGGCTACCGTACCTAACCCGTAGAAGAAGAAGAAGAAAGAGAAAAAGTGAAAAAAATATTTTTTTCGAAATTTGTGAGAGTCTGGCAACACTGTTTCTAGTCGTACGCTAGAAAAAATATTCTGACCTGTAGGCCAGACATTGATAATAATTATAAAAAAATTAAGGGCAAAGGTACAATAGCTAGGTTAAAAAAAAAAAATCGGAAAATAGAATCTAGGTGAATCATCCTGTTCCTATTTTCCCGAGAAATTTTCGTCTACCCTTACGTTGGCAGGCTTGGCGACGCCCCTAAATGTCACACATAAACAAACCATACCTCGTTGGAAACCTTATAGAACAGACATTTCAGCAAAGTAACTTTCGTGTCTCTCGGACCAAATTAGTAAAAGAAGAAGAAGACGAAAATCATTTTTTTTTCGAAAATACAATTCTTCAGAATTTGTCAGACTGTGGCAACGCTGATATATACCGTACGCAAGCAAAAAAAAAAAAAAATCTCAGATTTACGCCAGACACTGGAAACAATGATATCAAAAAATGACGGGTTTAGATTCAATAGGAATGGAGGGAAAAATTCTGAACACCGAGCCTACGTGAATCATCCTGTATTTTTTCGATAGATTGTGGTATACGCTAACATTGGCAAGTCTGGTGATGCCCCTAATTGTCACAAGCATATCATCTATACCTCGTTGGAAACCTTATGAGACACCCATTTCAACAGGGTAAGTTTCGTGTCTCTCGGACCAAACTAGTAAAAGAAGAAGAAGACGAAAGTCAAAATTTTTGCGAAAAAATCTATTTTTTCCAAATTTGTCCGACTATGGCAACAGTGGTATCTGTCGTACGCAAGGAAAAAAATTCTTACATTTACGCCAGACATTGGGAACAATGATATTAAAAAATGAAGGGTTTAGGTACAATAGGAATGGAGGAAAAAATTCGGAACCCCGAACCTACGTGAATCATCCTGTATTTTGTTCGAGAGATTGTGGTATACGCTAACATTGGCAGGCTTGGTCACGCTCCTAATTGTTACAAACATATCAGCTATACCTCGTTGGAATCCGTATAACACACACATTCCAACAAGGCAAGTTTCGTGTCTCTTGGGCTAAATTAGTAAAAGAAGAAGAAGACGAAAATCAAAATTTTGGCTGGAAAATCCATTTTTTAAAAATTTGTCGTACTATGGCAACGCTGTTATTTCTCGTACGCAAGAAAAAAAAAATCTCACATTTACGCCAGACATTGGGGACAATGATATAAAAAAATGAATGGTGTAGGTGTAATAGAAATGGAGGAAAAAATTCGGAGCACCGAATCTGCGTGGATCATCCTATATTTTTTTTCGATAGATTGTGGTATACGCTAATATCGGCAGGCTTGGCCACGCTCCTAATTGTCACAAACATATCAGCTGTGCCTCGTTGGAAAGCTTATGGAACAAACATTCCAACAAGATAACTTTCGTGTCTGTCGGGCCAAACTAGTGAAGGAAAAAGAAGACAAAAATGAAAATTTTCGGTGGAAAATCAAGTTTTTCGAAATTTGTCGGACTATGGCAACACTGTTGTTTGTCGTATGCAAGAAAAATAATTCTCACATTTACTCCCGTTATTGTGAACAATTGTGCAAAAAATAAACCGTGTAAGTGCAGTAGGAATGCACTATTACTAACGGCAGAGAATAAACTCGCATTGGTTCACCTAATATTCTTCGTCGCAAGATCATTGATTTTCTTTCCTTTTGCTTCGTCAGGAAGATTTTTTTTCTAAAACTAAATAACTTGTCAAAGGAGGGAGTTGAAAGAAATGCATATTTACGACCCTTAGATTCAACTGATAGCTACAGCTGACTCTGACCAGGCTAAAAATAGAACGTTGCGTTCTGAGGTGATAACTGTTTTCCTTTCGCTCTCTCTCTCTCTCTCTCTCTCTCTCTCTCTCTCTCTCTGTGTGTGTGTGTGTGTATGTCTGTTCAATAAGTTAACTTGTTGGAATGTCTGTTCTATAAGCTTTCCAACGAGGTATAGCTGATATGTTTTTGACAATTAGGAGCGTGGCCAAGTCTGCCAATGTTAGCTTATACCACAATCTCTCGAAAACATACAGGATGATTCACGTAGGGTCGGCGTTCCGAATTTTTTTCTTCACTCCTATTCCACCTAAACCCTTCATTTTTTTACATCGATGTTTCCAATGTCTGGCGCAAATGTGAGAATTATTTTCCTTGCGTACGACAAGTAACAGTGTTGCCATAGTCCGACAAATTTCGAAAAATTTTAATTTCCCCCCAAAATTTTGACTTTCGTCGTCTTCTTCTTTTACTGGTTTGGCCCGAGACACACAAAAGTTACCTTGTTGGAATGTTTGTTCCATAAGCTTTCCAACGAGGTATAGCTGATATGCTTGTGATAATTAGGAGCGTGGCCAAGCCTGCCGATATTAGCGTATACCACAATCTATCGAAAAAAATAGATGATTCACGTAGGTTCGAGGTTCCGAATTTTTTTCTTCACTCCTATTGCACTTACACCATTCATTTTTTTATATCGTTGTTCCCAATGTCTGGCCTAAATGTGAGATTTTTTTTCCTTGCGTACGAAAAATAACAGAGTTGCCATAGTCCGACAAATTTCAAAAAATTTGATTTTCCACCCAAAATTTTGACTTTCGTCGTCTTCTTCTTTTACTGGTTTGGCCCGAGACACACAAAAGTTACATTGTTGGAATGGCTAATCTATAAGGTTTTTAACGAGGTATGGTTTGTGTGTCTGTGATAATTACGAATGTCGCTAGGGCTGTCAACGTTAGAGTACATTACAGTGGATATTGAATAATATACAGGATGTGTCACGTAGGTGTGGGGTTCTGAATTTCTTTTTCCATTTGTATTGAACCGATGGGTTTGACTTTTGTGTATCATTGTCCCAAATATCTGTCGTAAATGTGAGATTTTTTTTTTCTTGCGTACGATGAATAACAATGTTGCCAGAGTTCCTCAAATTTGAAATATATTTTTTTGTGTTTATAAGAAAATATACAATAAGAAAAAGGGTAAATTCAATACCCCTCCTATTCACCCCTCTCAAGCCCAAAAGTCATGGACTGGGTATGGCTAGTTAGTATGTTCATTTGTCTCTATGGATGCCATTTTTTATCCTTGTAGCTCCATCAGGGGGGTACCTCCCCCCAAATTCTGAAGGGAGAGAGGGAACACTATAAACACCCAACTTTGCCCCCCTCCCCCTTCACGGAGGGACCCATTAGATGAATGATATACACAGGATTAGAAAGTTCCATCCTTTCTGAAGAGATACATACCAAAATCATATCTCTAGGTTAATTAGGAGCTGAGCTAGAGAGGTTTGAATTGCTGGCTCAAGGGTTGAGCCGTTCGTCCTGAAAAGGTTAATAATAATGCATGAAGGTTACAATTTTTAAAAGATAAGTAAAAAATGTTGGTGCGCGATTCAAAATTAATGTGCAACTTGAGCTTGATGTTCTTTCACAATCTTCTTCAATTGTGAACGAATAGTTGATAAACACACGCTCATATCGTGTTCCAGAGTTAACAGTTGTGATCTGTTCTTACACTCGATTATGTTCATCGCAGAAAATCCTACTTCACTTAAGTAGGATGTAGAAAAGGGAATGAAAATTTTCACAGCCCTTGTAGAAATAACTGGTTATTCTCTCCGGAGAGAAATCAAGAATGATGCTATGTCTTGCTGTGAGTGCTGAAGCTTCAAACATCGGTCATTCCTCACATCGACAGGTTCATAGTAATCTGAAATACAATATACATTTTTCCTGTCTTGTAATTTGTTGATATAGAATTAGTATTTTTTTTTTTCGATTTCCTCGCGCCACACCAGCGGCCAATTCGCGGCACACCGGTTGAGAAACGCTGGCCTATAGGATAACAACAAACATTACCGTCAATACCGTTAAATAATAGTATTCCCAACTCTGAAATTAACTCTTCTTCTATAGTGACATTACGCCAATGATTGTAAAACAAGTGTACACAATTGTATGTTTAATATTGTAGCAGAGTTGTGAACATTAAGAATAATTGGTAAAGTCATTGCTCCAACTTGTTCAATACTATTATTTCACTTTATCTTGCATCTATACGATATTTTATACCGTTTTCAGAAAATGCTGTTCTCGAATGACAAAGCCAAAGTAAATTCATATTATATATACAGTGAAACCCCTACTAACGGACACCTCTATAAAGCGGGCACCTCCCATAACGGACATATTTTGTAATCCCCAAACACAGTAATAGGAAAAAACATATTGGCAAACCTCTCTAAAGCGAACACTCCCTAGTACGGACACGGACAGTCTTTCTGGTCTTTTATAGGTATTACTTATATCCGTATTACGGACACCCTCTCTAGAAACAAGTTGGAAAGTGCAGTAAAAATACACTTTTAGTAATTCATACGTATGTCACCAAGGAAGAACATGTGGTTGTGACAACATTTTGCCTCCTCAACTGTCTGTTCAACAACCCAAAGGAAAGGTCTCTGTTTCAGAACACCCTTATATCCTTTGCTTGCATTCCACTCCCACCCAACCTGCTTCAGAAACAAAAATGATTGACAGTTGCCCACTGTTTGGAATGACACATCATTCTATTGTCCCGCTGAAATCTCTAACCAAACAGAAGACAAGTTTGGTATTTTTGACCACGGTTATGCATATTGTCTTTTAAAAAAGTCATTGCTGGACTGCAATTAACTCACAAATTAAAGCAACACACCGAAAACGTAGTAAGTAGCGATAACTGTAAAGTGCAGAGAACTATAACATCTTATTCCCATATTGTGCCTCGAATTGGATGGCGCAAGATAATGCAGATACAGTAGAATTTTGGTAATATTCATAAATACGTGATTCATGCAAAAAAAAAAAAAAAAAAAAAATCTAATTGCATATTACCTTGTTTATTAATTTAAGTAAGGAAATATTGAAACCTCTCTAAGGCGGACACCTCTCTATAGCGGACAATTTTCGATTCCCCATGGCTGTCCGCTTTAGGGAGGTTTCACTGTATATATACAGGGTGGGCCATTTTAATTAATCCACGGAAATATCTGAAAAATGATAAAACATAGAAGAAATGTTTTAAGTACACGTTATATATTGCTAAGGGGGAAAACCAATTCCGCCAAAAGTACTCCTCCCCGCCCCCCCTAAATGGGGGTAACGGGGGGTAACTTTGAAATGTCAAATGGGAACATGGGTCGAGTAATACCTCGTTCGAAAGGTCTTGGAAAACTAAGTAACGCTGTACCAAAAGATGTTCCATATTGTGCACCGGTTTCAAAATGGCCGCCATAATATGGTTCGGAAACTCCAGTACCCGTAGTATGAAAACCATGGAAGGTAAATGAATGGAACAAAATTGAAATACATAAATATCATAGAGCATATCGAACGGTGTGGTCCCTGTGATCCCAGTGGCCTCCCTAAAGGGGTCTTGTGGGCTAACTTCAAAATTTCAAATAGTAACATGAGTCGAGTGGTACCTCGTTCGATAAATCTTGCAAAATCTAACATATTGCAGGAGACAACGATTGATGTGAAATGGCAGTGTTCTCAAAAGGCCGCCGAAACATAGTATCTGTGTCAGAGAAAAGGTTTAGTACCCGTAGTATGAAAGCGATTGGAGATAAATCAACAAAAGAAAAACTGGAGTAGCTAACTGACCTAAGGCACATCGAGAGGTGTTGTCGGGGTGACTCCAAGGGCCAACTGAAAGGTATCCGGGACCAACTTGAAAATTTCAAATAGCAGCTTGAAGCGAGTAACATCACGTTACATAGACAAATTAATATCAAACAGCTTCTGTAAGAAAATTTTCGACATGAGACACCGTTTTCAAAATGATCGCAAAGACATGGTGACTGTGTCTAAGAAAACGTCTAGTGCCCATAGTATAAATACGGTTAGACATAAATGAAAATAACGAAAATTAAATAGGAAAACCTCGGAGGCGTTCCAAGGCTCGTGAATAATACAACAGAGATAAAAATATTAGAGTAAAATTGCCATAATGTATAGAGAGAAATCCAAGTCCTGCAAAATAATCTCTCCCTGCGCTCTGTATGTGAGTGGGGTGGAAAGTAAAGTGGAAGTTCAAACGAGAACTCTACTTTAATTCGTAAATTAAGGCTAACCTTACAAATAGGTATGATGTGGTTGAAACATTTGTTTGTAAGGATGACGCTGTAGTGACTAAAAAAAAAGAAAAAAAAGAAAGAAACTTTTATGCAATGCGTGCTGGTTATTCAGAAAGCATTTCGGGGATATACGTACACACCGTTTCGTCCCTCAAGCTCACAATATGACATGAATGCTAATAGTTAATCAAAATGTAACTGTGGCCATCCGCGTTAACTTAATGCACCAATTCTCTATGCATGAAGTCTGCCTTCCAAACAGCATTGGGTAGGTCAAGCGTACGCCCGAACCGTTGTCCGGTCGGACATTGAAATTTTGAAGTTAGCCCACAAGACTCCTTTAGGGAGGCCACTGGGATCACAGGGATTACATCATTCGATATGCCCTATGATATTTACGTATTTCAATTTTGTTCCATTCATTTACCTTCCATGGTTTTCATACTACGGTTACTGGAGTTTCCGAACCATATCATGGCGGCCATTTTGAAACTGGTGCACAATATGAAACATCTTTTGGTACAGCGTTACTTAGTTTTCCAAGACCTTTCGAACAACATATTACTCGACCCATGTTCCCATTTGACATTTCAAAGTTACCCCCCGTTACCCACATTTAGGGGGGGCGGGGAGGGGTACTTTTGGCGGAATTGGTTTTCCCCCTTAACAATATATAATGTGTACTTCAAAAATTTCTTCTATATTTTATCATTTTTCAGATATTTCCGTGGATTAATTAAAATGGCCCACCCTGTATATATATATATATATATATATATATATATATATATATATATATATATATATATATATATATATATATATATATATATATATATATATTAGACTGTCGAATGCATCTGTCACTATTTGACACCAAATGATGTATTATCTCCTTTCTATCTACGAAAATTTAAAAACCTGCTACTTTACTTTGTCAATCTATTGTTTTGCCAGTTAGTGATTTCATCAATTATTAAACTAAGAATGTTTAATTAACTGAGCAACCTGATGATCGTTACAATTTTGTATACGATTAGGAAAATATAAGTAACCTCTAGAAACAACGATTTTTTATTTGAATTGGAACCATGTAAATTTATTGGTGACTATCAAGCCTCTTGGGTGTATATATATATATAAACTAGGGAATCAATATCAATGTATACATAAATTTTTCACATAGTAGGGATTTTTTGTAACATCTTCCAATTTGTCCGCCATTTTAGGCGTAATGAGGAATAGGCAAAGCAAGGATCCTTATCTCGTCTATCTTGTCTAAAATGGATACAAATCTGATTGTTTATCTGTTATAACTCATAACCGTCTGAAACAATTGGTTAGACGAAGCGATGTTAACACGTGAGGAAATAAACTACGTGTAGGCGTTATATAAAATCCAACGGGTCAATCCATGCTGTGATTAAAAAAAAAAAAAAAAAAAAAGAGAGAGATAAAACCTTGTAATGAAATACATGTAAGTTTTCGAAAACTGTGGTGATGTGGGAAAAATTGTGCTTCATGTGATGTTTACAATCATTAATGAATACCAAATATCAAATAAAAACCACGTAGTGTTATTTGGAAACAATTAAAAGTTCTAGCAAGTTGTCAACACTGCCAACCGAATTGCAACGCACGTAAAAATTATCATATTGATACAAATAAACTTTCTGAACTTCATCATAACTTTAACACATAGTTCTGATTTAAAGTGAAATTTATATTTTATTTTCCATTGTCGCGAGCCGATTTGGGGTCCCGAGTTGGAAACCCTGTAACTTCGAAAACGAAGCGGAATTCGACTCATGTTTACAGGAATTTTTCTACTGGATTTGATGTCAGGATTAATCTCTCAAAATTTTCATACTCCCTTTCAATTCGCCTTGTGAATAGGATCTAAATGCCCATAGGAAATATTTACATTTCAAGTACAAAATCAAAATTTCAATAATTAATTGCGAATGTTTGGGGCTGCAGATGCATGAACGGTTAACGGATATTAAATACTTAAGTAGTTCTCCAATACATGTAAAAAAAAAAAAAAAAAAAAATCAGATTTTTTTTTTTGGACAAAATGGCGTACAAACATGGTGTCTTAATGAAATTTTCAGCTATTCCATCATGCTATAACGTGGGATGTAATAATGAGAAAGGTAAGTCCTTTACATTTTCAAGAGAGCTTATGGAGTAGATTTTGATGCTAGAAGCAGATGGTCGATATTGCTCGTGAGGACAGAAAAAAAAAGTTTGAAGTTAGCAAAAATTTCACCAACATTGCGAGTGAATTGTGCGATTCCTATTGGACCAATAGACGAATTTTGGCCCTCCACCGAAACATACAACTTTATACTCTTCCTGCTATTGCGATTATGTTACTAAGTACACTCGTTTCTCTACAACAAAAGTTTTAATTTGACATGTTTTTCCGTTTTTCGAGCAATCCGAGAGGAGGGCAGCCATTTTGGAAGGCTGTATATCGAAGGAAATTTTTTTCAGCAAAAAGAAAAAAATATGGGTCTAATAACACTAGTTAACAAAGGTTTTGTTACATAAAAGGAAATACCTGTTCTTAAAGGAACTTTTTGCGCTGAATTCGAATATGCACTCGGTTTTTCTCCATCACGTACGATTTTCCCGTAACAGAGGGATTTTCGGGAAAATCCCTCAAAAATTTCCCTTTTCGTTTATTTTACACCCCAAGATCTTGTCCCCTTGCATATACTAACATAGAAATTATACCTAAGTATACTTTGATTCATATTTAACAAACCCTCCAAGTTTCGTAATAATCGCTTTATTCTTTCTAGAGAAATAAATATGTTTGTATGTATACTGTGTGTACTGTTTATTGCACCTGATAGTAATGCTTTCAGATCTCTTAAGTTGAGGTAAAACGTTTTGCTTTACTACCACAAACACATATATAAAATATAATACAATATAATTTACAAGTGTGACAATTTACAATAAACAATAATACAAATGTACCAAAAGGTCATGAAAAGACAATCAAAACTATCACAATCAGTGGCGGCGGTTGGACGTTAGAAGTGGAGGGGCAAGACATGATCTGAATAATTGTATATCAATGTTAGATTTCCTGATTGTTTCTAACACTGTTTCATGAAAGGTTGTATAACTAATAGGATACTATCTTTTTTCACTTAAAATGCCGTATATCGTATTTCAATTTTATTAAGGAAATTCATAAGAGCAATGCAGGTAGGTACTAGCCCTTTATACTCGTAAATAACGAAAGTGTAAGAAGAGATTTAAGTTTTTGCTCATGAACATCTTAAAATTCTGTCTGGAAAATTGTGTGATCAGATTATTTAATAAATTTGCAAAATAAATAAATAGAAAAGATAATATTAATCATAATAGTAATGAATAATGACGCTTGTTTTGCACAAGTTATATTGAAACTGGGAATTAACATTTTATACTTTTAATTCCACACATGCCATTAAATGAATGTTTTTAGTCTTAGAAAATGAAATACAATAAGTACTGCAAATATATGCTATGACATTTAAAGAAATTTGCAATTGCAATATTAATTGCTTTGAATTGCAATTAAAACACAATTCCTGTAGCTTTAACTCCATGGGAAGACAAATAACCAATATGTACTCACGCAACGGCAAATATCAAATGGCACCATTTTTTTCTATGAAACAGTAATACATATAAAACCTTTATTAGGGTGTCCACATTCTGGAAAATAAGTGAAAGTCAGGGAAAGGTCAGGGAAATAAAAATGTATCAGGTGAAGTCAGTGAATTGACAGATTCGTCAGGGAAAGTCAGGAGAAAATCGACTTAGGTCCATTGTTCAATTATTGAATTTATGAAATAGGGTTGATTTCTTTACTGTTACTGGATGCAAAATGTGGTGTTCTCAATGATGATATTGAGGGAGTCAGTTTTTTCTGATATAGTCGTTCAAACTAATTTTCTGTGAAAAACAATCTAACTACATCCTGGCATATTTGCTCAAAAGGGTAGACGCTGTTCTAGAAGAATTGCTTGGTGCCAAGAGGATATCTGGACAAGTGGCTGAGAACGCGAAGAAATATTATCTCCAGTTCACAGTGAAAGCTCAGACACGGAAGAATTTAAGGAACACTCGAATGAATTCATAGCCAATGACAGAGATGGTATTGGACTTGATGAGCTTTTTTACTTAGTCTTAGGAAATGGGAAGAACTTCGTTGACTTATGGTCAGTTATGAAATTGTGTTTTATCTTCTTTCACGGAAACGCATTTTTTGAAAGTGGTTTCACAAGAAATAAAATTCTCATTGTTGACAACTTACAAGAAGAATCTCTGGTGGCTCAACGGATCATATATGATTCTATGATGAGAATAGGTGGATCATCAGGATTAATAATTACAAGAGGCATGATAAATTCAGTGAGAAGTTCAATGAGACAATATCAGGTGTATTTGGAAAAGAAAAGAGAAATAAATGCTGAAGACGAGAAAAGGAGAGAAAAACGAAAGATTCAGCAACAACTAAAGGAGCTGGAGGAAGAAAAGAAAATTAACCTGCGAAGACAAGGACATTCAGATCAATGAGAAGAAAACTATGCGAGAAAATATGAAAACAAATTTCTAAATTTGTTGCATTTAATAGCTGCACCAGCAAAAGTCTGTGTTACATGATGTGTGTGTGTTCTTTTTTTTTAATAATCAGTAAAATCATGTATGAACTGTTTATTGCTATAGACAATATTATAATGCTATGTAATTGTTATTATAATGTGTATTTTTTCATATCTTAATTACTCTGTATACTGCACACTTTCGTTTGTAACTTTACATTTTGTGTAAAAATGAAATTTTTGAGTTTTTACGTCCCACGCTTATGCCGGTTAGGCTAAAGGAGACGGTGATTATGAGAGATTAATGAAATGGTGGAATGAAGAAAGTGGGAGGAAACGGGAGAACCCAGAGAAAACCCACGCACACGGTGTTTGTCCACCACAAAGTTCACTTGGCGGGAGCAGGGTTTGAACCCGAGACCCGTAGCACCAGAGGTGAACGCTCTACCACTGAGTACATTTTGTGTAATATGTAGGACTAATCAATAATGGCTTAATGCATATATTTGTAAATTTACATTCCTTTGGAAAGAAAATTGAAAAAGAAAGAAACAGAAGTGGAATTTTTTCTATATTTTTAAGTTATTCAGGGCTCAGGGAAATCTACAACTTTTGTCATGGAAAGTCAGGGAAAAGTCAGAGATCTTTTCTCCAAATTGTATGGATACCCTGTTCACATTTCCAAATGAAATTATATAAATTAGAGCACTTCAAAAAAGTGGGGGGGCAACTGCCCCCTCTTGCCCCCCTAATCGCCGCCCATGATCACAAT
Source organism: Thermobia domestica (assembly GCF_964235325.1). Lineage (NCBI taxonomy): Eukaryota > Metazoa > Arthropoda > Insecta > Zygentoma > Lepismatidae > Thermobia > Thermobia domestica. Next base: position 78,391,704 of record NC_137469.1, read on the forward strand.
ATATGAAACTTCCATTGGGTTTTTGTAACCCAATGGAAGTTTCATATATTGTGATAGTTTTGATTGTCTTTTCATGACCTTTTGACTACTTCCTTCTTTTGTAAGAAATGTTGCATTTTCTAACAAGACCCCAACAATAGTCCCCCATCATTGAAGGATCCCATCGTCCCTGGTACCTTTTCTCCATTGCCATTATATCTTGGTGGAATCTTTCCCCCTGTTCGTCGCTGAGAGCACCTAGGTTAGCAGGAAGGAAGCTGAGGTGGGAGTGCAAAAAGTGGATTTTTAAAGACATCCTACAACCCAACTCTTTGTATTTCTGTATCATGTCCTGTACGATTTCTGTGTAACTCTCAGCTTTGTTATTGCCCAGAAAGTTGCGCACAACACACTTAAATGCTGTCCACGCAGCTAGCTCAGCACTGTTTAACTTGCTGTCAAAGCTATCATCAAGCATTAATTTCCTAATTTGGGGACCAATAAACACTCCCGCTGAAATCTTAGCATCACTCAGGTTAGGGAACTTATCTCGCAAATACTTGAAACCTTCACCAGATGTGTCCATGGCTTTGACAAAGTTTTTCATAAGTCCTAACTTGATATGAAGTGGCGGTAGTAATATCTTATTAGGATCTACCAAAGGAGCGTATTTGACGTTGCATTCTCCAGGTACGTAATTCACTCTAGGTTCCCATTCCTTCACTTCATAATGTTTGTCATCAGCTCGGCTATCCCATAAACATAAAAAACATTGGTACTTCGTGTAACCGCACTGCAGTCCTAATAAAATACTAATTACCTTGAGATCACAACATATTTGCCAACAATGGTCCTTGTAATTTATAAGATTTAGCAAAGTTGACATGGTGTCATAGGATTCCTTAATCTTCACTGAGTGCGCAAGTGGTATAGAAGGTTTTTTATTTCCATTATGTAAAAGGACAGCTTTAAGGCTGACCTTTGACGCGTCGATAAATAACCTCCATTCTTCTGGAACGTAAGGAATTCCTAGCTCCGCCATCAACCCATTTATATCCGTACATACGCACACATTATCTTGCATTGAGAAATAGCTTGAAAATTGAACATGCCTTTTCCTGTACACTGATATGTTCGTTTCTGCATCCAATAAGTTCCACTGCTGGAGCCTTAATCCCAGAAGTTCCGCCTCTTGTTTTGTCAGATCCAAATCACGGACTAGGTCATTAAGTTCACATTGCCGGATGAAATGTGGCTCGCGAACACAGTCAGGGATGAACGTTGGATCCTTGGATGTACATGTTGATGTCGATGGTTCATCAAGGTCATGATCATCATCAGAGTCTTTTGGCCATATCTCTTCCCAGTTGGTAGGGGGCTCGGGAAGTGGAAGTTCTTTTGCATTCTGTTACATTTGATAACAAATATTGATAACCATTTCATGAACAAAACGAAAAAAACTTGGAGAATTGTATATATATGTATTAAGATATACATATACTGTACGTTTAAAAAAAATATACGTTGGAAGTACATTCTATTTTTATACACGTTTCTAATTTACAGAGAGCAATTCAAGTGTGTTGTTGACTATTGTAAATATTCATTTTTATGTCTGTGTTTGTAGTAATAAAGCAAATCGTTTTTACCCCAACTCAGGAGATCTGAAAGCATTACTATCAGGTGCAATAAACAGTGCACACAGTATACATACAAATATATTTATTTCTCTAGAAAGAACAAAGCGATTTTTACGAAACTTTTAGGGTTTATTAAATATAAATCAAGGTATACTTAGGTATAATTTCTATGCTACTATATGTAAGGGGACAGGAGCTAGGGAAATAAAATATCTGAAAAAGGGAAATTTTTCAGGGAATTTCCCGAAAATCCCTCTGTTACGGGAAAACTGTACGTGATGGAGAGAAACCGACTGCATATTCGAATTCAGCGCAAAAGGTTCCTTTAAGATCAGGTGATTTTTCTCATGTAACAAACAAAAAGTTTAAATTTGTTAACTAGTGTAATATTGCATGTAGATCCCATATAAAAATAATACATGAAATCTGAGACTATGATGGGGACCAATTAAGGTTTGCCTGGACAATTTGAAATGGAGTCGGTCTCTGAACCTCTGCTCAACTAACCTCAACTAACAAGTTCACTATCCCCAAAACCATGTCCACACTAAGATCGCGATCCCCACAAGCCGCTTTAAGAGACAAAATTGCGCTTTAGTTAGGGCATGAAACTTCCCTCCATGGGTTTTCAGTTCGACACGCTGAAATACTTTCTTATATGGAAGTGATGAGGCTTTGGATGCTCTCTCTCTCTCTCTCTCTCTCTCTCTCTCTCTCTAATCAGAACGGAATATTTCCTCTTCTGTCCTAAAAATGGGCTGACGAGAAACCTCGAAAATACTGCATAGTAAATATATAGTTTTATTGAAAATCAGATTTTTTTTCCTTTTCTACAGAAAAAAATTGCGAATCTTTGTTCCCTCTTGAAGTCGGTTATTTTATTCAGGACTCTCGAACCGATTTTTTTTTTTTTTTTTTTCCTGAAAAGATTGACCAACAACGAAATAATCCAAACAAATTTGTCTGTCGCTGTGAAAAGTTCGACTAAACTGAAAGCCAGTATAAAAATTCTGTTGATATTCCACTTCTGTATTTCCTCTGAAGAGGAGCCTTAGCTCAGTTCCTATTTTGATACATCTAATTAATTATTTTCATTCATTATTAGGAATAGGATTAAGTGAAAACATCCAATAATTTTTTTCGCAAATTTTATCCATTAATTTAGTAGAGGTTTGTAGAACATTTGGTAGCATGATTAGTATTCTGAAGAATGCTATGTGAACAATGTACTATGTATGTTGTTATTGAAATTCAGTATTTGTGGAACTCCTGATGCCTTTTGAAAACAAACAATAGCAGCTTACTTTTCTCCCATTTACAGAAAAGAGAAAATAGCAAGAAACAAATCACTAAGAAATATTGATTAGCATTACGTTTATTGTATTACAAAATTAAGATATAAAAATCAGATATTTTTAAAGCATCTTTATATATATATATATATATATATATATATATATATATATATATATATATATATATATATATATATATATATATATATATATATATGTGTGTGTGTGTGTGTGTGTGTGTGTGTGTGTGTACATAAGGGTTTTTAGTTACAAGACTGCAGTGATATGCTATTGGAAATTATTAATATTACTAATAATAATACCCTGAAAGGTATGCAACTTTTTAACCATTATGGACCTGAGGTCCAGTGTAACGGCACCTTTATTTTTAGAAATAAAACGCTGTACATTATATATATATAGCGTTTTATTTCTAAAAGTAAAGGTGCAGTACGTTGGACCTCAGGTCCATAATGGTTAAAGTGTTCTATACCTTTCAAGATATTATTATTATTATTTAGGATTTAGGTAAATGGGATTTCGGCATTATGACCATTTAGCCTGTCACGTATGAGGCATGACGTCCCTCGGCGAGCACACCATCCGAGAAAAGGGAAGGAAGGAAGCGGCCTGGAATCTGTAAGTTAGGTACCACCCCGGCATTTGCCTGGTGTGAATGAAGAAAACCTCATTCAAGATTGTTGGCATGAAAAAGCCTTTTATACACTTTTTCGACCCAAGTGCCCATGCTGGGAATCGAAAACGGGACCGCTCGCATCGAAGATGAGAGCGTTAGCGACTACCCATTATTATTATTATTATTATTATTATTATTATTATTATTATTATTATTATTATTATTATTATTATTATTAATGTCCAGTAGTATATCACTGCAGTCTTGTAACTCTGAAGTGTATATATATATATATATATATATATATATATATATACTAGCATTTATTACCCGCTTCGCTGGGTTGAAATGCAAGTTTAAATGCACAACTCCGTATCTCACGTGTTTAGTACCCGTGAAATATGCTGTTTTCGTTTTCAATGGCATCGATTTAAACAGTATCGGAAAGATCATTGATCATCTCGGCGAGCCCGAAAACCATGAATTCGACACTAATATTGGTCATTTTCGATCATTTATATACATTTCCCGCTCCCCCATGTTACGAGCTATGACAAGGGAAGTGTGACCGTTCATCTCAGTGACTCCAAAAAATGTGGATTCAGCACAAATATCGGCTATTTTCGATCATTTTCAGATATCTCTTCCTCCCCCTCCACCAAGTTGCGGGGTTGAATGCTGAATTTGAATTTAAATGGGATCGAAAATCACCTAAGCGACCCAGAATTCGACTTTAATAGTGGCCATTTTCGATCATTTATATATATCTTTTCCCCTCTCCCCCAAGTGGCGGGGTGATTTTGGATTTAAACCGGATCGGAAATATCACTATTCTTCTGAATGATCCCGTAAACTATGGATTAGACACTAATATTGGTCATTTTCGATTATTATGTATAGCTCCCCCTCCTCCGTGCTGCGCCACACGGCATCAGAATATATACATCCTTAGTTTGCAACACTGAATAATAAATGTGGTATTTTAAGTTTTCGTTTAACATGTTGATTTGAAATATGTAATAATCTGCCGTAGTGCCATTTGAAAAATGTAAGTTTATACTGGGATGGCAACACTGTTTGCTGGGTGATGGTGTTTTATACGTACAACGATGTCCCCCTCCTTACAGTTGCTTCATGCAAAGCCTCGCTTTTCTGCCTCTTCTGGTTTCTCCGTTATCACGGATGATCCAGATAAACTGTCCACCCTGTATATATATCCTCTGCAGAGAAAGTACAAAGGTGGAATCCCAACAGAATTTTTTTAATGGTTTTCAGTTTAGTCGAGCTTTTCGGCGACAGACAAAATTGTTATTATTTCGTTGTAGGAGATCAGTCTTTTTCAGGAAAAAAAATTAATTAGTTCAGAGCATTTATGGTTTCTACAGGGTGTCCAATATACAATGTAACCCGGAGTTTGGGATAGTAGAACTTTTGAACCTGAAGTGATACACGAATAACGGTTATACCAAAATGAAGCCTTGTTCATGCATATATTTTTAAACTAGGAAGCAACGATTGAAGTACACTAGAAACCACACAGTGCTGCCAAATGTAACCGAAGGTGTAAATCAATTTTTTTGCAAAACATGTAAATTCACGCATAACTCATACGTATGGGTTCTCTGTCGTTAATTTCCAGTTTGTTTAGTGGAGTAGCTTGGAAACTATGCAGCAGAAAAAAGAATTTTTCATTTCCACCGATAACTAACCGGGTGAGTCATGTGTAAGGGGAACTAGGGAAATCATAGTTTTCATAAATTAACACTCTGAATTGGCAATCCTGCTGATGTTTCAGTGCATCAAAAGGTGTGTTAAGGATATGTCTACATTATGTAATTCCTGAGAATAATGAAAAACAAACTTTGAAATTCCCATGATAAAACGTTTACTTACATGCGCCCTGCAACACTGCTACTATCAGAAGTGAGTTACCAGCTCTACAGCGGATGCTGCGAGTGTCCCCTGTTTTGATTCAAACATTGGTTCACACGTTTCGCCAGGTTGGCAGCAACTTTACGAAGATTAGAAGTGTTAATGTTCTCAATGGCACTTCGAATGTTCGTTTCCAGGTCTTGAATAGTTCGAGAATTGTTCTTGTATACAGATGGTGATCAGAAAAATGGAAACACCTGAACGACATTGCAACTTACCAGATTAATATGGGTCGGGTCACCTTTCGCCTTCAGAACAGCCTTGATGCGACGTGGGATGGAGGCATAGAGGTCGTGAATGGTAGCAAGTGGAATTTTACACCATTCCTCGTGCAGGGCATCGGTCAGTTCTGTGAGAGAAGATGGAGGAGGAAATCGTCGCCGGAATCGTGTTTCCAAGACGGACCACAAGATGTTCAATTATGTTGAGATCTGGGGATTGGGCGGACCAGGGGAGGTGTTGAACTTCATCCCGATGTTCCTCAAACCACGCTGCAACAACGCCAGCTGTGTGAATGGGTGCATTATCATCCTGGAAGATGGCGTCATTCTCCGGGAACAACATCCGGACCATAGGATGCAAGTGGTCTCTTAAAATTGCGACATAATCATTGGCAGTGGTTCGTCCGCTAAGTGTGACCACAGGACCCAATGAAAACCATGATATGGCGGCCCACAGCATCACCGAGCAGCCGCCATGTTTCACAGTTGGGCGGAGACACTGCAGATCATAAGCTTCTTTGGGAGTTCTCCACACACAAACACGGCCCGTGGCTGGGAATAGGGTGAAGGATGACTCATCCAACCATATCATACGTTTCCAGTCCTCAACGGTCCAACGTTTCCAGTCCTCAACGGTCCAAGTTGTATGGTCGCGGCACCATTTGCGGCGTGCGAAAGCGTTATGGTCCCTGATTAGCGGTTTGGCCCGTGCAACACGACGCCGTAAGTTCATGTCATGTAATTTGCGGCGGACTGTGGTTGTCGAAACTAGGTGGGGGAGGTGCTGATTGAGTTCCTCCGTCACTTGCTCCGCAGTGGCACGACGGTTCTGCGTGACAATGCGCTTTAATACCCGGCGTGACCTGTCACTCAGGATTTTCTTCCGCCCACTGTTCCGCTTCCCCGATGTGGTTTTCTCGTGTGTTGTGTAGGCCGTCATCACTTTCGACACTGTCCCACGCGACACACCTAACACAGTAGCCACTGCCGTCACACTCACTCCACATAAACGCGCACAAACAATTTACTCTCTTTGAAAATCTGAGAGGTCTCCCATTTCACACTACCTCCGTCTGCTGCAGCCACTGGACACTGCTGTTCCACTGCGCCTGACGTAGTATGGAGACCGACCTAACACACCACCACCAGCGGTCCGGCGCTGCGGGCGCCACGACACTACTGCCAACTCATACATCTGATGTGTTGCCAACTACAGGTGTTTCCATTTTTCTGATCACCATCTGTACCTCTTGCTTTAAATAGCCCCATACAAATAAATAGCAGTGTTGCCGGGTGCATGTAGGTAAAAATTTTATCACGATAATTTCAGTTTCTTTTTCATCGTTTTCAGGAATTGCATAATGTAGACAGATCCTTAACACACCTTTTGATGCACTGAAACATCAGCAGGGTTGCCAATTTAGAGTGTTAATTTATGAAAACTACGATTTCCCTAGTTCCCCCTTACAGAGGTCTCATCCGATTAGTTATCGGTGGAAATGAAAAATTCTTTTTTCTGATCCATAGTTTCCAAGCTACTCCAACTAAACAAACTGAAAATTAACGACAGAACATCCATATGTATGAGTTATTAGTCAATTTACATGTTTGTTTGTTTTTTTTAAATGATTTACACCTTTGGTTACATCTGGAACACTGTGTTGTTCCTATGTACTTCAATCGTTGCTTCCTAGCTTAAAAATATATGCATGAACAAGGTTTCATTTTGGTATAATCATTATTTGTGTATCGCTTCAGGTTCAAAAGTTCTACTATCCAAACTCCGGATTGCATTGTATATTGGACACTTTGTATTACCGTGCGAAAAAAAGGAGGCGCGAGGACCTGCCAGGGAGCAAGAGACAGAAGGGTGTTCATTTATTATGTAGCCAAAATTCATTGGTGAAATCCTCACACCTAAATAATAATGAAGTCCAAATGAATATAGGGCGAAAAACGAGTTGTTTCAAAGTTACGAGATGCCGAAATCGACAAAATTGTAACATTGAGGCTGCCTAGCTCGAAAATTATGAGAGATATCAAAGGCGGTTAAAAAAATATTAGAGGAACTAGTACATTTTCTATCTAAATAACCATATCTCAGAGTTGAGTTGTACCGGCGTACATGATTTTAGAGAGAGAGGTGGAAGAGCGAAACCTATACCGCAACTCCCTCTATAAAATACGTTGCGCCGATGAAGTAATCAATATATTTTCAATAGAGACAGTTACCCATTCGAAATACTGTATTAGGTTTGTGTCAGTTTCTATAATTCTCAGGAGGATAATAATGTCTCCTCCTTTTGTAATATATTTATATCTGGTAGAAAAGAAATATTACTGAATTATTGTAAAGACGGCGATTATTTTAAATAAAAATGTCTCCAAGATCGTAAAATAACTCTGCCTGATGGAAGTATGTTAAATATTAGCAAATAATTTCTTTACATAGCAGCCCCAGGTAGTTAACAATGTTATGTCTTACTAGACATAAATAATATTAGGAGCACTGGCGCAAATCCCGGGGGTGAGGGGGCATGTCCCCTCTAATCTTGGAACTGGGGGGACTGTCTCCCCCAATAATCCGAGGTGAAGTGTTTTTGGGAGAGAAATGTGATTATTTGTTTCCGATTGCCACAAAGGAAAGTGAGACAAAATTGATGTCCCCCAGAATAAGCCTCAAATATGTGTCGGCCTCAAAATGTTGAAGATAACTCTGCTCCCCTGATCCTCCACAGCATTGTTTTTTAACTTCATAAATATTTTGAACATCGCTTTAAAAAAAAAAATGGGAACGGTCTTTCCTGTTCCCCTCAATGTTGATGACAGATTTGCATTGCTAGTTAGGAGCTTACATGATTAATAGAGCAACCCACATTATGCTTTATTTTTGTGTAATTATGCTTTATTTTTTTTCAAATTATGTTTTATTGCTAATTTTAGTCATTGTTTTATAAACCCACAAACGCTCCTTGTGCCACCAGTGACCCACTTTATTTTTCACTACGTTACATGGCCTATATCATTCATTTAGCCAAACCCCCCTTGTTCCACTTCAGGCACACTACCCGTTCTCTTGTTGTATGATTTTCGTTCAGTTTTCTTCTCAGGTTTTCGATGTAACACGGTATTGTTCAGGCAGTTGCTAACGAATGAAACTGGTCTTGGGCGTTTGTGGGTTAATCGTGTAGGCCTATAATGTAAAATATTTACTATACATTAAATATTCTAAATATCTTGATCTATTTATTAATATTTTATGCAACCAGCTTCTTTCAAGTTTAATGAAATTTCTACTTAATGCATTGTAGAGATATGCTTTACTCGAGTCAGTTTTTGTTTTACTTGTGTGCGCCTTAGAGGTGCATATATGCAGAAAGGGAAGTAAAAGATATCACAAAAAAATACAGAAAGTGCTCAAGTTTAAGAGGTACACATAACAATATAGTGTGGAGTTCTTGTGTACTATTCATTATTGGCGGAAAGTTTTCTTCATTTCCTCCTTTTTCTCCACATCAAACGATTACACCGAAAAGTTTACAGAAATAAAAATTAGCTTTTCATTGTTGCATTGTTGTTCTCAATGATTTTCCTTTGTAAATATTGGTTTTAAAAAAATCTTAATATATGAAATCTTTGAGTGTTACGTCCCTCGGTTATGCCGGTTAGGCTAAAGGAGACGGTGATGATGAGTAATGAATGAAATGGTGGAATGAAGAAAGTGGGAGGAAACGGGAGAACCCCGAGAAAACCCACGCACAAAAATATTAATATAGTATGTAAAACATGCAGTTATACAGAATTTTGCAAGAATTGTGCTATATATTTTAAATTATGCTTTATTATGCTTTTAAAATTGGTTTCTTCTGGACCCTTATATAACCACAACCATGTTCAAGGTACCAACCATATGTCTAAATTGCTATTATGCTTTTGGGTTGCTCTAATGATTAGTGAATAGTATTATGATATAACATACAGTACGGTGAAGTCTTGAACAGTGTCTGTATGGATTTTTTGCGTTTTCTGAGTATTTGTTTCCTGTGATTGTAAGAAATCATGACCAAAGCTAAGATCTTAAAGAGTAGAATTACGTGCCGTAGTATTGCGCTTTTCTATTAGTCAAACAACTTCCAACCTAAAACGTTTTCAGCGAACGCGAAAGAATGTGGGAAAAAATCGAACTGGAAGGTCTCGTAATATGTCACGTGCGGAAGTTCAAACTATTAGAGTATACAAGTAACCAACAAAATTCTGTCGCTTTTTGTGGAAATCTGTGTTTAACCCTTATCCCGGCAAGACATTTTTGTAACGTAAACGGGCAACCGGGGCCTGTGAGGCCCAGTATATATTTTAAGTGCAGAATACACAAAATCAATGCCTATTGTCACTTACTGTTCAGACTAGTCTAGAATGTACCGGTATATATTTTTGTCAAGTAGCGAAACTTCGTGTCACGCGTGTAAGCCGACCAAGCAGAATAGCAAATCCGGTCCAGACATTTTTGTAACGTAAACGGGCAACCGGGGCCTGTCAGGCCCAGTATATATTTTAAGTGCAGAACACTCAAAATTCAATGTCTGTTGCCGCATACTGTTCCGACTAAAGGTTACAATAGTCACGTGTTCAATATATAATTATGTGACAATTTGATCTAATATTTGACAGGAATTTCACTAAAGTTATACGGGGCCTCCTAGGCCCCGGTTGCCCGGTTACGTCAGGAAAAGATTTTCAAATTAAAAAAAAAAAAAAAAAACTTTACCAACTCGATATGTTCAAGATTTTAACTTCGACGAAAGATAGAAGAATTCAGTATTTTATGTCTTCGAAATATGTATGGTTGAGAAATTTTAGAAAAATGAAGCTACTGGGCCTGGGAGGACCCGGTTGCCCGGATAAGGGTTAATTGGCCCTTCTCCATGAGTTGAATGCGAACTGAAATAAGGCGAAGGTCAGTTGTTGGTGTGGGTATATCCAACACACTACCTGGTTGTGGTAGTTCAGTTACACCGTGAACTTGCGTAAGGACAGAGAAAACATGGGACCTCCACACAGAATCATAAGGGTGTATATGCTGTACGAGTTCAAACTGGGGTCAAAGCCGAAGCAGCGGGACAGAAGATATACCGGCCTTATGAGAGACTGTCGTGACTACACGGACAGTGCAGCGGTGGTTTAACAAGCTTAAGAGCGGTGACGAAACATTCGAAGACGCACCTCGTGCCAGAAGACCAACACATGTACAAAATGAAGATCTTCAGGCAGCAATTGAGGCGAACAGTGGCCACACATGTGAGGAGCTAGAACTACAATTCAGTGTGAGTGGATAAACCATTCGGCAGCACTTCCATCAACTTGGGAAGCACCACAAGTTGGGTCGATCGGTCGCACATTTGACTCCGGCCCAGAAGGCAACGCGAGCAGACACCTGTGTTTCCTTCCTGTCTCGTCTGAGAAAGGAGCCATTTCTGGACAGTGTTGACATGTGATGAGAAATGGGTCCTGTACGAAGCTCCACGGCGCCTACATTATTGGTTAGCATCCCATGAAGCGGTTCTAAAATAGCAGAGGTCAGCATTGCACCAAAAGAAGGTCCTCCTGTGTGTTTGGCGGAATGGTCGCGGCATCGTGCACCGGGGACTGTTACCAGCTGGTCAGAGCATCAAAGCAACTATGTTCTGTCAGCAGTTGAGTAGTCTTCAAGAAAAACTCAAAACTCGGAAGCCAGCACTTCTGAATCACAAAGGGGTCCACCTGTTCAAGGACAACGTTAAGCCCAACGTGGCTAGGATGACCCGGGACATCATTCTGCGCCTTGGATGGGAAACACTATTGCATCCGCCATACTCCCCGGACATTGCACCGTCCGATTATCACCTGTTCCATTCTTTGGACGATCACCTTAGAGGACGCCAGTTCAAATCCCTATTACAGGTGCAAAATGCACTTGGTATCTTTGCTTCACGGCCCACCAAATCCATGGCCTTCCAGAACGTTGGCAGAAGGTCGTCGATGCTGATGGGGAGTATTTTTTATCTTCCAGGTACGCCTTAGATGACATATCGATGTTCGAAGGAGGTGGGTGGAAAACCAACAGAACTTTCTTGGTTACCTTTATATCTGAAAAACGAAATGAAATAAAAGCTTTGAGTTTTACGTCCCACGGTTATGTCTGCCAAACGAAATAGGAACCTCACTGCACCAGAACCCCTATCAGAATTTAATCTAGTTAACCTTCGAAAATTTCTGTTCTTACTATGAAACGACGTTTGATTAGTATCTGTACTCTGGGGAAGAGTTACTGAGCAGAAATCATTGCTGCGCCATGGAAGAAGCAAAAGAGGCTTCAATGAGCCTTGAAGCACAAAAACTGGACAATGGAAAACGCGTTTATTGGACGGTGGTGTCAAAATTTTAACTTTTTGGACAACGACACCGAGTTTATTTTTAAAGGTCTGTTACAGAGAAGTTGCATCCTGATTGAGTAACCACAACTATTAAAGATGGATGAAGTTTTATGATGGTTTAAGGATGTTTCGCAAATTCTGAAGTTCGTTTGCTTCACAGGATACGAGGAAATCTGGACAAAAATGGCTATCGTGTCATTTTAAGCAGGCATGCTATCCGTTCAGGACTGCGTTTGATTGGTCATGGATTCACTTTTAACCACTATAATGATCCGAAGCATACGTTTAAACTTTGTTCTAATTATCTTGAAAAGAAGCCGAAGGAGATATTTGTATCCTGGTATGGCCTCCTCAGTCTCCATATCTTAACCCCATTGCACTTTTCTGGGAAGAGATTGACGGAAAGTGTACGAGACGACTGTCCAACTTCTGCTAATGGTATGTTCGACGTTCTGCAGAACGCCTGGAATAATATTTCAGATGAATGTCTGCAAAACCTTGTAAACCGCATGTCCCGATTGGTGAAACGTGTGATAGCGGCGAAGGGAAGTTTCATTGACGAGAAGAACATTCAAAGAATTTGCCAATTTTTGTTGTTGGATAACGTCATTATGTTATTCTGATATTATAACTGTGCTTGTAAACTACAAAGTATGCTGTCCAAAATTGCACTGTATTACAAGCCTAACTTAATATTTCATTGTATTTTGATGTCTGGAAAATACTGCCCGGCAGCACACACACACACACACAATTATATATATATATATATATATATATATATATATATATATATATATATATATGTGTGTGTGTGTGTGTGTGTGTGTGTGTGTGTGTGTGAGAGAGAGAGAGAGAGAGAGAGAGAGAGAGAGAGGGCGGAGTTTCGGGGTCCATGAAGTGACTGGTGACAGTTCCATGCCTCTAAAGTCCAAGTTCAGCCCCCAGTGAGGGTAAGATCCCCTAGCACACATAGCGGAAGTAGAAGTGACATAAAAATGACGGAAAACGGTCGATATTAGTGTCGAATTTAGTGTTTGGAGTCGCTGAAATAAAAAGTGACACTTTCGATGCCTTTTAAATCCAAATTAATTCCCCATTAGTATTCCTGAGAGGGAATGGTGGCATGTAAAAACATTTGAAAGTGACCGATATTAGTGTCGAATCCATAGTTTTCGGCATATACAACATGGTTGGTGACAGTTTTGGTGTCCTCTATATCCAGCAGACACGAAAACTAATTGCCTAACATTTATACTTCACATTATAGGACTAGTTTAACGTTTCTGAAACGAGATAGTACTTACTGAGTTAATGATGTAAGAACAAAATTAATGTGAATAGACGGAGAAACGGAACTCCGACAAAAACTGCCCACTCGGTGCTTATTTACAATAAAACCCATATTTCGTATCCCTGGTTTGAATCCAGAAACTCTGGCCCCAATATCTCAAAAACGAAAATGAAAATCATTTCCTTCGCAAAAATAATCCATTTTCCCTGATTTCCAGATTTATAATAACCCTGTAAGTGAAATTTTATTTTTTTATTATTACTTTCTTCAAAATGTCACCGTATACTTTGAAAGTATGTTTTATCTTCATATTTATTCACCGTACTTCCAATGAAACCAGAAAATATATAGCTTAGAGCAGAGATCGGCAGGCAGGCAGCAAATTTTCCACATCCAGAAAAAGCGAGATTTTTCTGCCCACTTGGGTGAAATAAGCGGCAGCACTCAGCGTGACGACACCAACTGACAGTAAACTGTGCATTTAGTCGCTCAGTTTCAGTGCAGATGTCCAAGGGCGCCGATTTCTCTGTAAATTTGGGAGGCCCATTCAGATGCAGAACGTATATATGTAAGGATTTTAAGACGAATTCCATTCAAATTATGCAAAATATTGTATATTCATAAATACAATAGGGGGGGGGGCACGTGAGCTTTGGGCAGGGCGGGACCCCGGCCCCCAGGATCGGCGCCCTTGCAAGTGATCGAGTACTGTGTGTTTCTGTCTCAACAAACCTATTTAATTTTTGTGTAAGGCAAACAACCAAGCAAACAGCGGCTATTCCGAAGTATTAACGTATGTGTACAATGGCCGATCAAGGAAAATCTAAGAAAAAGAGAAGTTTGGAAACCCAACCACCCAATCCCTCGGAAAATAAAACATTTTGCAGGAGTATCTGGTAATGGTGCATCATGTCTTTTGTGTAATGCATCCATCATATTGAATAAATACTATAACATTGAAAGACATTAGAAGTCTAAACACGTGGGTGAATACAATACACTGGATGACGAACGTTCAAAGCTTTTGAAAGACATCAAAGAAAGGGATACGTTATACTGATGGTTCAAAATTTTGTTATCTACATAGCTAACGGTCAAATCAGTGCATACTATTAATATTTAATTTTATTAATATAATCATAATAATATTAATACAGCTATTATTTGATAATATTGCGCCGTAAGACTGTTGCAGCACAATGCTCCTCAGAAGTAACATATCAACAATGTTCTAAATTATTTGAGGGAAAACAGAGGCCAATTTAACCCTTTTAAACTTCCCACCATTCACGGAGGCCTACTTCAACATAAAACTTCTTACTACATTACGGTATAAACATGAATGTATAAATGAAGAATGGAATAGGTTCACTACATACATATACATACAGGGTGCAAAAGTGGATTTATAGTTACATGCAAAATGAAATGAATTTTTTGAGTTTTATATCCCACGGTTATGCCGGCTAGGCTAAAGGAGACGGTGAAAATAAAATTTCTGATTTTTTTTTTTTTAAGTTTTAAGTCCCACGGTTATGCCGGTTAGGCTAAAGGAGACGGTGATAATGAGTAATGAACGAAATGGTAGAATGAAGAAAGTGGGAGGAAACGGGTGAACCCCGAGAAAACCCACGCAAACGGTGTTTGTCCATCACAAAGTTCACTTGGCGTACAGTTATATGAGTTCTTTAACGAAGAAACAATGACTTCATGAGATCAAAATCAGGATGATATAGGAATTACCATTATGTACGATCTCCGAGGTTCTCAAAGTGCCGGCCTTCACCATTTACACATTCTGCATCTAATTTCTACAATCAAGCACACTTTGGCCCAGAGTTTTTTTATTGTTATTAGGCTCTTGGAACGCTTTGTTATGAAATCAATCTTGTCGTCGATAGTGCGTAGTTTCCTCGAAAATACTTCATCTTTGATATCATCATCCTCAAAACAAGTCCATTCGGGTGAAGTCTGGTGACTGTGGTGGCCATTCAACTGGTCCTCGTCGACCTATCCAACGATTAGGTAATTCGTTGTTAAGAAACTCACGCACTGCTACGGCATAGTGGAGAGGAACACAATTTTGCTCTAAACGAAAGTCATCATGATGTTGCCATAAATGTGAAATAACAGTGTCAAGTAACATATTTAGATACAGGTCGTAGGTAACAATTCTATTTTTTAAAAATAGGTCCAGTAACCCCTTTACATGAAAGGCTCGCCTAACTGTAACTCCAGGTTGATTAATTGTTGAACGAGTGTTACAAGCAGGTTCTTCTGTTGCGTACTAGACATGGTTATGCGCTTTAAATTTTAAAATTCGCTTCGCCTGACCAACATACTTTTACAATCATGCCATCATTATGTCTTTCTGCATGCAACATTACTTCGCCGACTTGATTTCCGCGATCTGGATCTTTCTGTAATAATCCATAAATTTTGACCGATACATTTTCAAACCTAAACGTTGCATCAGACACCTCACAGATCTACAGAAAATGTTTAACTCACGGGAAGCTTCCTTCTTTGATTTAACAAAAGAGAGATTGACCAAAGCTTAAATGAATGAAATGGTGGAATGAAGAAAGTGGGAGGAAATGGGAGAACCCGAGGAAACCATGCACATGATGTTTATCCATCACCACGTTCACTTGGCGGGAGCAGGGTTTGAACCCGAGACTCCATGTACCTCAGATGAACGCTCTACCACTGAGTCACTGCGGCCCTAATATATATTTGTTAAGGCTTTAGTTATTCGAACATTGTCCCCAGAATTTAATTTGTAGAGCATGGAAATGGGCCTTTTCTACCATTTGCAAAAGGACTCAAATAACACTGGTCGACAGTGAAAAATTTTTCTGCATGAAAGCAGGTGTTCCTTATAGTTTTCGAGCTGCTGAAAACGAATCTGATCTTAATTTTGGCTCTGCACCCTCAGATTTTGAAATAATGTCAATTATAGTAGATTTTGGTTAAAATTTTAAGGAAATCACAGAACTGTAGGTATGAAGCCTCTCTACTCCTTTCCTAACTATCCCAGAATAACAAATAATACCTCGTTGGAAAGGGCGTGAAACACACATTCCAACGGTAAGCATTTATTACCCATCGCGCTCAATGTGTAGAAGAAGAAGAAGAAAATATTGAAAAACTGAGAAAAACGTTTTTTTAAAAGAATTTTAGAGACGTTTGCAACACTGACAGTCACGGTACGCAAACATAAGCTTAGTAGCTCATATCCCATACATTCAGGTGTATTATATTAAAAACTCAAAGAGATATCTCAAACACAAGGGGAGTAAAACAGTCTGAAAGTAATTTAAAAAGGAGGGAAAATTTAATATTTGGAGAAATTGAAAAAAGTTTGCAACACTTACACTTGCGATACTCACACATAAGCTCAGTAACGAACACCTAATACATTCAGGTAAAATATTCACAGATGTTACCTGAACAGAAGTTTAGAAATTCTGACCATGTATGTAAATTGTCAACGATTGTTTTGAAAAATCTCAACTTTTTTTTATGGCAAAAAGAAACATGGTCAGAATTTCTTGAATTACATCCAATATTCCAATTTGTGAGAAAAAAGTGGCCTATTGAAGCCTGGCAACATTGCATTTTTCTTCCCTCCCAGTCACCCTCTACTGTTGCTCAGTTGTCTGAAACCCGGGTTCGATTCCCGGCGGGAGCTCATGTGGTTCGGATTCCACGTTAATCAGTAGGTCCACGTCTCATATAGCCTCGCTGCTGAACGGGACGTTAAACTCAAAATCAACTCAACTCAACTCAGTTGTCTGAAGGTTTGAGCGTGGGGCAGGGAGTTTGTACACGTCTTCCTATCGTGTAAGTGTTTTTATGACTGTCACAATGCCTCGAGATTGTGTTACCCACTCAGATAATTTTTGTTATGCCTGTGGAGAATATATAGCTAGGGCTAAGAGGGAAAAATTAATACTTTTGGCGAAGAAGGCTTACGAACTATATACTTCGACAGCAAAATTGATGAAGATAGGCAGTGGGTACTTAGTACAATATGTAATAAGTGTGCTTGGCATTTCGGTCGTGGTTGAATAACAAACGTCAAGGTAAAATGTCATTTGGTGTTCCGAAGATATGGCGTGAGCCGGCAACCACGTAAGTGACTGCTACTTTTGTGCTGTATACATTCAAGGCATGAAAGGGAAGGACAAAAAAAATCCTGACAATATTTCAATTGCAATAAGACCTGTCAAACACGGTGATAATGTTCCAATTCCTGTACCTCCAGCAACATGGTCTCTGGAAGAGGAGAAAACAAACGTAGCTTCTTCAGAATCGGAGAGCTCAGTGTCAGATTTTGAATTTGAAGAGAGAAACAACCCACATTTTGTAACACAAAGTGATTTAAATGGCCTTGTTCAAGATTTGAAACTAACCTAGTGGCAGGCTGAAATTCTTGGATCCAGACTTAACCAATGGAATTTACTTGACATAAGTGCCACCGTTTGTTCATACAGGAAACGACATGAACAATTCAGTTTTTTTTTTTTTTTTAAACAGGAAGATACACTTTGTTTTTGTTCTGATGTCAATGGTTTGTTTGCTGCTCTTGGTATGACACAAGTGGCACGGTAGTGGAGACTTTTTATAGACTCCTCAAAGAGCAGTCTTAAGGCAGTTTTAATACATAATGACAATATCCTCCCAACTGTACCAATTGCTCATGACACACAGGTGAAAGAAACGTATGACATAATGAAACTTATATTAGAAAAAGTTCAGTACAATGTTCTTAAGTAGCACATTGTTGCCGATTTCAAAGTTATAGCATACCTACAGGACTACAGAATGGATACACAAAACATTGCTGTTTCTTATGCGAATGGGACTCTCGAGCCCGAGATAGTCACTACCAGAGGGAAGAATGACCACGACGCAGTACAATGCAAGTAGGTGTTAAGAATGTTGCAACTCCTCTCTAGTTAAATCTGAAGACATATATGTCCCTCCACTCCATATAAAACTTGGTCTATGAAATCTTTTGTGGTTGGAATGGACAAGAGTGGAGCTGGATTTGAGATTTGACACTAAATTTCCGAATCTCAGCGCTGACAAAGTGAAGGTCGGTGTGTTTGTTGACACCCAGATAAGAGATCTAATGCGGGATCATAACTTTGATGCAGCGCTTAGCCCTCTTGAGCTTCAGTGTTGGGTATCATTCAAGAGTTTGTGTTCCGGTTTCTTAAGCAAGACAAAGGATGAGAACTGCATAAACACTCGCGGACAACTTTTTGAATAATTACGGAAAGCATGCATACAACATGTCGCTGAAAATTCACTTTCTACACAGTCATCTAGGCTTCTTTACACCGAAGCCTAAATGACTGTGCGACGTAAGTGATGAGCATCGCGAAAAGTTTCATCAAACAATAGCAGCAATGGAAAGACGTTACCAAAGTGGATGGAAACCGAATATGCTTGCGGACTATTGGGTTGGGGATTGTTTAGGGACACCGAAGACACCCACACGAAGAAGGTCAAACGCAAAACAATGTACTAAATGAATCATATGTCGTGTTCTTTGGTCACATATATATTTCTGTATCACAATGTGAATATTCATATTATACATATATTTCTTTGTTTACTCGAGTTAACCAATTTTTTCTCGCCTAGTAAACAGCAATCTCTATGACTCTTTTAATATAATGAATGTATTGGATGTGTGTTACTGAGCTTATGTGTGAGTATCGTAAGTGTAAGTGTTGCAAACTTTTTTCAATTTCTCCAAATATTAAATTTCCCTCCTTTTTAAATTACTTTCACACTGTTTCACTCCCGTTGTACTTGAGATATCTCTTTGAGTTTTTAATATAACACACCTGAATGTATGGGATATGGGTTACTGAGCTTATGTTTGCGTACCGTGACTGTCAGTGTTTCAAACTTCTTTAAATGTCTTCAAAAAACCCGTTTTTCCCAGTTTTTTCAATATTTTTCTTCTTCTTCTTCTACACATTGAGCGCGATGGGTAATAAATGCTTACCGTTGGAATGTCTGTTCCATGCCCTTTCCAACGAGGTATTATTTGTTATTCTGGGATAGTTAGGAAAGGAGTAGAGAGGCTTCAAACCTACAGTTCTGCGATTTCCTTAAAATTTTAACCAAAATCTACTATAACTGACATTATTTCAAAATCTGAGGGTGCAGGACCAAAATTAAGATCAGATTCGTTTTCAGCAGCTCGAAAACTATAAAGAACACCTGTTTTCATGCAGAAAAATTTTTTGAAGTTGAATTTTGTCGAACAGTGTAATATGATGCTGCTACTGCCCCATCATTTGAACAAAATAAATTTCCTAAGATCAAGCATTAATGTAATCTGGGTTCAGTAACTGGGATATCTAGAAATAATAAAAATGCTTATTAAGGTTTTCAGTTGTTTGAGTCCCATTTTTTTTCGAAGAACAACTTTATATTATCCTAGAGCAGTGCTTCTCAACCTAATTCCTATCACGACCAACATTTTATCACATCCTCTTTCCAGCGACCAGCTTATAATTTCGGGTTTGTAATAAGCTTGCGTGGGATTTTTAATATATCTATTGCGGAGATCTCACGATATCCATCTATTTCCTTATAGTAGAAGCCCTTTCTAGTATATAGTGAATACAGTAACTTCCCTAAAAGCGAATGGATTAAAACCAAACTTGGTCATTTTATTAATATTACAAATATCGAATCCAATCAGTCACACTGTTTCAAAATGGAGGCCGTTTGAAAATCTTAAAACTTTATAACTTCCTTAATTTTGGGTCATATGACAAAAAAAATTAAATAAAAAAATAATTTCTAATTTTGGTTAAAAACCTGGGACAGTTGTTAAAAAAATTATTGAGTATTTTAAATGAGTTGATAATGTACATAACGAAGATTGAACTGGGCATTGCCGCACCAGTGAAATCACAATATGCTCAGGTATCTCTCTAGCTTTCAATTTTGATTGTATTTCAATATGCAGGTTCTGTTGCATTTGTATTTTTTGGTATTTTAATATGCAGTTCTCTTTAGTTTTATATCGTGCCTGTTTTATTTAAATTGATTTTTAAACAATTCTGCACCTGTTGAAAACGTTTAGTAGACCTATGTTTTGTTTAGTGATGAGCGCAAGAGTCTTGCTCTTGCAGTTTTTGCAAGAGTCTTGCATGCAAGACCAAGACCAAGACCAAGACCACGAATAGCGGTGCAAGACCAAGACCAAGACCAAGGGGTGCAAGAACAAGACCAAGACTCTTGCGCAAGAGTCTTGCACAAGTACTGGTACTACTTGAATTTTTTATACAATGTAAAAAAGGAGAAAATTCATTACATCTTTTACTTGAATTTTTTGACTTCAGTAAAAATGACACTGGAGTGAATGTGTTCCCAGTAGTCATGCAATCCGTGTGAGTCGATCTGCCCCTGTAGCATATAGCTACAGTATATCGTTTCCTGAATTGGTTATTCGCGTTTTCTGTAGATATTGCTCGTTTTCAAGCCACACAGGTGTCATCTTGCGACATGTAAGCTATTTTGGTGGACAAACATAGTGTACGTGGGTTTTCTTAGTTTTTTCCGTTTCCTCCTACTTTCTTCATTCCACCATTTCAGTCTTTTTTCATCATCACCGTCTCCCTTAGCGTTGGTGCATTACTGTGGACGTTAAACTAGATACTTCATTTCATTTCAAAGCATACTAGTGGTGTTCTTCTTCCAAACTGAAGAGAAACGTAGTACTGTATTGAACATCGGTAATTCCGTACACCGTATGTGCTGACTACATGAGTATGGCCTTGGCTATGAGACTCAAGCATCCGTTGCAAATTTTTAATGTGTGCTCATAAAATTAATATCGAAATAACATTTTCATGACATTGACAAAAACTTAGTGCATGTGACCGCAAGTTTGATTTCATGGGCAGATGCTTATACGTTGAATAATTGTTTATTCATATAATTTTTAGCCTCCTTAGGTATACGGCACATCGGGGATTGAGCGATATAACGTTACACTACAACAGTAAATCTATATTATAAAATTCAAAGTGACTATGCTGTGATTCATAATCTCTTGAACACTCTTGAACCACCAGCTCGAGATCGATCAAATTTTCAATATAGATCAGGTTTGGGCCTGGAATGTGATTTTTCAGTTCACTTTGAAGGAGCAACGTATATGAGGAGGGGGAGGTATACAAAAATCAAAATAAATAAAAATAAAAGTGACTAAGTTTGTGACTTTAAATAAAAATAAAAGTGACTAAGTTTGTGACTTAATAATTCTTGAACCACCAGACCGACCTTAATCAAATTTTTAACATGTATGAGGTGCCAAACTGGAAAGTTTTTTATAGTTTCATTTTGATGGTAGAACCTAGGGGGGAGGAGGGGAGGTGTATATATAAAAATAAATAAAACTTACTTACTGTTGAAACACCCGACCGATCTCGATCAAATTTTCAACATAGATGAGGCTCAGACCTTTCACGATTTTTATCATTTTACTTTGACGGTGCAACATAGGGGATGGGGAGGAGGGAAATATATGTAAAAAAAAATAAAAGTATAAGTGACTGTCTTTGTGACTTCATCAGTCTTGAACCAGCCAATCGATCTTAATGAAATTTTCAACATAGATGAGGTTCAGACTTGAGGTGTTTTGTATCATATCACTTTGACAGTAGAACTAAGGGTAGGAGGAGGGGAGAGGAAGTATACAAAAATAAATAAAACTTAATAACTCTTGAACCACCCAACCGATCTCGATCACATTTTCAACATAGATGAAGTTCGGACCTCAGATGGTTTCTGTCATATCACTTTGATGATGGAGCTTAGGGGCCGGGGAGAGGAGAGAGATTTAAAAATGATCGAAAATGACCGATATTAGAGTAGAGTCTATAGTTTTAGGGGTCGCTGAGATAAACAATGACACATCCGATGCTGTTTAAATCCAAATTTAGCCCCGTAGCTTGGCGATGGGAGGAGAGATATCTAAAAATGATCGAAAATTAATATTAGTGTCGAATTCATAGTTTTTGGGGTCACGAAAGTGAACAGTGATACTTTCGATCCCGTTTAAATGCAAATTCAGCACCGCAATATAGAGGTATATTGGGAAGGGGGAAGAAAGAGATATATAAAAATTATTGAAAATGGCCATTATTATCAATGTCAAATTCATGGTTTTCGAGGTCATTGAGATGAACAGTGACACTTCCGATGTCGTGTTTTGCAACACCGGGGAGGAGGAGATATATAAATTAATTGAAAATCACCGATATTAGTGCCGAATCCATAGTTTTCGGTGTCTCTAAGATGAACAGTGACGTTTCTGATGCCGTTTAAACCCAAATTCAGCCCCGCAACTTGGGGAGAAGAAGGGGAGAGAAATATAAAAATAATCGAAAATGACCGATATTAGAAAGCGCTTAGTAATAATGAAAAGTGACTGATTAGCGAAACATATTATTATTATTATTATTATTATTATTATTATTATTATTATTATTATTATTATTATTATTATTATTATTATTTTAATTTAACCGAACGAAGTGGGTAATTGATGCTAGTAATCCATATTTACAAGTGAGACTGATTTTATACAGTTATTTTAAATGACTTGTAGTTTGATGTCGTTATTTTGTATTTCTAATATAGGTCAAAAGTATTTATACAAATTGAGTTTATAGAAAAGACATAGACAGACAGACAGATGAGTCGTTTTTATTTTTCACTCAAATTATTCTAAAAGATTAAGTTTTGATTATAATAATTATTTTATTTCTTCTCTCTTTTTTGTCGATATGCTAAACATATCATCATAATCATCATCAAAGCTATTCTGCCATTATTGTCTGGTTGCTTGCTGCAACTGAGAAACCTCGATGTACGGTGGTCCTCAGCCAGTCTCTTCGTCTTAATGTAGCAATTTTCTTAATATCTTCCTTCAATTACAATTTCCTTTTCTCCCTCTCTCTCTCTTTCCTTTCACCATACCTTCTAGCACGTCCTCCACAGCCAATATCCCAACCAGTTCCTCTTTCTCCTCTTATCAATATCTAAAATTCTTCTTTTTTTTCCTACTGCTAATATTTCTAACACCTTCTCATTCGTTTTCCGTTCAACACAGCTAATTCTCTCCATTTTTCTCCATGCCCAGGCTTCGAAAGTCTGTAATTTTTTCCATCGCTTTTGCGTAATGTCCATGTTTCTGCCCCCATTGAAATCAGTAAAACAAAATCTCTATATTTAATTATAAGTTTGTTTAACACAAAGATTAGCTAATGTGGTTGAAAAGAAAAATCTGACGCCTTTAGAGTGTAAAAATAATTTTGCATTTCATGGTATTTCAATTATCTGTACCGTTTTGATTTTCTTTCATTCGTCTCAGGGGTAGCCTCCCCAGTTTCGGAACCTGTGGAGTGTTGGATCTGTTAAAAAAATATAAAAAGATTACGAAACGTCGTGATTTATCTTATAAGTAGTTAAGCCTGGGCACCCAATAAAAAAATAAAGGTCATCACTTATGTTGTACACTATTATCATACTTACACGAAGATAAACTATGTAACATTTAGAAACATATTTTGTATTTCCGTTACTATTGGAGCATTGTAGAATATATTAGCCCTTATATCCAGAGTAAAATTTACCTATGAAAAACATAAGATTTCTTAAAAGCAAGACTTGCAAGACTCTTGCAAGCAAGACCAAGACTGGGTGTGCAAGACCAAGACCAAGACTGGGTGTACAAGACCAAGACCACCCCGGTCTTGGTCTTGGCCTTGCATTTGCTCATCACTAGTTTTGTTGTTCTTAACAATATGTATCAAAACAAAACAAAAAAAAAAGTCTATCAGAGCAAAGTTCAAAATAATATTTAGGAATATTTTCCGATATTTGATTCTAATTATATTTCTTTCTTCCGCTTATCTTCGTGACCCTCATAGAATCATCTTGCGACCCCCGAGGGGTCGCGACCCCACACTGAGAAACCATGTTCTAGGGGTATACAAGTATTAATGCTTGTCCTCGCCTACAGGAAAAGTTCCAAATGAGGTGTTCTGGTTAGCAAGAGCAAATTCAACATCGGGTCATTTTCTATACTTTCGAGCAACGACAACAGATAAAATTTTCAACTTTTAAGGTTTTTATAAAATTCCCCAGAGAGAGATTTTCGAATTTTTTTCTAGCTTCCAAACATAAGGGCAGTTTACTTAAGGTGAATTTTTTTTTAAAAAAAAAAATCCCATTTTTTAACGGCTTTAATGATTTCATACATTAATATTTTATTGACAACCCTGTACTGCTGTACAGTTCGCGGCACAGAAATTGTTACACAAATTCTAAGTCCAAATAAATAACAAACTCTTGCCCCGTTTTCTTATGCATCCAGAAATACATGTCTCAATCGATTAGTTGCTTCTAGTATTCAATCCAACTCCTCCCCCTCCTCCACCTCTCCTTGTCTAAAGCACTGTATGTGACGTAGTACACTCTTTCCATACGTAGTACACTCTTTTCCATAGCTGAATAATAGGAATCAAGTTTACAACATTATAGCTTTAAAAACAGTTTTTTCCATTCGTTTCTTCTTAAACATTTTTAAGAGCCTAAATTAAAAAAAAAAAAGTTACACAATGTTCTCAGAGCTTCATAAAGACCTTTACTTTCATTCTTTCCCTTTTTGAAAGACTGCAAGCTGGTAAGATGCTCCCTAAGAAATCTATGGAAATTGCCAATACCGGCAGTAGGTTTTGTGCTTCCTGAAGTCTGTAATCCACACACAGAGCTCCAAAATATCTACTGACAGAAATGAGTGTTATTAAATGATTCATTTCATTTCTTTTCAGTAATTGCAAGCAAATGTTCCAGGGGGTTTGGCAGGACAGGAGGGTATAGTTCCCCCTCCCTTGAGCTTCATAAATACGTATTGTTTGATCATATGTATAGTAACACACTACTAAAAAAAAAAGGTGGAAAATTTTTGTCGGCGGACTCCCCCCCCCGAATAAAATCTAAAATGACACTGCTTTTAGCAACAAACCTATAGAGTTACGATAGCACATTGCTAGAGAGCTTACATTTAGTTTCAAGAGGCGAAGGTTAGATCTCAAGCCATATGAGTTCCTGGGCGACATTGAGAGAGACAGGGAGAAAGAGATTGAAATATGGAGACAAGAGGGGTGATTTATTCACACAGATATAATTTGGGGGAAAATGATCGGACAGCATTCGTATTATGACGAAAATTGATTTTGTGAAACAGAACAAGGGAAGGTTTCGAACTCCGAGGATCACATTAGGCAGTTGCCGAATTAAGGTGGAGAACTCTTTTTAGAGCATCAGATGATTACGAAGGCAGAGAAAGATCTTGAAAACTGAGGAATTAAGAATTTTTAAAAAAATTAAAGCTTCCGAGACGGGTTTCGAACCACGAACCTTGTAGTTATCAAACCATGACTTTATCCATTCTGCTACGATGAAAGCTAACTTAATGGGATATTCCAAAAGTTGACTCCGTGGATGCGCCTCTTATAACTTAGTTACAATGTATCGTGGCGGATATAAATCATTGATCAGGTAATGGCAACTACTTTTAAAAAATGCAGAGTATGAGAATTAAATCAGTCATATCTGTGGTTATGTGTGAAAAAATAAACTTGTGAACCAAAGGTTTAAAAACAACTCAAGTTATTAATATAAACTTTGCCGAAGATTAATCACTTATATCATCATAAAGGGAATACGAAAGACGTTCTAAAACGAAGAAATACAACCTTGGAAACAAGGGCAAAGAAACCTAAAGTAACGAGACTAAAGACGATTCATTTACCGCGGAGTGATCGTAGTTCAGTGGTCAAGGCGCTGGATCAGTACTCTGGAGGTTTATGGTTCGAATCCACGACGGGCATTTTTTTATTTTAGGATTTTTGATGGCGATTGATCGACGATGACACACGTTTTATTATATTCAGTTATATGAATACTCGGATGTTTCAATACTTGAACTATAAAATCTTCATGAATAATAATACAAATAATAATAAACTAATAATAATTATTATCTTGTAGAAGATTAAAAGCTAGGAGCTAATTATCGCTTAGGTCATACCATTACATGTGGAAACGTGACATTTGGCAAGAATATTTTGATTTTGCTTAACGTTGCCCACGAGAAGATAAATTTTTCATGTAGTTTCTAAAACACAAAAAAATGAGAACATTTTATTCAAGACGGGACAAGGCTAACTCAAATTATCGTCTCGCTTTGAAGATAAGAATCGAGACGAGACGAAAAGTATCGTAAACATTTCTCGTCTTGTCTCGATTCTCGAAATTGTGTATGTCCATTCTTTAAGTAACGATTGCTCTGTAGACTGAATCTTATAGGTTTTTTCTTACTTTGTATTTCACAGGTCATTGAATTATGGTTTGTGTAGGTTATTTTGTAGCAAAGCTTTTATAATTACTTCTGCATATCCTAAAAAAATTAGTTTACTATATGCCTTACTGTTGAGTGATATTCAGTTACTTTTATTACAGTTATTTTCCTTAAAACATAGAGTAGAATACTTTCTGCATGAAAGTTTAGTGGAAAGCTTTCGTTTAAAATGTGGGTAGTTGCAGAGGTGTATTGAAGGTACGGAACCTCCTAAATCCCTACGTTTAAATAAGTTTTGCCAAATTTTAGGGCAGCTTTAAAACTTTTAATACCATTATTATTATTATTATTATTATTATTATTATTATTATTATTATTATTATTATTATTACTGAAGTGTTGTTAATTTAATGGTAACCCTCTTCCACCCGGCTCCCGCCTAGTGTACATTGTGTTGAAGAAACAACCTGTGTGTAGGTTTTCTGCGGGTTCCGCTTCCTCCCACTTTCTTTACAATATTTGTTTCACTCTCATCATCGACGTCTTCTGTAGCTTAGTCGGCATAATCATTACTTAAAAACAAATTTTCTTACGGCTCTTGTGACTTTTGTATCCCTACTTGCTACATGAAATTTGCCACGAAACTTTCCGTTTTAACATTTAGCTAGCTGTAGGGACGTATGCAAAGGGTATGTGCTGATGGTCCTGACACTTCTCTCTAATCCCGGCTATTTTGTAACTTCTGCCTAAGGCTACGGGCGATATTACACATTTTAATACAATGTGTCCTCATACAGAATTTGTCTTTATTATTATTATTATTATTATTATTATTATTATTATTATTATTACTATTATTATTATTATTATTATTATTATTATTACTGTATATTTGAGACAAATATTACGTGCTATTCGAATGCAAATAAGCATACTCAAGTTAAGAAAAAAAGAAATTTTTTGGATTCTTTTTATCATTTTTTGTTGAACGAATATATGGAACATGTTGAAAATTGCGAACGAAAATATTATTATTTCTAGTAAGAGTGGAAGAACTTAATAACAATTCCACAATGATATTTCAAATTTATGACTCATACTAGGCCTGAAGGATGACCCGTTTGTATTCATGAATTGTTTGCGAAACAAGCGAAGTTTTCAGACAGTAGGAATCGAGATTGTAGACTGTGGTGTCATGTTCTGAATATTCTGAAAAAATTCTGAATATCCTCGGAGGGAGTCGAACCGCGGACCCCTAACTCACGAAACGAATGCTCAAGCCACTACCCTAAGATCGATCTTTTAAGTAAGAGTCAAGATTCACTCGTCTATGTAGCAATTTGCAAACGTTTACGATTCCAATATTTTACTAATGGTAATTTCGGTCATGATAAAATACTATAGTCCAAACGATTGAAGTTTAAATTTTAAAAAAAGACGGAAAGTATCTCCGTAACTTATCTCTATTATATTCGGTTATTCTCGTTTTACAGGTATTTCCAGTAACCTTGAACGACAGGAACACGAACGCAGATACATCGAGGACATGTAATATTTCAAAGGCTCTCCCACCGGGAATCGAAACTGAGACCCCGCCTACTGAACTATCTTTTGGGTGGGGTGCCTCGTTCGTTCCCAAGGCAAGTAAGCTTGAGACGGACAACATCGTATTCGTGGGTGTTCTCGGGACAGATCCAACTTTCTCATTCCACCATTTCGTACATTATAATTCACTTGCTTCAATCATAGTCTTTCAACCTAACAGACATAATCGTTGGACATTGAATGTAAAGATTTCATTTTCAAGCTGTTAACCCATAGCAACCCAAATCGAAAAAAAAAAACTTCTATTTTCTATTGCTCATTAACGTTTTTTCACAAAAAATATGTAGAAAAGAACATGAGGAATCGTAATTCCATTCAAAGGTGAAACTACAGACACAATACTTTAACCTAAAACGAAACAACTGCATATCGTTTGAAACTTTTCCAAAATATGTACGGATATTCTAAAAAGTGCCAGAGTTGGAGTGGGTCAGTGGGTCTTGGGTCAACAAACTAATATATAATGTGAAAACACGTTAATGAGCAATAGAAAATAAAACCTTTTTCGGTTCGGATTGATTTGGGTTTACAGCTTGAAAATGAAATCTTTACGTTTAATGTCCAACGATTATGCCTGTTAGGTTGAGGAAGACTGATTAGAACAAGTGAATTGTGATAGACGAAATGGTGGAATTAGAAAGTAGTAGTGTCCCGACAAAACCTACGAGCACGATGTGTCTGTCTTAAGCTTACTTCCCTTGTGAACGAACCAAGCACCAAACCCATCAGATAGTTCAGTAGGCGGGGTCTCAGTTTCGATTCCCTGTGGGAGGAGCCTTTGAAATACTACATGTCCTCGATGTATCTGTGCTGGTGTCCCTCTCGTTCAGAGTTACTAGAAATACCTGTAAAACGAGAATAACCGAATATAATAGAGATAAGTTACGGAGATACTTTCGGTCTATTTTAAAATTTAAACTTGAATTCTCTGGACTAAAGTACTTTATCATGACCGAAATCAGTGGTCCATCGTTAATAAAATAATGGAATCGTAAACATTTGGAATTTGCTACATAGGTGAGTGTTTCTTGACTTATTTAAAAGAGCGATCTTAGGGTAGTGGCTTGAGCATTCGTTTCTTGAGTTAGGAGTCCGCGGTTCGAGTCCCTCCGAGGATATTCAGAATTTTTTATAATTTAGAATGTAGATATTCTTGAAGTATAACATGAAAAATGGTCAATTTCTCTCGTTCTTAGAAGCTAGAGTTCAAAAGACTTCCTCCACAGGGGAAAAACTAACAACATGACGCCAGTCTACAATCTCGATTCCTACTGTCCGAAAACTTAGCTTGTTTCGCAAACAATTCATGAATACAAACGGGTCATCCTTCAGGCCTAGAATGAGTCACAAATTTGTCTGAATTTTCATTGTGGAATTGTTATTAAGTTCTTCCACTCTTACTAGAAATAATATTATTTTCGTTCGCCATTTCGAACACGTTCCATATATTCGTTCAACAAAAATGGATAAAAAGGAACTATTCTTTTTTTATATATTTGATTGTATATAGTTAAAATATCAATATAACGCATACATAATCCAGTGTGTTTTACCCAAAGAAAGGGTGTTACTACGTATCGTGTCAAGACAAATCCTACTTAGTTTCTGTTAAGGCATCCGAAGGTTCGATTTTCATATTGCACAGTAGCTGACACCTTTTTTTCCCCCCCTCTTTTCTTTTCGAAGTATCTCTTATAAGGCAATTCATCCTAATACCGAATCCAAAAAAATTCTTTTAATTTTTCTTGAGTATGCTTATTTGCATTCGAATAGCACGTAATATTTAAGTCTCAAATATACAGTAATAATAATAATAATAATAATAATAATAATAATAATATAGAATACAAATTGTGTATGAGGACACATTGTATTAAAATGTGTAATATCGCCCGTAGCCTTAGGCAGAAGTTACAAAATTAGCCGGGATTGGAGAGTGTCAGGACCATCAGCACATACCCTTTGCATACGTCCCTACAACTAGCTAAATGTTAAAACGGACTGTTTCGAGGCAAATTTCATGTAGCAAGTAGGGATACAAAAGTCACAAGAGCCGTGAGAAAATTTGTTTTTAAGTAATGATTATGCCGGCTAAGCTACAGAAGATGTCGATGATGAGAATGAAAAAAATATTTGAATAAAAAAAGTGGGGGGAAGCGGAATCCGCAGAAAAACTACACACAGGGTGTTTCTTCAGCATAATGCACACTAGGCGGGAGCCGGGTGGAAGAGGGTAAACCATTAATTAACAACACTTCAGTAATAATAATAATAATAATAATAGTAATAATAACAAATAATGGCATTAAAAGTTTTAAAGTTGCCCTAAAATTTGGAAAAACTTACTTAAACGTAGAAATTTTGGAGGTTCCGTACCTTCAATACACCTCTGCAACTACCCACATTTTAAACGAAAGCTTTCCACTAAAGTTTCATACAGAAAGTATTCTACTCTGTTTTAAGAAAAATAACTGTAATAAAAGTAACTGAATATCAACTCAACAGTAAGGCATATAATAAACTAATTTTTAGGTTATGCAGAGATAATTATAAAAGCTGTGCTACTAAAATTACTACACAAACCATAACACAATGACCTGTGAAATACAAAGTAAGAAAAAGCCTATAAGATTCAGTCTACAGAACAATCGTTACTTAAAGAATGGACATACACTATTTCGAGAATCGAGACAAGATGAGAAATGTTTACGATACTTTTCGTCTCGTCTCGAATGTAAAATGTTCTCATTTTTTTGTGTTTTAGAAACTACATGAAAAATTTATCTTCTCGTGGGCAACATTAAACAAAACCGAAATATTCTTGCCAAATGTCACGTTTCCACGTGTGATGATATGACCTGAGCGATAATTAGCTCCTAACTTTTAATCTTCTGCAAGATAGTAATTATTATTAGTTTATTATTATTACTAATATTATTCAAGAAGATTTTATAGTTCAAGTATTGAAACATCCGAGTATTCAAATATCTGAATATAATAAAACGTGTCATCGTCGATCAATTGCCATCAACAATCCTAAAGTAAAAAAATACCCGACGTGGATTCGAACCACGAACCTCCAGATTACTGATCCAGCGCCTTGACCACTGAACCACGATCACTACGCGATAAATGATTCGTCTTTAGTCTTGTTACTGTAGGTTTCTTTGACTCCGCTTGCAAAGTTGTATTTCTTCGTTTCAGAACGTCTTTCGTATTTCTTTTATGATAATATAAGTGAATAATCTTCGGTGAAAATTATATTAATAACTTGAGTTGTTCTTAAACCTTTGGTTCACAAGTTTCTTTCTTCTTCACACGAAACCACAGATATGACTTATTTAATTATCATACTCTGCATTTGTTTCAAAGCAGTCGCCATTGCCTGATCAATGATTTATATCCGCCACGATACATTGTAACTAAGTTATAAGAGGCTTACGTCTTATCTGAACGGCGCATCCACGGAGTCAACTGTTGGAATATCTGATTAAGTTAGCTTTCAACGTAGCTATGTAAACGCGTACATAGAGTTCTCCATAGCAGAATGGATAAAGTCATGGTTTGATAACTACAAGGTTCGTGGTTCGAAACCCGTCTCGGAAGCTTTAAATTTTTTTTTAGAAATTCTTAATTCCTCAGTTTTCAAGAT
This sequence comes from Thermobia domestica, assembly GCF_964235325.1. Taxonomy (NCBI): domain Eukaryota; kingdom Metazoa; phylum Arthropoda; class Insecta; order Zygentoma; family Lepismatidae; genus Thermobia; species Thermobia domestica. The sequence goes on from NC_137469.1 coordinate 78,423,780, forward strand.
CTTTCTCTGCCTTCGTAATCATCTGATGCTCTAAAAAAGTTCTCCACCTTAATTCGACAACTGCCTAATGTGATCCTCGGAGTTCGAAGCCTTCCCTTGTTCTGTTTCACAAAATCACAATTTTCGTCATAATAGAATGCTGTCCGATCACTTCCCCCCATTTTAAATCTGTATAAATAAATCATCCCTCTGTGTCTCCATACTTGAATCTCTCTCTCTCTCTCTCTCTCTCTCCTCTCTCAATATCCCTCAGGAACTCATGGCTTGAGATCAAACCTTCGATTCTTGAAACCAAATGTAAGCTCTCTAGCAATGTGCTGTTGTAACTCTATATGATTTTTCCTAAAAGTAGTTTTTTTAGATTTTATTCAGGGTGGGGGATTCTAAGCCGACATAAGATTTTCACTTTTTATTACTATACATTTGATCAAACAATACGTATTTATGATAGGGATGGTACCGAGACCGAGACGGCCTTTTATATACCGAGACGAGACCGAGACGGACTTTTATCTACCGAGACGAGACCGAGGCCGAGACGGAGCTCTATAAATCGAGACGAGACTTAGGTCAGTCTCGAAAGTCTCGGTCTTGTCTCGAATATTGGTATAGACAACTATTAAGATTGACCTTTACTCAAAATTTCTTTCGTTGCTGTATTAGGTAATATGGGAACAGTTGAATAATGTTCAGTGGCGTATTTAGTGGATGTCTATCGGACTGAAGCCCCTCCCGAAATAGATTTGTGATCATTTTTTCGCATTGAACGTACAACACAAATATTTCTTACTCGTTCTCAAGCCTCTCCCGAAACAAAATCCACTGCTGATGTGTATAGTCATCTCCCTCTCTCAACATATATATATATATATATATATATATATATATATATATATATATATATATATATATATATATATATACAGGGGCGGATCCAGGATATGATCAAGGGAGAGGCTAAACCATATTTTGCTGTTTTATCCAGTGTAAAACAAGATTGAAGCCCATTTATCCTGTGTATATCTGAGCGTCAAGGGAGGGCTATAGCCCCTCCCTTGTATCCGCCACTGTATATGGTGTATATATATATATATATATATATATATACACCAACGGATCCAGGATATGGTCGAGGGAGGGGCTAAACCATAGTCTGACATTTTATCCAGTGTAAAGAGAGAAGTAGGATTGAAGCCCATTTTATACAGTGTCTTGCTGAGCGTCAGGGGGAGGTATAACCCCTTTAACACTCTCCTTGAATCTTTGCCTGTATATCATATCATCAAGTAAAAGAAAGAGTTTGTTTGTCTGTGTGTCTCCGTGCCCGTCTTTCTGATTGCCTATGTGCGGCCTGGGGACCAGACGAGAGTCCTAGAGTTACGAAATTTGGGTGACAAGTATCATGTCCCAGGCCTCAGACCAAGAAGAAGCGTTTTTTTTTTTTTTTAATTTTGAATCAGGAGGGGCGTTTACCGGGACATGTAAAAGTAGTAGAAAATGACCGATATTAGTGTCGAATACATAGTTTTCGCAGTCGCTGAGATCAATGATGATACTTCCATTAGCGATGACTTTCAAAGTCAGCTACCAGTGCATGCGGGCCGTGGTTCACTTGCGGGGGAGGGGAGTACCGAGACGTAAAAATAATACAAAATGACCGATATTAGTGTCAAATAGTTCTCGCGTTTTCTGAGATCAATAGTGAAACTCCGATCGCATTAACCTCCAAATTCAACCCATTCAGCTGCGGGCCAGAGTTCACAGGAGGGATACCGAGACATGTAAAAGTAATCCAAAATGGCCGATATTAGTATCAAATGTATAGTTTTTGCGGTCGCTGAGATCAATGGTGTCACTTCCATTAGCGATGACTTTCAAATTCAGCTACCAGTGCATACGGGCCGGGGTTCACCTGCTGGGGAGGGGGTACCGAGACATGTAAAAATAATACAAAATGACCGATATTAGTGTCAAATACATAGTTTTTGCGTTTGCTGAGATAGTGATACTCCCACAGGTATTGACTTCCAAATACTGGTCCCATGCGAAAAATGGGTATTTCATCTAGTTATATATAATAGTCATATATATTAAAAATGCTGAATTTTTTTAGCATGCTGTGTGAAATATGGAAGGGGAAATTCTTCTAGATACTCTTCAATACCACTAGATAAACAAGCAATGTTGCCAACGCAACATAAATTTGTAATTTCTCAAATTGCACTACGTTTGATATTACATATTTCTGTTCAGTTAATTTAGTTTAGTGCGTGGGTTTTCTCGGGGTTCTCCCGTTTCTTCCCACTTTCTTCATTCCACCATTTCATTCATCTCTCATCATCACAGTCTCCTTTGGCCTAATCGGCATAACTGTGGGACGTAAAACTCAAAAATTTTATTTCATTTTTTAATTGAGTTTAACGCCTCTTTAAGCAGCGAGGTTATATGAGACTGAACCTACTGATTAACGTTGAATCTAAACCACATGAGCTCCCGCCGGGAATCTAACCCGGGTCTCTCACGCCATAGGCTAACTGCTTAGCCGCGAAAGAGCTCTACATATTTCTAATTTAGATATTAAATTAAACCACAAAAGCACATACATTATTTAGTGTAACAAAGGACAATACATATCACTAACATCAAAATTTTGGAGATCTCTAATAACTCAAATGACAGGAACATTATAAAATTAGTGTTCAGTAGTTTTAATTACAAGTCGCAGTTACATTATTTTAAGCAGTGTTGCGAACTTCAATAAATTGCTAAATATTATTATAAATATAGTGCAAATAACGTAGCTAAATTGCAAAATATTTTAAAATTACTCGTAATTTGTTTTATGGTGCAAGAATGTTTTCAATCATGATGTTTTTCATAGTCTTTGGGCTATTTATAATGTTAATGTCAAAGTTTTCGTTCCAGCAATACATGTAAAAGCAAATTGTAACTGAAATTAAACGTGACTGACAACTTTTCAGTAGCACTAGTTGTTCTTCCAAAGCCTTAGGCCTGGTGTATTTTTTAGATTAAAACACTGCTTTATTAAAATTTTAATTACACCCTAACTGCATTTCATTTGTTATAGTTTGACCACCGACCACCTCAAACTCGATCCATACCATATAGCTATATGCAATTATTCAAAGACTTACAGTTAGTAATACACATTGTGTTGATTTTTGGTTTGGTTTGTTTTAGTTTAACGTCTCACGATTATGCTAGGGCGGCTAAAGGAGACGTGGAGTTACTAATCATAGTGGAATCCGAAAAACTTCGGTCGTTGAACATTACCGCCACCGGGAATCGAACTCGGGACCATGTGAACCAAAATCAAGCGTACTAGCCATTACAGCAAATGGGGGTTCTTACATTGTGTTGATTTAAACATTTGAGTCAGTGTTTCCAGATCCGAAGATCAAAAAGTAGCGTGTCTGTGCTCCAAAAGTAGAGGATATGAACTATTTGTAGCCCAAATATATAGAAATGAATTATTTGGCAACTAATGACTGGTACTAATGAAATAATGTTTAAAATAGACCGGAAAATGTGATGGACATATTGCAAGACGAAATTATGATCGATAGATGAGAACAATTTTAGATTGGATACCACGTGACAAAAACAGCCTAGGAAATGTCCGCATACAAGAAATTGTGACAAAATCAGGAACCACTGGGGAGTAACCTGGAAAAGAATTACCCAAGATAGATAGTTGTAGAGAAAACTTGGGAAGACTTCATTCAGCAGTGGATTGATAATGCTTGATTATGATAATGGTGATCATTTTATATCGAGACCTCAGAGGTAAACTAAACCAAGTCATAATTTCGTAATTTTACAGGAGAAGCGAAAACCGGTTCCTTAACTAAGATCTATAATACTGTTTTTCAAACTATACTTAGTAGTTACAAAGTACTAAGATGGCTTTAGATTTACATTATTACACCACTAGAAAGAAGATAGTCTATTTAAAAAAGTATTCTAACTCAATTTGACCAAAAAGTGACTTAACATAGTCTACCACTAATGTTCATATATATATATATATATATATATATATATATATATATATATATATATATATATATAGAGAGAGAGAGAGAGAGAGAGAGAGAGAGAGAGAGTATAAATTTACTAGGTAAGGTAGGGTAAAATTCGATCCAAAATTTAACGAAAGTCATACAGCAATTAATACTTCATGTTGCTGCAAAACTACGAAAATGAATACAAAAGAAAACTAGAAAGTTAAGAATCACTTGTTTTGGCGAGAGAGAGAAAATAGATACAGCTAGCTCGAATGACCTATATACTTATAACGCATGTTTCGCAAGGAATTTTCAATCAAAATAAAATTTCAACGTAATGAACGCACGATTGGTTTTCTCGAATAAAGATCACATGCACCGCTAAGAGCTCAGGAATAAGCTTAATATATGTTACGGCAGTGGATATACGTATGCGTATGTAATGCATTACAACTTTAGGAACTTGTACAAGGACGCGAACTGTGCGAAACATCTGACTTTGAATCTAACTTGTTTCGTGATGCAACCCGAGGCCACACATAGCAAAGATGAGTGCCGTAGCTCCCACCACAAAGTTCAGGAATTTCGTGTTATAAGGTGTCAATTAAACACGTAGATGTGAAACGGTAATAAAGCATTTGATCAATTTCAAACAAAATATATTGTAGTAATAATTTACCCTATTTGTTCAGATAATGAACGTTATATTATGTTTTTAAAATGACAGTCAAAACAGAATGTATTGGGTAATAAATGAGAAATTGTAAAATTTCAATTTCGGTACGATTAAATACATTCATGCTGCTATGTGTTGCGTTATCCGTTAGATTGTATTGAACAATTCTTATTCTAAGGAAGGAAATAAACTACTGTATAGTACTGACGTTAATTTAATAAAGTTTAATTGTATAGGCAGTACTGAGGCCATATGAGTGTCTTTTGCTGAAAGTGAAATATGGGTTACTATTAGAATTTTATCCCAGATATGATATACCCACTGATGATTGAAACTGGAACAAACGCATGGAAGGCATCAGCGCTAGCAAATTAGCTTTGAAGAAGTACACCATAATATAATTCTAAGTCAAGATGAAGGCCAAAAATAAGAAGCAGAAACGACAGACTTTCCAATAATAATACTTTTATAATTTTAATTTCACCTTTTTATTTCGAGACTTTCGAGACGAGACCGAGATTTGGCCCTCGAGACAAGCATTTGTTGACCGAGACGGCGGTTTTTGACTCGAGACGAGACCGAGACAGCTACTTTTAAACCGAGACGAGACCGAGACTGTACAAAGTCTCGTCTCGTCTCGATACCATCCCTAATTTATGAAGCTCAAGGAAGGGGGAATTACATCCTCCTGTCCTGCCCAAATGAACCCCCTGGAACAGTTGCTTGCAATTACTGAAAAGAAATGAAATGAATCATTTAATAACACTCATTTCTGTCAGTAGATATTTTAGAGCTCTGTGCATGCATTACAGACTTTAGGAAGCACAAAACCTACTGCCGTTATTGGCAATTTCCATAGATTTCTAGGGAGCATCTTACTAGCTTGCAGTCTTTCAAAAAGGGAAAGAATGAAACTAAAGGTCTTTATGAAGCTCTGAGAACATTGTGAGACTTTTTTTTTAATTTAGGCTCTTAAAAATATTTCAGAACAAACGAATGGAGAAAACTGTTTTAAAGCTATAACGTTGTAAACTTGATTCCTGTTTCTTTTTCAGCTGAATGGAGTGTACTACGTCACACACAGCTTTAAACAAGGAGAGGTGGAGAAGGAGTCGGATTGAATACTAGAAGCAACTAGTCGATTGAGACATGTATTTCTGGATGCATAAGAAAACGGGGCAAGAGTTTGTTATTAATTTGAACTTAGAATTTGTGTAACAATTTCTGTGCCGCGAACTGTAATTACTCCTGGAAAAATACCATAGTAGTAGTTTACTTATAGCGATGAATTCTTGCAGGGTGATTTTCTCAAATACGAGTCGATTGAACCTGTTCATAACTAACAAATAAATGTTTTATTAATAGCTTGAGAATACAACGTAATTTATTTGTCCTAAAAAAATCACGAGGGGTAGTTTTACTCCTCGAGTGTTGTATTTTGAACAATTTCTCAGAAAAGGACTCACGTGATTGTAAAACGAAACGAAATCTTTAAGTTTAACGTCCCACAGTTATGCTGGTTAGGCTAAAGGGGGCGCTGATAATGAGAAATGAGTGAAATGGTGGAATGAAGAAAGTGGGAGGAAACGGGAGAACCCCGAGAAAACCCACAAGCATGGTGTTTGTCCACCACAAAGTCCACACGGCGCGAGCTGGGATCGAACCACGGGCTCCAAGCACCGGAGGCGAACGCTCTACCACAGCCACCGCGCCCCCTAACGTGATTGTTTCACATTTTGTAATGTTTGACTTAATAACTCTACAATACGGGATAAGTCGTTTCTCATTAAATATTCCATAAGGAGTAGCTGACTATTTTTTAACGATTTCCTCAAATACAACTAACTCATGCGATATGCTGTGATTTGTCTGTTTATTTAGGCTTCTTATATTTACAGAAAACATAAACAGTAATAATATAAACAGTCACACACACACACACACACACACACACACACAGTGCACCTGCACGTGTTCTACCAAGTTTACAATAATACAACACAAACCTAGAGATATAAAGAAGCTAATGAGAATGGAAGGGAACAAAAGGCATTAAAAAACATTCTCGCATGACCATTTCCAGTAACTGTTACACAAAATATAATAATGTAACACAATAGGGTTTGTCTCGACAATAACCGTACCTCTTCACATGCCCGAAACCAGTCACAGAAGTTTGGGAGCCATGAATATGTTAAGAGGGGCCAAGTCATTAAAAATTCCTTTACAAATAACTAAATTGTATTTTTTGTATTAATAATAGCATTTTGTATTGAGGTCTAGAGGGGCCACAAAATGTTTATGGGGGGCCAAGCCCCCTCTGGTTGCGGGCCTGCCTCTTTATGCTAAAACAGTTGAAAGTAGTACTATCACACTAGAATTGGCAACGCTGAATTGAAAAAGGAAATACATGTTAGAGGGTGTAGCTGTGTCATTTGCCCAGAATGTGCACCGAGCGAAAGCTGAACGCCTGAACACAGAAAAAGAGATTTGCCTATCTTTGGGTTAGAGCATGCAACATTTTTCAAGGTACCTATCGTGTACGTATCTAAACCTGGGGGCCAATGTTAAAAAGAACCTACTATGTCCAATTTCTCCCGAATTTATATACCCGTAACGCATGCGTATAGCAGCACCTGAAACGCGCATCAATTCTAAAGACAACGATTTTCCAACCATTAATGTTAGATAACTATACAGCCATAACATTATATGTTGTATCAGGGTAGAAGTGCTATTCTTACAGGCACTAGTCACAAAATTAAAAAGAAGAAAGAATTAGACAATAATGTAAGTAATATATGTAAATTGAGCAATATATTTTGTTAATACGTTGCTATGGTGATAGTATTTGTTGTCAACGACATGTTTATAATTAGAGACCGGATTTTAAGGTGCAAAAATGTGGTAGGAAAAAGGGAATAAAAGGTACTGAAAAATCATTCAAAAAGGTTCAAAAAAGGTGTCAAAAAAGGGAATAAGGTTCAATAAATATGGGATATATTTATTAAGTGCTATAGCACAAAGTTACATAAACATTCTTTATTCAATACACCAGCAAATATTGTTAAAATCTTGGCTTTAAGCATTTGACATAAATTGCAAAAATTGTTTTATTTAATCTTACGTATAATCTTGTACAACATTCAATATTCTTGTAAGAAAATTGTGGTTAAAACCAACTCGGTATTTAAAAAAAAAAATAATAATAATAATAATAATAATTTAACAATATTGTAACTTGAGAAACATTTATATACTACTAAGTTTTCAGAATCTGGTTATACTTGATTAGGCACAATATTTCTGTTTTCGAATGTTAGTTTCTGTCGCTTGTAGCTCAGAAGATCCTTGTATGCGGAGAAACTTCGCTCGACTCAACGGAAACCAATGTTGCATATCTTTTAAGCACACGGAAAGAAAATTCAGTTGACGTTGCAAAAGTTTCTACGTTCAGATTGTTTCGCAAATTCAGTTCAAATCTGTCCCTAGCAAATACGTCAAGAGCGTTTCTTATACTTGATAACTTCTTCCACCATTTCTCCTTCTCCATAATTTCTTCCAAACTCTGAATCACATCTAGTAAATACTTGTAGCCATGCACTTTGTTAAGTTCCACCTGGAGGACTTGATCGTTGAGCATTTGCTGGGCATGTTTGATGGCTACTATGTCTGTTGCGTTTAGGACAGGTATAAACTGTTTGAACTTTTAGCACAAGAAAACTTCATATCTTATCCATGTATCCCACCTGGTTATGACAGCAAATTGTGGCAGAGGGAGGTCAGTGATTTCTCGATACAAAGCTTGACGACTAGGCGCCTTTACAAGAATCTTCTTTAGAGCAGCAATGAAGTCATTTACCTTACTGCATTCTTCCCTTATATTTTCACAAACACGATGCAGACAATGTGCCATACACTCGATATTATTAAAGTTAGGGTATATGTCCTTTAGTTGTTGGAAAGCCGAAAGCATGTAACGTGCTTGATCGGACACAACCAGTCAGAACAATACCTTATCGTATTTTATGCCCTCTGGCCACAGCTTCATGCATCAATCATTGAAGGATTGCATTACTGTGCAGGCATTTGTCTTTTCGAGTTGGTACACTTTAAACAACATCGGTTTCACCCACTCACCAGATAACGGAAACACCAATACATTCAGTACATATCTTTGCAGCTCGTCAGTTGTTTCGTCTAACACGAAACCCACTTCGTGTTTGCCAAAAACTTATTTGTTTTTTTACGAAAACATCCTCATAAATCGGCTTTACATAGATTTCTCTCAAGGTGCTCTCGTCTGGTACTGATCTTCGCATATACTTTTTCAGAAATTATTGTATTTGCATGTAGTACTGTTTACTTTGTAGTAGACTGGAATTCCTGATTGGATTAATGCTGTTGTAGGATCTGCGTAAAACACGTTAGTTGATCGCTGTTTTTTACATCTGGAAACGAAAGTATTTACCAATGTCGGTTATTTTGATTGTAACCTGCGAAGTTCCATGTTCTTAACGTGTTTGATGTAGTTGATATGCTGGTTTATTCTGTCCTTTTGATGTTTCTCATCGATGGAAATATTTACATGGCAAAATGCAAATCGGATAATTATACCATTACTTCCAATGCATTCCTGCTGCAAGTGCATGCAACTTCTCTTTTTGGTCTTTGGCATGCTATGCTTTTATTGAGAGTCGAGTCGATTTTGAGTTTAACGTCCCGTTCAGCAGCGAGGCTATATGAGACGTGGACCTACTAATTAACGTGGAATCCGAACCACATGAGCTCCACCGGGAATCAAACCCGGGTCTCTCACGCCAAAGGCTAACCGCTAGCGTGCTAACCGCTTAGCCACGAACGAGCTCTGCTTTTATTGAGAAGAATAAGTTCTGGTTCAGACTGTTACACAACTGATAGGGTAGGCAAAGGCAAAGACTTCAAGCTCCAAAATGTGAATGAAGCGCTTGACCTTTTTTCCCGAATCTTTTTCTTACATGAAACCTCGACGGTAGGGAAAACAGCTTTTCTTTCTTCTATCATGGAGTTTTGAAAGATAAAAGGAAATTGCCGCTCTTCGTCGTACATGCAGAAAATTATTTCTTGACTATTTATGCCGTTATTGTAGTCATTGTGTCGCCTAAAATTGTGTCTAAATTTAGGAAAAATATTATGTGTAAACCAGATCGAAAACATATTGTTCTGTCCATTTTTTTAACAAAAAAAGAGAGGAAAGGAACAATAAAGGTGCTGAAGGTTAAAAGAAGTAAAAAAAAAGAAAGGGGGGAGAATTTTATTAATCCAGAAAAAAAAGTGCAACATTAACGAAAAAGGTGCAACAATGTGCGTTTATTTAAGTTCGTTTTATGTCCGGAAATACATATTTTGAATTCTGGTTGTTATAACAACTATATTTTTTAAAAAGGTGCTGCACCTTAAAATCCGCTATTTGTACTATACTAGCTGAACCTGCGCTCTCTACACAGCGCATCATTCGCATATGAGCATAAATCTCCTTCTCATTCCTCACAACATATGTACATGTCCCTTTACAGACCCAAGTGAAAGACGTCTTGATAAATAAATAAAAAAAAAAAAAAAAAATCGGCAAAGAGTATCATAAAGGGGAGATTTTTTCGATTATTTTTTCTCAATATCTCGCACCGTTTGCAAGATTTGAGCCTACTTCCAGTTGGAGTTTCTAATTCATGTATGTCCAGTATTTTCTTTCTTCTTGCATGCAGTATGTAATAAGCAAATACATTACATATAACAGGGTGTCTACTAAAATTCCAAAATGAAATTTTGAGACTTTTTCGTGACCTTTTCTTTCACAGACTATAAAATTTAGTAACATTTTTAAGAGCAAATTTGGGTGCAAATTAAGCCGAATTTTCATGCATGTGATAGAAGCGTGCTTTGCTTGTGATTTGGTAGCGTTTAAAGCAGACCATAGGCATTTTTGGCGGTGAATTTTGACGTTTTATAAAACAAAATTTTCCAGTCTATACTTATATTTGTACAGATGAAAAAAATCGAGACCTAAAAGCTAGATTTCGTGACTTTTTCTTGACTTTCATGACCGTTTTCTGGTTTCGTGACTTTTTCATGACTTTCGTCACCGATAGACACCATGATATAATTAGGTATAATGTCATTACAATTAATTATAATGTAAGTTATATATGGTGATCACTGGGCAAAACACTCCAAAAATAAAGATTCATGTTAGACTCGAGAAATGGTTACCGTAACCTTCCTTTTTCATTATTATTTGGCCATGGAACAAACGCCTGAGACATATACAGCCCCAGTATACAACATTGTGGTGTTGGAATGTATAACGCATAGGATATGATGCTTTAGTTTTTGTTTTTTTAAATTTCAACGCTTCCAGTGTACCCTTAAAAAATGTAATAAAGAAATGATGGCCATGTTTTTTAAATATTCAATTAGAACTGGACAATCTACGCAAAATTTCCAATCGATCAGTGAAAACGTCATCTTTCTAGAGCCTGTAGTTTCCGAGATCTCATTGTCGAAAGGATTGACCACAAACATATAAACATAGTTTAAAAGAACTCAGAAGATGGAAGCACAATTCTCATGCATTGATTTTAAAGAAGGCTTATTAAAATACAAATGTTTTGAACAATAATTTTATATCATAAACTTTATGAAAAAGATATAGTTAACTAATTTAGACTATTTAAAGTACAAATACTCAAAATGTTTGTCTCTGTTAAACGTGATATCACACATAACCGTAAATTAAAGATTTGAAAGCCAAAGTTATAGGTTGGAGCTCAGGCGCTTTTAATTGCTATTGTAGCATTTTAATAGATAATTGTGTGAAATGCCATTATAGTTAGACGTACAATTTTGAATTATGATGTAAAACAAGCTATTTTCGTAAAATACACAGTTGTGTGAATTTGAAACTGGCATATGTTTAAGTTATCTTAAATATGAGTAGCATATAAAATATATGCGAATATATGTACGAACTGAGGCACTGTCTGGTTATATTCTATTTTAATGGTAGTTTCACTCCAGGAGTCGATATTAATCTGAAAGACAGTAAGATTACTCAAAATAGTTTTCATGTTAGTACGAAATCAGCGATTAATTAGTGCCAGTCAAAGAATGAAATACAGAATGGAAGATATTGGAAAAATGAACCAATCTCAGAACTAACTGAAAGTAAAATGGAAAAGCAAACAGCTAAGTTGGAATCTCAGAGTAGTAAATTTGATCAATTGTCAAGTCAATTACCACGATTAGAACAATCGCGTAGTGATCAATTAAAACAAATGAGAAGTAAATTGGAACAGTTAGAGCAAAATCACAGTGCTCGACTTGATCAACTGCCACAACATCTAAGAAACAAGTTTAACGAAATAGAAGAGCGAATTGATGATAACTGCTCAAATTCTTGAGTTTCAGCGAGAATTCTTGTACTTCAAGAATAGTAAAAAGATTGATAAGGAGATTGACAGGAATCTATCCACTAGAGAAGCTGTCCCGGGCTTATCACAAGTCCTCAGTACACCCATATGCAGGATTGGACCCACCTGAAAACACCCATCTGGGTTTTTGAGCTTTTTGTTAATATATTATTGGTACAACTAAGGTGATCACATTGAAAGTGATTTTTATCAGATTTTGAACTTTCCTTGGGCGAATTAGATGCTTTTACGTTAAGGTATACAACAACATTCAACATGATACGACCTTTATAAAGGTCTGAATGCACTGAAAGAATAATAGGAAATTACCTTAGCTTGAGATGATTATAGAACAAATTAATGTATGGATTATGCTTATCATAGGCGCCGACTTAGGGGGGGCAGGGCAATTTTGGCCCCCCAATATTTAAAGGTGGGGTCCTCGCCCCCCCCCCCCAATATAATTCAGTTGAGGAAGAATTACCAGAGGAGCAAGAATTTCTGTCGTAAATTACGTTGTGCCTTTAATTCAATATTAGGAACAGCCTTCTTATTCGATAAAAAGCACCGTTTCAAATCGGCGTTTAACCTTTTTAGGATTTCCACTTTTTGAGGTAAATTTTAGACTTTCACTCAAACCGCTACTGCTTCCTTACTATTTATAGTAGGATCGTGGTTCATAACTCATTTTTCTCAGGATAGATCATACTTTCGAACAGTACCACTCTCTTGTCCGTATTATACTCCAGAAATAAGAAAATTAAAAAAAAAAAACATGAGATTTTTCGAAAAAAAAATCGAACCTCTGGCCCGGGCCTGGGTTCACGTAGGGATCTGAATCTTTTAAAAAAATCTTGTTATATACATAATACGTGCGCGAAAATTTCGTTCTGGTATCTTGAAAACTGAGGTCGGGAGAAATTGAAAGTCTGAAGGTGACCCATCTTTTCATATATGTATATAAATAGAGGAAGTTCGGGTATTATGGAATAGTCGGATAATATGGAATACCTCATTAGCTCGCCTGAGATGTGTTGCTTCCAAGCGGAGAGGAAAGAAACTACTACCTCACGTCCCCATGATGCTCTACAGTCAGTCTCCATGTGATTGTGACATTCGTTGTGTTGGTAGACGTGAAAATCTGATGTCTTATTCAGGAATACGTTTATAGGTAAGTGGTTTACAACCTGTATTTTCCTATTGAAATGTAATAGAACAACAATTCTTTATTTACTATGACATTGGATATACAGAGTGGTAGTTTGATAAGCGCCATTATCCTATACGCCTTCGAATGCGTTTAACAGCTCTTTCGTTTCCAAGCTGGCGTGGAGGGCAATATGGAATACCCGCAAGAAAAGTACGGTATTCCGTATGGTATTCCGATTACAAAAATATCTGTCGGTATTGGGCAATTAAACACATTTATGATGACAACAATGCTAAGTGTATTTTATATTACAGCAAATTGTCTGATGATACAAGGGGTGAGCTTGGGTCCAGCGTTCATCATGTTTAATGTGAGCACACAATGACTGCACAAGCAGAGTATTATATTTATGACTTTTGCAATTAATCACAATAAGTTATGGCTTGACATTCAGAATATTCATATATTGTCACTATATTCATTGTATGTTCAACAGAAAACTTTTCTCTTTTCTATATAGCATTTGTATTCCATATTACCCGACTATTTCATATTACCCTCCAAAGTTGTTTCTTTACAAATTATACATTTTATCCACCCCTATAACGAAATTTCTTTATCAAGATATACATAAATAAAGCCAAATATGTAAGACGTATACTTGTTTTCCTTTTTGTTTCAATGTGCAATTATTAAATGAGTTACAAGCGAAACAAAAATGGTTTTCCATGATACCCGAACTTCCTCTATATATACCTAGGTATAAAATATGTTAAAAAATGTACTGCGTCATTCCTATTTAGCCTAGAGTCATGGTTCAAACACCGTTTTCTTCAGTATAATAAGCCCTTTCCAACGGTATCATTCACATGTCCGTATCATGCCCCTAAATCAGATAATTAGGGAAAATCTCGGAAGTATTTTTGCAAATCCAACCAAAACATTTTGCTCCTCTGGCCTAGGCCTGGGTTGACGTAGGAATCTGAATTTTTTTTAAAAAAATACATTGTTATGTACATAATACGTGTGCAAAATTCCAGTCTGGTATCTTAAAAACAAAGGGCAGAAAAATTGTCGAAAGTCTGAATTTAGGCTCTCTCTTTATACACACACATACGTATATACTTATTATAAAAATTTACTGCGTCATTACTATTTAGGCTAGAGTCATGGCTTGAACGTTATTTTCTTTAGTATAACAAGCCCTTTCCAACGGCGCCACACACATGTACATATCGTATTTCTGAACCGGAAAAATTGGGAAAACTGATTTTTTTTTTCTAAAACAATCAGCCCCTCGGAACATTTGCAGTCCTCGTGCCCGGATTCGGCTTCACGTAGAGATCTCAGAAAAACTTGAGAAATATCCAAAGTACATACAATTTCAATCTGATATCGTGAAAACTACAGGCGTGAAAAATTTTTGAAAGTTGCCTTAAGAAAAAGTAAAAAGTCACGCCCTTCCGCACCCACTTGACGCAGCCAAGTTGAGCATCTGGTTCCAAAACGCAACTGGGGTGTTCTTTGGTCCATTCTTGACTTGACTAACAAAAAACGACTTAGTACCTCTTATAGAACCTAAATAAGAGGTCAAAGACCATAGTACGCCATGGTAACAAAACTTACCAAAAATCCTGAAAGAGTTAATAGAGCACTGAAGCTTCAATCAACACTATGGTAACACTGATATGAGAAGTGAAGATCAATTTGATGCAGTGTAGCTCCCAGAATTTGAACTTGAATTTTTTTTAATGCGTTCACACAAATTTGACTTAGGTCATGAATTTAGCAGCGGAGCGTATGCAGCAGACCGAGATGTGGAGGGAAGGGGGTCTTTATCCAGCAGTTGGTAGAAAACGGCCGAATATGATTATATATTTATTCATTGTTTTGGCCCCCCCAATATTTTCTTCAAGTCGGCGCCTATGATGCTTATAGCCTACTTGAAATAAAATATGCAATTTTATATTTTAGAAAATACTTTCGTGAATAGTGTGCTCGCCGACTCGGGGATGCCGAAGGACGTTATCCCTCATACGTTGACGGGTTGTCATAGGTGCCGGTACTACCAGCATTATTTCCTGCTTTTGATGGTAACACAAATATTCGTCAGCAAAATTTGGTTTTCTAACAGTTTAGTTCCGTCACTTGTTGCTACTCTTCAAATAAGCATTCTGTAGAATCAACACCAGCAATAGCGGTTCAATAAAACGGTGTGGTTTGTGCATAATGTGCGATAATAGTGATGCACTTGGTTCCAATTTAGAATCTGATTAAAAGAGCGTTTGTTAAGATCGTACACTTTGTAGATCGATGTGTTTCAAATGCATCCTTTGAAACACGGTAATTATACATATTTGTATTGTATATATTTTTTTTTTAATCTTCTATGCTAATTCTGGTTTTATTAAACTTTGTTGTCTTTGGCATCTGCTCTTGTATATAGACCCACATACATTCAAACTGACGATAAAACGATATATTATAGGATATATGGCGAATTTTCAAGCATGTGATGAGAAGTTCGCCACTTTTCTTCATTTTCGTATTTATAATATTACGGCATAAGTATATTAAACACAGTGTTTATTTTACTTTCCTCATAATCTGCAATGACTACTTTATGTACAGTATAAATTTGGCCCTTCTCCCCTAATTCGTTTAAAAGACGAAAAATAAATAGCATTTCGGTGGCGAACTTCCCCTCACTTGCCCTAATTGAAGTTTACCATCTTCAATAATTAAACCCTGAGAATTGCGATTGATTTTCATAATTTATACTCTTGTTGGTAGCGTTCTAAACCGAACAAGTATATGTTTAGTATTGAGATGGAGAAGTTAATTTTGTTTGTTGATTAAGCAGCTCTTTCCGCCAGAACCAAATATTAAGAAGAAAAAAAAATGAAAAGTACAGGGTATCCGGAATGGGACTGACGGTTTTTAAAAGTGTATAATTTTAATATCGTCACAGGCACAGGAAAAAAAATACATTCATACTGAAGGAAAACTCAAAAAGTTTTGTTCAGCATACTTGAACAACTACCGGTGACGGCACTAGTATCGCCAATAAACAGAAATGGCGTTGGCAATCGAAAAGGTGCAACGCGTGTGGTAGTTTGCAGAGAAAAAAAAAATGTTGTTGAAGTTCAACAAAACTTTCGACGTGTTTACCACAAGGATCCTCCATCACGCAACAGTATCCAGGCGTGGAAGGATCAATTTTTATCAACGGAGAGTGTAGTGAAACATCACAGCGGTAGTAAATCGCGTGTGTCAGAAGAAAATGTGGAAGGAATAAGAGAGTGTTTCTCACGTAGCCCGAGGAAATCAATTCGCGCAGCGAGCCGGCAATTGGCAATTCCAAAGTGAACCAGCATACGATGTGATACACAAACGATTACGTTTGCGCGCGTATAAGGAGCAATCCTTGCAAGATATTAAGCCCTACAATAAGTCACAGAGAGCAGCATTTGCTACTGAAATTCTGGACAGGATTGAGTATGACCATAATTTCCTATTGAATGTTGTTTTCTCTGATGAGGCAACTTTTCACTTGTCTGGTTGTGTTAACAGACACAATGTTAGGATATGGGGATCTGAGAATTCGCATGCGTACATAGAATATTCTAGAGACAGTCCCAAATTGAATGTTTGGTGTGCTTTAACACATAATACAGTTATAGACCCCTTCTTTTTCATTGAGCAAACCATAACAGGAAATGTGTTCTTGGACATGCTTTCACAATTTGCTGTTTCCCAGTTACAACATTTACAACCTCAAATGATATTCCAATTGGATAGTGCCCCGTTTACACTTTGGAGCCTACAAGTGAGGGAGTACCTTGATACTGAATTTCCTGGCCGTTGGATAGGCAGTGATGGGCCAATTAGGTGGCCTCCACGCTCTCCTGATGTTAACCCCCTGGACTTCTTCCTGTAGGGGTATGTGAAAGACTTTGTGTATTCTGGTGAAAAGGTGCATAAAATGATGGAACTGAAGAACCGTATTAGGAATGCGATTGCTTCAGTAACACCTCAGATGTTACAGAATACGTAGAGAGAGAGATTGAGTTCAGGCTAGATATTGTCAGAGTTACAAATGGAGTTCACGTGCAGTTACATTGCGTTAGAATGACTTGTAAGTAAGACCAAATAAACTTTTGACTTCTCCTTTAGAATGCATTTTTTCTTCTGTATCTCTGACCAGTGTTCGACGTGGGAAAAAAAGGCAGAGGCGGTATGTTTGATTTCGATTTTGACTCGACATACCGGCTATCTAAATCTTGAAGTACAGTGAGAGTATGTTGTCTCAAAGATTGCATTTCTATTTACATAATGACTGAAAACCATTGGAGAGCTTCTCTATAGTTACGGGAGCGGACATGGAAAGACTTTCATCCCCCACCAACAACTTTCTGGAAAAAAAATTTAAAAATGTTTATGTTGTATTATAGAGAATTATACACGAAAATGCTCAAAAACCGAGAGTATTAACAACTTCCTGTGGGAAAACTCCCGAACCTCTCACTCAACTGAGAGGTAATCCAAATGCCCGGAAGAACCGCCCCCACAGCAGACAACTTCTAAACCCGCCCATGCTCAAAACACAACATTTATATGCATCAAGGCAAGACGACACACTCATATATAAGAAGGAAAATTCAATATGGCAAATCAAAATATAAACTAGATGAATTTCTTTGAAGACACCTGTTTAAAAACAAAAGGTAGGAAAAAGATAACAAAAATGTCGGTCCTGTCAACTTAGGAATTATTTCTACATAAAAAATAAAATCATCTACGTTCAAAGCTATTTGTCAATTACTGTGTATAAAAATGGATTTATTAAAGCTATTTAGCATCTACTCTCAGGGTTTGAAGAAACCATTTTTTTTTAAAGTCCAACCCACCTGGGCCCATGGGGGTTTCTTCGGGTATTTTCGGGTTTAATTGGGTATTTTCGAAATATTTCAATGTGTTTGGGGTAAAAGTGTTAAAATGTGATTTATATTTCAAGATTATCATTGTTACAACTTGCAACAATTTTATTTTAACTGCTGTTTTGAAAAAAAAATTGCCGCCATTTTTAAATTTTACGTTGTATCGCCGCAAAAGTATATACAACTAATTTTGAGTGTCTCATACTTCTACTCTGAAAATGTCAAATTAAAAGAAAAAAAATTGCGCTTTCTAGCCTGGATCCCCGCTATTTTAAAAATAAGAATGGCCGCCATTTTGAAATTTTACGTTGGTAGTTCGTCAAAAACTGTACAGGAAAATTTAGTGTGTCTCGTGCTTGTACTCTGAAAATTTAATCTTAAAAGACCGAAAGTTATACCTCGTAGTATGTGTGGTACAGGCAGACAAACGAACAAATGTAGATATCATACTAGGAGCCTCAGTGACGTTCGCCAAATATAAACACCAAATATATTGATTTAAAACGAAGATATAATTCATGTTTTATAAAATAAATGTTTTAAAATGCCTGATATGACAAATATTTTCCAACGTAAAATAAATGGTTTTATTGTTGAAGTTCACTTCCGATATTTTGCGCGTTCAATTACGGGAATTTCCCGAGCACTTGTTCCAAGACAGTTCTTTCCCGAAAATTAATTTAAAACAATTAACGAAGATATAATTCATATTTTATAAATAAATGTTTGAAAATGTCTTAAAAGAAATATCTTCCAACGTAAGTATTCAGTTGCGACGCTTTGTGCGATGAACTGCGGGAATTTCCCGAGAACTTCTTTTGCGACGTTTTTATTTTATTTTATTTATTTATTTTATTTTATTTTATTTTATTTTTTTTTTTTATTTTATTTTTTTTTTTTTTTTGGTACATCGAAACCCACTAGTACGGAAGTGTGAATTCAGCACTGGAAATAGTAAGCGTTACGTAGTCTTCGGAAATCCGAGCATTAAGCTTCTTAAATTTGATAAGAATTTTTACGCTATTCCTGGTGATGATTCTACAGAATGCTTTTTGAAGAGTAGCATCAAATAACTGAACTAAACTACTGTTCTTCGAAAATAAAATTTTACTGAAGAATACCTGTGTTACCATCAAAGGTAATCAAAAATAATACTGTTTTACTAATGCACTACATATTTACTGGTAGTACCGGCACCTATGACCTTAAACCCGTCCAACGTATGAGGGATAACGTCCCTCGGCGTTGCCGAGAACACTATTCACGGAAAGTATTTTCTAAACTATAAAATTGCGTATTTTACTTTAAACAGGTTATAAGCGAAATTCATACATTAATTGTTCTATAACTACCCAATTTTTTTTTTTTTTAAATTCATTCAGGGCATTAAGAACTTTATAAAGGTCTTATGTTGAATGTTGAATACCTTAACATGAAAGCATCTAATTCGCCCAAGCAAAGTTCAAAATCTGATAAAAATCACTTTCAACGTGATCAATTTAGTTGTACCAATAATATACTAACGAAATTCTCAAAAGTCCATGTGGGTTTTTTAGGTGGATCCAACACAAAAAAACCCGGTGGGCTTTTCGAACTGGGCCACTTGGACAAACCCTGTCTACTCTCCAGTGACGGTATATCTTGATCACTAAAAAAACCAGAGGCGGTATGCCTTCATTACTGAAAAACCAGAGGCGGTATGGCATACCACCGGACACCATCTTACTTCGACCACTGTCTCTGACCATATTAAAACTATACACTTTTAAAAACCGTTAGTCCCATTCCGGACACACTGTACAACTGTGTGAAACGCTATTATAGTTAGCAGGGTTAGCAAAAACCATGGTTTTTATTGAAAAAACCTAAAAACCAGAATTTTTGTTTTAAACTCGGTTTTTTGGTTTAAATAATTTACTCTATGTATTTATAATATTAGATATCGACAGAAATTAGTTTGCTTCGCCTTGGTGTTATTATGCAACAACAAGGTTATGCTGGAAGGGGTCACAAGCTTAAAGCGGAATCCAAACCGCTTCTCGGCTTCATCCACGAAAAATTGTCCATTTCGACACGAAACCGGGACTAATTGGTCACAAATGCGATTGCCGACTCACTCACGAACGACTCCTGATAAAAATACGTTGTACTGATTTTTACATAGGCCTAGTTGTTAATATAATTGTCAAGAATCATTTCAGAAGGACGAAAAGATAAACAGTTACACAAGTAAAAACATTATGTAATTATATATAAATCGGGAAGCTCCCGCCTTAGCCATTGGGAAAATCCTGTTATTATTTTAAATGTATTTGTATATAAAATTTAAAGGTCAACGTATCATAATCACTACGCTAAAACTGAGGTATTAAATTACAAATTTGGTGTGTACGTAAATATCATTCAATAAAATTAAAACAAAGTCAAATCCAAGCTGATGTTGGAAGCTGCGTAGGCAGTTGATAAATTTTGCCAATTTCTATCAATATATTTAAGCAACCTTGGCTTCTTTATAAAACAGGCATTCAGGCAAGTAGAAATATATAATTTGGTTTCGTTTCGTATGTTTAGGATTAACCACGGAGAAGACTTTCGCTTAAAGGGACACCTCGAATCGCTACTTGGTTTACACTTGAAAGACGGGTTGTGGTTCGACCGAGAATTAAACACGGGACCCTTTGATCAAAAGGTGAAAAGTACATAAACGTAATGCAGATGGTTTCATATGTGAAGACGTCACCATGAA
The DNA here is from genome assembly GCF_964235325.1 of Thermobia domestica. Taxonomy (NCBI): domain Eukaryota; kingdom Metazoa; phylum Arthropoda; class Insecta; order Zygentoma; family Lepismatidae; genus Thermobia; species Thermobia domestica. The sequence goes on from NC_137469.1 coordinate 78,444,768, forward strand.
GTTCACATGATTTAAAGCATTTTTCGTTCTTTTTTTGTTTGGTTTAAACCGCCTTGGTTTAAACTAGCCAACCCTGATAGTTAGACGTACAATTTTGAACTGTGATGTAAACAAGTTATTATTGTAAAATATAGTTGTGTGAATTTGAGACTGGTATATGTTTTCTTTAAGTTACCTTAAATATGAGTAGCGTATAAAATATATACGAATATATGTACCATTGTGTAACTGAGGCATTGTGTGGTTATACATAAGGTACTTTCTAAAGTGTATTATTTATTTATTTATTTATTCATTCATAATTTCGTACGTTATTACATATATGATTCGATTTTTTTTTTCATACACACTTTCATATATACTACCCGTATTTCAATAACACCCAAACCGTTTCTCGCCTAGGGTATGTGTGGTATCCTACGGTACCTTTCGTGGAACAGCACCCGCCTCGGCTTCGCTAAGGGCATCCAAATGAATATAGAAAATCGTTTCCGGAAAAAATCTCCGCACTTCCCACCAATTTTACAACATTGAAAAATGTGTACGGTGTCATTTGAAAGTCTGATCCATTCTAAAGACAATGACGTACGAACAATGAATCTAAGATAATTGGGGTACGGACAGAATATGTAAAAAGAAAAGGAAGTCTACAATTTCCTTTAAAACGAAAGTTGATTATAAAAGGCTTAAGAGAGACGGATGAAAAAATTTAGGAATAGTAAAAAATTCGAGGGTTTAAACAGAAGTTTTTGTACGTTTTTCCCCTACAGAAATGAAGCATAATCTGCTACCATAGTTTGATTTGATCTGAGATAAGCATCCCTTTCAGCACCCAGGCTAATCCACGAGACTTGGACCTACAGTTTAACGTGGGATCCGAATCTGATGCGCTCTCGCCGGGAATCGAACCTAGGTCTCCTGCTCCCAAGATGCGTACACTATTCACATAGTCACAAGGGACTTCCTCTGTTATAAACGTGTAATTGCACGAAAGGGTTGCGATTCCGAATTTGAACTATTAGAAATCACTAAATTTCATTCTTTTTTTCCAAGACTCCCCCATTTCACCATATTTTTACTAAAGCAACTGATATAATATACTGAAACTTAGTGGGTTTTTACAATATATCATAACGTACTTATCATATCGAAGTACAGGGTTCATTAATTTCACAGTAAAGCACTATGAAGAAAATTTCGAAAATAAGAGAAAATTTGTAGGATTTCTCTTGGATTGTATACAGTCTTCTACTTACAATAGTTGAAAGGATGTTTTAATTACAAAGCAATGTTGCGATTCGTTGATTGTATAACAGAACACTAACATATATATATATATATATATAAACATTCACTGTCAAAAATACCCTAGAAAACTCTAAACTCACATCAAGACAAACAACATTCTCTCCCTCTCTCTCCTTTAAAGAAAGCAGTTATTGATTGAAAGTTTAATATCATGATGGACATGGATTAGGATATCTTTCACATTTTTAATTCTAAAGCAGAATTCTATGAGAATTTTTTGAAAATTTGGTATATTAATCATGATATTCTCAAACGTTACATGAAATAGTGAGTGATTTTGACTTTAACGTCTCTTTGAGCAGCGAGGCTATATGAGACGGGACCTACTGATTAACGTGGAATCTGAACTACATGGATTAGGATATCTTTCACATTTTTAATTCTAAAGCAGAATTCTATGAGAATTTTTTGAAAATTTGGTATATTAATCATGATATTCTCAAACGTTACATGAAATAGTGAGTGATTTTGACTTTAACGTCTCTTTGAGCAGCGAGGCTATATGAGACGGGACCTACTGATTAACGTGGAATCTGAACTACATGAGCTCCCGTCAGGAATCGAATCCGGACTCCCACGGTGTTTAATGAAACAAACCAATAGATATCGGCATTTGAACAATTGTTCAATTACAAATAAAACGAGGTTATCATTTATCGTTTTGATGCATTTAACACTCTAAGCCACAGTCGAAACGAAATGATGTAAGAGACAGTTGTTACTTAAGGATTAAAATTAAATTTCGATCCTCTAGCATGTTAATCAATGAAATCTTGAATTAGGTCTTCTTTACGATCATAAAACTTCTACCATTCCACCCACCTACCTACCCCCCCCCACACACACACACAAAAAGAAAGAAAGAAGAAAAGGAAAAGAAAATCACGTTTCATATTGTGAAACTGCTGTTAACTTCCTAACTATAAGGATTCACTACTGACAAGCAGAACCGAATTCAGAAACTCTTGACCTGCAAAGGTCAGGAGTGGTGCTTTTTACTGTGGCAGTATAAAGTACCACATACAAGTCGAGCGGAGCCTGTTCTTGGGCAAGCTCGCCATCAAATACAGCGATACTTGCCCATTAAATTTAGTTCAGATCCGGCCAGTAGTTGCCAGGAATAACTACCACATACAAGCCGAGCGAAGCCTGCCACTTCCTTAAGACGATGAGTTACTTGCCCACCATATTTGGTTTAAATCCGGCCGTAGTTAACGAGGAATGAAGCAGTAACGCATATCCTCCCTCCTCACGCACACACCTGGAGTTGAGCTATAAGTTCCCATATGCTTAAACCGGGAGCTAAAAATTGAAATTTTAGACCTATCTCCTTCGGTTACAAGAAAAACATATGAAATTAAACGTTCTTGAGACACTGAATCTATATCATACTTTGCTATCCATTACCGTTCGTGATGTAAACAGATCAAAATGAAATCTACAGCTATGCAGACATTTACAATTTCCGGTTTCTGTACAAAGATGAGGGTGGAAATAGGCCATGTTCTGGAGACAAATCCGTATCAGAAAACCGCTTTCTATTATGTTAGAGCTTTCGTTTGTGGAGGACACTGTTGCAATCGAAAATCGTAATTTTCTACCATTTTCGGCTTGAATAAAAGCATAGAGTATGAGATAAAGTTGTTCTTGGGACCCTCGACCCATTTGAAGAAAAAAAAATTAGGTATAGCCTACTCATTCCTAAATTTAATTTAAGAGGCCCTAGTTACAATCATGCGTACGTTTTTGGTCTATGGTGAAGAACGCTTAAACCTGAAATGTTGATATCTACTACTTCCAACATGAACTATATTTTTGGGAAACTATATATTTTCAATTTGACAATTATGGATATGATTTGACGTAATCTTCTGTCGCAGTCTGCAGTTCTTAACGTGGTTTGTTCTCTCCAAGTGGTTGGTTTGTGCTGTCGTACGGTGGTCATGTCGTAAGGCGTAGAAGTTCCTTTTGATGAACAACCGATAAGTAATTTAAATTTTTATCGCTTATCTACATTAGTGTGTGGGAGTGATATTAATGCTTATAGGTTCTGTTTTAGTGTCGGAGGTTAAGAAAAATTGCAGTATATGTGGGAAACGATATAAATCATTGAGTACAGTGCGACTTCATCGACTAAAAGTGTATCACGTAAGCTATAAACGTAAATGTTCGTCTTGCAAAAATGAATGAAAAAAAAAAAATCATTAGATATAATTTCGAAACATGTTAATGTGAACTCAACCATTATTACGCATTATTGGAAAGGTTACTTGTCGTTACATAGTGGCCAAGGGAACCATTTAAGTGTAAGCCATTCCTATAATTTTGTAGGACCTGTAAGTGGGGCATATACACATTGAAAACTTTTTGTGCCATTTGAAGAGGAGTTTGAGCTGCATACATGGCTCGCATGTTGCAGCTTACATATTACTTATGGAATAGAAAAATTTTGTTCCGGTCATAGAATTCGACAAAAGTTTTATTATTATTATTATTATTATTATTATTATTATTATTATTATTTATTTTATTTATTCATGAAAATAGGCTACAGAATTATATTCATCACACTAAAATCTCAGGTATTTACTTCTAATTATTTTTTCCTTAGTTGCAAGATATTTAGTTAGTTTCATTCGGGAGCATGTTTCCTTTGAAGTATATAGTTCTGTGAAGTCTCCACCATACGTTAGTTTTCTTTTTTTTTCTTTTTTTTTTTCAATTGTAATAGGGGTTAGAAGAATTGCCCCCTCATGTATAAAATGTTTTTTTTTTTTCCTTTCTGTAGTTCTATTTATTATTTAATAACTAATATATTTCAAGCTTTGTTACATTTAGAACTGATACGATACAAGGTTTGCTTAGTTCTATATGTATCAATATTTGAAATATGCAATATTGTAAATAATAGTAGGATCATTATAGTTGAAATCACTATGATTTGTAACTGATTCCTTCGTGAGGAACAAGTTCCCCGTGAAACTGTTCGGAGGAACCGGTTCCCTACGAATCGCTTCATTAAAAGATATATTGAGTGAAATGGCCAAAGTAAAAACTTTCCTTATTAGACATGACAGTGGTGAAATCATGATAAGTTATATCTTGATTATTTGGTGCAAGTATAGTTTTGACCCACCACTTTTGGAAGATTAACAGACAAAATTCAGTGCCGTGCATAAAAAGACATATTTTTAAAGAACAAAATTTTGCAGTGTACAAAACATACATTTTATACTTACAAGTGAAGCGTCACTAGTATGAAATCATGACAACTGCTATTGAAACTAGCATCATTAGCAAAACCCACTACTTTCCACTATTCTCGATCGCGCGATTATCAAGCATCGCTGACGCACCTGCTACCTTCGGATGCACCGCCGCGCTACTGCGCAGGTCCACCAGGTCCGTCCTGCCTTGACTGTTAGATAGAATTTGTGGTTTTTAGTTGCCACGTAGCACAGATTGGTTTGTTTTTGGACTAATTTTTAGGCTATACAGCCGAAAGCTGTACTTGTACGTAAATTGTAAACGAATTGTAGGCCTATGTTTTGCAGAAGGGGTCCAGCTCTTTTTTCTAAAAAATGTTACAATTTTGGTAATTTCTATCCACATTCAGTTAATGTAGGGTAGGGTAGGTTGGTTTTGCTTAGTTTATGTTATATTAGTGTAGGGGTCCCGCATAATTTTCCAAAAAAAAAAATGAATCAATTTCGCTAATTTCTACTAATATTAGGTTAGTTTAGGTTAGGTTAGCTTTGGTTACGTTATGTTACGTCTAAGTACTTGTATCATTTATTTCTCCTGTAAATTTTGTGTTTTTTTACGTGCTTCTGGACTCCTTGTACTAAACATACTCCGAATATTAATTTTTCAACAATTACTTCTGGTGGCTTAAATTCTACCTATGCGAAGTGAGATATTTTCATGTCACCCAGTACGGATTATTTATGTATTCGTCTTTCGAAATAAGAAACTTACATATTTCTGTGAATTTTGCAAATCAATGGTAACCTCAACTGCTATATTTAGAACCATCTTTTATACCACCCAAAAGCAGACTAGCATCGATATCACCGACGAAAGAACCTCTCTTCCGCTATTACAGATGTTCATTGGAGGGTATAAGGTCAACTATGATTGGAAAATGAACTTTCGTAAATTACTTGCAAATTAATCATTAATCATCACTACAGATGATCTTTACTATTTCTCTTCCTAATGTAACTAACAACAATCACATCAATATGCAAACGTATTCCAACTTCGTGCATTTGACATTATTGCGAAGGTAATTAACTTACGTTTGGATTCCACAAATAGCATGAGATGAAATGTACGAATTTCATATTTAACCACACAACTGCATGTTTCAGAACAACACTAACAACTTCCTCAACCTTGAAGCAATATAACACATACTACACAATTAACTGTATTTGCATTTAGCTCTCTTGAATAGTAATGTCACACTCATTAGCCACCTATTATGGCTTCATCCCAGGAATTTCGCTTGCAGCACTTTCTATGAACTTAAACTTTTTCTAAATCTATAAACGCCTCGCTCCGTGGTACTTCGCTCCTTTCTACAAATTTATCGATACGTCTTTCCAGGGAAAAGAAAAATATTTGAATTATGCCTTGATAGCTTTATGATCCCTGCTGTCTGGCTACTTTTTTTCTGACGTAACTTTTCAGTAATTCACAGTCTTTAGAAAATTCTAATTCTGAATAAGAAAAACAATAAAATCAATGAAAATAACCATATACACATACATGCACGCACACATACTCATATATACACTAAACTTCAGAGGAGTTATTGACAAGTTGGTTGCCCAGAAGAGAAACAGAATTGATTTCATTTACAAATGAAATGGAGCATTTATTTACGAATTTATGAAAAAAAAAATATATATATATATATAGGGTGTTTCAAAACAACACCGACAACGTTTGGGATGTGATTCCTGACACCAAGTTAAAACAAAAAGTATAGACCAACCTGGATGCATAAATGCTTCCTTACGGAGTTATAGGCTGCCAAAAATATGGGAAAAATGAATTTTAGAGGTTCATAGCTCGAAAATTGGAACCTACCGTAGTCGGGTCAAGACTTCACTAATATGTGCGCTATCCACATATATAGGTGTCAGAATCCTGAGGTACTCACGCAACAATTTTTATAGAGGGGGTTTGGTTAGGGGCATATAATTTGAAGTACTCACCAACTACCTCTGTAAAAAATGTTGCCTAAGTACTGCAGGGTTCTGAAACTTGGATATTTGGGTAAGGCATATACTAGTTCCTAAGTGAAGTCTTATCCCGACTATGGTAGCTTTCATAGTTTTGGAGCTATTGCCCTTTAAATTTCATATTTTCATGTTTTGGTCAGCCTATAACTCCAAACGGAAGCGTTTGTGCAGTGCACCGAGGTAGGTGTATACTTTTTGTCTTATCTTGGTGTCAGGAATCACCTCCAAACGTTGTCGGTGTTATTTTGAAACACCCTTGTTCAAAAATTACGCCCACGGACTACACAGCACTATTTTACAAGTCGAAAGAAAACAAGAAATATATATAACTGTATACATTTCGGGTTCTTGTTTGGAAACGCGAATTGCACTATGTGGCAACGTCGCAGAGAAAGAACCACAGGGAAGATCTACCAATCTATCAAATAGTTACATCGATCTTTTTTACATGGAAGTTAAACTTGACAATAGCACCACTTACTAACATAACCAGTGGTCGAAGTGAGACGATATGCGGTGGTATGCCATACCGCCTCTGGTTTTTCAATGATAAAGGCATACCGCCCCTGGTTTTTTTAGTGATCAAGACACCGTCACGGAAGAGTAGATGCTAAATACCTTTAATAAATCCATTTTTAAACATAGTAATTGACGCATAGCTTTGCACGTAAGAAGATTATATTTCTTAAGTAGAAATAATTTTTAAATTGCAATGTCATTTTTGTTATGTTTTTCCTCCTTTTGTTTTTAAAATGAGCTGTCTTCAAAGAAGTTAATCTACTTTATATTTTGATGTACCATTTGTTTGTTTCTTATGTGTGTGTCTTCTTGCCTTAATGCATATAAATGGTGTGTTTTGAGCATGAGCGGATTTAGGGGTGGCCTGCTGTGGAGGCGATTCTTCCAGGAATATCTCTCAGTCGAGTAGGTGATCCGGGACCTTTCCCGCAGGAAGTTGTTAATATAAAAACTAGGTTTTTAAGCATTTTCGTATATAATTCTCTATAACACAACAAAAGGGGATATTTTTATTTTTTCAAAAAGTTGTTGGTGAGGGATCAAAGCGTTTCCATGCTTCCCCCGTAACTAAAGAGAAGCTCTCCAGTGATTTTCAGTCAGTTTGCAAATAGAAATGCAATCTTTTAGGCAACATACCCTCACTGTACTTCAAGATTTAGATAGCCGGTATGTCGAGTCAAAATCGTAATAAAACCAAGGATGTTATAAATAGAGGATCTGCCCATTTGTATCGTCATCCTATTAAATCGATGAAGCCAAAAAACAACCGAGCATCGGCACGTCTGATTGGCTACTCTCGTTTCCACCATCGTCTGGTTGGCTACTTTCGTTTCCGCCATGATTGTTGGCTCAAAACATTGCGATCCTATTGGGCAGAGTAGGGTGGCGAAACTGTGACGTATGGCTTCAAGATTTTATTGTAAGGGCAGATCCTCTATTTTATAAGATCCTTGAATAAAACGAAACATTTTTCCACTTCGAACACCGAGCATAACAATCGATGTAACTGCTTGATGGATTCGGTCAGCAATGCTAATGTTTCCAAGTAAATCTGCGGCGTTGCCACATAGTGAAATTTTAATTTCCTATAGCGGCTGAAGTAGGCCCTGGAGGGTATGCCATTATACAGGATTTTTGCTTTATTTTGACCTGAAGAATAGCGCCCTATTGTTTGTGAGCGCCATTTTTAGAACTTCCGACATATGTATATAATCTGGGAGAGAGAATCTGGGAAATGGATATGTAGATAGATAGATATAGTTCTGTTAGGAAACAAACCATGTAAGGTAGAAACGAAAGTTCTTACGTCCTAGAACACAATGCAAAGTTTACCACCTTGAGTTCGAACTAAGAAATTGCCTCTATTGTGTTTTGTACCGTCACGTCACGTTCAAACAAAACCGCTTTAAAGAGGGGAAAATATATAACAGAATATACCATAGTGTATTTTGTTAGTGAGAGCTGGTGAAGCTTTACCAAAACCAGTCTTTTGCTGCCTGAAAATTTCAAACGTTTATTCTCACCAATACAAATATAGAGCACTCTAAAGAATTAACAACTAAGACCTGGAAACCTTTTATTGACGTGACTGGAAAATTCTTTATCAGTAGCTTAAGATAAATATCTTGGCTCCCGCTCATTCAAATTTCAGTCTACCCATTGAATTGAAATAATTCGAAGTTGCTTATTTCCACAACAATGCAAGCGGGTGGAAGTACAGAGGTGTTTTCACAAAGAGCATCTCCAGTAACTCCCTACTTTCTTGACCGGTGAGTACCAGGGTCGATATGAGTATGTAGAGAACCAGTAGGCTCTGTAGGTCGCGACAGTGTTATAGTTACTTCTCGGGTCCCCGTGCGCCACTGGAGAGGCTTTCGGTGGAGATATATGGGTCTATCCTTATTTCCTGACTCTGCTGTGTAATTCTATGCCGCACATTACCCATGAAACTACATAGATCCAGCTGGATCCTCATAAGAAGTGACGAGAACCGGTCCAAAAGCACGGATTGTTTATACTGTATGTGAGGACGCGTACTTCCGGTAACCAATGGGCCCCTCGGACAATGTGGGTATGGGGAGAACGTGCAGACACGTTAGTTTCCAAATATGCAAACCTCGATTTCGCATTTGAAATTATTCCTGTGTCACTGTCCAAAACAACCACACATTGCTGATCGCCCCCAGCTGTTTCGACCCATGCGTCAGGTGAGCTTGGTATGTGTGTGTATGTGTATGTATGTATTTATGTATGTATGTATGTATGTATGTATGTATGTATGTATGTATGTGTGTGTGTGTATGTGTGTGTGTGTGTGTGTGTGTGTGTGTGTGTGTGTGTGTGTGTGTGTGTGTGTGTGTGTGTGTGTGTGTGTCAGGGAACAAATTGAACTGTGCTTCCCCCATAACACACTTATGGCTACGGGCCTGCTGGGTATCTCAACCAAGCCCAAGAAAGGGTTTCAACTGATACCAAACCAAGCTCATCTGACACGTGGCTCGAAATAGCCGAGAGCGATCAGCATTGTCTGCCGTTTTGAGCTCTGGCACTTGAATAAATTCAAATGCGACATCGGGTTTCCATATTCGGAAACAAGCATGTCTGTCCGCTCTCCCTACATCCACATTCTCCGAGGAGCTCGAGCCCTCACAAGTAAACAATCCGAGCTACTGGGCCAGTTCTCGTCCTTCTTTTGAGGATCCTGCGGCATTTCTGTGATTTCATGGGTAGTGTGCATCATAGAATTGCGCAACAGAGTCAAGAGATGAGGATAGACCCAAAGATCTTAACTGGAAGCCTCTCCAGTGGCCCACGGTGACCCGAGAAGTGACTACTATACTGTCGGGACCGTCGATCGGTTTTTCGACTCCTGTTCGAACATACCCCACTATGCGACATTGAAACCAGTGTATTCGTGACCTTCAGAGCCTATCGGTTCTCTAAGTACCCATATCGACCCTGGTACCCATATCTGACCTTCAAGTGTCAGAAATTCCTCAAAGAATACTTAGCTAGCGACAGATGCTGGGAAAATGAAATGTACATTCCTCAAGTACCAGGTAGTAAACAGTGGTACTTTATATGGAAGTTAAATGATACGTGCCCAGCATGTACCTGGTTGGGTGGGATATTGATGACATAAGTATACATTCAGACGTGTTTAGGTAACTTTCAATCCAATTTATGCCATGACTGTCTACATTTTTGCGTTACGTTGCTATACCCAGATTTTTTTTTAAAGACTGACAGAGGCGACTCCTGAGGGAAGTGACATTGGTAAAAGTTAACATTTTACGAATGCAATCACCGAAAAGTTAAACGCGCAAATTTATGATGGAATTTCATTTACGGTGGAAAAGATTAATGGTCTCAAAATAAAAGTTCAAAGATAACACACAAACCACTTTTTGTTAATTGTTATGCATATTTTGTATATTATAATTATTATTATTACTTCTACTACTACTAATAATAATAACAACAATAATAATATACAAGGTCAGTAGTAGCCCATGCCGTCAAACCAGTATGCCACTGATGAAAGAAAACCAAGGCGGTAAGTAGAGCTAGGGACAATAGTAAAGTAAGTTCCTAATTATATATTCATGACACGTAGCAAGCTGCTTTACTTTTTTGCATGTTAAAATCAAACTTGACATTGATGAATATAATATACCGTGGAGATATACCGTGCAAAGAAGTGCAATTCAATATACCGTTCCTTTGAATTAATATACCGTGGAGATTCTTTACATTTAACAGTTTTTTAATGCTATGTTTTAGTTGCATTCATGGGCGTTCTTTTTATAGTATGACAGTTTGAAGAATTGATACACCTTCTTTCCGCATATTAATGATCTTGTAAATGACACAGAAGAAATACGATAATATATGCAGCTATTAATTATTCAGCTTTGTATATGGAAAAGAGAACATGACATAATAAATGTTTTCCGCTTAAAGAAATGCTAATTGGACAACCAGAATATAGAAAGACCTTTCGGAAATAAATATATACCCATGCGTATGGATATTGTATATGGAAAAAAGAACATGATATATAATAAATGTTTTCCGGGTAAAGAAACGCTAATTGGACAAGTAGAATACAGAAAGACCTTTAGGAAATAAAATATGCAGATAACAAACGTAGAACAAGGTAATATAAAGTTTGATTCATTTATATGCATGAGATGTAACGCGGCAGCTGATGTTGGTCGTTGGAATAAAATAAAATGAGTGAAATAAAATACTAGACGGTTCCAGATTTTTCTCAAGGTTATTATCGTTGGAATAGAGGAAAGGACAGTTTCGCAGCTTCTGGATAGATTCAAGGTATTAGAGGTATAAAAATAACGATTTATTTGCATTATTCGTAGAACGTATAAGAGATAAGAAACGCAAGTATACTGTTGGAAGAAGAAAATTGATATATAGAAGGAACCGGATGAGAAATTATTAGTAGGAACTAACTTTGTAGTTTTCTTGCATTATACTTGTTCATTTTTATATGGGAAGGGACATTGGAAAGTGAAATACATGTAAAAACATATTGTAATTGTCTGGAGTATAAGGGAAAAGAAGTGTTTGTTTTAATCGGAAATTGATTGCGGATTTTCCAGCATTGAATACCATATGACTCGGTGTAGTTTTATGGAATTATAACTTGAATTATAAGATATAGTATAATCTAATATATGGAGGGTACAGAGAATTTAGATTCTTCATTGCACCGGGACTCGAACCAGGGCTCTTTCACATGGAGAACCATACGCTAAATTTTTTCTTTGCAGTGTGGAGTTTTTTACTTATATATAGCTATGAATTGTGTATGACATAACAGGAAGTTAGCAGAATTCGCGTCGGGAATTGAACTAGGACTCTTTCACGTCAAAAAGTACGATAAACCTTTTGATTAGATGGTGTTGTTAATTATATGTAGCTATGAATTGTGTAAGACGTATAACTGGTATTTATAAATTATATGTTAAGAAGGGAGTTATATTGGGTAGGGAGAAATGACATTGCCGGAACTCGAACCAGGGCTGTCCCAGGTGGAGAACCGTATGCTTGCTTACACTGTAGACTTTTTACTTATAAATGGTAAAAATTTTATTGTATATGAACTAACTTATATTGGAGAGGTAGTTGGTAGAATCCGCACCGGGAATCAAACCATGGCTCTCTTACATGCAGAGCTAATATGGTTGGGAACGTTGGTGCTACTTTAAATATCATATTTTTTGTAATTTGAAAAGTCGTAATACAGTAAGTAACTATTTGCATTTTTTCTTTTTTACGTCATGAAGCAAATATAAACTGTTGTAATTAATAGAAATATTGGAGAATAAAATCTATTGTTGTGAATTGTTTGTTGTTGAAATATAGCGGAGGTTTTTAACGTAAAGGAGTTATAGATTGGTTTTAAAATATGGATTTACTGAAACCTTCGAATCATAGTTGTATGAAATATCAAAATATTGGATAATGTTTGATATGAATATTGAATACTGAAATATTGACATAAAAGTTCTTATAAGTTCTACATCAAACGAATATACTGGCTACGCTAAAGGAGTCGATTAAATAAGGTACGCATTTATAAATTACTGAAAGGAAGAAAGTAGGGAAAACGAGAGAACCCCGGGAAAACCCACGCACACCGTGTTTGTTTACAACAAAGCTTACCTGGTGCGAGCTGGTATTGAATGAAGGACCTCATGCACCAGAGGTGAACGCTGTATTGCGTACCCACCATAGCTCTTCTATATATTATATTTTGGATAAAGGAGAATGATGAATAAAGTACGCATTGTAATTTGGTGGAACGAGATTGTAGGCGGAAACGGAAGAACTTTACACACACAATGTTAAACTAGAAATATACTTTGAATGAGCGAGTGACTTATTTTTATGATTAGACCTATTTAATGTTTATGAACGACGAAAGAAACTTACTGTAGCAGTTATTGGAGAATTATATTTTTTGAAGCTCTTTGTACAGAACTAGATTTTTATGTAACTTCATACATACTAGTAAAGAAGATATACCTAATAACACGTAATGTACGTTAGGGACAATTTTGACATTATTTAAAGAGTGTAGGTAACGACACTTTTAAGGCAGTTCAAGAGACGGATAATTATCTTACAACGCAGATTGTGATAGTAATGGTGTGTTTGGTTTATTAGGATGAGTCTTATATGGAACCATTTTGAACGTATAGTTCGGTTAAATGACTTTACTTTAGAACTCATAACATTAAGAACAAGGTAACCAATACAATTGGCGATAACTATTAGCAGGACTGTGAATGTTGGGAATTAGCGTGTTGGAAAGACAGATACATTTTGCGTATATAATAATGAGTATGAATATTTGACTTTGGCACCTAGAACATTATGCAAGTGACAAGTTAAAAATGTTTTGAGGATTGCATATTATATTCACAGACAGTCTGATATGATTTTGTATTTTACTTGAAGTGTGATGAATGTTTGTTTGAACTAAATGGTTATTTTATTTGTCTTTTTTGTAAGTTAAAAAAAAACAAGAAAATATTATTGTAATTTTGTTACGACCGCCAGAAACGCAATAATAGCTAACATGTCCTTTTTACAGTTGAAATAGATATCTGTCAATTTTAAACTTTAATAAAAACTATTTTGAATTTCGACAATTTTAAACTTTATTGTAATTATTACAAATGCATTAGAAAATAGTATTTTAATGTTTTAGTTGTTTGCATATACAGTGTAGATATATTTGTGAGTGAATACATGACACAGTTATAACGTATAAGAAGTGTTGTGCTCACGAAATTAGATCTTCCTAAACCTTAAAGAAATTATATTGTGCAGTTTGCACTTATTGAGTTAAATTTGGTAATTTAAGAGGAACTGTGGTTTCGCTCTTTTACCCACTGCAATTGTATTGGATCGAAACACTGTATTTACTATTTTTGGAATTTTTTAGTTACTATCTTGCTGGTTCTATGAGTGATTTGGTAGGGCTGTTGTTTAAAGTGGAATTTGAACCATTACTGTTAATATACCTTCTTTATAACCTTGTTTTTATATAAAACAAAATTTAAAAAAATAATTCAATCAGTAGTCGATAACCTAATACGAAATAAATCTCAACACTGCTTTAAAATATAACTTACTAATTTACTTATTAACCAAAAGTCCCAGGTACAGTTAAATGAATCTTGGTGTAAGCGATAGTGATTCAATTTTCGTAATGCTGTCTTGAACACAGGGTACTTCTCATCTGCGTAAAAGGAAGTCCACACTTCCCAATAGATATACTTTCTCGTTACAAGCATTAGTAATGGTTCAAATTCCACTTTAAACAACAGCCCTACCAAATCACTCATAGAACCAGCAAGATAGTAACTAAAGACAAAGCATGTAAGAGATGGAACTTTATGTACCCTCATGTTTAATATTTTAAAATTGAGATATGCTTGGACTATCCATGGATAATTACGGGTGTAAGGAAGATTCCGTTTCTTAAGTAATATTTCTAACTGTTGAAGTTTGGTAATAATAAGGGATTTTGATTTACTAAATGCTTTTAATATAAATTTTGATGCCAACATAGAAGATAATATTGGTAATGGAGTGTATTCTGATTCCTTTAATAAGGCCATTTTTGGGCAGAATGACGGTTGTGAAAATATTATTTTTGTTAAAGTATATATTGATTGTTCTAAACAGTTATAATATAAACCACACTTGTTATAAAATATACTACCATATGAAATTTTCGAAATATATCCTTGATGTAGTATTGGTAATAACGTAAATGGGTTGATTCCCCATCGCTTAGAGGATAGACATTTAATTAAATTTAAGTATTTTATGTGTTCTTTAATCAATGATTGTAGTTGTAATTTCCAATTTAATTTGCGATCTAATATTATACCCAAATAAATTTATATATTTTTTCTGATTTCAATTTATTATCATGATATGTCAATTGATATTGTAGACTCCTTTTCCTGGAAAAAATAATGAATTTTGTTTTGTTCCAATTTAGCTCTAGTCCATTACTATTCATCCATTTATTAATGATATCTAAGTTTTTCTCCATGTTTGGTATTGAACGTTCAACTTGTGTTGTATAAGAGCGTATCTGAAGATCGGCAACAAAACAAGTAATGCTGGTATTATCCCATGTTGAATTTATTAAATCAGCAATATAAATATTAAATAAAATCGGACTTAATTTACTCCCTTGTAACAAGCCTAATGAAGTTATCCTCGGTAAGGAATATGAATTTCAGTTGCTCAACATAATTATTGACCAAAAACTAATTAGTCAACATTTTACCGAGTGTTACTTTTGTTTCTTTTCTTTTTTTGGTACTCTACCATAGTCTATGGCGAAGGCTGAAAGATCGTTTAGTGCAATTACAATATATACATATGTCCTGTTATGCATCACTCTCATCACTAGAGAACTGTCCGAAATCCATTTGACATTTTCCATCTCTCCACTAGGATAATTTTCAAGATCATTACTAACATAGTTATCTAAGTTCAACTATTCTCTTGAGGACTCGTCTTCAGTGCACGCAACATGTATATTCTTCAAGGCTTTTACTGGACGCAACGAGTTACAAATGTACATTAAGCAATGCCTTTATTAGAGATTTATCATTTTTTTTAATATTTTTTCAGCAATTCCAGGGCCATAGCGGACTTAACTACTACGGTGCCACATCTACCCTTATGTACACACTCTATATGAGGTTACAAGAACAAGAACAATATTAAAGAATGTCCTTCGTTCATCGATGACTCAACAAAGATTATCCGACTTGGGAACTCTTATAATGCAGCTAAACTTACGTAATCTCACAGATACATTTGCTAGCAGAAAGGCAAGAAAGGCTGTTTTGTAAATTATGAAGTGTAACTCTAATAATGTAATTAGCATATGTATTTAATGTAATTAGTATAATGTAACTAGTAATTATTGCCACTTTTTATACCGGTCCCAATGATTACTCAACCCCGGGAACCGAGTTGCCTCTCGACAGGCCTGTGTGTAGAGTAGTATGCTAGTTATTTTACTTTTATTTTCTTACTTTGTGATATTTTATTATTGTTTCCTACATTCCACCTGAAAAATTAATTGGTGGCAATGTCAAAATATCTATTTCTATTATGGATGGAAACAGGTTTCCCTTCTAAGGAGATCCCAGGGACATAAGGGCCAAGGTTCAATTTTTGGATGTGCCTCTGGAAGGCAGTTTCACTTTTCGTGTCCAAAGAGACACAATCGCTGATCGTGTCTACCAGTTCAGCTTATCCTTAAGCATATAGAGTATAGGAAAAAAGGAGGCAAACTCTAAAGGAAAATAGAAGAAATAGAAGGATAATATTATAGGGATTGTAATGCAAGGGAAGTAGTTGTTAGTTAAATAAGGACAAAACTTAAGTAAAAACAAAGAGAAAATATCAATAACGGATATACATAACTTGTTGTCAATCAAGGATCTTATAAGATATTTGTTGTCAATAGAAATTCGATGTTACGAACCAGTAATATGATGGAATTGTGATTGAAGATTAGGTTATCTATGGATGAAAAATTAAGTACTTTAGCCAGCTGGTGTAAAGGCATTAAATAATAGTGACTAGAGAAGTCTACACTGATATCGAAGGTTTTGTTATTTCCTGTGTTATTTCTGCGTTGGTGTTACGGTATGGGATGCTTTGGTGTTGATTTGTAGAACCAGTGTATCATACCAATTCGCATTAGATATTTGAGATAAGTTTGATAGCGCCCTAGATGAATGAACTTTTATCCGTTGCTTCGAATCCTTTGATCTGCCGTCAAATTTGAATGTACTCGAAATTGAGGAAATAGCGGTGCGAAAATGTGCGAATTTAGAAAAGTCCTAACACGACCCCTAAGAAGAATTGGAGTTGTCAGGTTCAGATGTTGAGAAGTATAGCAGAAGCTGTAGGAAGTTAATAAAAAAAGGCGTTGTCTATTTCGGTATGTGAAGCGCAGTAGTGTTATTGGCCTCAGTATATTGTGAATTAATCGATTACGTTTTTTCCAGTGTTTTAGTTGAATCTATCTATTACAACTGTGAATCGATTTATCAATGTTCATGTACGACGTACATTTAGTCCTAAACAAATAACCCTTGTACTATTAATAGCCGTCCAGCAATAGAGACCTATTTCAACATTATGATTATATTCGTCATTAGATGTTAGCGTACAAATTATTAATACGGGAAGAAGCATACATAACAATGAAACTCATATTTCTTCATGGAAATGGTATCCTCATGCCTTATATATTCGTTGGCATATATAAGTGATCGAGGCACGATCAGAAATAATTGAAGGGGTGGATTCCAAAAGAGCCTAAGTCAGTTTTTGTAAATTTTGAGATATTGGTTCTATTAAGTTCCATTTCAGTATCTCCGTATGTTAAACCGGATTTCATGCCATAACTCCATAAATCAAATTAAAAAGTACGTTTAGTACAAGGGCTCCAGTTTCACGTAAAAAACAAAATTTACAGGAGAAATGGATGATGCAAGTACTTTAGACGTAACATAACGTAAGAAAATTTAACCTAACCTAACGTACACTAACCTAAGCTAATCTGAACTAACCTAATATTAGTAGAAACAAGCGAAATTCTATCCTCTTTTTGGAAAATTATGCCTCACCCCTACACTAATATAACATAAACTAAATTAACCTAACCTACCCTACCCTAAACTAACCGAATGTAAGCAAAAATTACAAAAAATGTAACATTTTTTAAGAGAAAAGAGCTGGACCATTTCTGCTAATATTAATTGTAGGCAAATAAAAACAGTGTTGTTTTTTAAAATGTCCTTAGTCAACAGTGTTCTCTGAAGTTATATTCTGACTCGCCTAAAAACGCGTATATAACTCTGGCTATAGATGATAATTTCACCGCTATCTTACGAAAAGTAGGCAAATACAATTTTCTTTTATATAGATTACTTTTCTTTCACAGAAATAGAATGATGGTAACACACAAAAGATCGTCAGCTGAAAAACTGACTTTTGACTTAGGCTCTTTTGGTATTGAGCTCTTCAATTGTTCAAAAATTGCATTTTTAGGTACAGTTTTACTATACGGATCCATAGATTGTAAAATACAGGGGAAATGTGGGGAAGTCTTGAATTTGCCCATTTTATGTCGAGAACAGAACCCAACAAATCCTTGCATTGCTTCTAAACCTTTCCTACTACTACTTATACATTGGATCCGTATAGTAAAACTGCACGCATTTTTTTTCACTTATTATCGCTTAGTGCTGTCTAAATGTACTTTTTGGCATATGCTCACTGTGTGCAGGTTTACGAGTATGGAAATAATACTAAAGCATAAACTGTTTTCATTATTTGTACTCACCTCTAATATAATAGGAGCATTAGAAATTGAAATATAGATTAAATAAAATGCACTAAAGAGGTAAATAAAACTTTTATTATATAATATGCATTTACATGCCATCTATAATTTGCAATTAAAATTGTAGGTATTATTTAGTTCCTCACCCAAATCACTTTCTACTGATTCTGGCTTACGTGGTAGTGATCACGGTTCGTTAGGTTAGGCTAGTTATAAATCACAATACTGGCTTCGGAGTTGTCGATGGATTTGCGAGAGATGCTAAAATGCCATCTAAATGATTACCTGTGAAAAAACTCATTCTATTGAAAATGACGGTTGTGCGCCCTAAGGAATCGGGCACGTTGGCGAAGATGTGCATATGGATAAACCAAGGCAAGTGCAAAAAGAACACGCATAAATCTTTTGTGCTTGCTGGTCACTACAAGCTAGTTTGCATTACTGTTACATAGTAGTAAACCGCACTTTTTTTACCATTGTTTGTATGTTTACAGGTGACTTACATGTTCCCTGCATAAATAATTTTCGAAAACGTTAGTCTTCATGGCGTATCTGGTGTATCACCGGACCATACGAAAATTGAAAAAGGTATCAAAACTTACCGGTACTAAATTAGGTTAGGTTAGATCAATGCTACATACCCCTTTTCCACACTGAAAATATTTCAATTCGTTTTCACACTTACGACAAGCTATTCATCTGTTCGGTACGCCATTTCTTTCACACAATTTCAGCAACTGACGCTCGTTTATTTTTGTATAATTCGATAAAACACAAGCACGATATGTCACAGCCTTTAAATATACGCGTTATTTCCATGCTGCCTTTCCCGTCACTAAATCATATCAAGTGTGCCTCTCCGCCAAAAAATCTATTCCTCCTGCACATGCACTTAATGCTTACAACAACAAATACAATTACCTTCTTAACTTCAACTATTCCACTCACTTGCAGGGTTTGAAAAAACCCGGGCTTTTTTGAAAAAGCCCAACCCACCTGAGCCCATATGGGTTTTTTCGAAATATTTCAATATCTTTTGGGTAAAAGTGTCAAAATGTGATTTATATTTCAAGATTGCCATTGTCACAACTTGCAACAATTTTCTACTTACTGCTGTTTTGAAAAAAATGGCCGCCATTTTGAAATTTTACATTCGATCGCCGAGAAAATCTATACAGCAAATTTAGCGCATCTCGTGTTTTCACCGTCAAAATTTCAACTTAAAAGACTAAAAATTGCGCTTCGTAGCGTGGATACTCGCTGTTTTGAAAAAATGGCCGCCATTTTGACATTTTACGTTGGTATGCCGCCAAAATGTATACAGGAAATTTAGAGTGTTTCTTGCTTGTATTCTGAAAATTTTAACTTAAAAGGCCAAAAGTTGTACCCTGTAGTGTGTGTGGTAGAGGCAGACAAACGAGTTCAGTTGATTTTGTGTTTAACGTCTCTTTCAGCAGCGATTCTATATGAGACGGGGCCTACTGATTAACGTGGAATCCGAACCGCATGAGCTCCCTCCGGGAGGCAAACCTGGGTCCCACGCCGAAGACGCGTACACTAACCG
Source organism: Thermobia domestica (assembly GCF_964235325.1). Classification (NCBI taxonomy): domain Eukaryota; kingdom Metazoa; phylum Arthropoda; class Insecta; order Zygentoma; family Lepismatidae; genus Thermobia; species Thermobia domestica. The sequence continues at coordinate 78,464,836 of NC_137469.1, forward strand.
CATAGCCATGAAGGAGCTCGGAAGACAAACGAACAAATGCAGATCAAGTCATCCAGAAGCCTGACTGACGTTCGCCAAATATGAATACCAAAAGGGGTCTATTAATTTAAAACAAAAGTACAATTCCTGTTGTATGAAATAAATAAATGTTTTAAAATGTCTTTTATGAAATTAACATCTTCCAGCGTAAATAAACCTGCTACATTTTCTCCATGAGAATACAGGACACCTCAGATCCCCCTTCCTCAACTTTCCAACACAATGCAATGAACTGTAGTCTGGTTATGAACAGAAGTATAATAGACCGCGGTGGCTCAGTGGTAGAGCGTTCACCTCTAGTGCATGGGGTTTCTAGTTCGATCCTAGCTCGCGCCAAGCGAGATTTGTGGTGGACAAACACCTTGTGCGTGGCTTTTCTGGAGATTCTCACGTTTCCTCCCACTTTCTTCATTCTGTCATTTCATTCATTTCTCATCATCACCGTCACCTTGAGCATAGCAGGCATAACCGTGAGACTAAAACTAAAAGATTTTATTTTATTTTTATTCAATAATATAATAAGCGAAAGTTCACTAAGCAGCAGTTCTTTTCTCTGTTTGTACCCTGCATTTAATTGTATAGACTGAAGATGCCTAAAAACTTAAGATGTGCTATAAAAATGCTTTACAGGAAAACAATATGCAAATTATTTAAATCAGCGGTAGAATCTACTTTCAATATTTTTCGTGCGTTTAGCAGTATTTATTTACATGACTGTATCTGCCAAAATTACGTTCGTCAGTTTAATCTGATGAAAAGCTGATTTTTCTCCTTGTATCGTGTGTAATTGTCAGGACCGGATTTATATTTTTCTAAGGCCTGGGCCAAAGCACAATTCTGTGACCCTAGCCTCTGAAAAATATTATAATTCTTGTTAAATTATCTAGTGTGTTGCTGAAGAAAAGGTTAGTCATCTTCCCTGTGTTTGTAAATGTAGAAACACTCAAAGCCATCTACTGTTATATATATCTATATCTATATCTATCTATCTATCTATCTATATCTATATATATATATATATATATATATATATATATATATATATATATATATATATATATATATACACATATATATATACAGTATGTCACATTCATATTCGTACACACCTAAATTTAAAAGAAAACCACTATGTATGAAACACACTGATAGTAAAATTGACAGCAGATTGCTGGAGGGGTGAGGTAAGATCATGTTAGACGTACCCAGTGTAGAAAGGGGTCAAAACAGGCACACCATAGAAAGGCAGAAAAGGAAACATGTGAGAACTCCCGAATTTACGCCACATTGTTATTCGTACACTTGTACACAGTTTTACATTTCATAGGCTATAAAGAAAATAAAACAGCAGTAGAACACGAGCATGCAGCGGCGATGTATGGCCGTTATTAAAGCCAAAGGCTACGCTACAAAGTATTACTTATTTTGTTTTTTCATAAAACTGTTTCTTACATTCACTGTTTATATCTAACTGTACGAATAACAATGTGGCGAAATATTGCACATCTTAATTTAGTTACGCATTTATTTTATATTATATAGATTTGTACATTGCGTCTTTGTATATGTAATAACAAACAAGTATTTCAGAAGTATTTATGTTCAAACAGAAATACATTTCCTTCATTTGTTTATGCGTACCGCTCTATTTTCTTTACGATCATCATGTGTACGAATATGAATGTGACATACTGTATATGTTCCGGAGAGTATCCAAGTTTCCATCAAGTGCAATGGAAAAAGTAGCATTGCAAATTTCGCTCGCTATCAAGTCGAACAGGGTGGTGTTATAACTTCCTCGAAACTGTTACATGCAACAACGTACTGTTCGTTCACTAATTACAGGATTCCCAGCCAATGTCAGAATTTTTTGTTTTTCACTTTTTGAATAAGCTGATATTGATAGCAGAAATGGAACGGAGTTAAAATACGGGACATTCCCTGTCCCGACTAAATTTACGGGGACGCGGGACACTCGGGCCCAAAAACGGGACACACTCGTTGTTTTACGGGATGTATGGCAGGCTTAAGCGTAATATAAATAGTTTTATTGTTGAAGTATTCATTTCCGATCCTTCCGCGTTTAATTCGGGAATTTCCCGAGCACTTCTTTCACGGCGTGTACATCAAAACTTCCACTAGTACGGAAATTTGAACTCAGCACTTGAAATAGTAAGCGTTACATAGCGGAACCCCGAGCATTAAGCTTCTTAAATTTGACAAGAATTATAACACTATTTCTGGTGTTGATTCTACAGAGTGTTTATTTGAAGAGTAGCAACAATTGACTGGATTAAACTGTTATTGTTGGAAAACCAAATTTCAGTTGAAGAACCTTGTGTTTTACATCAAAGGTAAGAAATAATAATAATAATAGTTTTACTCATGTATTTACGTATGTACTATTAGTACCGGCACCTATGACCTTAAACCCGTCAAACGTATGAGTGATAATGTCCCTCGGTGTCGCCAAGTCGACGAGCATACTATTCACGGAAAATATTTTCTAAAGTATAAAATTGCTTATTTTACTTCAAATAGGCTTTCAGCATAAGCCAAACATTAATTTGTTCTATAACTATCTTAAGCTAAGATAAGTTTTTTTTTTTTTTTTTTTTTTTAATTCATTTACTGCATTCAGAACTTTGTAAAAGTCTTATGTTGAATGTTGTTTATACCTTAACGTGAAAGCCTCTAATTCGCCCAAGGAAAGTCTAAAATCTGATAAAAATCACTTACAATGTGATCACCTTAGTTGTATCAATAATATACTAACAAATAGGTGAGAAACCCAGGTGGGTTTTAAAGTGTTTTTTTTTTTTTTCAGGTGGGTCCAACCCGAAAAAACCCGGTGGGTTTTTTCGGGCTGGGCCCACTTGGGCAAACTTTGCTCACTTGAGGCCTGACTTTCACTCACTCTTCCTCACAAACCAAAATAAATTCCCCAATTTACCCTGTAAATTTGTTAAAATTAGTCCGGCGATACAGCAATTAACCCTTCTTCATTCCTATATTAGTAAATTTTATCTGTTAATGTCAATGAGGTCGTTCCCTTACTCTTAAACTTCCTGTAATGTACCTCGTGCTAATAAAATAAAATTAAAAAAAAAAAAAATCTTCCCTTTTATACATTATGGTATCACATTACATTGTGTGTTCAGAATTTTGGTCTAGTTAATCACATATGGAAAAATTAAACGTCCCATTTAAGATGACACCATACATTTTCCATTCTAATCAAGAGAGAGTCGATAAGGAGTGAAACTTTTACGGGTAAAATCTGTTACTTTACGAGGAAGACGATAGAACTTATTTATGCTGGTGCATTATACCTTTTATAAAATAGTAAAGTGAAAATGTAGCTAAGTGATACTTTAGCATAATCCTTCATGATGAAATCAGGAGCGTCATTTAGAGGGGACAGGAGGGGGTAATTTCCTCCCCCCCAAGAGTTTGAGAAATACATACTTATACTTTAATCGATTGTCTACTAATATACTAGTACAAAGTGTGAAAGTACCGGTGCTTTTGTCCCCCTCAGGCGAGTTCTTAAATGACGCCCCTGGGTGAAATTCGTGATCCACCCTAGCTATATCTGCACTACCACAAAATGTTTTCAGTCACCCTGACATTAAGTAGCTCTTAATCATTGCTTCCTCTATGGTACGCGCCCTTCCTTGTTTTGATTTCGATACTTTTTTAATGGGTCAGAAATCAAACATTTTCTTGCAAGTAAGTAGTCTCTGATCGAGATAATGGGGCAAATTTACAACTCCCGATTCAGCTGGCATTCATGCATATAGACAAAAAGTGATACTGCTTCCAGCCATATGACTAAAAGTCATTATTAGGAAATGATGTAGCAATCAGGTCTTCCCTATGCGCATACCCACCTTCGCTAACGTGCCTGATCTATGGATCCACTCCATACTTTCGTGGATTAGATAGGATACTAACTTGCAGTGACCAGATAGCACAGTCCGTGTTTGTTTTGTTTTAATAGTTTCATCGAGCATGCCGTATCAGTAAAGATACAAAAAGAAACATCTATCGTAAAATACTAGTCAATTTGTTTTATAGTGACCACAATGACTCGTGAAGCCTGGGCTCTACACGAATCATAGAACTGCTTTCACTCACGTCTGATGCATCGGAAGGATTCGATACGATGCGCGGAGCTGCCTTCCGAACGCGCGCTTGAGAAAGTGTGAAGGAGCAGAAATGCACCAACAATTGCGGCCAAAGTTAGAAGATATTGCAAACAAGCCACAAAAGTACAGCACTTAAAGAACTAAACACGAACACTAACAGTTATTTGAATTAAACGATAACATTAATAATAGTAAAAATATAAAACATCGACAAGAACAATAACAATAAGACGAAAAGTAGGAACAATCTGACAACACTGCAACCTCAGAACGTTTCCCATATAGCGTGACTGACAAAATTTCATGGATATAGGTTGACGACTGGGACACATCCTCGCGTTCTGTTGGGTGATGAAAGTAGTAAATCTAGGTCAAGATTCATGACTCTTTGCGACAACTACCATATAGTTTTCAATGCACACGAAGGCGAGGTGGAGCGTTATATATAAAGCAAACTCGAATGAAAATGATTTATCACTTATTACGATGTATTTTAGGTGTGCAAATAAATATATATTACTCTGCTTGCTTTGATATTCGTTATTTCTTTTTTCTGCAGTTTTTTTTTCGATTAACATAATTATTTACTTCTATTTTAATACGAAGAGTACTGTATATAATACAGTTTGTAGTGCTGCACAGAAGAAACATTGTGCACCTCTCTTCAGTTGCCTGTTTGTCTACTGCAGCATTGTCAGAACCGTGACTGGGTATGGGACGGACGGGACAAGTGCTCCAACGCGCGTAGTGGAAAGAGACACCGAAAGAAGCGGTTCTGTGTATCGCTATGGTATGTAATTTATGAATAGGCGGATCATCACAAGTATCGTAATTTTATGTTATACACTTTCTGAAATGCCCGTTCTTTGTATGGGGAGAATAAAGTTATGGGAAATATTTAATTACCCTCCTCCCTTGGGATACGCATTTAAATGAAAGGGTACTGATAAAACCCATGATATAAATTAGTTTTCTCATAGATTTAGAAACGCATAAATTTACGTCCCTTTTCCTTCAATCAAAATCGAATGACAGAAACCTAGCTCGAGGTAGGTCTATTTTTTCAAAATTTATTTTAAACTGTTCAACCGTTTAATCGTGATGCGTTCGCAAACAACAGACAACGTTGACTTCGATGTAGCTGAAATAATGTAGAAATATCCCTTTTTTTTCCCCTTTGAAACCGGAATTTTGCAAAACACTGGTACACGTATCCGTTTATTTGTAATGATGTGTTTATATACCGAGTTTATTCTTCTTTACTTAAGAGACTCGACATACTTAATTTTTTCCTCTATTCGCCTTCCCATCTTTACGATACAATCGGTCCAATACAAGATAGGTAATATATATATAAACAGGTCGTTTTTCCGCGAATCGATCCCACACAACCTTACAGTACTTTCATTTTTATATAGTAGATTTCAAAAATTACATATTCATTGCTTTATTTCAGCTAGAAAAATTTTTAAAACCAAGAGTTATACGAGTTTTATTAGCAATCTTGAATTTTTCAAAGCGATAATGAATAATTTACAATTTTTTACGATTATTGTAAGTGGAGAAGTACTGATGGTTGTGTGATATTTACAACTATTCGAACATGATAAATTTTTGGATTGATGATATTAATCCCGCAAAATGATACTTCAAATTTGTTGCCCCATTTAAAATGTGAGAATTTGTATAATTTTGTGGTTATTTTATTAATGTGTTTAGGTTAATAAGATAATTTTAATGCCAGAGGTTTTATTGACTCTGTTTTAAGTGATTGCTAATCAGAAATCCTGTTTGAATCTTCATTTGATAACATCGCTTACACATTGAAACAAATAACAAGCAACTGCTTTTTGCCATACAAGTGGAAAACAAATGAGTGTTCACTTGATAACGCGCTAGTAGCTGGAATAACGTAGATAGTGGCGCCGATAGTTCCTCTAGCGGTTTTTTTATAACTCTATGATAAAAACGAAAAATTGTGGCGCTAAAGGGGGCATTGGCAGTTTTTATTTTGCTGGAAGAAACCGTTGCTTATATGTAGCAAAATACACTCTTAACTACCAGCTCGTAAGTTTCCTGAAAATTTTTCCGTTTGCCTTGGACAGTATCACGCTTCCTTCGAGGATTAAACATCATCGCTATTTCTTGAAATTAGTAAATAGTAAGAGATAAATTTATTTCCTTCTATTCTTTTAATTCTTTTAAGATTTTGCTTGTTTTCTCTGTGTCTGATTCCTCTAGTGTATAAATCGGTAGAATGGTATAAGCTGTAGATGTGAATGCTTTACAACGAATCATCGTACTAATTAGCGTATATGGGGGCTTGATGGCTCAGTGGTACAGCGCTTGCTTCTAGTGCATGGAGTTCCAGATTCGATTCCCGGCCTATTCTCTTTCCAGCCTTAGAAAAAAAGTAGATGTAAACAAACCCACCTGACTACCAGTGGGTCGATGACCAGTGATTGGTTGTTGGTCTCACTGTACCAGTGTCCTACCGCAATACAATCCTTAATAAAATAATAATTTCAAATAAAGATATCTGAATTTATCTTGCATTTTGTGATAATAAACGCAATATATATAATATTTAACAACAAATGTGGCTTTATTTCAACCTCACCTTTGGACATATAGTATTTACTGCGCATGCATATGCGTTCCCGCGCCGACTCCGCTCATTTGAAATTGTAGAATGCAGTTTTATACTGACGATGAATGACAATAATCCATCTTCGTCTTATGTTATAAAAGACAAAAGAGGAGTTTATATAACCATTTAAGAAAATACATATTTCCAACATAGCAGTGGTCAGTGTCAGTGTTATTTTCAACCAACCATAGCCTTACACTTTGGAAATTATGCGACGACAGTAAGTAAGCATTACGATCTTGACGTGAACAGCAAGATCGTGTGCAGAAGCACGTGTGAGCCGCGGAGTAATACATTTCGCTTTGTTTACTTCTACTCTGTTCTAAGGCTGGAAAGACTTTAGTAAGTTTGTGGTGAACACATCGTGTCCGTTCGTTTTATCCGGGTACTCCCATCCCACTTTCTCATTCCACCAATTCATCCATCATTATTCAATTGCCTTAATTATCGTCTCCCTTAGCCTAATAGGCATAATCATGGGACGTTAAACTGAAAAAATTCATTTTTAATTAGCGTATATGTAAGCGTGTTTTCCTTATTGAACATAATTGTTATATTTATCTTCTTTCAGAAAATTGAGCACCAATGGATTAATCACGGCTTACTCGAATATGGTTTTAGGAAGTGACCATGAGTCTGTCACGGATAAAGAGAATAATTTATTTGATCTGCAATGTGTTTTCTCCGTTGGGGACATAAAACTATCTGCTTTGAGTGAAGTAGGATGCAGACAGTTGATTGCTCTTGCTTTAGGGTAAGTGTGTAGGTAATTTAACTCTGTTGTGTTCCATAGATGTTTTTAGTAAACTGAAAAAATAAACTACAGAATATTTTAGAAAATCTTATTTACCATTTAACTTCATTTAGTGATTTTTCATTATTAATCATTAAAAATAAGAATTAACTAAATGAATTGGTGTTATTATTATTATTATTATTATTATTATTATTATTATTATTATTATTATTATTATTATTATTATTATTGAGCAAAAGAAACAGAAAAAATACATTTGTTCCTGTGACGTCCATCCAGGACCCCGGAAGCGTAAGATATGGTGTTTCAGATGAAATGACTGTGCTTATAAACACAAACAACTGAAGCTAAAAGGGCGATAATTGTCAGGAGGCACATCGAATGGAGCGTTCCAGTTGCTCACAAGTCATTATGGGGTACTGAGGAGTGACTTGATAATTTTTAACTGGCAAGATATGTCATCTGATACATTATTCACAAAATAATGGAAAACAAGTTTTCTAAGGAATTTGTCAAAAAAAAAAAAAAAAAAAAAAATCCTTTTCCTTATCCAGGTTAGAGCTTGAACCCTTATGTTTTTGCAGAGATCTGTACTGATCAAAAAGAGCAATCACTTTACATTTGATTTTACATTTTCGTTGAGTGGATATTCTCGCTTTTAGTCACTGCTCTGAAATTTGTTCAGCAATTACATCGGCAATCGCTCCATTGCTACTCGCGTGTTTACCCTTTTTGAAATTATTTTCTTTGATTATATATATATATATATATATATATATATAACAGAAACGTCTTTACACATCACCTTTTGTTGCAATTTAAGATAAGGGTAATTTTTCCACCACACTTCCAAGAAGCCACACACTTGATTCAGAACGGACTTTTGGTTTATCACTAGAGTTCATGGTAAAACACGGTAAAAATGCAATTCACTAACTATATTCAAATCCTAAGAAAAACACACAGTCCACGATGCCCGTCTTCTCAACACAGATAGTTCAGTGTCATTGCTTTCCTTTTCTTCATTACAATATGAACAAGTTTGACACGCTTGTTTAGGCCTAAACTTCAGGGCTACATGTCCACTCTTGTCGGTCCATATCAGATACAATACTGATCTGAAAATATAAAATAATATTACAATGCATATTTTAAGCTGTAGAAATATGTTTATGAAAACTTCAGAAACAATCCATAATTGCATTTTTGGCTATTTTTTCAAAATTTTGGACCCTTAGGGGCAAACTCAAACATTAACCTAGAGACTTCAAATTTCATATATTTTTATTTCACACCAAAATGAATCAGAAACACACCAGGGAGCAACAGTTTCAAAATATTGCTATTTTTTGAGACACCGTACAGTACTCCATACTAATAACTTTGCTATACTAAAGTTGTTTTGATTATCCTTTCAATGACGTATCAGATGAATTACTGCTTAAAGTTTTCGAGTGATTCCTCAGGATCCCATAGTAGAAGGTTCTGTGGGGCAAGCGAAATTCTTCATTCGATGCACGCCTTCCGACATATTTTTCTGACACTTTTTTTCTCCACTGTGATTTGTAAGCACTAAGCATTTTATCTGAAATATTATATATATATATATATATATATATATATATATATATATATAGATAGATAGATAGATAGATAAATAGATATACCGTATTTGCACACCTAAACTTTTGACACGAGATTATAGAAAAATGTAAATCTCGAGTATACGCCGCACTACTAAATTTACGAGAAAGTTCAGTTAGACAGTGCTTTGAGTTGCATTTCTCTCTCTCTCTCTCTCTCTCTCTCTCTCTCTCTCTCTCTCGCTTTCTTCAGCGCCCTCCATTACCAACGGGACAAGTTTCACAATGAAGTTCAAGTAGGAAAAGAATCTATCTCCTCCCCTTCCCTTTTTCAACTCGCGCGGTGGGTCAGTGGTAGAACGTTCACCTCTAGTGCGTGGGGTCCCTGGTTCGATCCAACTCGCGCCAAGTGAACTTTGTGGTGGACAAACACCGGTGCGTTGGTTTTTACGCTGTTCTCCCGTTTCCTACCACTTTATTCATACCACAATTGCACTCATTTCTGATCATTACCGTCTCCTTTAGCCTAGCCGGCGTAACGTGGTACGTAACACTGAAAGATTTCCTTTTCCTATATGAATCCAAAATATTTTCAATCCTGGGGGCATCCGAACTTAACATTTTAACATTCTTTCATAAATTCTTTCACATTCTCTTCCTACCATGAATTTATCTTAGACACAGTAGTGTAGTATTGTAATAAAACTATCATAACATGGACTTTCATATTTATGTAGTAAACCTTTGAAAATAGCTTTTAAAAACGCGAAGTTCACTCGATACTACATGAGGAGCAATAGGACGACAGTGTGGAGTGGACTGATCAGACTGCGATAGAGCAAGGTAGGCGACTTTTCTGATTTTCAAAGAGGGGAAATTAAGGTCACTGCAGTATCAGAAACCCAAATTTTGGATGCCTCTAAAAAAACAGTAATAAAGCAAGTGAGATTGACGGGTCAATAATTATCAACAGTATCTTAGTTTCAAATATTATGATCATGATACGACGTGTTTCGAATGAATAAAAACTAAGTTGCAAGGGATTGATAATTTTTCTTCTTCTTCTTCTTCTTCTTATTTTTTTTTCAAAATGCTTTATGTTGAAAAACTGCTTAAATATCATGTAATCAAAAAAGATGATCTTCAATAGGTGTAAAGATCATAATGCGGTTTACAGCAATTTGATACCTGAAACTGTTCCGGAGATATAGTAAAAACGTAGAACACTGCTTAGAATTATGTAATTGTGAGAACTTATGTTACAATAGAAAGTTCCCACAAATACGCCAGTTTGAGAGTATAGCAATCTTTACCAGTGTTTTTCGTATTTCCGGAACGGTTTAAGATATCAAGTTATTATAACATCGTTATGATCTTCGTGTCCATTGAAAACTACGTACGTAATTGGATCCGATAGTTATCTAAGCTTTTTTTTTTTTTTTTTTTTTTTTTTTGATATCTTCCAAAATAGTCAAATTTTTAATTGATTCGTTGAAACATGTATACAGAACTCTCGCTTTCTTGCTATTTGATTAGAGGTCATGTTCATCATTGTATGATAGGCATGTAATTACGTACAATGTGTAATCACGAATTCATAAATATCTCTACCATACTGCTAGTACATTATACTGCCATCTGTGTTAACTAGCGGTGTAATAAGTGTAATCTAATAGAATAGGTATACTTTCATTTATGCCTATAGAAAACATAACAATGAATTCGTGTGTAGATAATTCTTGATTTCTAGCCGTAAAACGCACTGAGTGGATAAAATTTGTACATTTTGGCAGTGTGTTCGGAATCCGTAGTATATTCGTTACAGAGAATCTAATTATTCACTTCAATAGGAAAATTCATTCGCTCAATCTACTACCCATAGCTAATAGGTTATTTCATATTTTTTCATGGACTGCAACCAAATTCAACAGTAAGTGCTGCCACTGTTAATTACGTTCTTGATTGTGACACCATTACATGTTACCGGCTACCGAAAGATCGAACGGTTTTCCTTTTTCTGCTGTAGCATATGCTCTGATAACAATTCAATTGTGATCGAAAAGTTTCGTTATTTGTTAGTAGTGTTTTTGTGAGAAAATGATATTGAAATACTTCATATTTAGATTGTCATATGCGTGCGCTATTATTTCTTTGTTCTAGATCCATATATTACTGACTTCGAACTTAATGTTATTTGGAATTGATTTGATTTCAGATCAGGCGACTTACTGCTATATTATTCAACTGGAGACAAGGAGCTTCCTACTGTAAAACAAGTACCATGGTTTCTTAATTCAGATAAACAGATTGTGGCGTTGGGTTTTGATCCGTCCGGGACGTGGCTTCTTGTTGCTGGTAAGTGTACTTAATTTCTTCGTTGGAGAATGGTTTGGTGTACTTTTAACATTTAAAGAAGCTAGAGGGAAAATCGAAAAGTAATTCAACTTTCTCCTCTGCAAGGTATAAATAGCAGGTTGCGAGTTGACAGACGATTAGTTTAGAGGAGCGATTTTTAAATTCATTTCAAGTGGGGCACTTATTTTAGGTATAGTGTTCTTCGGATCACCCTATTCTTGCCCATATCGAAAGTAAAGTTTTTTTTTTCTTTGCATGTTTTTTTTTTTAAGCATATATTTGTATACTCATATTTTTAAAATAGTATTCGTTAAAATTCCCTTAATTTTATATTGGTGTTGGTAGAAGAAAATACATTTTAGTTTCTCAGCTCTGAATAATATAATTCATCTATATAAACTACAAGCTCGATTCAAGTGTTAACTATATTTAAAAATTTGTGTCAAACGGCTGAGTTTTTCCCTCACATAATGCATTTTGTTGATACAAAATCCGAAATAAGAATAGCCCCTCTTCTGCCCATTAGAAGTGAAGCTTTCGAAACTGCATAGACATCTGCCATTTGTAATGAAGGTTTTATGTGCTGAGTTTCATTTCTTCTTTAGACTATCATTCTAAGAGGATCATAAGGGCAGATCTCAAGGATAACAGTTTGAGAAACGCTGGTTTAGAGTTTACACTAGAGATGGATCTAATGTATGGTCTTTCTTGCTGTGGTCGAAGAAATGGTCAACGTCATAACAATACTGCGTATTTTAGTGCGGCCTGCAAAGCAAGAACAGTGAAATGTACAGGGCTCCCAGCTGTCCTATTTTCCTATATTTTGGGAATTTGTGTATATTTGTCCTATATTTCAATCTTGTCCTATATTTTCTGTATTTTTCAGTGATTGAATTATTAAAAATACAAACCAAGGTTAGTTCCAGTGATGATTTAAATTGCTTCATATTACAGGGTGTCTATCGGGCACGAAAGTCACAAATGTCACGAAATTTAGCTTTTGGGTCACGATTTTTTAAAACTGTACAAATGTAAGTACAGATTGGAAAATTTTGTTCTATAAAACGTCAAAATTCACCACCAAAAATGTCTTATGATCGGCTTTACACGCTACCAAATCGCAAGCAAAATACGTTTCTATCGCATGGATGAAAATTCGACCTAATTCGCACGCAAATTCGCTCTTAAAAATGTTAGGAAATTTTATGATTTGGTAAAAAAAAGGTCACGAAAGTCACGAAATTTCATTTTGGAATTTTAGTAGACACCCTGTATTAGCAATATGCTAAACGTGTCTTAGCATTTTTTTTCTGAGAGACTAGTCACTAATACTCACTATTATTTTTTTTATTTGCTTTTTTCTATCCTCCCATGTCCACTCTTTTTTTTTTCTTTCTTTGTTTCCTATGTGCTTATTCTTCCCCAGTGAAGCTTAGCTGAGAAACCTCGCCATGCTCCACTTTCTTATAACGCTAGCTGTATTAGCATTTTCTTTCAGCAGTGTGTATTTTGATTTTAAGCATTGTGTGTTGGTATTCACCAACTTCAATGCCGTCCAGTATTACTGTACATAATATGCAGGGTTCTCACGCGTCTTGGAAAACCTGGAAATAAAAGTGTGTCATGAAAACGCCCTGGAAAACAGAAAATGATGAAAATCTTGGTTGCTCTTGAATTCTCTCTCTGTGGCCAGCACTGACAGAATATTTCTTTAATTTCCTTCCCAAGCAAAATCAAATTTCATTATAGTCAGAACGCTACAAGAGAATCTGTCAGAACTTGAGATTCTCCTGCCATATTTGCATTCGTACACTTTGTTATTAGTGTAGGCACTTTGATAAATTCCTTATGATTATGCAAAAACAGGAACCACTTATCCACATTTTGCATGATGAATTAGGTGAGCTACTTCAAAGAATAATGGCAAGATTTCTAAAATTTGATCTGTACAATGAAAAATCTGGATCTGATCTTCTGAATACGAAAGTGAAAGAAGGAAAAAATCTACTGCCAGATGATAAAATTGATGTCGGTGAAGGCGCACTTTTAGCATTGAAAGAAGTCGATAAAGTGCAACAGCGGTTACTCACAATAAATGCAAAAATTTTCTTCATAACAGCAATAAATTACCTTCAACAAAGGCTGCCACTAAACAACTGGATTTTGAAACATACCCAGATTTTGCATCCTATTGTTAGCATACAAAGCAAGAACAGGATAAGATATTATAATCTTTGAAACGATTAGCGTCTTGTGTTCCTTCGATTTTGACCAGTCAGGCAATTGACAAGACTGTAGACGAGTGGCGAATTTATATGAGTGATCCGAGTATACACGATGACTTTTCTTTTGTTTGTAGTATTGACGTGTAGTGGAACAAAGTAATGCTGTTGAAAAATAATACAAGGAAACCAAAGTATCCAGCAATTACTAAACTTGTGAAAGCAGTATTAACACTTTCACACGGGCAATCGTCTGTTGAACGTGGTTTCTCGACAAATAAGAACGTGATGCCATCCGAGAGACAAGGATTGAATGAATCCCTCTGAATCTACACATGACTAAAGACGCAGTCGGTGAAAATGTAAATGAAATTAATATCAGTAAAGAAATGTTGATGTACTACAAAGGAGCACATAAGAAGTATCGTGAAGATATGGACAGAAAAAAAAAAAAAACTTAGAATAACAAGAAAGTGAGCATAAGATCACAGAAAAGACAAAAGTGAGTGCCAAAGAAGGAATAGAGGAAAACATGTGTGTTAAAGTTCGTGAAGCTGAAAAATTAAGCATCAGAGAGAAACATTCGGCTTCAGGAAGTAATAAAGCATCAGTTCATGGATAACGTGCCAGCTGCACAAGCCCAGATTGAGGCTGAAAACAAGACTTAAAAATGCCATGACGAAGGTGTCTCAAAATTAACACGTGTACAAGTGTTTTCGAGTTCATTACTAGCTGAACCTGCGCTCTACACAGCGCATCATTCACATATAAGCATGAATCTCCTTGTCATTCCTCACATCTGTACATGTTCTTCTACAGACACAAGTGAAAGACGTCTTCATAAAAAATCGGCAAGGGGTATCATAAAGGGCAGGTTTTCTTTTTTTTTTTTCGATTATTTTTTCTCAATATCTCGCACCGTTTGCAAGATTAGATCCTACTTCCGTTTGGAGTTTCTAATTCATGTATGACCAGTGTTTTCTTTCTTCTTGCATGCAGTATGTAATAAGCAAATACATTACATATACAATTAATTATAATTATAAGTTATATATAGTGTTCATTGGGCAAAACTGGAGATATGGTTATCCTTCCTTTTTCATTATTATTTGGCCATGAATCAAACGCCTGAGACATATACAACCCCTAAATACAACAATGTCGTGTTGGAATATATAATGCATAGGATGTGATGCTTTAGTTTTTTTTTTTTTTTTTTTTTTTTAATTTCAACACTTCCAGTGTACCCATAAAAATGTAATAAAGAAATAGTGGCCATGTTTTTTTAAGTATTCAATTAGAACTGGACAATCTACATGAAATTTGCAATCGATTAGTGAAAACGTCATCTTTCTAGAGCCTGTAGTTTCCGAGATCTCATTGTCGAAAGGATTGGTCACAAACATATAGTTTAAAAGGACTCCAAAGAGGGCAGCACAGTTCATTTGCATTGATTTTGGAGAAGACTTATTAAAATACAAAGTCTTTGACAATAGCTTTAAAACATAAACTTTATAAAAAAAGATGCACCTTTAAAATGTAAAAGTAAAAATGTGTGAGTATAATAATGGTGTATCGAGAGAAAGGCATGGGCAACTCAGACCTCAAGAATTTTTCTTTTAATCAGTAAATTAAGTCATTTATTTCAATCAATTTCTTTTTTTCTTTTTTTTTCTTCTTTTTTTTTTTTCAAACTAATACAGCAGGTCTACTAAGTTCAAAACGTAAAAGGTTATATATACTGTTATTCTGTATTAATCTAAATCTTGTTACCAGTTGCCCATTGGGGTGAAAGGTGGCCTTTTCTTATAATTCATTTATATATATATATATATATATATATATATATATATATATATATATATATATATATATATATATATATATATCTGCTTCAGAGCATAATATTCTGTTGTATAAACCAAACTGTCCTATATTTTTTAATGCCCTGGTGGGAGGCCTGAATGTAGTGAAATTTTTGTAGTGTGAACAGATTGCTGGTTGAAATTCGCAAAGAAGTAGTGGGAGTGTATGATACTGAATGCATGAACCGCAGCAGCATTGCCTGGTGATACAGTATTTTGAAGGAAGGTCTAGTAAACCTCAATGATTGGCGTCGTCTCTGTAAACTTGGAACTGCTGCAGCCTTCAACCAGCCACTGTCAGAAACATTTGACAAGTCAATTCGGAATGACTAACGAATCCATCAACAAACAGTGACACAGTATTCCATGTCCTAGCTGTTTCAGATTTTTCCCCTCTCTTTTGTTCTTTGAAAAGATCCATGGACAGTTAAATGACCGATTTGGCAGAACAAATTCAATCCTGTATATGATGGCAACAAACAACCGAGATAGCCATCATGAGGGAATCTCGAAAGGAAGAAAAGTAGAATCTAGTAAACACAAGGCAGAAAATGTGTCATTTCAGTGCTACAAGTTCTCCAAAACGACAGAAAATAAACTCTGAAGCAGCATAGCCCAAAACAATGTGACATATAGTAGTCGATTCTTCAAGGGATCACTTATGAACTAATAGGATTCTATCTAAATATCTGTCTAAGAATCCAGTGGTACTTGAGCAGTATTTTTTGTAAAGCAAGTTGGGTATAAGAGTGTGAAGTGTTAATTAAGCATACGTGGCAGTTTTCTAGAACTTAATATTTAAGAACTACCTTTTCTCCGTTAGTGATGGCAAATGAGTAATGTTACTTCACACTTTGATGCAGCATCAAATATGATTTCCAGAAGTTATGCAACAACACATAACATATTTTCCCTTTAAGTTTCTGATAAAAACTGGAAACAAATTTTGTTTTTAAGATGTTTCCTAACTTTCTGAAAGGGCATATTTATTAATATGTTTCTGTTTACTATTATAATAGTATATGGCATTTAAATCAATAACTTTTGCAATCATCTAGAAATACAGTTGATCGCAAATTCATTGTTTAAATTTTAAGCGAACGACTATAATCTATGTGATTTTATAAAAAGAAAGCCTTTTAGATCTTCTTATATACTCTTATTTTCAATTAAGATTATAGTAAACAAATGCGTGTGTTCTGACAATTTCTTCAAATCCTGAGAAGTACAAGTAGCGAATTATCAGAAGAAATATGGTGGTTCATTTTTCAAAAACATGTCTACACATTAATAAAAAATAAAATTTTGCTTACGTAAGTATCCAAATGATAAAACGGCAATTTGACACTTAATTTCAATGTCTAATTGTCATCTTCATACATGTTGTATTAAGAAATTATAACGCTTGTAGAACTAAGTATTTTTATCAGTTTTGTCTATTGTAGAGAAAATGTTAATGTTACTTGAATCAGTGCTATTAAAATGCCTGGTCAAAAACAACTCCATCCTCTTCCTAGCATTTCTCCGAAAAGAACAACCCAACAAACTCCTATGTTGTATTAAATGACTTCATAAAAACACTTCTTATTCTGCGTTATTTTTGTGTATAATATAAAATACTACGAGTCGACACGAAGTATGTCTGTGCTTGAACCTTAATGAAATCACTTCGCTGCAAAATGAAACTCTTATTTGCAATTTCAACTTCTACCTGTTTTAAAAATGCAGTGGTTTCAGGTTCTAACACAAATATAATTTTAGTAACGTGATTCAAGGAACATCAACATTTTCTCTACAGTAGAGGAAACTAATAAAAATATGTAATTCTATAAGCAGCATAATTTTTTGATACAAAACATGTATGAAAAAGACAATTAGTCATTGTAACGTAGCGTCAAATTTCCGTTTTACCATTTGGATGCTTACATAAGTACAATTTTTAAAATTTTATTATTAATATGCATCATATTATATCATTAATAATGACTGTGCGTTATTTTCATTAATTATTTTGGATTTCTGAAGAACAACATCTTTTGAAAATATTGTATATAAAATATTTTATTATAGTATTTCTATACCTATTTACAATTATAATGCTGCGATATTAACGGTTGCTTCTGTACTATAATAGCATGAATGTTATCCTGAATTTTTTGCTCACTTTTATGAATTTGTTTTCTTTCTTGTAGGACAAGATGCATCAGTGTTTATTGTCCCTGCACTCTTTCTAGTAGACTCTAAAGCTGCGACGGACCACAAATGGCCTATAGATGATATTACGGCGTTTCCATCGTCTGGTAAACGCCCTGTTCCTTCCAGTGTGATTTGGTGGCAAACATTGGATCTCCAATACCTAGCTGTTATTGGCAGTGACTCCGGAGAGATTACATTTGTTAACCTTGCGACAGGCACAGAAGTAGGAAGCACATATATAAATAAAGGCATTTCTTCTCTTCAGCTGTGTCAAGATAATAGCTTAGACTCCATATTTCTTCTTGTAAGTGGAACTGAAGTATCACTTTCTTTTCTGTAAATATTATTTCTAGTTATTTTATATATATATATGAAAGATGCTAGAGCCTATAAAACCTTACTTTCAGCAACTATATAGTTGTGTGTAATTACAATCATCGTAATGCTAGATGGCGAATGTTCAACTAAGTTATACGTGGGCACCATATCGATTATTATTTGTAGTTTTTTAAAGATTATTTTATTTTATTTCAGCAATTTCTCAATTGCCTCACTGTACTAGGTTAACACCAAAAAATCGTTCGTCCATTAGGAATCGAACCAAAGACTGTGGATACGAAGGGAGGTAGACTCAGTGCACATAACGGATTTATATATACCGTATTTACACGATTTTAAGACGCACTTTTTTGTCAATTTTTTTGCTTCCAAATTCAAGGTGCTTCTTAGATTTGAGTTATGCAAATTTAGGCTAGATTAGATGGAGTTTTATCAAAAATTGCTAATCCTGCTAGTCATGATTCTGTAAAAAATGTATATACGGTAAATTCCAGTAGTAAATTCAATATTTCTTTAATTTCCCATAATATCTTCTCTATAACCATCTGTTCTGAATACTTTTTCCATGTTACTCCTCGTTGCTTCATGGTTTTGTTACGTGGCTATGTATGAAAGTATTTCATAGGTGTCTTGACGTATCTTATTACACAGTCAGGATTTTTGTCCACCGATCATCATTTTTCTTCCTATATATATATATATATATATATATATATATATATATATATATATATATATATATATATATATATATGTATGTATGTATATGGACCATTACCACTTTCGTACCATTATTTTCGCAATAAAATTGTCACTCGTGTCGTTTTTCAAATTTATGTAATTTTTCCTATCTTTACGGGTAATTCTTAACATACATCTCACCATACTTCATGATGTAGTCTGGAGACTACTCAAGATTTGTGATTTTGTTAGTTTTTTTTTTTTTTTTTTTTCTGTATTCATTTTCAACCCTGTTTCCTTGCTCGTCAAATTAAGCTCTTCTATCTTACCTTACAGTGTCGTCTTTTGAAAAAAAAAAAAAAAAAAAAAAAAAAAAAAAAAAAAAAAAAAAAAAAAAAAACCGATGCCATCTACAGAATGAAGATGGGTAAAATGTTCTTCGTCTATATTTATTTAACTCGTCGTTTCCTTAGTTCAGAGATAGAAACACATGTTCGGTTACATTTATGAAAAGTTTTGGAGAAACTCTGTTCGATAATCTTCTTAATTCTTAACGTATTTGTACAGATAAACAGTCAAATATTCTCACTGGCTTATTATAGGTATTATCGATAGCTTTGTAAGCTTTTTCGAAATCGCTTGGTTTAGTGGCATTAACAACCTTCAGGGTCTTCACTGAATCTAAACGCGTTGCAGTGAACAGCTTACAAAAGAGTAACTTACACTAATATACTTATTTGGCCTCTATCAGTGCTAATACTACTAGAATATCATCTGTTGTACTATGACTCTTTCTGATTACAGTTTATTTCCTTGCTGGAACTAAGTATAACTGTTTCTCCTTTATCGTAGTATCAGTACTTGCGGAAGAAGACGACTTTCATGTCTATAATTGCATACGGCATTTATCTACTTCTAGGGAATTTGACTTTTTTCCGTAGACATTCCCAACTTTTTAGAGAATCCGCCATTTTACTAACGAATGGAGGAAACAACCAATTTTTAACACACTAATTCCTCTATAATTGCGAATTTAGTGATACACAAAGAGTGATAAAGGATATGACTGGATCGGGTCTCGAATCTGGGATCTTCGGCGTACGGTGCCGGTATGTTAACTACTACGCTATTGAGTCCACTTCCTGAACAGTCATAATCTCTCTCGCTTTTAAATTCGGTGGTCTGTAACTGAATTCGCACCTAGAGGAATTGGTGTGTTAAAAATCGGTTGGGTTTCATCCATTCGTTAATATACTACAACCATACAACTATAAGAGATGTTCTAAATGTTGACACTGGATTGTCCAAGCAACAGGAATTTGTAGTACAAACCATGTGGTCTGAGTGAAAGAACACCGAACTCAAGAGTGAGAGAGTGTATGGCTATTAAGGAAGCGAACTGGGTAGTGTAGTGGTTAATGCATCGGCAAGGTACGCCGAAGTTCCCGAGTTCGAGTCTCGGTCCAGTCATGCACTTTTTCACTTTCTGTGTGTCAATTCGGCGTTTCTTTTAATAATTTTGGCACTAATAAAGAGATTGCAGCAATTTGAAGCGGGCTTTCTTCATTTTGTAAGAAATGTGATGGCATTGTAATATTTGCTGGAAAAGGGCACTATTTGTGTCCAAGTAATATCGAATTTGGTGCACCATATTTTGAAAGTCCTTTGTAGTATATCCGCTGTCACTGTTTGAATTACTTCATTGATGCTGGCTTTCAAGGCACCTGTGATTTACAGTTCGCGTATACTGTCTCTTTCTGATATCCACATGGAGAGTAATCAGGGGATAGCAGATCGGATGAGCACCCTTCAAAATAATGTTGCTGCCGAAAAAGGACCAATTTTAGGCCATACTGGCGTATGATGTGTGGGACGTCGCATTATCCTGTTGGAAATATAGTCATAACCTCTTATCACTCTTTGTGTATCACTGAATTCACACTTACAGAGGAATTAGTGTGTTAAAAATTGATTTCCTCCATTCGTTAATAAAATGGCGGATTCCCTAAAAAGTTGGGTATCTACTACTACATGTGCGTCTACGAAAAAGTCGAATTCCCTAGAAGTAGATAAATGCCGTATGCAATGGGAAGCTCCTTTTCGTCCAGTTGAGTTACAAAGAAGTTACTATAGTTGTATCAAAAAAGATGCGATTAAGTACTCGCACCAGGACATCATACATCGAACATCAATATTCTTAAAATACAGGGTCTCTTCCTGTATCGCGTTAGGATTTTCACTTGCCCCAATAGAACTTGGAGAATTAATGCATGCTGACGTATGAAACGACGCTTTGTCTGGAAACGAGGTATAGTCCGGAATGACCGGACTTCCGCAAAACATTAATAGTTGTCTCGGCCAGGCCACTTAATTTGGGATACAGTACGCATGAAGCTTTGCTTTTTTTCACAGTACAAAGACAAATGCACCACGCGAAAGACTTAACTTCATTTCTCACAGAAGAAATACTCACGTTCAAATTTTGATGCAGCATCTTAACATCACAGTTATTAACGAAATGCCGGGTAAGCAAGTAAGCAGAAAGTAGGAAATTAATCCAGTTGAAGAGCCGGCACTTGTCTATCACAGAGTATTAGAATGTAAGATTGGCGACGTTGGATTTTGTATCAGCGAAAAGCTGAAGAATGATATGTTGGGGATAGTTTTAGACTTGTAGTAATACTTCTTTCCAGACTTTTCCAAAGACACATACTATAGTGATTCCAAGGTATGCTTCTTCAACAGGCTATGCAGAAGAGCAAGCTCTGTAAAAAATTTGGGAATTTAATAAAAGAAAAAACAGTTACGTGGAGAGTTTCACATAAAACATCAGCACTAGAATCGGACAACAAGAGCCAAACGAAAGATCAACGAGAAGAACGCAGAAACATTCTAGCAGAATTCACCGAAGCCGAGAAGATGTTTCTTACTGATTCCATCTTAAACAAAATATCCGAATTGAAGCAGATGTGTCGGCACCCAAGTGGAAGAGTAAATCAAAATTGACTGTCATGTCAAACAGACGTGATTAAGGACTGATATTCTGAAAAGATTCAACATCGGAAGTGACCACTGAATATTAAACCATAAAACCTAATCTGAAGATTAAACTGGAAAGAAAATAAAGTAATATGTTAAGATAGTAAACTTTGAAGTTAGTAGTGGACAAGCAAAACAATACTTTAGTATTGAATGTATTTCAGTCAACTTGCTACTTGTTAGTAAGTTATATGAAAGGCTCAAATTTCAAGGCTTTTTCACCGGGAATCGAACCCGAAATCCCGTGCACTACAGACGAGTGCGCTATCCACTTGACCAGCGAAAAGGACATTAACTTTTTTACAGAACTAAATGTGTATGTAGTAATTTAATCTATTATGCATAGGAACTTATGACCTACTTCAGGAGCAAAAATGAGAACGAACATTACCTCCGTTTGATTATTTTTATTCGATCTTTGGATTTAATCGCAATCCACTAAATTCTACTATTGGATTTACTCGCAGTCTAGTTCATTACTTTTTTTAAAAAATCTCGTCTCTAACAATGTTTTCACAGGCTCAACCTGTCGAGCTATCATAGTTCGACAGGTTTAGTAATAGCGCACTGCGAGCTTATTGGCTGATGCCACACGCCAATTCGGGTAACGCGGACTATAACACACTCAAAGTTGAAAAATAAAACATGTATAATACTGCAAAGGACTGGGTTCCCAATATTTTAATTATTATATTGCAGTCATTATCAAATGGTATAAATTGTCTTGCAAAGTTCTACATATGGTAGCTCTTAACTGCCATATCTTGGTATGTATTCGTTCAAATATTTGTCAAACAGAAAGAAAGAAAAGCTTTTAGATAACGGAACGCATAGAAAGGAAGTTTCTTCAAGAGCAGCGTAACGTACTTCAACTTAAACTGAAGAAAGGTTTTACTGCGCTCGAAGAGGATACGGTCATTTCAGAAGATGACAGAAATTTTGATGAGTATGTCTACAAAGGTAGGGAGTAGAACGACGAAAAAGAATGAGAAGAGAATCTGATAAGAAACACATCGCCTAATAAAGAAACTAAAAGAAACGAGAATTAATAATGACAATGCCGTATGACTAATAGAATATGTAGAACTTTGCAGGACAATTTATACCATTTGATAATGACTGCAATATGATAATTGAAATATTGGGAACCACAGTCCTTTGCAGTATTATACATGTTTTATTTTTCAACTTTGAGTGTGTTATAATGTAAGGTTCGAGAAAACTTTTTTTTTTTTTTTAATCTGTGACAGGTTATTTCTTGTACACGAAATACAATTTCTAGCTTAACGTAACAGGATTATATACCGAGGCTAAAGCAGACTATGAAGATCACGAGTAAAGTAATGAAATGGCGAAAGTGGGAGGAAACAAGAGGGATTCGAAAAAACACACGCACAGGGTATTTGTCCACGTAGCGCGAGCTGGGACCTCCCTCACTAAAAGTGAACTCTTTGCCATTGAGCCACCACGACCTAGGTTATTTCTTGCATATTTGGTTAATTTCTTTTTTCTTTTTTTCTTTTCGTAATTTTTAGTGTCTATTTGCCCATGTTTTGGTGGCTAAATGTCTGGTCTGTATGTATTAAAGATGAACATAGTTACCAGTTAGTTATGTGTTTCTCCACCGCATAATTTGTGGCATAAAAGATTTCATATAACTCCTGTTGAAGTGTGTGCCCTACATACTATGTATATATTCTGTTCAGATTACAGGCACAAACCAAGAACAATGGAAATTAATTTTAGAACAGCGCTCGACTGGCTACTGCTGGCCGCTTGAGAGAAGTCCGCATGAAGGAAGTGGAAGTCATGGTGCTGAAGTTGAAGTTCGTCATGGATCATGTTTAGTTCCACTTCCTGCGAGAACAAGACTACAAGGATTAAAACAGCTTTCCGTTGAAAAATTAGCTACCCTGAGACAAAAGTTATCTGAAACTAGGAAGGCAACAGCACTAAGTAGAAGAGGTAATTAACATGAAGTATTAATTCATTAAAAATGATTTCTTACATTTTTAAATTCATTACGACATTTTCTTTTTTTCTCTTGTAAGTATGAAAGATGTGCCATAATGTATTTGTTTGCGTATGAAAATTAAATCATGAAATCATACGCACTTGATTTCTTTTCAATGTAACCCTGCCTGACTTCAATACATAAAACTTCCTTCATTTCTAGTTTATTTAGTACATTAAGAGAGAGAACTTCATTTTGATTCTCCAGGCATTATATTGTCTCTAAAGTTATTGCTTTCGCATTTTATCATCCATGAACCGATTTTTCAAGTTTCGATAGAACAGTTGTGAGTTGTATAATCTTAGATTCAGCTTAGTGAAATCACATTTATATAGCATCGTTTGCGATACCTGGGCAATAAAACAATATTCCAAATCAAATCATTTTTTTTTCCATACATTTATAGGTAGATATGCTTTTCATTCTCTTTCTCTGCATACTTCTTACATATTGACCTCAAACTCCAGTCATGATAGGTCAAGATATGCCTCCTTCTGCACTAATAAGCTTAGTTTCATGAATCATAGATCATAAATTGCTGACAGGCAGATAAGTTATTGAGGGGTCCTAATATATCTGCTAGTTTTATATTGTCTTTCAATTTTTTAATGCCTGAACATCAACTCTCTAATTCTAATAAAAACTTAAAATTGCTAGCTATTGGTAGAGATTTTTCACAAAAGCCAATATCTTCCCTTTCAAAGCTTACGTTTCAGTCAAATTACAACATAAAGAAGTTAAAATTTTTCATAGATTTCCCAAGGAATATAAAACAAATACCGGAAAAATAATACATGAGAAACAAAATTCGAGCTCAGGCTTTAAGAAGTTTCATATCGAAAAAAATGACTACTTGTCTTAAAAATTTAAACAACATGTTAGGACATTTTCCAGTATTATGTTAAATTGTCGCGATTTTCACTACTGTATTGTAATTTCCATCCCATTGGCATTGACTTAGTCATGCATGAGTTGTAAGTTCAAAAATGTTTCCATTGCGAAACAGAAATTTACCGAAGAGCATAATATTTTTCAATGAGAATTCTATAGTTTTGGTTTGATGTCATACTCTGTATTTTGTTAGGAAATACGAAAAGATTTTCAGTTGTTGAGTTAATGAATAAATAGAAGGGCAGAGTTGTTTCCGTAGTTTGTCATAATTTCATTTGTTTCGACATTTTTAGAAGTCAACTCTGGTGAAGATCATGAGCCCCATAAGAAGCCGGGGACCGAAGTAAGCGGTGAATCTCAGTCCCATAGTACACAGCCGGAACGTCTAAGTTGTCATATCGGAGAAACTTTCCTGACACCACAGTATGCAAGAGGGCGATACTTATTTTCTGGTTACTACGCGCCTTCCAATTTGTTAACAGTAAGTTCCGTTTGCTTACGCCTTTTGCTTACTGTGTTTTATGATCGTTTACCTGCATGGTTTATTTGTTCATTGCATGATGATGGGTTCTTTTCGTTTATTTATAGGAAAACTTCTGATAACCCGTATTGGAAGATATTTTTTCAAAATATATATATTAGGATCAGAAAATCAATCATTTTTAAAATATCGATTTACTTGCATATAGAGCATAACATAGATTGAATTCGATGATTATTTATTATTTTTTTATTTCAAGTGTTTCAGGTATAAAGTCTACCATTTTAGTACTGAAACCATTAACAATTACTGAAGACATTTTGATTTATTTTCCACTCTTCGCTGTAGCTATCTTCCTGTATAAACTTAGATTTGAAATATGATGATTATGAACTGAACTTGTTTTCCAAATATTTTACTATGAAACTATTCTGTTTGAATAAAGAGTTCTACTCTTTTGAATTTTTGTGCCTTCTTGTAAAGAACAAGTTTTTTCTAGATTGAGATATTTCTCTTTCATGCAGAAATCGAAGTTCCATCATGCGTAGAAAACACCAAAGTTTTCTCGCATAATGAGGACGAAAATTAGTGTAGCTGGCTACTTAGTCTCAGGTCAATCTCAGAAAAAGGAATAGGTAGTAAGTTCTATCAGTTAAAACTTAAAACTTATTTTACCTTCAATGACACTTATAATGTAATTTTTATTGGACAAAATATTATTTTTTAGGATAATTATATTTATAAAAGTTATAGTATCGTATTGTGTCCACTAAGTCCTGCTACCGTTACAATGACCCTTAGCGCATAAAAGATATGAGATAGAGATATGCGTTTTTTTTTTCAACTTGTTCTACATCTCTCAAAGTTTTATGTGCGTATTATTTTATGTGATTACACGTATCTCGAAGTTTCTTTTCCTCTCTTTGAAGATTGTGATTTGAACGACAATAACGACAGCACAAGAGAAGGCCCAATGTGTTTGGTGGTATGCTGAGTCAAGGAAATCACCGTTAACTGTTTAGCGAAAATTTACCTGCAGTATGGAAAAGATCCCCCATCAAAAGCATCTATAATTAGGTGGGGCGCGAAACTTTTAGAGATAGGTAACATAATGGAGATGCAGCGGAGTGGAAGACCAAATGTGGAGCAAGTATTTGTGGACAACGTGCAAATTGCATTTGATCGCAGCCTGCAGAAATCGGTTCGTTGTGCGTCACGGGAATTGCATGTTCCGAAATCAGCCATTCATAAGATCCTCCATAAGCGATTATATCTTCATGGCTACAAAGTACAACTCACGCAAGCTTTGGAGCCCAATGACCTTCTCAACGTGCTGCATTTGTATGTTGAACATAATTGAACATGATAATCAGTATCTGCAGAGGGTGATGTTCTCTGATAAAGCCACATTCTTTGTGTGTGGACATGTTGACCGCCATAACGTTTGGATATGGGGCTCTGTACATCCGTATGTCATTCGTGAAAGCCCAAAACTTAACTTACGGTGTGCTGTTATGCATGACAGAGTAATCGGTTCATTTTTCTTTGCTGAGAACATGGTTACACGTGTGGTTTACTATGTCATGCTTCATGAGTATCTACTCCCTCAGGTGTTGGAACTACAGCCAAACAATCTTCCAACGCAATGGAGCACCTACTGTTAGAAACATTTTAAATCACCGTTTCCATCGCCACCTGGGAGATAGATTGACCATGATGGATCAACCGCCTGCCCCCTGCGCTCCCCTGATATCATCCCCTTGAATTTTTTCCTTTGGCAGTACGCCAAAGATCGTGTCTACGAAATCCCTGTTCCAGCTCGTGCTGTACTTCGTACACGGATTGCTGCGATCCTTAAAAACGTTGATGCGGCTGTGCGGCAGCATGTATGATGGAGCTCGAATATTGTCTTCACATCCTGATGACAGCTTGAGGGGCGCGTGTATAAGTGTTATAATTGGCAATTAAACACGTTGAAAAAAAAAAAATGTATCTATTTCATGTAGTTTACTAGCTACTTTTTATTGTAATGGTAACAGGACTTTGTGGACAACGTTATATTTAAAACTCTGCTTCTTTCATCTTAAAGTAAGTGTGACCATTCTGTTGTAATATATAAAATTTCGGTGTAAATATTATTTTATTTTATTTTGTGTGTGATCTTTGTTTGAATAAATCTCGTATGCGTTCACTTTGCCTGTAGATCACTGGTTAACTCAAGAACCGAAAAACTAACAAATGTCCAAATATTTCACAGATATAATTACTATTCATGTCAGATTGTGAATAGAGATGATTGTGGTGAATTATGTCATTGAGAAGTAGTAACTGTGTGCTTTGTGGTGAACGAACACAGTGTACGTGGTTTCTCGGGGTACTCCCACGTTCGTCATTCCACAATTACTGTCTCTGTTAGCCGTGGAACATAATCATGGAACGTAAAAAAAAAAAAAAAAAAAAAAAAAAAAAAAGCATAGTTGCATGTAGGTTTCCGTATAATAGTGCGGAGAAAAAAAATAGAAGTTTACTTACAGTTAAACTATAATGTACATGGACCAATATTTCCCTAAACCAAAACACACAGATTTTTTACAAAGTTTTAGAGTTTCACAATTTCACTAATGTTGCATGTTTGCTATCATGTGTGAATGAAAAAAGTAAGTTGGCTGAGAATGGATCATTCTTTATAATCAGTTATTGTAGTTGATAATAATGAATGAGGTATATTACATAGCAGAAAATAGTCAACACATACACGCATAAGTATACACCATAACTTATTTCCTTAAAATGCTTGCTCAAATAGGGAGCGAAGGAAGTAGAGAAAAAGGAAGGGAACATTACTCAATTTCATATTTATAATGAAACCACTATACATATTTTTAGTAGCTGTTATATTCCGTGTGAAAATAATGAAAATGAGTATTCATGCTTCGTAATATCATGGCCCGTATTATGGAGTTTGATACTGTAGAATTGTATCTGGTTCCAAGCGAGAATCATTACATGGAAAGTTACCTTTTGTTATAGAACATCGGAAAAAAATTGTATACTGACTCCCTTTTAACAGTCGGATTATTACGATTCATTATTTACAGTTCTGTAGAATAGAGAAGAGTTTGTCCGATAACGTCTAAAAGCAACTGTCATTCTCAGGATAGGAGAACAAGGAAAGTAGATGCAAAGAGGTAACCTGGAATTAAGCAAAATTTGAACACTAGTGCGACGTAAGACACAGCGTGTGAAATTGAAAACGTCACCTCGTTTCAGGTATCGACAAGCCTATTAAAGGGAAAAAAAAAAAATACGAAATTCAAAGGATTAAATAACTTCATCTATCTACACATGACTTAGAAAGATATAATCATAACATGAAAACTCAGATTAAACATAGATCAGAATTTATTAGGATCGTAGTGGTAGATCGCGTACCTCTGGTGTGTGGTGTTCCTTGTCAAGTAAGTGTGGGGTGGACAACATCACGTCTGTGGTTCTCGGGGTACTCCCGTTTCCTCCCAATTTCTCACTCCACGAATTTTTCCATCATCATTCACTTACCTTAATCATCCGTCTCCCGTAGCCTAAAGAGCACTATCGTACCACATTAAACTGAAGAATTTCATTTCTTGAGATCATACTCTTTCGAACATTTTGTCTAAAATTTAAACGTTAGTTGATAGCATTTTTTTCCTTCAGAGAAATTTTTTCTGTTTTAACTTTTCTGCTTGTGCTGTGTTTGTATTTTGTGTTTCTAAAAATTTATGTCATATTATGATTTCTGTAATTAATTGTCACTTAGCTGTCCTCATACTCTTGGAGAGGTATTCATATTTATATTCTAAAATTATTGGGAAACTTCCTTCCTTACAGAACTATAATTATTATATTTTATCGTAGTCTTTATATAGGGGAAACTATACAGTCGTGGGCACCTTAAGGCATTTTTTTAAGTAATTAATTTATAACTTTTATACGTTTGGCCATATGTGTCTAATATTTGTCAAATAATATTGTTACAGTATGGGCTTCAAAATAAATATGATATTGGACTGAAATGTAACGTTAGGTACGTGTAATATTTTTTTAAAAAAAGTACTATAACTTTTATAGTGATGGGCACTACAGAGACTGAGTTGGGCACTTTTGATTACAGTTATGGGCACCTGTGCAGAAATTTCTAAAATTATTTAATAATGCCAAGATACATTACTTTGTTACATAAATGCATAAAACAGCATCTCGTTTTGATGTTTTGTGGTTTTATAGTAACAATTTTAATAAAAACAATTAAGAACTTATGAAATTAGGCGCTCTGTTTGCCTAATCGCTGTCACTTTCAGTTTCGTCTAAGATCTGCAAACATTGGATACAATAGCATACATCATCATCGTAGGCTTCTCCACAGCAAGAAGGTAAGCTTTATGAAAAGCCTATCCACAGCGTTTGCAGTTCATTCCTGGAAAACGAGGTCCTACGCTCTCACCACACTAGTTACACAATCCAGAAAGTGAAAAAGAAATTACGGTTTTCTAATTGTTCCATACTGTTTTCCAACACCTTCACTTTCAATATGTTTGAATCTTCTTTGGATGCTGAAGAAGAACGAACTCCCTCATTTTTGTTCTCTTGCAGTTCGCCAAAAAGCACTCGTTTAGCCGGAGGGGCAGAGGGTAATTTCTCCACATCAGCTCTAGTTATACCTGTACGTTCGGAAGAAAATAGATTAACACTAGGAGTATCTTCGTGTCTTTTTTCTACTTTCCCAGCTGGACCTGACTGTTTAACTTCTCTTTTCCTCTTTCTCTCCTCTTTCTTCCTCTCTTGTTTTTCTTTTCTCTTTGTGCAGCTCTTTCCATTTATCTGATGTTATTACAAATGGGAATCTTTGAATATTGCGACCTTTTCGCTTTGGCCTTTCTGACCATAGCAAACAGTCCTTAAAAAGCGGTATATTTGATTTCTTGATTGGATACATTTTACCCCGGTCAGTAGTTTCGTTTTGCTCTTCTGGTGTCACCTCAACTTGTAGAGAAGTGCTTGCTTCCTCAAGTTGTTCTGCTAAAGCACTTTCAGTCTGTTGTAATCGTGGTGAGTTTGAGGCTTCATCTGCCGGCAACTCATCATTTGTGTGGATTTTTATGAGCGTTTCATCTTTAGAAAATTCTTCAAGTATTTTACGGAGAAGGCGAAAATCTTCACACTTTTCTTCATGACCATTTGCACCTTTATCTGTAAACTTTTATTTGGTTACATTCTCGGCCCGAAGTAAATCACAAAACTTTATATAATATTGGAAATAATTTAGTTCTCACTCTGCGCCGCAAACTAACTTGGGCAGCTACCTGAGTGAAAACGCTGTGATTAGTTTCTTAAAAGCCGGTATTAACAGCAGTGGCAAATGATGTTCTGAGTAATCACATCCGAGGCATCAATGCAAAAATCATCGATAGACACTGGCCATTACATCACAGAATTCATCTTAAAAAGCAACTAGGCCTATTTCATACTCCATAACTTGACGTGTAAGTACTGCACATGGCCACAACGTAAGTCACTGGCGTTTCTCCTAGCGCGAGGACTGTAGCTATATTTTAAATGTAATCATGTGTGATAAATATGAATAGACCTTGTTATTAATTTTCAAGGGAAAAACTGTACACATAGCAATATGAAAAAAAGAAGCTTCGGACTTCCAACGCACACTGACATTTGTGCAGTGCTTCCCCTTCTTGTTCTTTTTTGGGATCATGATGTAGGTCTAGCTGAGTCGAAGCGTCAAAACCTTCCTTTCATATTGGTAAGAGTGCAGATTTCCTCCTTTTCCATAAAATTAAATGTAATCAGATACATGAGAAACTTAAACCTACTTAAGTAACCTGATTATAATGGGCCCTATACCGAGATCGTAGTTATACACTCCCTTGTACATTTTTTTTCCCAGATAGGGGTCTCTATAAAATAAGCCTAGTTCTATTATTATGCTTAATCACGGCCGCCTTTATTGTTCTACAGGCCAGTCTTGAAATGGCAACTACGCCTTTTTGCCTTCCACAGACTATCCACCCAGCACAGCCAGCTGCCCAAATTCTCTGCATTAATGTCTAGAGAAAGGAAGGATCCTCGCTAAAATGGTAGGGAAATGGTCTGTGGACTGCCAATTGTTGAAGGTGGATAGTCTGTGGCAGGCCGATTTGCGCAGTTGCCACATTCAAGGTCCTGGCTTGTATAACAAAGGAGGCCGTGGCTTAATTCAATATAAACATACAGTCATGGGCATAGTGAGTTTACAGTAATGGGCACTGGGCCCATCACTGTTAAATAACCTTTAAATTTCATGAAATTTTCGAGCAAGAAACACAACAGCCTGAAATGCACTTTAGGCTTAAAATAACGACAAAAAAATTCATATAGTAAAATATAGTTATGGGCACTAGGTGCCCATCACTGTCATGTTCCATTAAATTAAAATACAGTGGTGAGCACCTCATGATTTGAGAGCAAAACTCATTTAGACTTACATCTCATTAGCATGAAGTGCTCTTATCGTTTAATAATCACTCAAAACACAAAATTTTAATTTTCAATTGATTTATAATGAAACAAAACCTTAATCAGTACACCTATCTGATTAAAAGATTTCTTTAGAAATGAACAACAGCCATTACAACGTCTCACATCGCGCACCTTTCTACACCCCGCCACACACACGAAAGAAGGAAAACGATTGACAAACTGTGAGCGTAAAGAAGAAAGGCGTACCAACATTTGAAAATCGTCAATAGCTTGCTACAGGCGCTCAGACTCTTATTATTTGAAAATAATTGGCATAGGTGCCCATCACTATCAGAGTGCCCACGACTGTATAGTTTCCCCTATATATATATATAATACATATAGAAGTAGTAGTGTGATTGTTCTGTACTTAATATCTTGTTCCAGTTACGATTTCTTTTCAATCTTTTTCAGATTCATGGTATGGGTTTGGAGGTAGTACCATTATTCATTCACAAGCTCCCTCCAGATACAAAAGATATTTTATTAACTGACCGGTTTCTGTTTACAACGAACGATACCGCGCAGACATTAACTATCATTTCGTGTCAGCTATCAGAAAGCAGATTGGATGGAAACAGTGTAAGTTGTGCTAACCTTGAGTTTTTTTTTTTTTTTTTTTTTCCACTATTTTATAATATGTTTCCTCGTACAGAGAGGAGAGCATTTGCTGTGCTTTCAACCTGATTGATTTCTTAAGTTCACTCACTTTGAAAGTTAGTACTAATCATGAAATCTAAGAGTAAAATCCTGCCTTACTTCATTTTTTGTGTAAGCTCTAGAGAATCAAGGTTTATGAATACATTAGAAAATGAAGTTCTTGGTACGCTGGCTATTCATATATACTTTGTCTTTAAGGTTATCATCTTTCTCATATTATATGGAACCTCACGTGTTTGGCACAGTTCTTAAATTTTCTCCCATCTCCTAATTTCATTTAATTCCAGAGCTCATATTTTCTGTATTTAAAAAACTAAATCTGCGGTGTATGACAAAAGTCAGTAAAATAAAAATAAAAAATCCATTGATGATAATACTATGAAATAACAAGTCTGTAATGACAGAGGTAAACGAGAAAAGAATTAAGTGTTCAAGAGCTGAACAAAATTCATGGTTTTGTTGTGAGAATTCCATCATCTAATACACAGAACACAGTTTTTCTTCTTCTTACGTAAACAACAAATCGTGTGATGATAGGAACTGATATAATGAATGCTTAGTTACAAATCACTATAATACGCTTGCAGTGAATTTGTCCTTTAGCAGTATTGATGTCTTGTGAAATAAAATTTAAAAAATCCTTTTCAAGCTAGATTTCCTCACACTTTCTGCACTGTGATCGTTGTAAATAAATGAAATGTGTACATGTTATATAAATTTAATACGTTTATTCTACGTAAATAGGGCTAAATAAAAAGGAACAAAATTACTGCACGGAAACTATCATTTTGACTCCTTTTATTGCATGATTGTATGTTCTGCATCAGATCATGATTATTCGGGAAACCATCTTAGAACGCTGTTGGTGTGTCACAGTAGCAATTGCTGATTCAGTGCTCTTGTTACGCTGTTGCAGGTGTCTCGAAACAGATTTTAAAAAATCCTTTGGAATTCTTGACAGAAATTGTACATAAAGTGAGATGTGAACTTCAACATAGAGAAGAGATGTGTTGTAAAACGTAATCGGCAGAACACAGGTTCCAACCGTTCTGAGTGAATTACATCTCTTCGATTGGGCGACTACTAGGATTATATCTTGCTGCAGAAGTGCTCACTAGGTGAAGGTCATGACGAAGTTTGTGTCATTGAAATTTGAATGAGGGGGGTAGAAAAAAATAGTTGAAACATTAAACATCAGTTAGCATCTAAAATCTCGCATAATTTATACAATAAAACACATTTCGTCCAAGATCAATCCCAGAAAATATTATTTTAGGGTAGATCCATTTACTGATTTTAAAAGAGAGGTTTTGTGTGAGTGGGAGTGGGGGTGAGGGAACATGTTACTAATAGTTAGGGGTGCTGCGACATGAACCGTGAGGGTATGGACGCCTCTGTGTGTATATATAGGTCATGACTAAAGACTGGAAGTTGTGGCAAAATGCCATATTTTGTCATTTCTTCAAGAAGCCTTAAATAAATGCCATTTATTGTAATCGTTGACCATATTCGTCATTTTATGGTTACCTCTTAAGTTTCTGTCACCTTTATACCGGAGTTTCAAGTCATATTCTTCGTCACTATTTTGAAATGCAGCTCACTACGAAACATGGAATTTGTCGCTTCTCACCTGAAGGGATAATTCATTATTTGCCAACCAAATACATGGAGAGCACAGTTGATGTTGCTATGATGAGAAGTGAACTATGCATTGTATTGTATGTATGGTTTGCTTAACATGACTTTCTTTAATGTCATTTCTGGTCATGAAATTCATTATTGTCCATTTTCTCGGGAGTTTTATGATTATGATATTAATATTAATGTGTTTTATAATTTTTACCTTTCTTCGGTTTAATGTGTTCTGGTTATTGATATTTTAAAGTAATATTTATTACTTAGTGTTATTTATAATTCTTAATGCAGAATAACGCATTTATTATAAACTTTTGCTAAATTAATACTACAAATATGAAATGAATATATTCACTTCTGCAGTATAAACTGCCATTTTTAATGCAGTTTTTAAAGTTTATTTTGCCATTTTGCCTGCAATTCTTGGTGGTGTTATTTTGCCACAAACGCCAGTCTTTAATAATGATCGACTTACAGTCCTCTGTTATTGATATTTGCAGTGTGAAATGGCCCTTGGACTTACCGTACCGGTTAATAAGCAAATAAACAATTGGAAACATTTTTGTAGCATTGCTTTATGCGTGTGGTGTGGGTGGAAATGTTACTCATAATTCAGGTCATGAGGGATTAGAAAATACGAGCTCATTAATAACCACTAGTATTAAAAGTGGATAATGAACAAGTATTTTCTTCTATAAAAAAAATATGAAAATATGCATTAACCAGTATTGAATTTACCTCGTATTTCAATTCTCTGTATGTTATAGCTATAGAATAGATACTTGTATATTGTAAAAGTATTCGATATCTAATTGTAATTCTGTATATATGTATTTGTATGTTTCTTCATCCTATAGGAGTATAATCCTGATTCCATTCTTCAGAGGTTCGAATTCTCTTCAGACGAAAAGATAATTGCGATATACAAGAAGAGTGAATCGAACTATTATAGTAAGGAATCAAGAAATAGCAATCGCAAAAGTACAACCGGAGAAAATTCATCGGAACACAGCAAGAGTACGAACTCGTCCTCAGGAAGTAGTTCATACGAGACAAGCAAAAGTGGAAATGATAAATATGAACATTTGTTGGCAACAGAAATGAAAGAGTTGAATATGAATCAACCTCCTGTTGATACGTGTGTTATTGTTACGAACTTATCTGTTTATGAAGTTAAATTAAGGTAAATAACCCTTCAATCTTGAATAGGTTTGGTTCAACAATTGTAAAATAAGTGAACGCAATGGAGTTCAAAGAGTTTTTGTTAAATGATTAAGGGTTCTTTTCGTAGAAGAGCATATTTCGTGACACAATCAGAGAGAGTTCGAGTCGTGACTGGAAATCCTTCTGATATCCGGTCTTCCAAAGTTCGTTATGCATGTGTGCACAGTTAGGGAACATAGATATTTAGATAGATTAGATAACAGTGTGAGTAATCAAGTGAAATAAATCAATTTTCAATGCTACCTACATTTTTTATCTTTTACATGCTGCAACGAAGACATAGGTCACCTAGGAACTTTGAACGAACTCCTGGGGGCACGGTGGCTCAGTCGTAGAGCGCTGGTTTCTGGTGTGTGGGGTCCCTGGTTCGATCCCCGACCAAGTAACTTTCTGGTGGACAACATCGTGCTCTTAGGTTTTCTCGGGATATTCCATTTTCTCTCACTTTGCCATTCCACCAATTCTTGTCATTTCATTTGAGCGAACTCCCTCTGCATAAGGGAATGAGGCTTTTAAGATTCTCTTTTTTTAATATCTTGAAGAATGATAAGGTTTTCTATTTCTTGAAACCTGAGTGTTTTTCAAGACGTTAAAAACAGAATATCTTAAAAGCAGAATATCTTGAAAATTTCATCCTTATAATCGGAGTAAGCGTTCAAATTATAGGAGGTACGTCTTCGTTCAAGCACTATTCATAGTTGCTATAGGATGCATATTGAAACACACTAATAAAAAGATCTTCCTTATATCCGGGAAATAATAATAATAATAATAATAATAATAATAATAATAATAATAATAATAATAATAATAATAATAATAAATATATTATTATTATTATTATTATTATTATTATTATTATTATTATTATTATTATTATTATTATTATTATTATTATTATTATTATTATTATTATTATTATTTTATATCTTCAGATAATGAGAAACCTTTAACTTTGTAACGCATTTATTCAGGAGTCTAAGTTCAACATAATTTGAGCAGTGAGGATTTTATTTACTTTTTCCTCTCTCAGAAGGAAAATAAGAACTCACGTATATATTTCCCGCTTAGCATCTAATAGAAGTCATTGACCAGGATGTCAGGGAAATCGAAACCGATTGAAAGGATTTTTAATTCCCAGATACTATATAAGATCATCTTTATTTGAGTTATTGAGGCACTGAAAAAGTAGGACATTGATATACAAATATGTCTTCTCTTTGCTCCACTTCAAATTATTTTCTGTACTGAAGAGAACGAGGTGAATCGTGCGTCTCCAATAATTAGTGTAGAAGAGGTAATTGTTTACATGAAACTCTAAATTCCAAAGTGCACAAAGTGTCTTTGAATATTTAGCGACGGTCGAGTTGTTAAACTTCACGAACACTATATGCATTATTCTGTATTATATGTGCGGTAGTCTCCAACAGTTGAACTAAAATTTTTGTCCCACGAATATGCATCCCTATATACTGAACAAAAGACTGTAGAGAATATAGATAAAGATTCAAGTACTAATGGGATTTATAATAATACTTTATATTACGAATGTCATGTATGTAGAATCCCGAAGCAAGCATGGGAAATTAATTATTTACCAGAAAATTTTGAAAAGAATATTATCACGGAACACTAAAATGTAAGAGCACTGTAAACATTTTCGATAAAAGCTCCTCATCAGATACAAAGAGGAAGAACTTTTCCTTTTCTTCCTAGCGTTTAAAGTGTACTTCTAGTAGTGTGTGATAATGTTCTCTCTATTTTCTGATAGGTATTATATGTAGTCGTTCGTAGTAAGAAGGGCGAACTCAACAAAGCCTTGTTTTCTAAAAATAGACTCTGTACGTCCATTTATTTTGAAACTATATTTTCTAAGTGAAAGAGATCTTCCACAAACCATACACATAAGCATGAGGACTGACTGCCAGAGAACATTTTGGTATTACTACTCTAGAATACCTCAAATGTAATTTCCGAACGTTCAGATAGTGCGTAAATTTGTTGAGTTCGTCCTCGAAACACCTAATAAATTTTGTGATTTTTACTTTTGTATTTTATATAGGCAATCACCATCAGAATTATTTATGCAGTTGGCACTACAGTACCAAGAGGTAGAGAAAGCTGAGAAGTTAGCAGTTATTTTCGGACTGAATCTGCAGCATTTATTGGAAGTTGCTGGTGATCTAAAACTTGCAGCCAAAGAATTCCCACAAGCTATTGCATTGTACAAATTATCGAGAGTAAGTATTTCAACATTTATTTGCATTATTTACTTGTCTTTTATATTTATATGAGACATTTAAATAGATCATTTAACCCTTTCGAGACAGTGGCACACTCGGGTGTACCACTTTCTTAATCCGCTGCTATGTGAACACTAATTAAGATATCGGTGATTTTTTCTATGCCAAATGTGGTTGGACAACAGTTTATCCTGTTGGGAATTCTTTTGCTGAGTGTCGAATTTCTCTCTCAAATTTGATCCCCCCCCAAAAATGAGAATTTTCGAATTTCCACTTTTCTTTTTTTTTTCTTTTTACCCTATTGCTTCCTTCGTTTTAGAGAAGTCTACTTAGGACTTGTCAGATACATACCTCGTATGGATATCTATGTGTTGAGACCAATTGGACCATCACGTGATCAGTGTTGCCAAGTAAGGAAATTAAAATTTCCCTATTTTTGGGTAGAAAAATTGGAAATTTTTGAAATTTGTTTATAAATCCGTACCTATACGTACGAACGCAAGTTAACGTACGCCAGTCGAACATCAGTCCGTACTGAACAAAAGCAAGTACAGATGCTATAATTGGGTAATTATGGGGCACACGAAAAATTCGAATTTAGGTTCTAAACCTTGATTTGTTTTACTTTTCTCTTTATACTCTTTCTTTCTTTCTTTCTTTTTTTTTTTTTTTTTAATTACAAGCTTCGTTCATAGATATCGACATGATACTTGTAGCATATATTAGTAGTGTACGAAAGCTTATTTTAAGGTAGTCTGCGTCTCTCTAGTAGGTGTTTCCAGCCACAGAAAATTTTAATTTCTGGGAGAAAATTCGGAAAATATGCCCTTTCCCCTCCTGTTGGCTACGTTGGAGCAAATGTACCAGTATCTGAAACCCTGGTCTTTGGCCAACAAAACGCACCATAGAAAGTTTTAATAGGATAATTAGGGAAGCTGCAGCACCTGCACAACTGTTGATTTTTGCTTCTAAGGTGGAATAAGTGTCAAAATTTCGTCTGTACGATGAGAGAGAATTTTTTCGTCCTTTCTTTGTATTTCAGCCAACGCCTTCACGTTTTCACTGTGCGTTTTCAACACACCAAAGAATTTTTTTGAGGTGAGTTGAACTCATGTGACAACAGTGTTGCAAGCTCAAAAAAAATATCTTAAAATGCGGTTGGGGATTTTTTTTTGTGAATTTTCACCCCTACATTTCCCTCCCGTTGGCAACACTGCAAACTTACGTCATAAAATTGCCACATTCTTCTTCTAGAAGTATCAACTATATCAATCGAGTAAATAGTCTTTGAGTTATAATTCATAACTGAAAGTCTACGAAAACGCCAAAAATGACCCTGTCTTGAAAGGGTTAAATATTAAGATTGTAATATTTTAAGTTTATTGACGTTAAAGTGAACGAATCACAAAGTGAATTGTGTTCGTTATTACTGTGTTTAAATTCATGAATCATTGAGGGAACTGTTAATTTTCTCGCACATCCTATCCTGCCGGAATGGAAGTTCAATTAATTTTACACTCTTCAAATAAATTTCATTGTGTACTTAAACGTAATTTATATCGACAAGAGATATAGAATAACACAAAGTAATGATTTTGTGAATAGCTAGAAATAAACTTCGTGTGTATAGTACCAATATACTTTCTTAAGTATTGAATTTACTGTAAATATTTAACGATGTTTGGTCCAAATAAATGACAGCATCACATTCAGAACTTAGTATATTTTTATCTTGAAAAAAGGGTAATCGAATTTAATGGGTGTTTAGATCCACAAAGTAAGAAGAAGCTCAAAAATATCTAAAAGTTACAGGTGACATTCCATGTCAAATCAACAAGTCATCAGACTTGACCATCTCAGATTTTGTAAAAATTGGTATACAGTTTTATTACTGTGGTAAATGAAAAAAAAAAAAAAAAAAAAAAAAAAAATTCCCCAATATTACTCCTCTCCTCCTGAAAATGTCACCATACAGGGTGTTTAAAAATTTCAAAAAAGGACATTTTTCTGTTACAGTGATTATCAAAAATTGTCATAAAATGGTTAATATGTGTACTAGAGACATGGAACAAAAACCATTGGAAAACTTACAGACTTGCACTATATTTAGAAAACCTGTACAATAATAATAATAATAATAATAATAATACTTAAAAATTCAAAATAAGATTTGAATTTTGAATTTCGTACAGAAATGTCGTTGTGAATTCGTTAAAAAATGTCCAGATTGTAATCTCAAATGTGTACTAAAACACCACCTTGCAGCCGATAATCTGAATTTTTGTCCTGCGTTCCATGGACACGTAGTTACGAGGTGTGCGTACTGTGGACAACTCTAGTATTTTTTTCTTTCTTCTTTCTTTATTACACGGGTGACCATAGTTCTAGCCCTTTAATATGGGCTACTTTAGTCCTTTTATTTGATTTTGCTCAGTATCATAGACGACCTTAATTTTTAGTTTATTTTTGTTCTGGGTATCTTGAACGGCCTTAGTTGTTTATAGAGGAGGCGCTAGCTTACATTGAGCATGCAAAATTTTACCGGAGCTAATGTTTCTTCTATCCTGTTCTTCATATGGCGGTGATGTTAGAAAGCGATAATGTCATATTCTTAGGTGGTGCAAAACCAAGATGGCGGCCAAAATCCAATATGGCTACCATGACGTTCAATAGACTTGTAGACTTTCATTTAAATAGACACTGCTGCCGTACTAATTATTGCACAATTATGTTTTGCACATCGTTTTCTTCAGTTTTAAACAGGCTTTCAAGTGATATTACTTATGTTAGACTGTAATGTAAGAGAGAGGAGCTGTGAGGGAATTTCAACAAAAATTCCCTCTGAAATTTCCCTTTCGGCGAATTTCGCGACCCATAGCTCTGCTCTCTTTGCAGTCATCATAAATCCAAATATTTAGAAAAATATAACATTTTATAGATGACAAATTCACCAACTTTCACTTCATTCGGAGCAATGTGTGGGAAGAGAAAAATAATATTTCAAGTTCTTCCTATTTGTAATTTTGTCACTCCACTGTAAATATGTTGTATTCTTATAAAATTACCTAATCATGCATTACTTTACCAGAGCCAATTTCCTT
The DNA here is from genome assembly GCF_964235325.1 of Thermobia domestica. Classification (NCBI taxonomy): domain Eukaryota; kingdom Metazoa; phylum Arthropoda; class Insecta; order Zygentoma; family Lepismatidae; genus Thermobia; species Thermobia domestica. The sequence goes on from NC_137469.1 coordinate 78,505,514, forward strand.
CGGTTGTATTTCCTATGCTATGTCACAAATCAATGACGACATGTTCGAAGATAGTGCAAATCCAAATGGCGGTCAAAATCTAATATTATTACCACGAGGATAAATATTTCATGAAAACTGAAAATACATTACATTTTTTTTTGAAAATTGATTCATTAACATTGTAAAATAGAGTACAAATCAATATAAATATACAACAGCCTTTCAACTGGCAAACTATCTAAATGTATGTGCATACTGTATATGTAGGTTAAATGTAATTTCAGTTTTTAAAGCAAAACTAGTTCTCACTTAAGACTCACAACTACTCGTGATTCAGAGTCATTACCAAGTTTGGTTATTATGGATTGACGAATTAACGAATTGTTTCTGAATTTCTAGACCAAATACCACATTTATCATTTGTCCACGTTTCCACATTCTTCTACATTACAAGCACAAAATATACAACAAGTTGCTCTTTGTTTTTACATCCACAATTCTGAGTGGTGCACTTTCGGCATTTGCAAGGCTGCACAAGATCAGGCGAACTCGAACTTCTTATCATGAGTGTAGGTTGATGCCCACACACATCACTCTTAGAGAATCAATAAAGGGTTGGATCCTGAGTGGGAATAATAGGTGTTAAACGTTTCGCCACAAGTATGTCTGGTACACGGCGCGCAAAATGTGAGATCGAAAACAGTGTGAGGTAGACGGTAGCTTAGATGGTGAATCCATCACTGGCGTTTTTCATAAATTCTTGAAACCGAGAGTCTTCATTACTGTTCCTTTCGTCTTCCGAATTCCAAATAAAGTATTTCAAGTTGTTGTACATTCGCAAGGCTTGGAATAACAGGTTCCTCAAGAGCTTTGAGCGGCTTTAAAGCTGCATCGTCCATCTTGGTTACTGTTTTAAATTTAATTTCTTTGGTTCCAATCCTACTGGTTGTGTCACCAATAAGCTGGCTACCAATACAATAAGGCTGTTTGAGCTCACAAACTATTTTATGATGTCTGATATTCATCTTTGTTGCTCCAGAAACAATCCGAAACATTAGGAAAGGTTTAAAATTTACAGCATAGACTGGGTTTATTCCTCAGTGAGTGTTCTACATTGAATGACACATTTCGGTTCAGGTGTCGGTACTGTGGGATGGTGGAACTTCTGCTAGACATCGTACGGGCCAATAAAAAGGGCAACTGGAGTCTCCATCCAGTAACAATCAAGAGGATGATTCCATATTTCTTCATTTTGAATCATCGTAATTATACATACTGGATGATAGTATATTTGGAAGATATGATTCATTTTCCAAATGATTGCTTAAGGAGTTTCAAGCTAGGAGCTTCTCCGTTAAAAGCACAGATGGTAAATTCAACAGACCTGCTTCAGACCATGCTCTTGAGCAGACCTTCATTTGATCATCGAAAGTCCAAAGAGGAGTTATAGGCATGTCTGCTAGAAGTGAAGCTGTCACGAATTGGTAACATTCACATCTTAAGAAGTCTGCTATTAAAGAAATCCTTCGCCAAGCACGTGTACTGGATTGTGATGCTGCTGGAGATATAGATTCTTCACATGATGAGTGGTTGCCACAGCGTGCTGCTAGAGACGAAGAGGATGTTCAAAAGCTGATAGCTTACTTAAAAGAACAACACAACCCATTCAATATGAAACATGCTTCAATAGGATTGCGGAAAATTAGTAATGGAATACTGCTAACTCTGAAATTACAGATGTTTTGTTAAATTTGGAAGAGAGTCGAAGAAATATATATGAAAATGGAGAGAAGGGACCAGCAATGACGACTCTCGGTTTCAAGAATTTATGAAAAAAGTCAGTGATGGATTCACCATCTAAGCTACCGTCTACCTCACACTGTTTTTTCGATCTCACATTTTGCGTGCCGTGTACTAGACATACTTGTGGCGAAACGTTTAACACCTATTATTCCCACTCAGGATACTACCCTTTATGGATTCTCTAAAAGTGATGTGTGTGGGCATCAACCTACACTCATGAATCAATTTTCAAAAAAATATAATCTATTTTCAGTTTTCATGAAATATTTATCCTCGTGGTAATAATATTAGATTTTGACCGCCATTTGGATTTGCATTATCTTCGAACATGGCGTCATCGATTTGTGACATAGCATAGGAAATACAACCGAAGGAAATTGGCTCTGGTAAAGTAATGCACGATTAGGTAATTTTGTAAAAATACAACTTATTTACAGTGGAGTGACAAAATTACAAATAGGAAGAACTTGAAATATTATTTTTCTCTTCCCACACATTGCTCCGAATGAAGTGAAAGTTGGTGAATTTGTCATCCATAAAATGTTATATTTTTCTAAATATTTGGATTTATGAGGACTACAAGGAGAGGAGAGCTGTGGGTCGCGAAATTCGCCGAAAGGGAAATTTCAGAGGGAATTTTTGTTGAAATTCCCTCACAGCTCCTCTCTCTTACGTCACAGTCTAACATAAGTAGTACCGCGTAAAAGCCTGTTTAAAACTTAAGAAAACGATGTGCAAAACATAATTGTGCAATAATTAGTACGGCAGCAGTGTCTATTTAAATGAAAGTCTACAAGCCTATCAAACGTCATGGTAGTCATATTGGATTTTGGCCGCCATTTTGGTTTTTGCAGCATCTAGGAACATGACATCATCGCTTTCTAACATCACCGCCATATAAAGAACAGGATAGAAGAAACATTAGCTCCGGTAAAATTTTGCATGCTCAATGTAAGCTAGCGCTTGCTTTATTATTTTTGTTGCCGTCTTTTAACTATTTTGTCCTGTATATTCTGGATGACGTCGGTTCTTTATTTCCATCTACCATAGCCTTTTAATTTTGACCTTGATCAACGACGATCCCATTCATAAATTTATGTTATTTTTGTTCTGCATACCGTATGTGACCTTAGTTTTTTTCCTGTACCATGGACAGCCTTTAGTCTTTTAATTTCTTTTCGTCCTGCGGACCGAGAACATTGATTTTTTTTTTTGGTCCATTGTACTATGGGCGACCTTAGTCCTTTATCTTGAGAACGTAGTCTTTGAATTTAGTTGGCTCCGTTTGCTTTGCGTACCTTAATCCTCTAATTTATTTTTGTCTTGTATATCCTGATAGGCTTTGTTTAATTTGTTCTTCTTGTTAATAATCATTTAATTTGTATTTGTTCTACGTACCAAGAACTTCATCATCCATTAATTTACAATTGTTTATTTGTGCTTACATACCATGGACGACCGTAATTGTTTATTTTTGCCCTTGCCATGGGCAGACACCCTTAGTTACTGAATTTATTTGCGTCGTGCGTATCAAGAACGACCTCACAAATTAAAAGTTGTTTATTTTGCTTACCATTGACGACCTAGTTTATTGTTATCGTGCTTACTATGAACGATCTTGTTTATTTTTGTTCTGTGCCACGGACATCCGTAGCTCTTTGAATTCGTTTTCATCCTGCATTCGAAGATGAACCTCATCGATTAATTTATTTTTGTCCAGTGTATCATATGCGACCCTAGTCATTTAATTTAATTTTGTTGTGTTTAACGTAAATGACTTAGTACTTTAGCTTATTTTTGTCTTACGCACAATAGATAGCCTTACCATTTAGCCATATATTTTTGTCGTGCCTACCTAATAATGCAATATGGCATCCAAAAGTATCATTGATACCTGTGTATTGTGATTGCATTTTTTTTTTTTTTTTTTTTTTTTTTTTTTTTTTTTTTTTTTACAGATAAGTTAATCATAAAAGCAAAATAAACTTTAAAATGTACATAATGCCCTGTAGTAAGTAACATTAAATATTCAAAACTGAAATTTTTAATGTTTTGAATAAGATGACTTTAAGTAGTAGAAACAAAGCTATTCAATTATAAAGTAATGTACAATAATAACATTTCTGTACTAAAATACTGTTCTTAGAAATTGCATTATTTTAACTGCGCTGTCAATAATGTTTCATTATTTTTCTGAATGTGTTTATAACATTGCTATGTGTGATGAAGTATTATTGTAATTTATGGGGCCTTTCCATTGCAAGAGCAATGTAATTATTTTTAAATAAAAAAATGTCGGTTGGAACGGTATTGCAAAAGGCACGGAAAGTTAAGGAAATGGGTCTGACTCATCGCCCCTGATCTTCAATGGTTAGGAAATTGTGATCAATATCCAAACAGCAAAGAGAAAATTCGGTGCGCAGTTCTCTAAGAATCCCGATAGTAATGAATTTGGTGTAGGATGAGTGGGTTTCTCTACAATATCATACAGTGTTAACTAACTTTAATAGTAGCAGTTATTTTGCCAAAAAACCTTTTTCTAACGATTTCAGACGTCAACATCCATAAATCGAAGAAATTTGAGGCTCATGTTTACTAAGGTTTGTTTTCTTCCTTTCTTTGTAACTTTCTGTATATAGATTTTGTAAGTTAATAGTCAGTCCTTGTCATAGTTTCGTATCACGGGACGAGGGAAAATCGAAAAGTCTTTGCGCCAACTGTTTTATTGCCAGATTAGAAACCATAAACGAAAATCAAGATATACACAATATTCTATGCACTTTTGTTCATTTTTCCACATAATCACCACATCTGTTGAGGCACTTGTCCTACTGTATTACAAGTTACCCGATGTCCGCTGCGTGGAAGGCGCCGAGTGCTCACGAAACCAACGGCGAACAACGTTCTGCGCTTCAGTTTCATTCGTGAACGTCTGTCGTGCTAGGAACTTCTTCAACGGACCAAAAAGATAATAATCACTGAAAGCAAGATCTGGACTGTAAGAGGGATGCTTCATAATCTCCCACTTTCAAGAGTGAAGTTTGGCGGTGATTTTGTTCGCCACATGCGACTTTGCGATGTCATGAAGGAAAACCACATCGTCAACATCCAGAACACCCTGACGCTTTTTCCTAATGGCTACTTGCTAATGGGAGAGTGTGTGAAAGTAGTGTTCGACGTTGGTAGTTTTTCACCTCTTCGCAGGAAATTCAGTAGGAGTGGTCCGCGAGTGTCCCAAAACACTGTGAACATTAATTTACCAGTCGATGGTCTTCGAAATTCTTCGTTACTGGCGAGTCGGGTTTTCATATCGTGCTTTGCTGTTTTGACTTGGGAGTTTCGTCACCCCCCAAGGCCCAGGAAATTGTCGCCCTCGTCTACGTAACGCTGCAAATGGTACAGTGACATCACCATTTGCTTGCTCTTTTTGATAACATAAGATGATTAGGGTCCCAGCGACATCACACCTCGCAGAATCCCAGTACTATAAACACCACTATAGGAAATGTCAAGCTCTCTGCTAGTGTCCTTCAGGTGAATAAGTCGATCCGCTTTCAAAATTTCGTCAACGCGTAATGTTGTCGGGAGTCATCGAGGAGCGAGGCCGACCCACTTGCTCATTGTTCTGGACAGTTTCTCTTTGCACCACCACTGCACTTCACTCTTTGCACTACCACTGCACACTTCACATTGCTAATTTGTCCCCATACACCCTATAAATTTCTGTGTGTCTGTGTGTCCCTTGCACCACAGAAAACGAATAACACTTAATTGCTCATATGGCATGGACGTCCTGACCACTCCGTCCATCTTCGGCAATTGATATGAGCGTCGTGCAATGGAAGAAATCGGAAGTTCCACTGGGACCATATAAATCACTCGTATATCTCGATTTTGCATTAAAATATATTACATACCCGAAAAAAGCGAGTTTTCGAATTTTCCTCGTTGAAGAACTTTTAATTTAACGTTGTTGTGCAAGAACACAAAGTTATGTCCTATCACCATATTTTCAAACGCAAAACTGTTCATCTCTTGGGTTAGTTGTTTTGAGATAGTGAGGTGTTTCACTTTTAGAATATAAGATACAGATAGACGAAATAAGTTACCCTTTGCGGTAGAAAGGATGAAATCCAAATACAGTCTTTAACTGTAATAACATTCAGCAAAAAAGTATTTGCATAAAGGAGTTTTGAAGCGGTGAAAATTGCCAGCCAGACGCCAGCGTAGGTAAGAAATATTGTTTCTTGATTTTTTCTTTTCTCTCTTTCTCGGCGAAGGACTAGTTATTTTAGATTTTGTTATTGTACTGTAAGATATTTACTCCTCATCCTATTTCAAAATAACTCATTTAGTAGATGAACGCACTCAATGTTCAGAAATTTAATTATAATAAGGCACTAAGAACTTAACAATAATGAGTATGAAAAATAACTTATTACCACCCATTAGTTCATACAAAGACTGTAATTATTTTATTTTATTTTTGATGCAATAAAGATGGTGTATTTTTTTTCTTTAAAGGTAAAATAGATAACTATTACATACATATAGATCAGTTAACTAACTTTAAGAGCGTTTCGCTTTACATACATATTTAGTCACTGTGTTAAAAGAATTCAGTATTTTTTAAGTACCATAATATATTTTAATTTTCAGTGTCGCCATTTGAAAAGTGTCTTAAAATTTGCAGCAGCTGGACATTCTGCTGAATTGTTAAGTTACATACAAGTTCTGTTTTCGAGCTCCAGTTTAGATCTCTCAGCGTCTGAAAAAATCCATCTATCAAATTTGGCTGTGATGAGCTACGTAGAACAAGTCCTACGAGCTACAACTGGCAAGAAAGCACTTTTTAAACAATTCATGTGAGTATATGCATCAAGAAAAAGAAAATTTACTAAAGTGTTAATATTTTTTTCTTGCTAATTGTAATAATTTTATGCTAAACAGCAAATAAAGGTAAGTATGATTGGATATATTGATATAAAAGGTTCATTGTAATTATAATTGAAGATCGAAGCTTTGTATTGTTTTGTTCTTCAGAAATAAGTGTAAAACTTTGAACTAATATTGGTTGCTTCCAATGAAATTGAGTAATCAAGTAGATTACGCAAAATTAATTTCAAACAATTCAGCCGTTTTCCCATGCTGCGATCATAAATAAGATCACTTTAATTTTTATTTCGTTTTTATTAAAATGCTACGTTTATATGTTTGCATCTAATTCATTTGATCTCGGGGGGACGTTAAACTTAGAGATTTCATTTTTTTTTTCTTTGATCTTGGAAACCACAAGTTCCATAAACGCCGTTTTGGCTGGTTGATTCCAAATTTTGTCCAAATTGGTCGATTCTAAATTTGCCAGTTCTCACTGAAATTTTCAAAGAACGTGCGGCTGTTTTTCTGTTCAACGTTTTACGGGGTCGTTTTGAGCCCACATGTTTAATATTGTCGATAAGACGTTGCTGAGGTAAACAGATACCGTAGCGGAAAATTAAGTTTTTTTTTCTTTCTTCAGACAACTATTTTTCCCGTTTCAAGCGCGAATTTTGAGCATTCTTAGTTTAAGTAATTTTAAAAATGATTGATTCTGTTTCTGATCACGAAAAATATGCGAATTTCACGAAAACGTGCTGTTAAATAGGAAAGATAGATGCGGTCCTGGAGCACTTCCTTAAACACTTAATCTCTGTAGTAGCGAATTTGTGTAGTTTTCTTTCAGAAGAAAGTATCAACTTGAAAGTTTTATCCAGAATATTGAACTTCTTGCAGCGAAAAGAAATCTTCACGGTAGTCACTGTAGTCTCTCGTAATTTAGGAACTATTTACCTTGAATGTCAAGCGAGCGTCGGGAGAGGGACGGTTAATTATACCAGTGTTTGTTTATCCTCTAAACAAGTGTCTTAATTCGTGTTCTCTTATCTTTAATAATACTTATTTTTGTAAAACCCCATATTTCATTCGTTTATCATGTCATGTTTCTTGAAAGAAAATAAAAAGTTGAAAATTCTTGCATCTATAGCAGTTCACTCCCTTTGTGAGGCCTCTCGCCCTTTACTTGTGTCTTAAAAGAGATATGTACAGATATAATGAGGAAGTGGAAATGAGGTTCATGCTCATATTAGAATGATGCGCTGTGTAGAGCACAGGCTCAGTTAGTATAGATTTAAAAAAAATATTAAAAAAGGGTAATTCTTACTCCGAAACAAAGAGATTATTGAATCGTAGTGCATTGGGACTTCGAGACTTTCACAGTAACAGTGGTGATTTGATGATTTTATAATCAATTTTCATTTTGTCATGCATGTTAATGAGACGTATTATAAAAGATTGCTGATTTTTTAAATTTTTTATTTTTACTTATCTTTCAGGAAATTTCTTCGTGATAATTTAAATTACGACGAAGTTCTAGCCATTAATGTAGCTAGTCAAACAGGCCTTTGGGAAGTACTTCAGTTCCTTGCAACACATCGAGGTCTTTATCAGGAGGTGTTGGAAGTTCTGTTAAAGATGATTCAAACGTTAGAATCAGACGGAAGCAAGCACTCCTCAGGTCCTAAGAGTGTTGCAGCATCTTTGGATAGTAAGTTTAATGTTACAAAATGATTACATTTATTTATACTTGCAGAGTAACACTATAACCAGTGGAATTTATCTGTATGTATATTTGATTTAACTCATTAGCCTTTCCTTGCCCAAGAGGCTAACGCACATACTTTCTGTGTGTTTTCCCAGGTTCTAGACCCATTGGAGTTAATTCGTGAAATACAGACCCACGTAGTGGTTGGAATCCTACGTTGAACTGTAGGTCCCGTCTTATATATCCTTAGTGCTGAAAAGAGATGTTAAACTCAAATCAGTCTAGGAGCTCCTTCATGACTAAGCGGTTAGCGTACGCGTCTTTGCCGTGGGAGACCCGAGTTTCATTCTCGGAGGGAGCTCATGTGGTTCGGATCCCATGTTAAGCTGTAGATCCACATCTCTTGTAGCCTTGGAATTGAAAAGAGATGTTGAATTCCAAACCAATCAACCAAATTTGTCGTGAAAATGTTATTCTGCTATAAAACTTACATGCATGTTGTGAGTAGGTTATAATGACAAATTTCTAAATACTTTACAGAATTGCGAAGTACATGTCATTTATTGATTTTTTCTTTTAGTAAGGATAGAAATCAGTGCCATTCATTTTCTTTTACCATATATCTCTCTCAATTTTTAAAGTTGTGGAATGTTCAACTAGGAATTTCCTTGTAATTGTTGTTGCTAAACGGTTAACGCTCTCTGTTTCGTGCAGGCTGGTGAGAACACATACCGTTCTAGTCCCTTGTTAAGTTGAACGTTCCATTTATAGCCTCGGTGCTGGATAAAAAAAATTAAACGACGATCAACTAAAGATTTCTTTCCATGTTTATTTTAAAATGTTAAAATAATTTCTGATGTAGTGAAATATATGTTTAAGAAATCAATATAATAATAAAAATAAATAAATAAACAACAACTTTTATTGATGGAATATTAAGGTACAATTAGATTTTCGAATTTAATCCGAATATCAACTACGTTCAGTTACATAAATTTATTAATCAGAACTTCCGAAGATTTTCATGCTTATTATTACAATTAAACAATATTATTAGCATTTAACGGAAATAAATTGTACGAAGATGAGACATACACCAATCAATAGATCTCTTTAGCTCTTTTGAACTAAACAAAATTGTACGCCTTAATGTAAATTCCCTTGTATAGTTTACAAAGAAAATTGAGAAAAGCTAATTAATTAGTAAACCTAAAAGTTCATACTTTACTATAACCGCGTCATTTGTTAAAATTAAACTGGTACCGAAGTACAGTTTATTAAGCTTTTCGTTATGACACTAGCAGGACAACAGTATACCATATGATTAATGAGATATGGCTCAAAATTTTGGTTAGCTCTTAAACTTCTCATTTTTGTTAAACTACAATATTGTCTAAAAAAATTAGACTACATAAGTCGATAGATTACGTTGAATTGAACAAAATAACGTACTTGAGTGTAAGTTATCGTTCATGGTTTTCCAGATAAGCATGAAAACTAGTCTTTATTTTCCTACAAGTATGTGTTAGTTGCCAGTAACAATTGATAGTCTTTTATTCTGCAACAACATATTGTTTGTTTATTAAACCCTATATTCTGTATATGTAATAAAAAATACACATACTCCTAACAGTGACCCATATACAAAGGTAACCAAGAAAATTCTGTCGCTTTTTCACCCACCACCTTCGAACATCGACATGTCACTTAAGGCGTACCTGAAAGATCAAAAATAGTTTCCATCAGCATCGACGACCTTCTGCCAACGTTCTGGAAGATCATCCATTTCATCGCGGTACAACTTGGAGGGCCGCGTAAGAAGGTATCAAGTGCATTTTGTACCTCTACTAGGGATTTTAACTGGCGTCCTCTAAGATGATTGTCCAAGAAATGGAACAGGTTATAATCCTCCGAGAAATATGATGGATGCAATAGTGTTCCCCATCTAAGGAATAGAATCGTATCCTGGGTCATTCTAGCCACGTAGGGCTTAGCGTTGTCCTGTAACAGGAGGATCCCTTTGCGCTTTGAGTTTTTCTTGAACACGGTTCAACTGGTGACAGTACACAGTTGCATTGATGCTCTGATGAGCTGGTAGCAGTTCCCGATGCACGATGCCGCGAGCAGTCCACCAAACACAGGATCACCTTCTTCTGGTGCAGTGCTGGTTTCGGCTGTTTTGGAATCGATTAATGGGGTGCTAATCAATGATGGGGGCGCCGTGGAGCTTCGTACAGGACCCACTTTTCATCACATGTAAACACACACTGTTCAGAAATGGCTCCTTCCTCAGACGAGACAGCAAAGGAACACAGGTGTCTGCTCGCATTACCTTCTGACCCGGAGTCAAATCATGTGGGACCCATCGACCCATCTTGTAGTGCTTCCCAAGTTGATTGAGGTGCTGCCGAATGGTTTCTTCACTCACACTGAATTGTAGTCCCAGTTCCTCACATGTCTGACCACTGTTCGTCTCAATTACTGCCTGAAGATTTTCATTTTGTACATGTGTTGGTCTTCCGGCACGTGGTGCGTCAACGAGTGTTTCGTCACCATCCTTAAGCTTGTTAAACCACCGCTGCGCTTTCCGCGTAGTCACAACACCCTCACCAAAGGCCTGGCATATCTTCTGCCTCGCTGCAGCGGCGTTAGACTCCAGTTTGAACTTGTACAGCATCCCATGTTCACTCTGTCCTTACGCAGGTTGGCGGTGTAATTGAATTTTCCCAACCACGTGGTATGTTGGATATACCTACACCAACAACCGACCTTCGCCTTATCTCCATTCGCATTCAACTCACGGTGTAAAGGCCAATTGAACACAGACCTCTTCAAAAAGCGACAGAACTTATATATATATATATATATATACCTTTTGTAAATTCTACTACACATAATAGATAGGTTTCAAAACTTTGTTTATAAGAGCAGGTGTACGTTTTTCATTGTTACGTTTTTTATCAAGGTGCCTTCCATTTCCTTAGAAAAAAAAGCACCATCTCAGATATTGTTGAAACTTTTTTTTATATAGCAACTAGACATGTTTTTAAAAGACCCAAATTTTTTTGTTTTGTCGAAAAAAAAAATCCCGCCAACTAATGGGCCATCAAAGACGGGGAGTACAATTTATGAATTGTAGAAAACACGGAAAATGAACAAATTCGGAGCCACACCATTCGCTTATGGAGACAGGTAGAGTTATCATTCTTGTTGTGGTATGTACTCCCATGCGAAAAAAAAAAAAAAAAAAAAAAAAAAAATGCCCGTATACTCTAACTCAAGATTTTTCGCATTTATTCCATTTTCCTTACGTTTATGGGTAAAATTCAGTTATTAGTATGTGGAGATAATAAAAAGCAATTCATCTAAGGAGATATTTCCAAAAAAATAATAAAATAATAAAAATATAAGCAAAAAACAAAATTATGCCCGGTTTTGTGTGTACTGGCAACGATGATTTCTAGGGATTTTTTCAGTAGCAGATCACAATTGCGGAGGGAATTCAGTAGGGGAATCGAGAAGTTGGATCAAGGAACTGGATAGTGGACTAAAATGTTGCATTTATTGGTTAAAACCTAGTGTGTAGATTGCCTGCCAAATATAAATTAGCTTCTGTAACTAAGATGTCGTACGAAAATATAGAATTAAACAGAAAAACTCTTATCTTAAGGTTCGAAGCGATACGCACCATGGTTATGAAGATTATTTCTTTAAAAAAAGGAGCTAACACCATGTAGCCTCCGTGGTTCGGTGGGTAGAGTGGCGGAGTCGTAGTTATTTTATTATTTTGACACCACATCGAATCCCATCCCATCCCATCCCATTTATTTATTTATTTATTTTATTTTATTTATTTATTTTTTTTTTTTTTTTTACAAAACATTATAATAATCATGTTAATAAGAACCGAAGCAATATAATAAGGACAACTTACTGATATTTTCTGTAATGACGTATTTATCCAGGATTAGAGAACTATTGTTAATAGCTATTGTTTTCTGTTCATGCTGTTGATAGTTTCTCTCATCCTGTTTTCTTGGGGAAAAAACAATTTTGTCTCCAACGAAGTGTGAAGGATATATACGGACAGAAAAAGACATCTTAGTACCAAACGTGATTTATCGTGATGAAGTGGACTAGTTTGCCATTATTAAAAAAAAAAAAGTTGGCTTTTCTTTAGGATTTAGCTTAAAAAAAATGTTTTTCTTTATAAGACTATACTTTATGAGGCAAGGTGTGTGATCATACCCACAAATTTAGCTAGGGAGTGAAAGATAATTGTTTATACAAACATTTTACAGGTTTAGGTGCGTGAAACACCAATACACCATGGTCTCGCTTATCCGACCATCCTTTGTTCCACATACCATATGATCCGGTATATCATTGCAAATAGCACCAATCGGCAAGAAGATCTGCAAGTTGTGGTCTTAATCTATTTTTCATGCTGTGGAGTCTATCGCCTAGCGCGCCCGTCTACACCTTGACTCATACGTCTATCATTCAGTGCAGACACGTATCCAGGTTTTCTATTCGGAGGGGGTCCAACACGAATCCTCGTAAGCACGTAATTCTAATGTTTTTAAATATCAATAATAATAATAATAATAATAATAATAATAATAATAATAATAATAATAATAATAATAATAATAATGCAACAGTTTTGTACCTCTCTTAAACTTTGTCCTACTTTTCATTTATAAACCGGTTTATTTTGGAAACTGCATTATAGCACAAACAAAATGAAACATATTTTCGAGAGAAATGTAACTAAAGAAAACTGTCTGCTACGTATATCACATAACAAAAATAGCAAGAAGACATGGAGTGTATCGTTCTAATATATTAAAGTTAAAAACAGAACGGAAACGAAATGTTAATCCTATTTAAAACTGTTCTTTAATTCCACCTGCTGGTATAATGGCATTATGGTATGTTCTTAGAATTATAACAAGACAGCAGCACATTGCCCAAAGTTTGGACACTGACTACTAGTAAACTGATATAAAAGAACCTCAAAAGGGTAAAGACAAGTTTATTAAAAAGTGCTTGAGTTTCGGAGAGAGACAGCTCTCAGGCCCTCACGCTGGATACGTCCCTGATTCAGTGCAGTGCAGTTATTTGTTATAAAACATTATTATTAGATGCGTAATATGTAAAATTATATCATAAGTTTTACTTTTAATAGGTCTTTTCTTAACACATCCATATTATCCAGCGTTCTGCCTGCCTGTTTATGTCGGATAAGCGAAACTCTACTGTATTTCCAAAGCTAGCATATACATGAACTAGAATTGTATCGTCCTAGAACAGACAATAGTCTGAAATGCTTATATTAAAAGGCTGGAATAAAAAAAAAGCATAAGTACTGATTTGGAAGCGTGAGAACAAATTAAAAACAATTCAATATATTTCCTAGGTATCAGATTATCATCTTATTATGTCGATGTGTATTCTTTTTTAAACATAGTTTTAAAAGTTATACCATTCGCAATATTCCTGAGGAAATCGAAAGAAAAACCCCTTGTGCCTCTTATGGCAAAGCGGCTTAAGTGCATGGTCCGAAACCGATTCCCACGTTAAGGTGTAGATAAAGTTCCCGTACTTCAAAAATGCAAATCCGCGACGCTACTAAATTACGAGAATCTTTGAAATGCTTAAAACTGAAAGAAGTGTTGAATACTAATTTACTTTCCTCCATTAGATAGAGTTGTTCAAGTATTACGTTATCACATTTTTATTCATTTCACTAGATCTTCCAAGGACGCCAATTTCTCTTTAAATTTGGAGAGGGGGCGGGGCATTCAAATGCAGAAGATATATATATGAGGATTTTAAGACAAATTACACTCAAATAATGCCAAATATTGTATATTCATAAATACAAAGGAGGTCTACATGAGCTTTGAGCGGGCTCGGCCCCCCAGGATCGGCGCCCTTGCCTTCTTCCTAGTTAAGCAAACGTAAGCAGATGATTTACTCCCTCCCCCTGGTAAGCAAATTTTTTTTTTCCTCAAGATCTGTTGTGTTTCGTGAAATAACAGCAGGAATTTCCTGATTACTTAACCATCTAAATGAATGTTTTCACTTAGAGCCATCCCGTCGATTCGCGTTGCCTAGGACTAAAATAAATTAAGGGTCAATAATGAAGATGAGACTTCCATATCAAACGTGAAGAGACATGTGGATCGGAGATCTTTCTTTGCTCCAACTTTAATTTTTTTCAAATCCATGATGGGAAATTATATTATGAGTACAATTTTCGAAATTAATAGTATACAATCGTAAAAATAACTTACAAAACGATGGTTTATTGCAAAATACTTTGACTCAAAGAATAAATTACAAGTAATAAACTTGTTACTTTTCCTGAAGAGTCTAAGTCGTGAATGAGACGGAAGCTGTCGAGCGTAGTGCTTGGAACGATTGCATCACTTGTTCTATCTTCCCGTGGCGCAGCCTTGATTCGACTTGATCCTAAACGGATTATTCAGAAGTCGAAGTCGGAAGATGTTTCCCATTTTTCCAAAACACTCTTGGTCGATTACAATCTGCCTCACTCGTGAGGGGACAATCCCATGCCGTAAGCGTCGGTGGACCACCGATAGGCAACTAGTGACATGTCCCCAAAAATTGGCGGTCCCGCAGCCAAAAATTGGTCCCACTTCCGTTTTGAAAATTATACCACCACCGGCAGAGAAGCGACGGAACGCCAACGAACCACAAAATTATTCCCCTAAAATAATAATATCAAAATGAAGTCCTCGTTCTTACGTTGTGTGTGGTAACTTCAATACCCCCGATTCTAGATATCTGCTTCGACTCGACGAATCCCTGCCACTAGTGGCACGTTAGCGGCAATCCTTCGACGCGTCGCTATATCGACGATCGCCATTTACCGGTAAGTGAGCCACTAGGAGTTGGCGACGTTTACGGCATGGGGAAGCTAATAAACAAACAATAATAAATCTAAAGCCTTATAAAAAAGTTTTCTGAAAAGTTACATCTAGCAAAATCATTTGTTGGTATTCCAGAGCTGTGAATTCACTTTTATTCATAATTTACTTCTATCGTAGTTTTGATATGAGAGTGATATGTCTGAAACTAACACAGGTCTTTTTTTTTTTTTTTTTTTTTTTCTTTCTTTACTCAGATTTAGCAGTTTTACTTAACAGTCAGTCAATTTGGATCTGTGATATCAGAGTTTTAGAGATTTCCTTAATTTTTTCATTTCTAAAAAAGTTTGCAACTAACACCATTAACGTATCTCTTTCGATATTTCCATATGTAATGGCTTGGTCACTCCCAGTATATTTCAAACAATAAAATATTTACGGTGTCTTACTCCATTAATCCGAACTACATTTTATATCCAACAACTCTGTGCATTTCCCCTTAAATCTGCAAACTTTCTACTAGGTTAAAACTCAGTATTTTCTATTTTCTTCCTTTCTTGCTAAAACGAAAGTGTTCTTTAGACAACCTGGAATGATGACTCTATACTACATTATGTTGCATAGGGCATTTTATGTAGCATATCATTTGACAGTTGGACACTTTCTTTTTATATTGAAAGCAACAGGGATTAAGTCCTTCTACACTTATATGATAAGTAAACACATTCTTTTTGATTCGTGGAATTGTGCCAATGCACTAGGTCCAGAGAGTTTTTAATTTAAGATAATAATAATAATAATAATAATAATAATAATAATAATAATAATAATAATAATAATAATAATAATAATAATAATAATAATAATAATAACTATTATTATTATTATTATTATTATTATTATTATTATTATTATTATTATTATTATTATTATTATTATTATTATTATTTTATTATTGACTTAGGTTTTCCTGAATATTAAGCAATATTTCACAAAAAGCTGGTATTTTTAAACAAATGTGTTCGATATCAAGTTTTCATAAAAGTAGTCACTCTCTCCTATAAATAATTTCAGAGGGGCCGCGGTGGCTCAGTGATAAAGCGTTCACCTTTGGTGCATGGGATTCTTGGTTCGACCCCAGCTCGCACCAAGTGAATTTTGTGGTGGAGAAACACCATGTGCATTGGTTTTCTCGGGGTTCTTCCGTTTTCTCCCACTTTTTTCATTCCACCATTGCATTCATTTCTCATCATCACCGTGTCCTTTAGCCTAGCCGGTATAACCGTGGGTCGTAAAACTTAAAGATTTGATTTCAAATAATTCCAACCCAAACAGTTGCAGGAAGTATGTCATTTCGAATAAAACAAACCACTCTATAAAATTCTGAGTATTATTATTTTTTATATATACAATTCTAGCGGACCTTATTTCTAAATCGAAGGGTAAGAAGACTAAATTCACTCTCTTATTATTATAAATTCATTTCAATTGAAGCAGTTAAAATAGTTGGGAAAAATTAGAAAGCCATACCCTATATTCCAGTGTGCCACAACCGGATAACGTGGCACACTGGCGTGCCCAGCAAAATGAACAGTGTGACGCAAACTTTTACCTATTATTTACAAGAATATTTGTCGAGTTTATTTTATTTATTATTGTGAACGATTTTTCCACGGATCAGCTCTCTGTATACAATTAAACAAACAAGTATCACATTGAGGGAATGAGTGTAATTATTTACTTTAATAGTAATAGAAATGTATTTTTTTTTTTTTTTTTTTTTTTTTTTTTTTTGGTATTTTCTACCGGGAATAACTGCATCCGGTCTAGAAAGCTGGGACTAACAACAAAGAAACCCGATGTGCTAAACACACACCACCTACGCACTTCAATACACCAACGAAGGTGCAGACTATTCATGAATTAAAGTCTCTCACCCAATGTATTCTCCTAACATGTCTCCCAGCGATTACAACATTTTTTGGTATCTCAATCACTTCCTAGTAGGATAGGTTTACCTAGAGACCACTGATTAACCTGGTATTGGATGTTTCACTTTCTTACCTTTGGAGTTGACAGTCATCGGTTGGACAATCTCACACGCAAATATCTAATATTAACAACGTTTCTTCTATAATTTCGTAATATTGTATTATTTCTTTGTATTATTTATTAGGTTGGTTAGGCTTGTTTCAACCTTTTCTCTTTGCACCTACTTATTACCTATATCTTAACGTTGGATAAAAATACACTAGCTCTCGCCGGGAATCAAATCCAGAACCAATGGACTTGAACCATTTGGCAACAACAAGGCACATTTAAATAGAAGTTTCGATTTTGTTAGGAAAATTGTGATTAGGTGTAACATTTAAAAATATATTTAAGAATGGGTACGGATGAAACGCACTGAATTTTCTCGCTCGAATTTCTTAAACTGACTCGTGTTAGGCTGTAGCTATTACTGAAACATTTATTTGGGAAATGCGAATAAAATAATGTGGAAAACTTTGTTCGAAGCAACTTATGTCCAAAAGTAAAGTACCCATTGGTCATATTTCTGTTAGAAATAACTTATGCCATATATTAGAATTATTAAGGAAATAATTGTATGTGAACTATGAGCAAAAGCGTCTGAGTACTTTCTGAGAAATCGTCAAAAAAGTCATCCCCAAGAATAAAATATCCCTTGTGTATCTTTTCAGGACAAACGAGTTATGCTATTTATGAAATACGAACAAAATTGCCTGAGTCGTTCTCCACAAAATCGTAGGGTAAATCTTACTCCGAAAAGTATTATACCTTTTCTAGCTTTTTAGGATGATGGAATTATGCCGTATCGTTAGGTTATTTATGTGACATTTATTTATGAAATATGAACAAAATTAGGTCAGGCGCTAATGGGAAAATCGTCGAAGAGTAGGCTAAACTACCCTTCTGAATGTTTACAGGACGAACGAGTTGTGTCATATTGTTAGGTTATTAATGATACATTTATTTATAAAATGTGATTGAGAAAATTGTTCGAAAAAACGCATCCCATACAGTAAATTACACCTTACGTATTTTTTCAGAGCAATGATTCAAACTATATTTGTAAAAAAAATAAGCAAAATCTTTACAGCTATTTTTGAAACAATTTAATTATTTTAAATTTTCAACCTTCAGGAAACTACCCTTATTTTTATGTGTCGGAGAATATAGAATTCGAAACGATAAAGTGTTATAAAAACTTCATGTCTAGACTTAGGTCCAGATACGTCGAACAGTATGGCCTCTATTTGAATGCATGTAAAAGCGTGACGAACCAACAAACGAACAGATGGACAGACATCAAAATCACTTTTTCGATATGTGGGGGCGTGAAACTTGAATTCATTGAAATCTCGAATTCGATTTTTATCACTATTACTACAGTTTCTTCTTTCGTCGCTTGAACGTGAAAAAGAATAGGAATACAACGACACGTAAGGTGATAATTTGTAATTCCCAAAATTTAATGAGTTACGTTTAATGTGTTGCCATGCTAGAAAAAAAAAGCTTATTCCTGTTTGTTATATCATTTTAATATCAGTTTTTCACGCTACTATATAATGTAGAAATATGGTATGATTATCGTTCATATTCATTCTATATTTGGAAATATTCGTGTTCCGTATACATAGATCTGTATAATTTAGTTACGTTCAACGAAAGCATTCTTGCACTTGTGGATATGAAAAAAAAAAAAAAAAAAAGAGAGAGAGAAAGTCAATACTCTAAAAAGCAAAAAACAAGCACACACACACACACACACATAAACGATCATTTAACATCAGGTCGATGTAACAAGGGGTAAGACTGGGCAGACTGTCAAGGTCGCGTATGTTCTTCCTGACACACAAACCCGAAGTGAGTTGTCTGCTGTTCAAGAACGGGAAGTAACATGCAAGACTATAAACTGAAAACAATAACTGTTTCCAATAGTACACGTATTCTAATACTGAATAAGTACGTCGATTAAAGGATACTACCAATAAATTATTTCCTTATTATATTGTTTCGGTTCTTATTAACATCAAAATTATACACTTCCTATAATGTTTTGTAAAAAAAAAAAAAAAAAAAAAAAAAAAAAAAAAAAAAAAAAAAAGGATGGGATGGGATTTGATGTGGTGTCAAAATAATAAAATAACTACGACTCCGCCACTCTATCCACCGAACTACGGAGGCTACGTTGTGTTGGCTCTTTTTTTAAAGAAATTATCTTAACCATGGTGCGTATCGCTTCGAACCTTAGGATAAGAGTTTTTCTGTTTAATTCTATATTTTCGTACGACATCTTAGTTACAGAAGCTAATTTATATTTGGCAGGCAATCTACACACTAGGTTTTAACCAATAAATGCAACATTTTAGTCCACTATCCAGTTCCTTGATCCAACTTCTCGATTCCCCTACTGAATTCCCTCCGCAATTGTGATCTGCTACTGAAAAAATCCCTAGAAATCATCGTTGCCAGTATACACAAAACCGAGCATAATTTTGTTTTTTGCTTATATTTTTATTATTTTATTATATTTTTTGGAAATATCTCCTTAGATGAATTGCTTTTTATTATCTCCACATACTAATAACTGAATTTTACCCATAAACGTAAGGAAAATGGAATAAATGCGAAAAATCTTGAGTTACAGTATACGCGCAATTTTTTTTGCGCATGGGAGTACATAGGGATATAAATAAACTATATTTTAAAGAAAAACACAGCTTTCTTACAGGGCTGGCTAGAATATTTATTACAAAAAATAAACTAGAAAAGTAACGGTTTCGGAAGTAGAGCACTTCCTTCCTCAGACTACACTCTACAACTGAGAGTGTAACCTGAGGAAGGAAGTGCTTTACTTCCGAAACCGTTACTTTTCTAGTTTATTTTTTATAATAAATATTCTAGCCAGCCTTGTAAGAAAGCTGTGTTTTTCTTTATTCAAGATGGATACAAGGTCATATTATCATAATAAAACTATATTTTATTATAGTTTGGTTTGCGCATGTGTATCCTCTTGTACATAAATTAACAAATGAACGTCAGTTTATCTGAAAAGTCGGTTTGCAAATTTTTTTCGAGCATTTCTGGTTCGAATTTTAAAATTCTGTTTTCACGGTTGGTAAGACCTAGTTACCCGCTTTCCTCCAGAAATTTTGTATCGCTCCTGTGTACAATCGTTTCGTTGCAAAAAAATTCGAGAAATTGTCAAATTTTCAAAAATCGCCATGTTTGGGCACCATTTTCTCGAAAACACAATTTTTTAAAATTCTGAAATTTTGTCAGGTGGTTCAACTTTATATGAATAATAAACACACCAAATACCATTCTCGACCAATGCTTCATGAATTAACTATAGGCTTTTGAAGTTAGCGAAGTTCCGTTAACTTTGATGTCACAGTTGGCAACACTGGAAACAATAAAAAATGCAATAATTTGATGATGTTTGTGGTTCACAGTCATTAAATGAAGAATAAAAATTTTTCCTGACTGATTTTCATTATTTTGATCAAAAAGGCTCTGAAATAGTAAAATGAGCCTCCCGCTACTCCCCCGTTTTCTTAAACCGAAGTAATCTGAGATGGAAATTACGATTACGAAACACAGAAATTTTAAAATGACTCTTACTTGAAATGGTCTTCAGAAACAAAATTTCACTGATCCTTTTTTTTTTTTTTTTTAACATGAACAGTGTGTCTATCGGTCACGAAAGTCATGAAAAAGTCACGAAATCAGAAAATGGTCATGAAAGTCAAGATAAAGTCACGAAATTTAGCTTTTAGGTCACGATTTTTTTTTTTTTTTTTTTTATCTGGAGAAATATGGTAACTGAAAAATTTTGTTCTATAAACGTCAAAATTCACCACCAAAAATGTCTATTTTCGGCTTTAGACCCTACCAAATCGCAAGCAAAGCACGTTTCTATCGCATGCATGAAAATTTGGCTCAATTCGCATCCAAATTCGCTCTTCAGAATGTTTCTAAACTTTGTGGTTTGGGAAAAAAAAGGTCACGAAATTTCATTTTGGAATTTGAGTAGACATCCTGATGAAGCAAACATTTGTGTTCTTCGCTAACAGCATGTAA
This sequence comes from Thermobia domestica, assembly GCF_964235325.1. NCBI lineage: Eukaryota > Metazoa > Arthropoda > Insecta > Zygentoma > Lepismatidae > Thermobia > Thermobia domestica. The sequence goes on from NC_137469.1 coordinate 78,526,886, forward strand.
CCGTGCAGATGCTCCAATAGGTGTTGGTGCATTCCAGGGTGGATTGATTTAAATCAGTCTGATTTAAATCGCGATTTAAATCACTTGATTTTATAAATAAAAATCGCTGATTTAAATCAAATTCCGAAATAAAATAATTTAAAGTGAAAATAAGTAAAATCCCGTTCCTGTTGTATTATTACGGTTACGGAAGTTAATAATTATAAGACAATGAGACTCAAATGTACAGTATGTACAGCATAGTATGAAAACAAGTGTCATGCACAGGATGATTAGGGAAAATCCCGGTTTGAACGGGCAACGGAGCAATACTGCTTTCTTTTCTTCGTAAGAATGGGTTTGGGTTTTTAAACCGTTAACTATTCCAACGGGGAAATCACCATCGACATTTGAGACGAAAATTCTTTCGCGTGCGCGTCTGCTTGTTTGTTCCCAGATAATAGGGCATATATAGAGGGGTCCTATCCCCTCTGATTTTTTTTTTTTAAAGATTTATAACTTTAGGCGAAATTTATGTATTTCGTGCCTCAAGCTAGTTCCAATTTTTTAAAAATATGCCCCTACCAAATATCAGTAACTTTTGTGAAAAAAGTGACATTTTGATAAATGTTGCTATACTTTTTCCTTATACCTTTTAAATTATATTACCTATTTTTATCCTATTAAAAAATCGAATCTTCATTATTCGATTAAAAAAGTACCAATGAACCTTTTTACTTCGTTTTTTTTTTTTCCAAGACTGAAGGCACTGTAGATTATGTTACATATGCTTTCACGTCTTTCTGCGTCGAGACATAGTGTGTGATGACATCATAAATTTAAAATGATATTTTTTTGCCTATGCAGGGGGGCGCGGTGGCTCAGTGGTAGAGCGTTCACCTCCGGTGCTTGGGGTCCCTAGTTCGATCCCAGCTCGCGCCGTGTGGACTTTGTGGTGGACAAACACCGTGCTCGTGGGTTTTCTCGGGGTTCTCCCGTTTCCTCCCACTTTCTTCATTCCACCATTTCACTCATTTCTCATTATCACCGTCTCCTTTAGCCTAACCGGCATAACCGTGGGACGTTAAACTTAAAGATTTCATTTTCATTTTTTTTTTTTTTTTTTGCCTATTATTATTATTTTTCGGCAGGCTTACATTTTGCATTCAAAAGACTGAAATTTTGCACACTCGTTCAGTGCACCCCTTAATATTTTTCAGATGTTTTCAGATCTCTGCGTGAAAACAGGGGGGTCCAGGGAGAAAATGAAAAAAAAAAAAAAAAAAAACTTTTTCCGCGATTCAGATGGAGACATATGAATGGTACCGTTTGAAACGCTCTTCTATTCTGAAGAGAATGACGTACAAACCATGATCCTAGGATAAATAGGGATGTTTCAGGAAACTGTTGTCTGAGATCCCGTTTTATAAGGGAATCTGGGGATTTGGAGGATATTTTTCGCGGGCTTACTTTTGCATCTAGAAGATTGAAATTTTGCACATTTATTCAATGCACCCCTTAGTATCTTTCAGTGTCTCAGATCTCTACCTTAAAACAGGGGGTTGGTCCAGAATAATAAAAAATAAGAAAGGATATTTTTTAACAGAAAATCTCTTTTTCTTGATTTTTCCGCCCCAGATACACGATGGAAATACGATACGATACGATTGAAAATCTTCTTTATTCTAAAGAGAATAATATACAAATCACGACCCTAGGATAAATAGAGATGTCTGAGAAAATTTCTATATTACATACGTGTTATATGGGGCATTGTGGGGATGTTCTTAGCTCATTGTTAAATATTTTCCCCGCCCTTACTATTCAAGATAGCTTGAAATTTTATACACACATTTAATACACCCCTTAGTATTCCCCAGTTCATTTTGAGATATGTGCGTTAACACAAGGGAGTCCAGAGGGGATCAAAATTTGAAAAAAAAAAAAAAGTCAGAAAAAGCCATTTTCTCTCAAAATTTCCCGCTTCAGGGACATGATAGGGAAATCTGAATTTTACCGTTTCAAAAGCTGTTCTATTCTGAAGAGAATGAGGTATAAACCATGATCCTAGGATAAATAGGGATGATGATGTAGCTGCTTGACTGAAAGTCTATAATTTTCCTTTTAAAAAAAGCCATAATTTAAAAGGGTTAAGAAACAATTATTGGGATTAAGAGAGGTTAACAATTGGGGATTAATTCAAAATTTAATCCTAATACTTTCACTTAAATGGCATAATTAGCATTTAATAAATAATTCCTAATGCTTCTTCTTCAGTTCGCGACTTGTAATTTACGAGGAGAAAGATTTGATTTAAATCAAAAAAATCGATTTAAATAAAAAAAATCAACAAAAATGTTTTTTTTTTTTTAAAAAAATCATGATTTTTTTCCACCCTGGTGCATTCACAACTCATAGCACATTGTTGATAGTCACAAAGCACTTGTTTTCACTTCTCTTATGCTCTTCTGGAAACCTGTACCCCGTTGAAGGTCCATGTGGAAGTATAAACAGTACTTGAACTTCACGTAATTCATGATTTATTTATAATATTTCTGCTACTACCACTGGTTATCGCATATGCATGTAACAAAAGTTCCTTTTTGCAGACTCCTTAAATCTACACTTCGAATTGCAGAAGCTCGATTTTGGGAAAAGCATGAAGTTAATTCATGGTGACCCGTTACTGCCATAAAAACTTCGCCATTTTCCGAAAGCCAAAGGTGACTTCGTTGAATACCAGATACCGGTCGCACACTTTCCCATTCTTGCATTTTTTTCTCCTCGAAAATTGTCGAATTTAGTTCCTGGCAACAAAACAAGAATAATGCCCGGAGTTTGCACTTGCACTATACTCACGAATTCTTCTGCAGTTTTGGGGCGCGGTGGCTCAGTGGCAGAGCGTTCACCTCCGGTGCTTGGGGTCTCTGGTTCGATCCCAGCTCGCGCCGTGTGGACTTTGTGGTGGACAAACACCGTGCTCGTGGATTTTCTCGTCGTTCTCCCGTTTCTTCCCACTTTCTTCATTCCACTATTACGTTCACCGTCTCCTTTAGCTTAACCGGCGTAAAACTTAAATATTTCATTTTCTTCTGCACTTTTAATACTGTGTGTCTGCTTTTGCCTAAGCTTATGCCGCGTTAGCACATTTTTTCTAACTCTCTCAATACCATTGCAGAGACCTTTGCATGGCCGGTTTCACTGAAAACCCACTGCTTTATCGGACCTGTCTGCATCTCGGACATCTGAAAGCGATTTTTGAAGTGGGATGCAGCGCCATCAGAAATCACTAACACGGTTTGAGAATATAGACACTTATTTTCACGTATTCGAACCTTTTTTATAGCCTATATTTTCGCTTTTCTTGGAGTACTTTTAGAATGCTGTGTATGGCTATGACTACATAAACCGAATCGTGTGTTTTGTCGTTGCTTATTATAACAAAACTGTCAGTTGTTTCATAATCGTATACCACTGCCGTATAGATGGAAATTTGCTCGTTTTTCCGGTGATAACTCTGAATTTCACTTTGCAGAATAACAGTCCAGTTTTCAGCGAAGTCCACATGGAATAAAATAGAATTTTTATCTTGAAATTTTAAACGATGATTTTCGGTAGCAGAGTTCCTTCATGGCTACACGGTTAGCGTACGCGCCTTTGACGGGGAGACCCGGGTTCTTTTCCCGGCGGGAGTTCATGTGGTTCGGATTCCACGTTAATCAGTAAGTCCACGTCTCATATAGCCTCGGTGCTGAAAGGGACGCTAAACTGAAAATCAATCAAGCTTTTCGGTACCAATTAATTCTCTTTAGATTTTCTTGATGTAGTCATGAATTACAATTCTTACAATTAAACCAGCAATGTACAGTACGAAAACAGAAAGTGGCATAGTTTTTTAACAATATCCTTGCTTTCCCATATTGCATACGTAGCGCTGCCATTTTCATCAGGATCAATAATTCACTGGTATACAAATTTTGATCAAGGTCCTGCTGATGTTGGTTTTTCGTCAGTTTCTTAATTATTTGCATCCGATGAACACGAGTATGGCAGTTATTTTCCCGTAATGTCAAAATTTGTGATGATATAAGCATATCAGATGTTATTGAAACAATAACATATTATATAATTGTATCTTATAGGAACATTAAACTACAAGCATGACACAAACATTGTAGTTGTGCTTCTGTTGATTTTTCATTGGTTTCTTAATGATTTGCACCCGCGGAACACGAGTATGGCAGTTATTTTCCCGTAATGTCAAAATTTGTGATGATATAAGCATATCAGATTTTATTGAAACAGTAACATATTATACAATTGTATCTTAGAAGCATTGAACTACAAGTATAACACAGACATTGTAGTCATGCTTCTGTTGATTTTTCATTGGTTTCTTAATGATTTGCACCCGCTGAACACGAGTATGACAGTTATTTTCCCGTAATGTCAAAATTTGTGATGATATAAGCATATCCGATTTTATTGAAACAGTAACATATTATATAATTGTATCTTATAGGAACATTGAACTACAAACATAACACACACATTTTGGACATCAACTTTCTGGGTTAACAAAAATCTACATAACAATACATAAATATCAAAATATATGAAAATTACATTTCTTATAAAAATATACAAACGTACGTGAGATTGGAGGAAAGTGTTCATCAAGTACTGGAATTCCGTAATCAGAAGTGAAGGTTAGTGGTTCTTTTTCTTTTGTGGGAAACGTTCACTTCGTCACGGACTAACCCCCAAATAAAATCACCCATCATTGAACAGTCCCACCTTCCTTGGTATCTGCTTTCCATTACCTGAATGTCCTTACGGATATGTTCCCCGTGCGCTTCGGTAACATCTCGTAAATTCTCCCTAAAGAAATCCAAGTGTGAATGAAGCATATGTAATTTTAAAGACATTCTATATCCCAATGCTCGATATTGATCAGTGAGTGTCTTAACTTGGTGATCAAATGCTTCACTTCGGTTATGCACAAGAAATCCCGTCACCAACTTATGAAAGACCTCCCAAGTGTTTTTTTTTTTTTTTTTTTTTCCAACTCCGTCATCTTTTGTTTAAGTGTAACACTATTAAGCATGACACGAATCTGAGGCCCTGTGAAAATGCCAACCAGAACTTTTACCTCTGATAAAGCTGGAAACATTTGTTTGATACATTGTAGGGCAAATGAATTGCGATCCAGAGCTTTCACAAATTGTTTTGTCAATTCCAGCTTAATATGTAATGTTGGCATGAGAATCTTCTCCCTGGGCACTAATGCTTCATTTATCACATTATGTGTTCCTGGAATAATCTCCGTTCTTTCAGGCCACACGGTTTGGTCATAATGCTGGTTAGTTGCCCGACTGTCCCACAGACATAGAAAGCAGGAATATTTAGTTTTGCAACCCAAGCAGAAAACCAATAATTTTGAAATCCCCACACACGACCCATTGATGTTCCTCATATTTAATTTTCCCCAATATCAGCTTCACACTTGAATAACTTTCCTTCATGTGGATGGAATATGCAACAAGGATTAAAGGATACTGGTTTCTCTTGTGCAAATAACAGCCTGCAAATTAGTACTCGAACTGTCCATGAACAGTCGCCATTCCATTGTTTCACATTGAAAGCCAATTGTTCTGAAAAGACCACCGATATCTGTACAGTAGCACAATAAATCCTCAACAGCAAAATAAACGGAAAAACGTCGGTGTCTGCTTCTGTACATAGATATTTTGCACGAAGGAAATAGAAAGTTACACTCTTTGAGTCGTCATGCTAGCAATTCGGACTTATTTTTGTGTAATTGTAGATCTCTAATCAGATCATCTAGTTCTTTTTGGTTCAGTAAATGAGGTTTCTCACTATCTTCCAAAACGAACGAACTATCTGAACTGTCGGAATGAGCTGCTTCTTCACTGAAAACCGTTTGGGGCGGAGGTGAGGGAATAGGGAGTTCTTCACTATGCGGAACAGGTGCTCGGGAGGATGGTATGTTTGGGTATTGTAGCTGACGTCTGTTCTTGCCTTTCTTGTAGTGCGTCAAGTCGATCATGCAAAAATAACAATCATGATTATGGTTGGTAGGTTCTCTCCACACTCGCAGAATAGCAAACGGCATGTTTTTCCTATTCTCATGCGACCAATGTTTCAACGTCGACCTGCGATTACCACAAGACACATGTGGGGCTCATAGCTTGTCAAGATCCCCAACCGTCATTCCGAAGTAAACTTTATAGGCTGTACAAAATTTTGTTCCAGGCACAATCCTATGCTTCCCCTGCTTCAGACCAATATAGTATCCGCACATATAACAAAAGGAATCCTCACGTAACTTGCACTTTCGACCCGACGACATGTTGCTCAAATACACTAACTACACACTGACACACATTGACATTTTAGATGCACGTACACTCAGATAGACTTATACGATAATATAAAATAACTGTGGAAAATGTGGAAGCTGCACTTTGCGACCATTTCATTACTACCAGAATTGGCTACAGCTTAACTATTTCTTAGACTCTATCAATTTACAATGCTGCTATTAATCTTTAGAATCTATATTCTCTGTTTGCTACTCCGAACAATTATCTTTAATAACAAATGCGCTACGGCCTAGCGAGTATCGAAATAAATGCAGACAAATTGCTCTACATAAACCAGTATAGGTAGAAAAATAAAACATGCTTATATCACTAAAAATATTGACACTACATAAAAATAAGTCCTGGATTCATGTTCAGGGGGTCAAAATACATAAAAATTCATCAAGAAATAATAATAAGCAAAATTTTGTATACCAGTGATAATTAGAGAGTCCACACTTATTCCTTCCACTCCAAGACATTCACTACATTCTTTAAAAAGACAGCTGTCATTTTCTACGGATCATACTACTAAAGAAAATAGGTCACTCATGACAGCTTCAACACAGGCTGCACTTTTGATTTGTTGCAACGCAGTAGCAGCTAATTTAAAATTTGCACGATATACACTCACCCTTCCCTCGTAGATTGCGGACTGATCCACTTTGGTCGAATACTATAAAATTTCAAGTGACCCGTTCTTATGCTGGGATTGTTCTGTTTAAAAAGTCCGTAAATTTCTTTGGAACGCGTAACAAAACGTTTCGATCTTTTTAACTTTTTGTCCATTTTCGATCACTGTAATGACATCGCTCTTTTGGCTTTGTCTGGAGCATTCCAAATCATCACTGAGGTAATAGTTCAGGCATTTTATAGATCATCAGAATTTATTGGGTGGCCGTTTCAAGTAAACTTAAAAGTTATGTATTTCGTAATCGTAATTTCCACCTCAGATTACTTCGGTTTAAGAAAACGGAGGAAAAGGTGGGAGGCTCATTCTAATATTCCAGAGAGCCTTTTTGATCAAAATAATGAAAAGCAGCCAGGAAAAACTTTATTCTTCAATTAATGACTGTGAACCACAAACATCATCAAATTGTTGCACTTTTATTGTTTCCAGTGTTGCCAACTGACATCAAAGTTAACGGAACTTCGCTAACTTCAAAAGGCTGTAGTTAATTCATGAAGCATTGGTCGAGAATGGTATTTGGTATGTTTATTATTCATGTAAAGTTGAACCATGTGACAAAATTTCAGGATTTTAAAAAGTGGTGTTTTCGAAAAAATGGAGATTTTTGAAAATTTGACAATTTCTCGATTTTTTTTATTTTTTTTTTTATTATTTTTTTTTTTTTGCGACGAAACGATTGTACACAGGAGCGATACAAAATTTTGGGGGGAAAGCGGGTAACTAGGTCTTATCAACCGTGAAAACAGAATTTTAAAATTCGAACCGGAAGTGCTCGAAAAAAAAAATTCACAAACTTCGACTTTTCAGATTAACTGACATTCATTTGTTAATTTATGTTCAAAAAGATACGCATGCACAAGCCAAACTATAATAAAATATAGTTTATTTATATCCCTATGTACATACCACAACAAGAATTATAACTCTACCTGTCTCCATAGGTGAATGGTGGCGCTCCGAAGTTGACCATTTTCCATGTCTTTTACAATTCATAAATTGTACTCCCCGTCTTTGATGGCCTATTACTTGGCGGGAATTTTTTTTTCGACAAAACAAACAAACAGATATATATAACAAACAGATATATATGGGTCCCTTGAAAACACGTCTAGTTGCTATAAAAAGTTTCAACAAGATCTGAGATGGTGATGGTACAGTCCGCAGCAAAAAACCTACAACATGACAAAGTAAGTTTATTGTGAAACGACGAAGTCTTTTGCTCCAAAATAAGTGTGCAAGGGAGGATGCCAAGGTTTCTCCTGGCGTGATTCGTACCACTTAGACGTTATGTTGATTCCCTGCGCTGTTAGGCCTTGTTTCACACTAAACTTACATGCTCATGTTGCAGGTTTTTTGCTGCAGACTGTACATGCTCTGCCTGAATTGAAATGGAAGGCACCTCAAATAAAATGTGAGTACATTGCTTGCATTTTAACATTCAGAGTTGTGTATTTTGTCATTTATATTGAAAATAAAATCGAATAATTTTTTTTCTTGCAGCTGGCATGTGGCTGTGTATAACTGAGCGTGCTTGTCTTCAGTCATTTCTAGCGAAACCACACTTGGCAAAAGTACACTTACAAGTTGCTGCAGCGTCACTTTCTCAGTTGGACGAACAGCTGTTAGAGGTAACAATTATACATTACGAATGTGTAATTTCTATATATATAAAAACGTATGCATGTATATGTGTATGAGAAGCAATTGTAACCAAACTTGATACACATGTTACTTACAGTCTGCAAGAGGTACTGTGGTGGAAGACCCTCCAGCATACACGACCATTGGGAGAGAGAGCATATAAAAATTATTAGAAACGACCTTTACTAGTGTTGAATGCATAGTTTTCAGCATCCGTGAGTTTGGTGACAATTCCGATGCCCTTTAAACCTCTTAGCACACTTAGGTATGAGTAGGAGTGTCATACAAAAATGATTGAAAACGACCGGCATTAGTGTCGAATCCCCAGTTTTTGGGGTCGCTAAGATGAACACTAACACTCCTAATACCATTTAAATAAAAAATCAGCGCCCATTAGTACTCCTCAGGGGAGGAGAATCATAATTGAAAATGACCGATATTAGTATCGAATCCATAGTTTTCACGATATCGAAGTTGATTGGTTGCAGTTCCGATGCTTAAATCTAAGTTCAGCCTCCAGTAGAATTAGACCCCCTTTCACACCAAGGGGAATAGGGGAGATAACATATAAAATGATCGAAAAGGACCAATATTAGTGTAAAGTCCATAGTTCTCAGGATCGCTGAGATGAATAGCGGCATTCCCGATGGCATTTAAATCCAAGTTCAGTCCCTACTTCCTCTGAGTACATGACGACATGAAAAAATAATGGAAAACTATCGACATTAATGTCGAATTCATAGTTTTCGAGGTGCTAAAGTTGATAGGTGATATTGTCTACACCATTTAAGTCTACGTTTAATTTCCATTAGCACGCCTAGTGCGATAGCAAGGGGTTGACATGTAAAAATAATTGAAAACGACCGATATTAGTGTCGAATTCATGGTTCTCGGTGTCGCTGAGATTAATAATCACACTCTCGATAGCGTTAAAGTCCAAGTTCTGTCCCTATCGTCATGAAAGTGAGAAGAAGTGAAAAATAAAACGTCTCAAATGACCGAGATTAGTGCCAAGTCCATAGTTTTCAGGTTCCCTAAGACCCATTTCATTTCAAATCGTACATGTGACAGCCAGATGTGTACCATGACCATCTTGGATTCTTTTAAAAATATATATATATTAAAGATGGACATGATCGGAGTACAGAAACAAAATAGTTTTGGTCTCTGATGATTTACAACAGTGTTGCAACGTCTTAAAAAATCACCACAGATAGTTACTTTTGCATCAAAGTGAGGAATTAGCATTTTGAAGGTATTATTAAGAAAGAACAAAAACTGCTAGAAACCTTTTTTTGTTGTTTATTTTATACTATGTTTTAAACTCTTCCAAACCATACCAAACAGAGACATTCGAGGTGTAACATAAACTGTAACAAAATTGTTGAACTTGGAAAAAAACTTCGTTTAGCACATATTTCGAATATTTCCTGTGCCTAAATGAAAACACGTAAGATTTGTTTTATGCTAAGAATAAATACTATGGAAACATAACATTACAGTAAAATATTATTTCCTACCTGTCTATACACCACAAGTGAGAATTTAGCATGTAAAAAGTGAAAATTTCAAAATTGGGGACTATTTTCAAAAATTAATATCTAAAAAAAAAAAAAAAAAAAAAAAAAAAAAAAAAAAAATCTTGAATTTTCATAAAAGTTACCCAAAGCATGCACACGACATTGTTCTCTAACCCTGTAAAGACAGACTTGGTATTATTTTTCTGCGAAGAGAGAGAGGAATTTTTATATTGCACCTTACACAAGGTGTGAAATAATAGTAAAATAGTGAACAAATTATGGGATTTGCAACACTGCTTTTGATTTAAATTCCACATCCAAGGTGTTATATCCCCATAGTAACAATGTAAGTAAGTATTTTGACCATAAACAGGTTCAGTAATTACTAAGACTTATTTTATGTAAGCACTCACCAATGTATCACAGTTGTGCAAAAACGTCATCTGTAAGCTTTAATTGGGTTGCTGGAAATTTGAGGAGACGAGCAGAGCGTCTTGAACAATACACTTCTTATGGAAATTATACAGACATTTTGCACTAAAGACCATTTGAAACCAGTTGCAGTACAATGTGGAGTCATGAGAGAGATCGTAACATCTTCTAGTTTGAATGATACGTGCGTTATTTGTCCCAACTACCACCATAGGCACGCGGGGACGCTCGAACTCCAGGGCCACCGCAGAATATATAGAAAGTGGGATGCAAAATATATAGAAAGTAGGAGTGCATAACTAAGCTTTGCGGAGGGGGGGGGGGAAGACTGAAGCTTTAAGTTACGCCACTAGTCACCACTAATTGTCTGATACACACGATACAAAATCACGTATACACAAATCCATCACAGTATATCGAGGTATGTTTACGAAACTGAAAATAAAAGATTTCTTTGTATGAGCAGCAGTTCTGGCAATGGAAGTTCATGTGATTCAATTCTGAAGTTCCAGTGAATTTCAGTTACCGGTTTCACATTCACCTACTCTTTCCTTTTAATTGAACGATATTCTTCGACAGAACACTTGTCTAAAAACAGAAATGTTATGCTGTTCATGAATGTAGAGGCAGTTTCAACGAATCTTCTTGCATCTCTAATTGCATCAATAGGCTATGTTGCAGTTGCAGATTAAATTTAATTGCACAGTATTTTACTAAACCGCCTACACCATCACAAGGACATTTTCCATGCCCAGTAGCTGAAAATAGCCATCTACTCATGCGTTGTAGCTCAAATAACTGAAATCTGTTTTTAAAATGGGAGACTCCACTCTCAGATAAAAATACCTGGGTAGAAAACGCGTGTCCATCACACAGTGCAGATATTTTACCCGTGATCAACTGGACAGTACATAGTGTGTGCGCACTATCATGAGCCAAGTCATCACTGACTACTGCAAAGCTCTGTATGATACCATGAAATTATCTAACACATGTGAATATTGAGATTTGGGTCAGTGGTAGAGCGTTCACCTCTGGTGCATGGGGTCCCTCGTTAGATCCCAGCTCGCGCCAAGTGAACTTGGTGGTGGACGAACACCGTATTTGTGGGCTTCCTCGGGGTTCTCTCGTTTTCTCCCAGTTTCTTCATTCCACCATTTCACTCATTTTTCATCATCACCGTCTCCTTTGGCCGAACTGGAATAATTGTGGGACGTAAAACTCAAAATTTCATTTCATTTTTGAGATTTGGGATGTTTGCCAATGATAACTTTGGATCTCTTCCTCCAACACAACCATCCAGTTCTCTGCAAAATCAAAGTGCAAGACCAAGGTATCACTTGTTGATGTACTTGATCTTTTCTCAGCAGCAATAGCCTCTCTTTGAATGCTTCGAATGTGAGCATGACAGACCCCTTTCACGATCCAATTGTTTGCCAGTCACTATTTTTGACACTAGATTTTATCGAACCTGCTTTTAGTCAATATATATACTTACATTGTTACTATGGTGATATAACACCTTGGATGTAGAATTTAAATCAAAAGCAGTTGCGCCAATCCCAAACTTTGTTCACTTCTTTACTACTATTTCACACCTTGTGTAAGGTGCAACATAAAAGTTCATCTCTCTCTTCGCAGAAAAATAATACCAAGTCTGTCTTTACAGGGTTGGAGAACAATGCCGTGTGCATGCTTTGGGTAACTTTTATGAAAATTCAAGATGGGGTTTTTGAGATATTAATTTTTGAAAATAGTCCAATTTTGAAATTTTCACTTTTTTCATGCTAAATTCTCATTGTGGTGTTTCCATAGTATTTATTCCTAGCATAAAACAAATCTTATGTGTTTTCATTTAGGCACAGGAAATATCCGAAATATGTGCTAAACGAAGTTTTTTTTTTTTTTTTTTTTTTTCAAGTTCAACAATTTTGTTACAGTTTATATTACACCTCTAATGTCTGTTTGGTATGGTTTGGAAGAGTTTAAAACATAGTATAAAATAAACAACAAAAAAAGGTTACTAGCACTTTTTGTTCTTTCTTAATAATACCTTCAAAACGCCAATTCCTCACTTTGCTGCAAAAGTAACTATCTGCGGCGATTTTTTAAAGAGGTTGCAACACTGTTGAAAATCATCAGAGATCAAAACTATTTTGTTTCTGTATTCTGGTCATGTCCGTCTTTAATATATATTTTTTTCATAAGAATTCAAAATGGTCGATAGGCACCCGTTGTATGATTTGAAATGAAACAGCCCTTAAGTTATTAGATTACAATCAGGATGACATTTAACCCCAATTTAGGCATGAACAGGCTGTCAGTTGAATTGAGAATTTAAAGGGGCAACGGAAGAGGCATTGCTCGTACATATATATACATTTGTATATTCCAACGTAACTCCGGAACGTCTGGGACAATTTCAACCAGACTTCCTAAATGTATTACTTTTAATTTGGGAAAAAATACTGTGGAAGTAAGACAATCCAAGAGTGGGAAGTGGGAGGAGAGACATTTAAAAGTAAAGGAAAACGACTGATATCAGTGTGCAATCCAAAGTTTTTAGGGTCACTGAAATGAATAGTAACGTTCCCAATGCCGTTTAAGTCTAAGTTCAGCCCCATCGGCAGAAAGTCGGGTGGAGTGATAAAGAAAATGTTAAAAATGACTGAGTTTTGTATCAAATTTAAAGTTTTTGGAGTTGTAAAAATGGCTGACCCGTGGGAAATGACTTTTGAAAGATAGATAGTACCCACTTCAAGCTGAGTTTTTTGATCATACCAATTTGATTAAAGGCGTTTTCTCTGGGTGTGGGTATTTCAATATTTATACGTATTCTCTCCGTGCGAAGAACGGCCACTTCAGCTAAGTATATTGATATTTCTTAATGAAGTCGTGTGAGAGTAACGTAGACAGTAGAAAATATTTGGATATGAAGTGACATTTCTACATAAGTAATAAATGTGCTGTAGAGCCAATGATCTATATTTTTTAATGTTTAACAACATTAATTGCTTTGTGTTTTAGGTTGTATAGAGCGTATTCAATTTTGAATACAATTTTCTAAGGATATTCGAAGTGTAGTTCGAATAGTATGGAAAGACAAAACAACAAAATGTCTTACTGGTAGAGCATTCACCCCTGGTGCCTGGGATCCTTGGTTCGATTCCAGATCGAGCCAAGTGAACTTTGTGATTGATAAACACGGTGTGCGTGGGTTTTCTCGGGATCTCCCGTTTCCTCCCACTTTCTTCATTCCACCATTTTCTTCATTTATCATCATCACCGTCTCCTTTAGCCCAGCCGGCAAAAACGTGGGATGTAAAACTTAAAGATTTCATTTCATTTTTTCTAAAATCTCAATCTTTATTGCACCTTCATCCTCTGCTGGTTATCACTCCTTATTCAGTAGCATGATCGATTTGAATACTTGGTAAAAGCGTAGTGAAAACACATTAATAGCAAATTTTAGGTGTCTGTCTAATCGAATCAAACATGATGCATTTCCATTACGTATTTCCTATGTACGTTGTATCTTGACGAGTCACGCATCGGTACGGCATGGACGCTGGAGTGTGGTGCAAATGGTAGAGTCTTGTGTGGTATGTAAAAAGATATTTTTTCGGTAAGTGTAAAGGGCTAGACTGTGGTTATAATATAAGTATGGTTTTCACAAAGCTGTTTTTATAGTAAAAATATCGTACTCTATTCGTGCCAATACGGTAATACTTTTAAAATAAAAATACAGTTAGCAGGCGTATACTTACATGTGTTTTGTACTTATTTTCGTTTTAGAGGCTTGCTGCTCTGTACGATTTATCCTCACCGATTTTGAGGCCTAGTCTTAAGAGAGTGCTGTATAAATCTAGACATCGACAATACTCTAGTAGTTCACTCAGTTCGTTGTTGCATACTAATTCTGTTGATCTCGCTGATGATGTAAGTATAAATCTTTCTCTGTTTTCTGATTTTATGTTCATATAATCATTAGGAGTTTGCGAAAGAAGGTGTCTTATGTGATATTGCTTTCAGGCACAACTTGAAAAACCGAAATACAATACGATTTTTTTCTGTATGTAAAAGTGACTGTGGACTTATGTATTACTGAATTAAGTTTCAGCAAGCTTGAATTTGCTTATTAATCTACATTAGGCATAAGCCGAGGGGTGCAATTAAATATAGGTTATAAAGTGATATAGTCTACATGGTTTATAGTCTGTGAAGTGATTTTCTTTTATTTAGTTTGTGTGATTTTTTTAAGGTATTTTTGAATAGTGGGAGTTGGCCAACATATCATGGTTTACGTTTTACTTAATGTTGGTTATGTACTAATAAATATGTTTTTTTGTGCATTCGTCAATTTTCGTAGTATTTGAAGCAAGAATGGATCTGGAAATTATTTCACTATATTAAATACATTGGCAGTGTAAGGATAATCGTATCATTTAATTAAGAAAATTGTGCCAGATGATTTTTGTGTTTCATTTTACAATATTATTAACAAGCTAGGACAAGAGGGGAAATAATTTTTGAGTTTATTCAGTTCGTTAACGGCAAAATTGGTTACTCTTTGTCAACTCGAAAGATATTAATTAAGATAGTTACTTCACACGGCTGTTAAGGAAAATCTTTAGCATAAATTATACATATGTATGTAGAAAAATTATCTCGAGAATTCCAGCGACAATTGCCAAGAAATACTAGTTCAACACTGCAGCTACATTGCATTTAAATAAGCACTGGATCACATGATCTACTACTTTTGTTGTTTATCTTTGAAAACACTATTAATTATTACTAAACAATTAAGGATTCGTCATTACATGAAACTCACATTATGTTTCTGAATATTCCCTGATCACTTTTGAACCTCTAAAGATCGTAATATACTTGTTACCTTAATCTAATTCAAATGTTTAACCGTGGGTATATATAGAGACGAAACTTTTTCGCAACCGTTTTGATATTTTATAGCATTAATTATCACAATTTTCGCATTTATGTCACATTTATTTTTTAAATGTAGCACTGTTTTTTTTTTAATAATAATATGGAGCTTGTAAACAGTATATTTTAGGTAGTAAGGTGTATATCTAATACAAAAATTAGGATATACCTTGATTAGGCACACATTCTAGCTAATGTATTCACTAAAATGTAGAAATTAATGCAAAAATTTGAACACTTCCTTTAACCTCATCCTTAGTTAAAGGATAACATGCAGCAAAACATTACCAGTTCTTCTTTTAAGTTTGTTCTACTGTAAGTAACAATCATATTATACTTGGAAAAGAATCTCTCGGCATTAACACCCGAGACTGGCAACCATATTGAACGTAACAAGCTGACAGCAAAAGACCTGTAGTTAACTTTTAAACTGTTTAACAAATGATACAGTGTCAACTTCCTTATCCCCACTGTTGAGAACTTCCATAACCTTACTTTTAAATTCACGGTAAGTAACCAACAGATCATGAACATTTTCACCACAACACACAGTCAAGGATTTAAACAACAGTTCAGTTTTGTTGATATGTACATCTTAATGAAGTGAAACAGTTTCTGGGTCATAATATATAATATAAGCTCAGTTAAATAATATTGGAAATGCGCTTTTTAGTTATTATTAGCAATAATTAACAAGAATTTAACTTTTTCGTTTTCATTCACATTTATCACAAGTAATGCCGAATTTCGCAAAAATTCACGATAATATTAACGTGATTTCTGGATCTGAAACGAAAAGTTTGAGGTTTCCTGAAACATAATTGCATTCTTTTAGTATTTCGCACATATCGCATTAACTACACATTAAAGTACTAAGATATATTCATCCTAAATAGTACACTTTCCCGCATTTGGCATTAGCTTCACACTTTTCTAGAACATCCAACAATAGTATATACAAGTCCGGCTGGCTATACTACCATGGAATTTGTTAGTAAATGTTCAGACAATAATCGAGAAGAATTCCAAGTAATCAATCTCATTTTTGAAGAAAGTCTCATAATATCTACTATTTGAGAGTGTCCCCTCTAAAAATATTTTTCCTTTTCTGTTTCAGGATGATTTAGCTGTTCCTGTTAGAGAAATGATCGAATTGTTTGTTGTTATTTTGTTGTATTTGGCTAAAAGGCGTTCATCACAGTTACCGTATATTCCTGAACTTATGGAGTATGTTAAGAATCAAAGAGAGGAGCAGGTTTGTGTTAGTTCTATTGTGATAATTAATACGATGATTGAAGTTACTGACTGAAATTTCGTAATGAAATTTTGAGTGATCAAACATTTGTATTTCTTAATAGAAATTACAGTTTTCACTTTTTCAATGTAAGGTTTAAAGTGTGCGTATATGTTGAATTGTAAATATGTTTTCGCATTTCTCAAACTTACCAATTAAAAAAAAAAAATAGTAACACTTTTATTATTTATTTCCGTGTTTCCTGAGAACAGGTATTAGTAATTAATCATCTGTTACATTTCAGAGATCAATCGGATTTCTTCTTCTCGGATCAGTAAGCTACGCATTTACATATCCCTCTCTTTCTTACATTTTTTTATTCATTGATAATTTTTAGACTTGTTATCTGTTGTCGAGCTTCCGGGAAAAAATAATCTTGAAAGAAAATTAATGTAAAGAAATCTACAGAATTGACTTAAAGATTCGAACGAAGTGGGAACAAAGTTCACTGCGTATCTTCGTTCTTTATACTTTTAAAAGCGTGGACATATGATAGCCAAGTAAGTAAGGTTTAATCAATCGGTATAGCGCATAATTGTTGGTGTGTGAAAAGCCTTATTTGTTGAGGTGCACCGAAAGATCTTGAGACCAGCTGCATTTGTGTAATTAGGAACACAAATCTTAAATAAAATTTCTGCATATTATTAACTGCCGTTACTTCTAACAGCTACTATTACTACTAACCAAACAAGGATAGGTATACAGAACTAAAGGAAAATAACACAGAACATTAGTGATTATAGACACTTACCTTGTTATTCATATTGTAAAACGCTGTCCCATATAGGTTGTAGGTAGAGCAAGGTAAATAAAATGAGTGTCCGGAATCGACGCCCACTACCGGCTTTTATTATAAAGCTCACTAAATAACAGTATATTCAGAAATACTATAAAGTTATTCTCCTCTAAATTTGTTAGGTTAGAAATTAAGTAGTCCTTGACCGTAAGGCCGAGGACAGGATCTCTACAGAGCCCCGTGGTAGGCTAAGCAGAGTGGCGAAGGAATCCCCAAAGCTCCGTGGCAAGCAGTGAGGAGGTTAGTAGTCACAGAGCCTCATAGCAGGCTAAGCAACTAAGGATTCTCAACAGAGCCCCGTAGCAGGCTAAACCAGGAGGAAAGGAACAGCCAAGAGTCCCGTGGCAGACTAGAGGCTTGGGGTTAGGTTACTTCTAATGTTAGTAGGAGTAGGAGTAGGCAAACAGTAGGAGAGACACCAGAAAACTAGTGTAGAACTGCCGGCTGTGTCCCATTATATAGGCGTTTTGGCGGCGATGGCGCCGCTGCTCTGATGTCATGGTGTGCTTCGTAGGAGCAGCCAGAGATCCGTCGTCTGCTGGTTGTAGTAAATCCACGTAGTTTGTAATATCTTGACATAAAACCATGAGGTGGTATTTATGAACACAAGTGTAAAATATTGTTTGTATACAGTAACATATGGGATATTACAATATATTTTGGATCACCTCGCTACGTCGAGACAAGTCCTTTTTTCCGTAACTGTTTTTTAGAAAACTTGACAGGTCATTTTTAAGTATATCTAAGCACAAATTTCGGTCTTTACAAGTTTTGTTGACATTTTATTATCTGATCATAAAAGTTTTCATTTCACTGAGCATTTCCTGGGCATGTGCATTACTGACTGGTATAGCGAGAATATACTCATTATTTTGAACAGATTTGGTGTATTTGGCGTCTTAAAAATGCTCTCCGTAATTTACAATCTTAGCAAGTGGCGATGTTACAGATTATATATATTGTACAGTTCATTTCCATCGGAACTAATTTAGAGTTCATTCCTACCTCTGTCAGTTAATTAAATGAAAATAATGTTGATGCCGGGCGATGATACAGACTCAACAATGAAATGAAATTAAACAATAAAATATACAATAAAAATAAAATTTTTGTAAACAACTAAGAGTAGCATATATTATAAAACATAAGTGACATATATAAAATAATATTTAAGCCCATATGCCGTAGAATGTATTTCGAACCCGGATACTCTGGGTGGTACAAGGGAAGCTAGTAACCCTAGGTGTACATGAAAATAATAAATTTGTGTTTATAAAAGTGGCTAGCCGAGCACATCACCTTATAAATCTTTTCTGTAGATTTCTTTGTGTTAATTTTCTTTTTAAATTTATTTGTAATATGTATTGTAAAATTTGTAACATGTTACTGCCAGAAGAAGACCGATTAGCCTTTTAAATATTGTAGATGGTTATTTTCAAATATTTGTCCTGAGCGAACATGGAAGTGAGTGTCATGTTAAGAATTCACAAAAGTGTTTCTTACAGTAAAACCTGAGATTATACTACTGGAGCACCAAAATATTGACGGCACATTGACGCTACGTTTCAATGATCCACTGTTATTTCTTTCTTATTTTTTTAATTTTTTTCTAATACGCACTTTATAAAAATATCCACTGTAGAAACAATTTAAAAGTTCCTTGAATCACTGTTATCGAAAATCCTTATTGAAAACCACTCCTTCTCTTCTAGTGGTTTTCAAAACGGGAAAAGCCCATCAAAGTGTTTATATGTCTTTAATAATATTCCTTGCTTTCTTTAACCTCCCCGATAAACACCACCGTTACGAAGACACTTATGTGTCGGGTGGGGAGAATTGAGTGCTACAGTGAAATTTAGAGGCTATGTCGGTGGTAGTTCACTACCAGAAGGGCCACCCCTACCGAATTGATCTAAATGGAGTAGCCAGACGAAGTGTGTTCTGGGAGAAGGCAGCAGTTCTCCAGTAGTCAAGTTGACGGAAATCATAGTGATTGGTACGGCAACTTGGACATTAGTCTCAGGCGTGGTCAGAGTGACTTTAACGGCTGGGGTACTGCGGGGTGGAAGGCAACGGGAAATCACCACTCTATTTTCCCTATTTTGCTGGCAGTAAAAAAGAGAACATACTTTAAATAAATAGTAATATATTGTTACTTTTACAAACATTTAGTACTTATAAACTCCCATAATCTAGTAATTTAGTCTATGTGAAGTCAAGTATGACATCATACATGAATAATTTTCATGTATAAATGATTCGTCAGATTTCAAAACGCTGAATTTTCCGAACATCGACTGGGGTTTAATAAAGAATTCAACAACATGTATTATTATTACGAAGAATCGAATTAGTCAAATAGTTAAGAAATGAAATGAAGCCTTTAGTTAGTAAGATTTAGTTATATTTCCTGGTACCGTATGAAAGTACTTTCTGTTTAAATACAGAGTGAATATGAATTATTCATCGGGTTTGAAAAGACAGCATTAAAAAACCGTATAATACATACAATAACGAGCGATACCTGAAGATATACAGAAACTAACCTAGTTTCATACATACTGTTACTGTGTTGTGGATCCCTTTCGTCAAGCATTTATTCGGTAGTCAAAGTTAGCCCCATACACGTTCTACCGTATCTTTACTAATCGTCGTAAATGAAGCTGTAATACAATTCCGGAGCTCATCCAAAACTTTTGGTAGTGGAGGCACATACACTATCTCTTTCAGATGTCCTCAAAGGAAAAATCACAATCTCTCAGATTGAGAGACCTAGAGGGCCATGAGAAAAGCACAAAGTATTCAGCACGTCACCCATTTCATCGACGTGGGAGTTCTGCGCTCAAGTACCACAGATGTGTATCGTGTGACGAAAGGAAACCATATCGAACATTTGTAACAGTATATGTGAAACTTGGACAGTTTTTGTATATTTCCGTGTATATCTTGACGCGCCATTATATCTTGTAAACTAATTCGCAAAGAAAGAAAACTAAAAGCTGAAATTTTGTACGAAGCAAATGTCAACAGTGGGAAGTTGTTTTACCTTCCCTGGAGTACCACGAAATTAACAGTATTGCCAACTCAATATAAAGTTGCGTATTTCAAAAGACACTACGTTGGAGTATTACATATTTCAGCCCCACATGTTAAACAAAAATTTACCATACCACATTTATTATTCAGTGTTGCAAACTAAGGACACTATAGTTTACAAACTTTCGGCTTCTACAACAGGAATAACGCAACTGATAAGACTGGGACTAACGAATGTACATCTAAAGTACTTTAATGTAGAATACCATGGCCACGACATTGCTCGTTGCAAATACAAAGAATTGAAAATTTGCAGATTATGTTGAATTGGCAACATTATTAATCCATTGATATTTCAGAGTATGTCAAACTATCTTTCCCTGTTGATACTAGCTTCGTACAAAATTTCAGCATTTCTTTTATCTATCAGTTTAGAAGTTACAATGGCACGTCGAAATAAATAGTCCACCTCCTATATATGAAAAGCTGTTTCGCTCTGCTGTTTTACCCAGTATCTTTTATGCGTACTGATATTGTTAAGTCTTCTACTTCGATTAGTTCCTCAGTTACTTCACAATGCTTAGCTAACGCCGAAATTCTGAAGTAAGACTGGATTCAAACCCGAGAACAAGCACGCTAAATATTTAACTATACGAGAGCATAGAACTCTATTGCAGAGTGAACTATTAGTATACAGAAGGAATGTTGTGTAATAAAAAATGCCTCCAAGTTAATATGCTCTTATAGTGTTTATAACTGGTGAGTAATGTAAACTTTTATTTAAAATTTTAATCTTAATAAATGTTACAATGTATATGAGTTAGTCTTATGTAATGACTAATATGAAAATATAAGTGAGAAAATCCTTACATTCCGACAGAGAAATACAACGAATTTTCTATAAGCAAAAACAACTCCTACGAACTCTTATTTTTACAGTTTATGAAATAATCAAAGTATAATATACAAATGCATGTCCAGTGTAGTAAGCATTTGTTAACAATATTAGGTTATCCTGATTGCTGTCCAGTAGGTTTTACCCATAATAACAAATTTTAGCTATAATAAATATATACTGCTTTTCTTTTCTTTTTAAAGGAAGTTCCAAGGGAAGTGTTACCACTGTTACCAGTTCGCGTTATGCCACTGAGTGCAGGATACTCACACGTGGCAGTTGTTAGAAACTCAGGAGTTTATACGTGGGGATCTACTGTTCAAGGATGTTTAGGTACGAATTTTGTTGTTTATTTCATGTGGTGTCAGCATCATCAATTAAGAACTCATGGCTTCCCTACACAGTTGCTGTCAATATTTTGTAAAATTTGATTTCTTTTTAAAGACACTTATAATAGTTATATTTTTTACGTTATATTAAACATTACTTTCATTTTAGTGAAATTGGCTCATTGGAAAAAAAATACTGTGTATTAAAATAATTTATATTCAGTGAAATGCTTCTTCACAATTTTCTTTAACCCTTAAGAGATCCGGGGTTTTTGGGCTATTTTTTAGACTTTCAGTCAAGCAGCTACTGCATCGTCACTATTTATCCTAGGATCATGGTTCATACCTCATTCTCTTCAGAATGGAGCTGGCTTTCAAATGATACCACTTACATGCTCATACCATATACCAGGAGCGGGAAAAAATATGTCAAAGGGAAAATTTCGGAGGGAAAATTTTTTTCTCGCACTTTGGGCCCCCTTGGAGCGGCTTGTGAACGTAGCCATCTAAAAAAAAATCTCTGATAAATAGTACTTGGTATACTGAATGTGTGTGCCAAATTTCAAGTTTCTATCTTGAATACCAAGGGCGGGAGAAATTTTATCAGGAATTCCCACCATGCCCCAAATTACCGTAAAACCCCATGATCTCAGGAAAAAAAAATTCCTGAGACATCCCTAATTACCCTAGGGTCATGTTTCGCCCATCATTCTCTTCACAATAGAACTGCCTTTCATGCGGTATGACTCACGTGTCTCCATCATGTATCTAAGGCAAGAAAATGAGGAAAAACGGGATTTTTTTTGGGTCTAAATATCCTTTTTTCAACTTTTAGCCCCCCTGGATCCCCCCCCTGTTTTAACGCAAAGATCTGAAAAAAATCTGGTAAATACTACTCGGTGGGCTGAATGTTTATGGACAATTCCAGTTTTCCAGGTGCAAAAGTAAGCCCGCCAAAAAAAAAAAAAATATATACCGACAATGTCCCATATTCCCGTATACAGAGGGAAATTTTTAAACATTCCCTGAGACATCCCTAATTACCCTAGGGTCATGTTTCGCCCATCATTCTCTTCAGAATAGAACTTCCTTTCAGGCGGTACCATTCATTTGTCCCCATTATGTATCTAAGGTGGGAAAATCCCGTGAAAGGGATTTTTTGGTTAAATTTCCCTTTTTCAACGTTTAGCCCTTCTGTACCCCCTGTTTTAACGCAGAAATCTGAAAAAAATCTGGTAAATACTACTCGGTGGACTGAATGTTTGTGCACAATTTCAATCTTCTAGGTGCAAAAATAAGCCAGCACAAAAATAGTACCGAAAATGTCCAAAATTCCCCTATACAGAAGTATATTTTGATAAAAACTCCCTGACACTTCCCTAATTACCCTAGGGCCATGTGTCGCATATCATTCTCTTCAGAATAGAACTACCTTTCAGGCGGTACCATTCACTTGTCTCCATCATGTATCTAAGGCGGGACAATGAGGAAAAACGGGATTTTTGGGTAAAAATATCCCTTTTTTCAACTTTTTGACCCTCTGGATCCCCCCCCCCCCTGTTTTAATGCAGAAATCTGAAAAAAAAATCTGGTAAATACTACTTGGTGGACTGAATGTTTGTGCAAAATTTCAATCTTCTACGTGCAAAAATAAGCCAGCCAAAAATACTTTACATAACCCCCCCCCAAAAAAAAAAGTATTACACGAAAATATAAATTTTAGACTTATGATGTCATCACCACCTATGTCTCGACACAGGAAGTTGTGAAACCATCCGTAATGTCTTCTGCAATGCCTCTGGACTTAAACCGGACGAAAAAGCTCAAATAGATGAGTTATAACGCAATGTACTCCCATGCGCAAAAAAAATTGCGCGTATACTGTAACTCACGATTTTTCTCAATTATTTCATTTTCCTTATGTTTATGGGTAAAATTCAGTTATTAGTATGTGGAGATAATAGAAAGCAATCCATCTAAGGAGATATTTCCAAAAAATACAATAAAATAATAAAAATATAAGCAAAAAACAAAATTATGTTCGGTTTTGTGTATACTGGCAATAATGTTTTCGAGGGAATTTTTGGAGCAGCACAGCACGATTGTAGAGGGAATTACAGAATTGGTAACAGAACAGTTGAATCAAGGAATACGAAAGTGGAGTAAAATATTGCATTTATTGGCTTAAATCTAGGGTGTAAATTGTCTGCCAAATATAAATTAGCTTCTGTAACCAATATGTTGTACGGACATATAAAAACAAAGAGAAAAACTGTTGTCTTAAGTTTGGAAGTGACATGCTCTATAGCCATGAGCATTTATTTCTTAAGAAAAAGACAAGCAACAAAAGAGAGTCTGTGCGGTCAAGTGGGTAGAGTGACGGACTAGTAATTCTTATACTGTTTTGACCCCAGATCGAATCTCATCCGATCGATCCTGTTCTCTCTCTTTTTTTTTTTTTTTTTTTTTTTTTTTTTTTTTTTTTTTTTTTTTTTTTAACGAAATATTATAGAAGTGTATAATTTGTATGTTAATAAAAACTGAAACAATACAATAATGAAATAACTTTTTGTTTCCTCTGATGACGTATTTATTTAGAATTAGCTTACTATTTACTACTAATAGCGATTGTTTTTAGTTTATGGTATGGTATGCTTAATCATTCCCTCTGCGTTTTTTTTTTTTTTTTTTTTAACACAGCAGAAGTAACTTCAAACTTCAACTCACTGCGAGTGTGTCTGTAAAAAACAAAACAAGCGCGACCTGCAGCTTTACACACAGCGTGACGAACACAATCACAGCCATAGCTCGTTGTCTGTTCTAGTGTTTCTGTGTGTGTGTGTTCCTTTTTAGAGTATTGACTCTCTCTCTCTCTCTCTCTACTTTTGTTTCATATCAACAAGTGCAACAAATGCAAGTCTGTGTAAAAAAAACAAAAAAAAAAAAAAATCAAGAATGCTTTCTTTAAGCAAAACTAAATTTTACAACTCTGTGAATAATACGAATGCTTCCGACGAATTATACAGTAGCGTGAAAAACTGATAATAAAATGATCTAACATGCATAAGCTTCTTTTTCTAGCGTGACAACACATTAAACATAACAAATTAAATTTTTGGGATTACAAATTATCACATTACGTGTCGGTGTAGGCCTATTCGTTTTCACATTCGAGCGATTAAAGAAGAAAGTGTGGTTAGTTATAAAAACCGAATACCAGATTTCAATGAATTCAAGTTACATGGCTCCTACATATCGAAAAAATGATTTTTCGATGTCTGTCCATCTATTCGTCTCTCGGTTCGTCATGCTTTTACACGCACTCAAATAGAGGCCATACTGTTCAACGTATCTGGACCGAATTCTAGACATAACGTTTTAATAACATACTATCTTTCGAATTTTATGTCCTTCGACATCTAAAAGTAAGGGTAATTTACTGAAGGATTAAAATTTAAAACAATTCAATTTTCTCAAGTAAAAAAAGCTGTGACGATTTTATTTACTTTTTATAAATATATATTTTATTAACGAATCTCCACCGCATATGAATATTTTTTCTGAAAAAATATATATGGTGTAATTTACTGTATGGTATGCGTTCTTTTTGCAGAATTTTCTCAACCACATTTCATAAATAAACGTATCATTAATAACCTAACAAACAACTCGTTCGAAGGAGTAGCTTAATCTTAGGGTGAGCTTTACCCCGATAGTTTTCCCATTAACGCCTCAGGCAATTTTGTTCATATTTCGTAAAGAAATGTTTCATTAATAAACTAACATACAGCATAAATCGTTTATTCCGATAACATACAGAAGAAGTGGTTTTCTCAAGGGTTGAATTTTTTTGGACAATTTTCTCAGTAATAACTGAGACAAATTTGTTCTAATTTCAGTAAAATATTTTCTGTAATAATCTTACAATATGGTATAACTCGCTTGTTCCGAAAAGAAAAATCCAAAAGAGATACTTTGACAGTGAATTTTTTCCCGACGATTTGCTTAAAAATTACTCGATATACTGTCAAAATTACAGATAGAAGAGTTTACCTTTGGGGGTAAGCTTTTCCCGATGACCTTCCTAAAAACACTCAGGAGATGTTTGTTGTTCATATTTTATAAATACATGTGACATAAATAACCTAGCTATATGGTATAATTCCCTCATCCGGAAAAACTAGAAATGGTATATTACTTTTGACAGTAAGTTTTACCCTGCAATTTTCTCAAGAACGACTCAGGCGATTGTGTTCGTATTTCATAAATAAATGTTTTACGAAAACACTAACGATATAGCATAGCTCGTTTGTCCTGAAAAGATCCACAAGGGATAATTTATTCTTGGGAGTGACTTTTTTCATGATTTTCTCAGAAATTATTCAGACGCTTTGCTTATAGTTCACATACAATTATATCCTTAATAATTCTAATATATGGATCAAGTTATTTCTAACGAAAATATGACCAATGGGTACTTTACTTTTGGGCCTGAAGTTTCTTCTAGCAAAGTTTTCCAAAACATTATTTTATTCGCAATTTCCCAAATAAATGTTTCAATAATAGTTACAGCCTAACATAAGTCAGTGTAAAAAAATTCGAGCGAGAAAGTACAGTGCGTTTGCTCCGTATCCTTTCTTAAATATATTTTTTAATGTTACACCTAATCACAATTTTCCGAACAAAATCGAAACTTCTTTTTAAATGTGCCTTGTTGTGGTCAAATGGTTCAAGTGTTTTGGTTCTGGATTTGATTTCCAGCTAGTGTATTTTCATCCAAGAGATGTGACACGTCGGTGCAAAGAAAAAAGTGTTTAAATAAGCCTAACCAAGCTAATCAACAAAAGAAATAATACAATGTTACGAAATTATCGTAGAAATGTTGTTAATATTAGGTAGGTGCGACTGAAATGTCCAAACGATTATTGTCAATTCCAAAGGGCTTTGTTTTCGTCCGGCGGGAGCTAATGTGGTTCGGATTCTACGTTAATCAGTAGGTCCACGTCTCATATAGCCTCGCTGCTGAAAGGGACGTTAAACTCAAAATCACATCACACATCTTTGTTTTCGCCTTTGTTTTAAATGTCTCTGTTCATGAGCTCCTTAGTGGCTAAGCCGTTAGCGTACGCGCCTTTGGCGTGGAAGACCCGGCTTTGATTCCCGGCGAGAGCCCACGTGCTTCGGAGTCCACGTTAATCAGTAGGCCGACGTCTCATATAGCTTCGTTGCTGAGCGAGACGTTAAACTCAAACTCAATGTCTTTGTTCATAAATGTCTTTGTGTATGGTTTTGCATATACGTGGCATGGACATTAAATTTTGATTTCTACGCCATATGTATCTAATTACATACACAGCTATAGAACGAACACAACAAACTTGGAATATCTACATTGTTTGCGTATGGAAAATAATCACGCTCTACTGCACAGGAGAGCCGTGTGTATGGAATTCCATACACATGGCAATCAACGTAATAAGAAATGTATAATAATAAGAATTAATAATAATAATAATAATAATTAATAAACAGAAAACGATACGATCACTTACATAATTTATAAATATAAGTTAACATTTAATAAGCATATAACTGCAATGGAATTAAGTTGTTTCTCTCTCTCCCTGAACGCAACAGCCCTTATTGTGCTAAGGCGTAGAAGGGAACTTGTGGCACTCACGATTTGGGGCGGTGTGTGGTCACAACTTCGGATCCCTTTGTTGTTAGTCCTAGCTTTCTAGACGGATGCAGTTATTCCCGGTAGAATATACAAGCAAATAGATTTTGTATTACTATTAAAGTAAATAATTATACTCATTCCCTCAATGTGATACTTGTGGTTGCTTAACCGTATACAGACAGCTGATCCATGGAAGAATCGTTAATAATAATAATAATAATAATAATAATAATAATAATAATAATAATAATAATAATAATAATAATAATAATAATAATAATAATAATAATAATAATAATAATAATAATTATTATTATTATTATTATTATTATTATTATTATTATTATTATTATTATTATTATTATTATTATTATTATTATTATTATTATTATTATAAATAACAGAAGCTCGACAAATATTCTTGCAAATAATAGGAAAAAGTTTTCGTCACACAGTTCACTTTGCTGGACACACCAGTGTGCCGCGTTATACCGATTGTGGCACACTGGAATATAGGGTATGTTTTGTTTTATTTTTTTCCAACTATTCCAACTGCTTCAATTGAAATGGATCTATAATAATAAGAGAGTGAATTTAGTCTTCTTACCCTTCGATTTAGAAATAAGTTTCGCGAGAATTTCATAAAAGAATAATATACTCAGAATTGTATATAGTAGTTTTTTTTATTCGAAATTACATACTTCCTGCAAGTGTTTTTTGATTGAAATGATTGAAATGAAATCTTTAAGTTTTACGTCCCACGATTATGCCGGATAGGCTAAAGGAGACAGTGATGATAAGAAATGAATGAAATGATCGAGTGAAGGAAGTGGGATAAAACGGGAGAACCTCGAGAAAACCCACGCACAGTGTTTGTCCAGCACAAGGTTCACTTGGCGCGAGCATAGATCGAACCAAGGACTCCATGCACCAGAGGTGAACGCTCTACCACTGAAACACCGTGGGCTCTGAAATTACTTAAAGGAGAAAGGGACTACTTTATGAAAACTTGATGACGAACACATTTGTTAAAAAATACCAGATTTTCGTGAAATATTGCTTATAGACAGGGGCGGATTAAGGCTTTTGGGGACCTAGAACCGACTGTTTTAAGGGGGTGCTATGTTAAGAATAGTTCCAGTGCATAAATTTTCTTTTCTGCCTTCCACAGCCTCATAGGCTTATGGGACTACCGAGAACTATGCTGTATTATTTGAATGTGCTCCAAGTTTAGAATAATTAGTTTAGTTAAATTCATTATTAACAATTAAATAATTGCATTCATTATTAACAGGTAAATGCTGCTGATAGAAAGACTTAAATCTAGCGATACCGCGAGAGTAACGAGCGGGAAAAAAAAATAGCATCGGTCTGAAGCCTATAATATAATAAGTTGATTACTATATTTTAGTATTAAACAGAGGAATTTTAAAGGCCCCCCCTGAGCTTGGGGCCCCGAAGCCTGGGCTCCATTGGCTCCGCCCTTAATCCGCTAATGCCTATAGATTATAAATTAAAGGGGACGGGCCGGGTCCGTTCTAAAAATTCCGGCCCGTGCAGACCTCTAGCCCCTGTGTATATGCTATCTTTGAAAATACAGTAGAGTTTCGCTTATCTGACATGAAACAGGCAGGCAGAACGCCGGATAATATGAATGTATTAAGGAAAGACCTATTAAACATCAAACTATGATATAATTTTACATATTACGCATCTAATTATCATGTTTTGCAAGAAACAAATACAATGCATTGACTCAGTGACGTATCCAGCGTGAGGTCCTGGAAGCTGTCCCTTACCAAACCTCAAACACTTTTTAATAAACCTACTTTTTCCCTTTTGAGGTTCTTTTATGTCAGATTAGTTTGAGTCAGTGTCCAAATTGTGGACAATGCGTTGTTGTTATAATTCTAACAAGTAACACTTCCCAAGTGTAACACTCCAATTTTGATAAAATTTGGCAGGTAGATACTACACATAAAATAAACAAATAAGTGCTTCTTTATTTTTTTGCTGAAAAACGGTTTTAGGGGGCAAAAGCCCTCACCCAAAATTTTGAAAGTTGACGCCCGAAAGGCAAAAACAAGTGGACCAAAGTGAACGAAATTGTGAACAGATATTGCGGACATAAAATTAGGAAATACGTGTTTTGTATTTTCCTGGAAAATACAGCTAGGTGTGGCACAGACCCCTCCAAACCTTTGATCATGAAATATCAAAAGTGCTAATAACAGTATGCCAGAAGTGCCTAAATTTACACGAAGAATTGGAACAAAACTTTGTGTTAGTACAATAAGCAAAAAAATAAACAAATACGGCTTTTTTATTTCCTGCGAAAAAACGGTTTTAGGGGCAAAAGGCCCCACCCAGAATTTTGAAATTGGACGCAAGAAAGGCAAGAAGAAATGGACCGAACTGAATGAAATTGTTCACAAATGTTGTAGAGGTAAGATGAGAGAATACGTGCTTCGTATTTTCCTGAAAAGAAAAAAAAAACTGTTGAGTGGACCGAGGCGTTGAGTGTCGGAAGGAGAGGACCGAAGCGAATGAAATTGTCTGTAGATATTGGATATGAAAAATAAAGCCTCTCGTGTTTCACAAGCGTCTCCATCAGATTTCTTCAAATTTGGCAGATCAACAACAAGCACAAACAGTTAGCGTATTTTGTAGTATATCACGAGGCAACTTTAACCCTTATAATGATTTTCCGCATAAACAAAAACACGTGCCGATTAATTTCCTGTTTGTTGTTGATGTGCCAAAATTGATAGGGACATCTTAAAAACACGAAAGTCCTTATTTTATATACAGTCTATACAACATCTACACACAATTTCATTTGCTTCGGTCCATTCCTTCCTGCACTTTTACGGTAATATTTATTTATTTATTTATTTATTTTGGAGGGGCTCTAGGCCCCAACACTGTTTTGTTGTACAAATTAAAACGCATTTCATTTATTGTTTTGCAAATTGTCCCTATACGAAATTTCGTTGCAATTCTCCATACTCTTTAGGAACTTCTGACGTATACTTATTTGCACTTTTAATATTTCGTAATCAACAGCTTAGAAGGTCCGCTCCCCACTCAACCGCTTTTTCTCCAGGAAAATACGAAACACAATTACCTCAATTTACGTCTAGAATATCTATGCACGATTTCAAAATTTTGGGTGGGGAATTCTGCCCCCTAAAACCATTTTTTCCCAGAAAATAAACCCGTATTCGTTTGTTTTTTGCGTATTGTCCCTACACAATGTGTCGTTCAAATTCTTCATGTCCTTTAAGCACTTCTGACATACTATTATTAGCACTTTTGATATTTCACGATCAAAGTTTTGGAGGGGTCTGTGTCCCACCCAAACGTTTTTCTTCTTTTTTTTTAAGGAAAATACGAAACCCGTATTCCTTCATTTTTCGTCTGCAATATCTTTCCACAATTTCATTCATTTCGGTTCACTTCTTCTTGCCTTTCGGACGTAAACTTTCAAAATTTTGGATGGGGGCTTTTGTCCCCTAAAACCATTTTTCCGCAGAAAATAAAAAAAAAAAAAAAAACAGGTATTCGTTTAGTTTTTGCGTATTGTCCATATACAAAGTGTCGTTGGAATTCTTCGTCCTTTACACACATCAGACATATTGTTACTAGCACTTTTGATATTTCATGATCAAAGGTTTGGAGGGGTCTGTGCCCCACCTAACCGTTTTTCCAGGAAAATACAAAACACGTATTCCTTCATTTTACATCTGCCATATCTGTGCACAATTTCGTTCACTTTGGTCCACCTTTTTTTTTTTTTGTCTTTCGGGCGTTAACTTTCAAAATTTTGGGTGAGGGCTTTTGCCCCCTAAAACTGTTTTTCCGCAGAAAAAAAAAAAAACATGTATTCGTTTATTTTATGTGTAGTATCTGCCTGTCAAATTTTATCAAAATCGGAGTGTTACACTTGGGAAGTGTTACTTGTAAGAATATACCGTAATGCCATTGATACCAGGTGGAATTAAAGAACACTTTTAAATAGGATTACAATTTCATTTCCGTTCTGTTTATAACATTACTGTATTAGAACGATACACTCATTGCCATTTGCTATTTTTGTTATGTGATATACGTAGCAGACAGTTTTCCTTACATGTCTCTAGAAAATATTTTTTTTGATTTCGTTTGTGTTAGAATGCAGTTTGACCGGTTCATAAATGAAAAGTAAGAAATGTTTAAGAGAAATTCCGGAAAGAGAGAACGCCGGAATGCAAAGAACTGTTGCATTATTATTATTATTATTATTATTATTATTATTATTATTATTATTATTATTATTATTATTATTATTATTATTATTATTATTGATATTTTTGAAACATTAGAATTACGTGCTTACGAGCTTTCGTGTCGGGCCCCCTCCGAAAAGTAAAGCTGGATATGTGCCTACACTGAATGATAGACGTATGAGTCAAGGTATAGACGGGCGTGCTAGGCGATCGAGTCCGGAGCACCAAAAACAGACTAAGACCACAACTTGCAGTTTTTCTTGCCGATTGATGCTGCTTTTTACTTGCTATGATATGTCGGATAATAATGTGAAATAAACGAAGGTCAAGACCATGGCGTATTGGTGTTTCATGCACCTAGACCTGTAAAATATTTGTGCCGAAAACATCTTTCACCCACTAGCTAAATTTGTGGGTATGATCGCACATGTTGCCTTATAAAGTATAGTCTTATAAAGAATATATATAGCATGCTAAAAACCTAAGACTAAATTTAATGATTTTCTATAGTTTTCTTTTTTAATAACGGGAAACTTGTTTATTTCATCACGATAAATCACGTTTGATACTAAGATGTCTGTTTCTGTCTATATATATTTTTCATACTTTATTGGAGACAATTTTTTTTTTTTTTTTCAAGAAAAGAGCATGATAAAAGAAGCTATACAACAGCATAAACTGAAAGCAATCGCTATTACTAATAGTACACTAATTCTAAATAAATACGTCATCAGAGGAAACGAAAAGTTATTTCATTATTGTATTGTTTCAGTTTTTATTAACATACAAATTATACACTTCTATAATATTTCGTTAAAAAAAAAAAAAAAAAAAAAAAAAAAATAGGATCGGATGAGATTCGATCTGGGGTCAAAACAGTATAAGAATTACTAGTCCGTCACTCTACCCACTTGACCGCACAGACTCTCTTTTGTTGCTTGTCTTTTTCTTAAGAAATAAATGCTCATGGGTATAGAGCATGTCACTTCCAAACTTAAGACAACAGTTTTTCTCTTTGTTTTTATATGTCCGTACAACATATTGGTTACAGAAGCTAATTTATATTTGGCAGACAATTTACACCCTAGATTTAAGCCAATAAATGCAATATTTTACTCCACTTTCGTGTTCCTTGATTCAACTGTTCTGTTACCAATTCTGTAATTCCCTCTACAATCGTGCTGTGCTGCTCCAAAAATTCCCTCGAAAACATAATTGCCAGTATACACAAAACCGAACATAATTTTGTTTTTTGCTTATATTTTTATTATTTTATTATATTTTTTGGAAATATCTCCTTAGATGGACTGCTTTCTATTATCTCCACATACTAATAACTGAATTTTACCCATAAACATAAGGAAAATGAAATAATTGAGAAAAATCGTGAGTTACAGTATACGCGCAATTTTTTTTGCGCATGGGAGTACCATGAAACACTCCGTATGGTACAAATTGTACCATGGGATCCCCAAAGGGTTAATCAGATCATACATCAGTTACCTCTAAATTCGTGGGAACATCCACTTCCAGCAAGTCTGAGGCCTATACCTTAAGTGGATAGACAGTAATAACCAATAAGAACACGTCTGCAGGCGACGAGTGAATAAAAACGGTAATAAGTGAGGTATTTGAAAGTATTAACCTTGCTCATCAATTTTGCACAGAAACCGCGTTTTTGTTGTAATTTTGCTGTAAAGCATATTTTGTATTTGTAATAAATTATTTATCTGACCATATTATTGTAAGTATACATAGTATCTAAAACATAAAATAGTAATTATAATTTTATGTACATAACAATGTTAATTGTAATTTTGTCCGAGTTTGATTCGTACACACGATTTTCCCATATTAAGTAGTGAAATGTTTGCGAAATTCTTACGATGCTTTTCTATCATGTTTGATATGGGACATCTTTACGTTTGTTACGATCACCCATACTAGTGCCATTTTACTGATAAATTCTGTTATATTCTTCATACCCACATTTTCTATTGACATCCGAAAACAGGAAGACCTTTTTCATCTGTCTAATTCTTATATCTTTAATGCCTGCCACCGGGATTTTCCCTAAGGTCTAAATTAACTAATATACACTCAACTAGAAACCTAATATTTCATCTGGTAATGCCAAAAGTTAACACGCAGCTGCAATACAATAGTTAAGTAGGTATTACGAAGAGGTGTATCAAGACTATAGTTAAAAATATATATATATATTTAAAAAAGTTAACAAGGAATACTCTTACTTTCGCATTACTACAAGTTTCAAAAAATCATCCATAAAGTTGGTTAATGATAGCAGTGGTTTACAATCTTTTTTGACTGACGATACACTTTGCTGAACTCTTACGACATTGCTGCATTGATTTTCTATTAATAATACAAATCATAGTAGTGTAAGGCGAATCTAGGACAATTCGGTGCGGAGACATTTCGATGCTGGGTCTGTTTGATACTGGAAGAACATTTTCCGCTGGTTCATTGCCATTGGTGACTGTGTCATACTATCGAAGAATTTCAAAACAAGTCGGAAAGTATGATGATTTAATTAAAGCATCATAGAAAATAAATGACCTGGTATACATTTATTTGTATTGATTGTACAAAAGGTATTAAATTATCAGTCACAAGTACAGTATACAAAGCATGGAAATACAATATTTAATACCACATAATGCAATGAACAATGTATGAAATCATCAGTCATAAGTACATTACACAAAAGAGAAATATAATAATATCACCTAATGCAGTGATCAAAGTGTAAACTTACAGGCCTCACTTGCATAAATATTGATGGTTTGGATCTAGACACAAAGTTTCCAACATACGTGAAGAACGGAAATTTTTATCAGCTCTTCTAAATTAGCCTCAAAGCATTATTATTTCACAATGGGAATACTAAACCATTAATACAAGTGATATATTCTGTAGACATAAAGGAAACCTATGATTGTATGTCTGTGTTTTTTTAAATATGAATCATTACAAATGCTGCTGGCAAGTTTGTGCAGATTTGAAGGTCATTGCTGTATTATTGGGGTTATAGGAATAATTGGAAAATAGTGTTGTTTTCTTAGCTTGTGGTACAGTAGGGTAATGGAGTAACACTATAGTGTGAAAGACTGGTCTTTTCAGAAAAACGTAGGTACCAAGACAACACAATGTAAGTATATTCCTTTAGTAACTCCACATAAAGTAGGGCTTGCTACTTTCTTTACATTAAGCCTTACAATAATAATAATAATAATAATAATAATAATAATAATAATAATAATAATAATAATAATAATAATAATAATAAAGAAAAAAGCTTTGTTAGAGCCATAAACAGCCCAGCTGAATATTCACTCAATATATTTTCATCTAGACTGTGTCCCAAGAACTTACGAGTTATGACTGACAAGCGAAAAGAAAAGTTTCATCACGGTGTTTAGGAAATGATACAGAGGTATCAAGGTAGATAGGATCCTCACACGATGGACAAATACTGATGGCTTTTAGTTTTAAAAAAATAAATAAATAAAAATATTAAAAAAAAAAAAGACGCGCATTATAAGAGAAAGAAAGAACTGTAAGTTTTAAAAACATTTTTCATTTTATAATACTTTGTATATTACTTGCATTAATTCTAAAACTTCTTATAATTATAAAAAAATACATTAAAAAACTTAATGTAGTAAAAATTGAAATATCGACCAAAACTACAATTTAATAAAAGTTTCCTTTTTTTATTTACTGTATTAAAGCAAGTTTAAGTAATGTCAGAATAGAGATTCAAGTCAATTGACTAATTTTTCGAAAGCAACATTAGTTTATTGGAATCTGTGTTATCTTATCTGCAAAATGAATGCATTTTTTAGTCAGATTCCGTAATTAAATTAGCATACTAGCGACGTAATTAAAATTATGTGTCAACAAAATTAATTAATTTGTAGTTTTCACCAGAATCTAACTCGTTTTTGTCATACAAAACTGTTAGTTTTAGAAACTTTTTCATTGCGATTGTCGTGTTCAAGAGGGTCGATTTGGTTAAAAGAACCTACTTCCGTCCGTATAATAGACAAAATGTTTAAATTTATTGACTGGTGTTAATTGCTTTAGTTTTTTTCTCTAATACTTTGTGAAACTATTTTGGAACCACTGAATTATAGTGCTTTCAGAAGTCAAGAAATAACGCAGGAAAATGAGATTCAGGAATCAGTTTTTACTAAAACCACAAACTTACGAGGTTAAATGTAGGGAAAATAAAATAGGAATAACTTGACTTTAAAATATATATATATATATATATGGAAACACAAAAAGTATAAAATTCATCCCTATCAAATACCAAAAATTACAGAATCAAGTAATATTCCTCTGTTCCGTTTCCATTTCTTAGATTAGCTCACAACCCAAAAGTCGTCAATCTGGCCTTTTCGCTGCACTCATCCTGCTTCTGAGTTTTTAAGAACTAATACTTTATCTGGCGTTTCTGATTGTATTCTTTTTAACATTAGAAACGTGCTAGATGAAGTTTCTGCTTACATTTAATTCACATAACAATAACCTGTTTGAACAAGTTGTTGAAAAGAACACAGTTATTTCGCCTAATCTACGTACAATATGCCAGGTTAATTAGGAGGAAAGAACTGTAATTTAACTTAAACGCCTAAATGTATTGAGGATTTCGGATTGAGACGTAGATTTGGAAATCTACCATCATACTTTTAGGCTTTCAAGCGTATCAGAATTTATGTTACAATAGTTGCTGCACTGATGAGCATCAGCAGGGAAATTAAATAAATAAATAAATAAATAAATAAAGTAAAAATCTTTGTCCTACAACATTGTTTCGTATAATGAGCATTGAGCTTTTTGTGAGTTTCACCAGCTGCTTTTTACAAGTTATAGTTCTTATTTTGTATTATGCCATTTTTTCCCCCTTTTTTGTAAACCCTTTTAGAGTTAGCCTGATTAACGCGTTAAATCGAAAATCTGCTAATAAGAAAAAAATATTGGAAGATCGATATTCTAAGCCCTTTTCAGTTATATCAAAGTTTATTTGTCAACAGGGAAAAAATGTGCTTGAATTTGTGAACTTAATAAATCCTAAGTTAAATATTAGACAGATATGTGGAAAAAAAGAAATTAAAAATTAGACTCGGGCTGAGCTTATGAGGCTATTGGTATGAATATCCTTGTTGCAACTATCGTAGAGAGACATTCGGTACAGGCACACATCTAGGAATTTTTCAATTCTTCATACTCTTAATTTCATTCCCAACTTTCAATCCTCTCCAACCTTCAATCTATTACACAACAGCTATACGGTGTAGGGTTATTACACTGCTTTTCCTCAATGAGTCCATTTGTTTTTATTCCTTGGTGATTTTATTGTTTCTCCTATATTTATGCATGGTGACCAAGTTTCAGGAGAGAGTTGAAAACTAAGTGACGCAAGAATTTTGCAGAAATGATATTTGAAAGTGCCAATCTCATAGGCAGTGCTCGAAAAATGTTCTTTTGGCCTAGGTGCCAGTTTTTCAAAACTAGGCGCCATAATAATACAAATATAATTTGATACCTTGGGCCTGCATGTTGTGATCTTAAGTTATGTAGACGCCAGACTCATATTTCCAATCGCCATGGCGGTCTGGCGCCAGGGATTTTTCGAATCCTTCTCATAAGGAGTCTTTTTTTCCCTAACTTTTCAATGGCGTGTTCCCATCCAATCGAACCATAAGTGTCTTTATTATTAATCCTTTAAAATAATAATAATAATAATGAGATAGGCGCAATATTGTGATGCCATATTAACAGTATTTTTTGGTATTTATAGGACTATATGTGTCCATCATACTACCAAATATGCCTGTCTGAACATATAGGCAGTTTGGTAGTTTCTATCTTATAATTTCTACATTTATCTTTCTATCTTTTATATGCTGTGAAGAAATTCATTACGAATTGTGTATTTTGGTGCTATATTTTATATGTGTAACATTCAGATAAAAATGTAAATACCGTATGTTTATACTATTATGAAACAGTCATAAAAAGTACTGAAATATTTTAAAAATTGTTGACATAAAAATAACTTGTTTTGCATCTTAAGGTACTGGACCCACCATGTCACGGTATAGCTGTGGACAACCTGTGAGTCTGTTTCCAACTTTGAAGATAGAAGTTGTCAGTGTCTCATGCGGTCGTCAACATACATTAGCTTTAACAAGTAATGGGGTGAGTGCTTTTAAAATGTTATTTTAGTATTGACTTTTTTATGTGTTTGTATCTTCATTGAAGCTTTCAGTATCGAGGCTATATGAGCGTGGATATTCAGCTTAAGGGGGAATCAGACCCACCAAAATGGGTCCTACACTTTCCCACAGGGTATCAAAACTGGGACCACGTACATCAACGGAACGTGTTCTAACCACCAGACTTGCAGTAGACTATTATTGACTAGAAATCCTAAAATTTGTGTATTTACGTAATATAGAGGAAAGGGGTTACATTTGGATAGTAGCTAATTAGACATTTAGAAAAATTGTATTCAATGTTTCCAATTCTACCAGCATTGTTTAGTTTTCCCATCTCTATATATAAATTTGGTTTAGCTATACACATGTGATATATTTGTCAAAACTACGTAAAAGAATTAAAATTGTAACTTATACAGAGATGATGTGAGTTCTAGTAACTGCACATTCATAGTTTCACACGTGCTTTCAGGTTTATTCATGGGGTTCTGCACAGTTTGGTCAGTTGGGTATTGGTCATAGAGGTCAGAGTCCATACCCTATACTGGTGGAAAAACTTGCTGAAGAGAGGATAGTTGGTGTATCTGCTGGCCAATATCATTCCATGGCTTTAACTGAAGACGGCAGGTTAGCACTTCTTCTTTACCCTTATGCACTCTAGTATTCATGAAATTTAAGTAAGGTTGTGTATTCCAATTTTGTTCTTATTTAGTTTTCTTACAAAGAATAATTTTATAATATGTGAGCTGCGTAATATGAAATGATTTTTCTTTTCCTTTGCAGATACTATTCTATTATCAATTTACCATCAGTTTTGTTGTTTTGAGTGTGTTTCTCCAACATCTACTAAACAACTATTTGGTGAGAATTTGTACAAGTAATTTAACAGAGGTTGATATTTGAGTTGATAAAGTTTTGTGTGTTGTATATACAATCATTTAACAGAGTTCACACTGACCTGAAAGTCAGGGAAGGTCATGAAGGTCAGGAAAATTCTTATATTTCGCATTAGATTTTGGGGAAGTTAAAATAAAATTTCAGGAAAGGATTCAGAGAATTCCTATTGCTCAAGCGATGTTAACAAGGCAGCTGTTCACAGGACATACGAAGAACACTTCAAAGAGTCACTTCAGATTCAAAAATTCACGGATGTAAGGTGGTGGTCACGGAAAAATACTACTGAGCAGGGGTGCCCATCCCCCCCAAAGCTGGTGGCGCACTCCCCCCCAAAACTAATAATCTCTTCCCTCCTCAAAACTCAAGTCCTCTAAAAACAATTGCCCAGTGTAGCAGTAGTTTTTATAGTACTAGTAATTGTTATTTTTGTTGTTGTTTTTATTTCCTGCAGTAGTATTATAGAATGCTTGTAGTAGTAGTAGGGGCATTATTAATTATAAAAATGGCATTACTTTTATTAGTAGTCTTGGTAGTGTACAATACTAAATATGTTCTATAAGGATATTGAAGG
This sequence comes from Thermobia domestica, assembly GCF_964235325.1. Lineage (NCBI taxonomy): Eukaryota > Metazoa > Arthropoda > Insecta > Zygentoma > Lepismatidae > Thermobia > Thermobia domestica. The sequence continues at coordinate 78,566,499 of NC_137469.1, forward strand.
GTATAAAAACTTCTACATACTGTGTATGGCACAGGTATTATTTTTTTACAATTAGTAGTATTATTTTTTTCTTTACAAAATATTGATATAATTCCCTTGTACATGAAAAGTAAGACGCAAGTTACAAGTTATTGAGTTTGATACCTAAAGAAAATGTTGTCCTCGAAATTAGCCTACAAAAAGAAGTGATATCCAACAAAAAACATTCCTGTAAAAGAGCCAAGTACGAGTGGCCTTAAAAAGAATTGAAATCACAAAAATAGGCACCAAGTTCTGGTGGACAACAGTTACAAACACTCACTGGCTCACTTCAAATTTAGATTTGAAACTTGGCTGTTGTCTGTATGGTTACCACTAGCTCACAATTATGTCAAACTACTTTATAATTTTCAACAGACAACATAGGCAAGTTTCAAATCTAAATTTGAAAGTGATTCCTTGAGTGGTTGTAACTGTTGTTCACCAGAACTTGGCGCCATTCTTTCATATAGCAACTTGCGCGATACTTCATTCATAGAGTTTCTAAGCAGGAAGTATGGGGATTCATTCTCGAGATTTAAAAAATAAAAAAATAAAAAAAAAAAAAAAACGCATCGTGTTTCAATGTTATTCTGACGACAGCAAAATTACTTATTCGACATTAGAGTAAAATTCTTCCCCAATTTTTTTATTCCCCCCAATTTTTTTCTCGATGGCACAACTTGCGCCATTCATCCCTCCTGTGGGCGGCCCTTCTCTCTTAAAACGAACCAACCTTTCCTTTCATACGGCTACTTGCGCGGTACTTCATTCATCGAGTATCAAAGCAGGGGGTACAGGGGTTCACCCCGGAAAATTTTTGAAAATTAGCTTCTCAAAATCGTGTTTTAATGCTATTCCGACAGTAAAATTCCTAGTTCGAAAGTAGAGTAAAATCCCCCCCAAAATTTTTCTCAATGGCGCAGCTTGCGCCATACATCCCCCCTGTGGGCGGCCCTGCTACTGAGTAATTGTGAACAACATATTTTGTAATTTTTGCTAATTAATTTAAGTGCTGTTCTACTCAGTGTTTTTAATTCGATAGACCAGAAATGGCAGACATGTCATATTATGTACTTTTTACCTTAATACTTGTGCAAGTAAGGAATTCCAGCAAAAAACTGCAAGATTTTGAATGGAAAAAGCAAAGATTGGTTAAATCGTTGTTGAAAGTTGAGATGCAAACAATGCTGTGTTTCTGAAATTTGCCATGAAGATTTTGTGTATGTTTCATGCGAATGCATCCATTGAAAGAGGATTCTTTGTAAACAAAGAGTGTCTTATTAAAAATCTTCCTGAAGATTCTCTTATAGGCCAGCGATTATTTATTCAGCCATCTCTCAGTGTAGTGGAGTTGGTAAAGTAGTTGTGCCCAAAAGTATAATGATGGTTGTAAGGCTATCATCCTCGCGACGAAAAGAAGTTTTAACAACGAGAAAGAAGATCAAAAGAAATTGCGTCAGTGTTAGAGTTTTATTGTTTTATAAGTTGTTAAGTATTTTATGTGGTGATAGTGTGAACGAAAAAATAACTACTTAAGATTTTTTAAAGTAAGTAACAAATATTAAGTGAGCGCTGTTGATGGATTTATTGAAAGATCATATTGGAATAAGGTAAGATCTTTCTAGTTCAGTAGTCTCTTTCAGACCGTAGGAATGAAGTCTGTGAAGAATAATAATTGAATGTAGTAAAAGTGATAGAATTTTCGATTTTTTTTTTTTTTTTTTTTTTTTTTTTTTTTTTTTTTTTTTTTTGGTCATGAAATTTGATAATAAGTTCTGAAGAAATCACGGGAAAGTCATGAATTAGGAATTCCAAATTCTGGTAGACACCCTGCTTACTGTTTTTGCTCCATGAAAGTAAGCATTGAAACTGGAAGTACTAATAAATTTCAGCCATTTCTGGTTTTGGTTAACTGTTTCGAGTGGTGATATGTTCTCTTGAACGCTGAATCGATTGCAAAGAAACGTGTTCTTGCTATCTATTACCGTTTTTGTTCTACGGAGACCAACGTTGAAATCGTAAATAGTTGATTTCTGCCACTTCTAGTTTCAATAAATTGTTAACAGAGGAGATGGAACATATTCATGGAACCGTGAATCGATTGCAAAAAGAAGCGCTTTTTCAATCTTTTTCTGTTTTTTGCTCTATGAAGTACTATAAATAGTAAATTTCAACCACTTCTGGATTTGGTAGAGTATTATGGATGGTAATGGTATGTTCTCTTGAGCCGCTGAATCGATTGCAACAAACCGCTTCTTGCTGTCTGTTACCGTTTTCGTTCTATGGCGATAAACGTTGAAATCGGAAATGCTTAATTTTAACCATTTCCAGTTTGAATAGAGGTTAATGGAGGAAATGGAACTATTCTAGGAACCCTAAATCAGTTTTTTTTTTTTTAAAAAATCATTATCTTTTACCGTTTTTGTTCCGTAGAAATCAGTATGGAAACCAGAAGTACTAAAAGATATTAACTACTTCTGATTTTGGTAGTGTGTTGCGATAGTTTTGAAATCTAAAAAAAAAAAAACGTTGAATACTTTAATAAAAAATGGCCTTTTTCTGTTCCAATTTTCTCCGAAGTATTTTTGGCTCCTAATGGTTAAAATAAGACATGGGATTAATAATCAAAGTTGTTTCTAATAAGGCAGGGTACCCCGGTGTAACACGCCGATTGTGATTAAGATTGCACAGACATAGAGAACATCGAAAAAGAAGTGACACGTATTTTTTTTATATCGGCCAACAGGCGCATTGAAAGGGTCAAACTGGGGCATAAAAATGGGGTCAAAATGAAATTATGTGGAATATAGCGAGAACGAGAAGAAATATCGGAATAGGTTAAATGTATGAAATACTACCCATAGTCGACGCAAGGCAATGAGGTAGAACAAACCCATGCGAAGGATGCAGAACATCCGGAAATGGACCAATCACGTGTACAAAATTGGCACAATGTGTTACGGAAATGGGCGAAAAGGGTGGTAAGAAGCAGGAAGAAATAAGAAACGAAAACAGAAAGTACGTGTTTTGCTTTGGATGCATACATCGCCCGTATGCGAAAAAGACGCAGATTCATCTCAATACACGAAGATGGGAGAACACGCAGGAAGGATACAAACGCCGTTCGTATAGGCAACTAGTGAGACAATACTGAGCAGTGTCTGGAGCAAAAATACATAGCACAGTAGAATGTAATAGCTCCACATACGTAGGATAAACAGCAACAGTAGTATCAGTACCAAAGTATCAACATTACATCACTACGAAAGTACGCGTGCAACATAACAGTAATAGTAACATTTTTGTTTTTGTGTTACTACTGCCTACATACATTTTCGTTTCCAACATCTATCTTTTCGTTGTTTCCATTACGCGATATATGCAACCCACTGCTCAGCACTGTCTCGCTGGCTGCCTATACGAACGGCATTTACATCCTTCCTGCGTGTTCTCTCATCATCGTGCATTGAGATGAATCTGCGTCTGTTTCGCATACGGGCGATGTGTGCATCCAAAGCAAAAACACGTATTTTCTGTTTTCGTTTCTTTTTTCTTCCTGCTTCTTACCACCCTTTTTGCTCATTTCCGTAATACATTGTGTCAGTTTTGTACACGTGATTGGTCCATTTCCGGGTGTTCTGCATCCTTCTCATGGGTTTGTTCTACCTTATTGCCTTGCGTCGACTATGGGTAGTATTTCGTACATATAACCTATTTCGATATCTCTTCTCGTTCTCGCTATATTCCACATTATTTCATTTTGACCCCACTTTTATGCCCCTATTTAATCCTTTCAATGCGCTTGTTGGCCGATGTAAAAAAAAAAAAAAAAAAAGTGACTTCTTTTTCGATGTTCTCTGTGTCTGTGCAATCTTAAGCACAGTCGGCGTGTTACACCGGGGTACCCTGCCTTGTAAGTGTTAATTTAATTCAAAATATTAATGTATTTTTATTATAGCTATAGGGAGGTTAAATTAATTTTTATAAAATTGTGAAGCTAAATACAAAATCCGATTTGTAAGTTTTGACTTGCATTTTAGATGAAACCAACATATGTGGCGATAAGAAGTAAGTGTTCTTTATGGTCTTACTACACCAAAACTTGCTCTACATAACAAAGTTTCGCTTTATAACGATCTTAGTTTCAAAACTTAGCAGTACATCGAAATTTATGAATATAGACCATGTAGATGATTCCTAAAGGACGTCAATGCTATTTATTATATTGTAGTATTCACTTAGTTTTTCAAAAAGAATGAATAAAAAATGGCGTTCCGGCTTTTTGAGCAGATAATTATTAACGTTAAGTTCTACTTTCTTTAAATACTTAACTAAATATGACACACTTTAAAGCTTTGTAGAATTTGATCTAAAACATGTATGTTTCGTGTTTACATAGATGGAATATAATGGGAAGCAGTCAACTAGGAAAAAGGAAACGTTACTTATAATTTTCATTTTTGTTATCTATTTAGATGAAAGTCGCATAGATTATTTTGAATAATAAAAGCCACATGTATACATAATGATGCATCATTTACGCGAAATAAAAGCATCATGGCGATCTGAGCTATGGGGATACACTCCATCCTCCCTAATCCAGCAGTCAAAATGATTTGTTTTCTTTTCCTTTTACGTCACTAAGACGAAGAAATTGCGGTTCAAAGCATACCTTGATGGGCATCACTAAAACAAAGGAAAATTAATTCAAGACACCCATAACTTAGGTAAAGAATTCAACATTTTGTGTTTGTTTATTATATGTGACATTCGTGACTAATTCTGTGCTGTTCCGAATTTGTTTTTATTGTGCTTTCAGTTTCACGCAAATGTAATATAAATACAAAAAATTTAATTCGATACATTAGTTGATTCGTCATCTTTCTGTACAAGGAATAGCCGAATTGGCGAGTATAAGTGTATTCGAAAGTGGGCAATTGACGTATACTGTAACATTAAAAGAAAGGAAAAGTTTAACTCACTTAATACATCCAATAATTGTATAAATCTGATAACAGTTTTAAGAAATGCCTTTGCCTTTCTCTCTAATCAAAACATCTTCAAGCTTAAGTATGAGCCCGTCCTGTTACTTTTTAGTGAATTCCCATCCATTGGCGATTTGTTAGATCCTATCTTATAAATATTCCTGTTGAATGCGAGGTGAACACAGTGAATACAGAAAGAACTGGAAAGTGGAATTATATATAAGCTTCTGTTTAAAAGCCAATGTCGTTAAAACTAACTACGGCGCCATGTTCTGTATACTCCTTCCTAGAAGTCAAGAGTTTCCATATTACACGCTGCGTGATATTTTGGTAAGTTCTCAGTACAGTTTTGGGAAAAATTATCCATGGAACCTTTAATGACACCTACTTTAACTTTACTATGGAACCTTTAAGTTACTTTTAGCTACAGTTACTTTTAACTTTTTAAATAAAGTTGATTTCTTCTATTGAGTTCAATATAAATGCTTAATTTTGTCTAACTTTCCACAGATCATAATTCTTGTCTTAACTTAAATACAGTGCCTATTCTGAATATTACATTTTTAGGTGTTGGTGAATTTTGTAACTAATTTGCAACTTTGTGAGGATATATAAATGTAATGTTTCATTTTAGGTGATGACTGTGAGAATCGTCATCAGCCAAAAATGTAATACGGTATTTAGAATGGCATCGCAATTATGTTATGACAGAATTGTGATCCGTGTCAAGCTCTACAAAAATAGGTATACACATTAAAAAGTCAATCTAAGAAATCAGCAACTTTATTAATAAAGTTTCAAAATATTTAACTGCAGTTAAAGTTTTCATAGATACTTTCCCCCGAAATTTTACTTTCGTCTTTGGCACAAAGTTATCACCGAAGCGTATGATATGGTATCTGTGACTACATGGAAATAGTATACAGGACATGGTACCGTAATTAGTTTTACAAACGATTGTGGCTTCTACCCTAGTGATGCCATATATTCTGTTTCTGTTGGCGTTTATAGTAGTTCCAAGTGACGCTGAAGAGTTATTACACATAACTCACGAACATATAAGTACTGTACGATACGAAGCACACCAGTTGAGTTACAGCAGCTATTTATTGAAGATGGAATGGAGAGTCTAAGAGAATCGCATTGCTGTGATTGCATTGTACAAGTGTAGCAAGACATCATTGGAGATGTGGAAGCTCTTAAAACCGATGGAAATATAAATAATAATAATTGTGCATCGCACAATTAACCGGTACCGACTGATGCAGCAAGAATAGGTCGATCACGTGAAACAATGATACAAGCAACCTTAACGCTGTTGCCCAAAGAATTCGCAGAAATCGGCTCAGGAAAAAGAAAATCATGGCAAGAGAAATGAATATCGTTCTCATACCATGTCACGCATTAATAAAGACGACTTGGGGCACGTTTGCGTTACTAAAGAGCAGCAAGAGCAAAGAGGCTGTTTAAGAGATACATTAAACGTCCGCGCTGCTAAATTCTTTTCACAGTCGAAGAAATTCTTATGGTGGAGGAAAAATTTAATCGACAAAATGATATATTGTATAGACATAGCTCTCAGGAGGCCGCTGACAAAATTCCTAAGGTGAAAAGGAATCATCATCCAGCTTCAGATGGTTTAGTGGGAAATGTTGTATGCGGGTGTTATACACAATGTCATTTCTGCGAGGCGAGGGTTAAAACCCGTGCCGGCAACCGTCAAAGTGATGTATTGGAGACAATTGTGACCCCTTAACGCCACACTGTTTGCTTGGCACATTGAATATTCTAGCAAGATTCTGCACCTGCGCACAGGGCAACAACGACACAACGCTGACTGACATCCAATGTGTCTAACTTCATCATTAGTAATCACCGGCCTTCACGCTGTCTGCATTTTAATTCTTTCCGTGACTGATTGTAGAACATTTTACAGGAAAAGACCTGGTGTAAACCTCGTTACAATTTCGTTACAAGGAAATTTAGTGCAGACAGCAGCATCCTTACCACTGGAAGTGGTTCTTGTGGCGATGAGTGGTCGGACTGTTTGCAGAGGTGTATGAAGGACAAGGGTGCTGGTGTGTATGCTATGTAGCTAAGTTCTCCGTACCATAAATTACATCGTGTTTCGTTAATTGCTCTATGTACTAGGTCTTTCTCCGAGGGATAGATTAGGTGGCAGCATTAGGTAAATAGAAGCCTATAACTAATTGCATTTTCTAGTTTTTTCTGAATTCACAATGATAATGAAATCAGTACTTCGTATTCTACTGGAATATTCCTAAGATAGGATCTAGCAAATCTATAGTAGATGGGTATGGCGTCACTTATGAGTCCAATGTTTTTCGATAAAAGGAAGGCAAGCGAAGCAGTTGTCGAAACCGCTATTACATTTACAAAAAGACAAATTAGGTGAGTTAAATCTTTCCTTTCTTTTAATATGAGAATATTTGTTTGTACAAATGTTTCTTTCACTTTCTTATGCTTATAATTTTCATTGGTTTCAGTTCTAATGTGTAATGCTTTCCTTTTGTTTTCTTTCTTCAGAGTTTTCACATGGGGTTGGGGTGTGCATGGCCAATTGGGACATGGTACAGTTGAAGATTGTCTATCTCCTACTCTAGTCAAGAGCCTTGCGAGCAAGGTGAGTTTGTATCAGGACTTACAGGTAGATTTAATATGTGTGTTTTAAATAGTGTTATAGACTATTTAGAAGACTGGCGACCTACCTTTCATGTAAAAATCCTTAGGGAAAGCCTTTTGCGATCAAGTTGAATGGTCAAGTTTTCTTTAGAACAAGATTATTGTGTTCTTGATTTCTTCTTAAGTTTTGTTTCTTGCGTTCTTATCGAACATCGGTAGTATGAAGAGTGGGACCTACTGTTAGCATGGGCTTCGAACCATGGTTCATTGATATGATAAGAGTAGTAAGATAAGTGATTAGCTTTATATGCAAGCCATAGTCAATGCATAAGTGGTATCCCTTAATTTGTGTTTTTCTGTATAAATCCATAGGAAGAAAGAAGTGGCCATTCTATTCCTACTCCATTAGGTTTGTGTCCCTATCTATCTTGCCACTTTACGGTAAGTAGGTTAGAACCTGCGTTCAGATAGAACACTCGAACAAGATAATACATACTTGAAAAGAAGGCAGTGTTACAGGAAGATATATGAAGAGTAATACATATACATATTCCGGATGCGGATGTCGGCATATGTATCCGTGAATATAGCATATATCTTTTTTGCGGATGTATTTGTAGTTTCTGTGTGAATTGCGCATAAAATTACGGATATTCGTGAAAATACAAGAATTTTCATGATCGTTCTGTTTAATATTATTTATTAACTATTGACGTCTTGTATTAAAGTGTGATTACTCTTTTGGGTCAAAGCAAAATGGTGTTTTATTCGATTTTTCTTCCTTTGCTTTTAAATCTCTATAATAAATATGAAGTGCTAATATGATTTTATTTGAATTTGTTTGAGCTGGCTTATTCTTCTTTCTTGGGGCCACGGTGGCTCAGTGGTAGAGCGTTCACCTCTGGTGCTTGGGGTCCCGGGTTCGATCCCAGCCTTCGCCAAGTGAACTTTGTGGTGGACAAACACCGTGTGCGTGGGTTTTCTCGGGGTTCTCCCGTTTCCTCCCACTTTCTTCATTCTACCGTTTCATTCATTACTCATCATCACCGTCTCCTTTAGCCTAACCGGCATAACCGTAGGACGTAAAACTCAAAGATTTAATTTTTCATTCTTCTTTCTCAAGAAGAGTCCACCTTCATTTCACCTTTGCGTTGTGAACAAAGAGCAGTAAGATAAAGACAAGAGCGATTTGCTCCGTAATTAATTGACAGATACTTATTACAAACTTCACAATATTCTTGTTAGAAATCTGCATTTGAGGGGATCTTAAGTTAATACTATGTTTTCTATTAATTTTGTAATTTGTGTCTACATGAATTTTACGCGTATTGAATTGGTGTAGTGATGATTGACTTAGAATAGAAAAATACTGTATTTAATATTTAGCGTCCATTTGTTATTGATGTGATACTTTATATTCACAAAACTATAAAGAAAATGTTTACAATTGTTATGCTAGAAACATAATCGCATACAGGGTTTGTTCACAAAGCTTCGACTGATGTTTTCCTGAGGTGGGGGGCGCGCGCATTCTTGTTCAACCGACAGAGTGAGGTAGTGGGAGGTGTCAGCTAACGAAGCGCACGCGCGTCAGTTGCCTCCGAGACGTTGGAGTGAAAAGGTCGCTAGTGAAATGAGTGCGTGTCATTGGCCTCCGTCAAAAACTGATTTGCTAAAGGACTGATCGACAAAGAGTTTGTTCCTGCCGAACAGTGTGTCACAGGTCAGTTTTACGCTGGAGTGCTCTGCCGTTTGAAGGATCGAGTGCACCGCGTCCGCCCACAGATCAAAGACGATTGAGTTGTTCACCACGACAATGCGCCCTCTCACACGTCTCTCGCCGCCGCCAAAGATTTGACTAAGTTCAACGTGGCAACACTACCGCAAGCCCCCTACAGCCCCGACCTCACTCCCCACGATTTTTTTTTGTTCCCTCGGATCAAGAAAGTCCTGAAAGGAAAGCGATTTGACACGATTCCAGCGGTCCAGGCACCTTCGATGAGGTCCCTTAACAGCCTTGCGCGCGAAGACTTCCAGGGAGCCTACGAACAATGGAAAAAACGCTGGCCGCGGTGTGTTGATGCCCAAGGGTCATATTTTGAAGAATTTTAGTTCGCTGTACAAAAATGTTTAATACATTTTGTATTCTCAGACCAGTCTTGAAACTTTGTGAACACACCCTGTAGGACAAACTAATTGCATATATTTGCTCTCATAATCCGCTCGGGCCTCTACATATTGGAGTTAAGTAAAACTCTACGGATAATCAGAATAGAATAAGAAAATAGGAAACGTAAAAATTAAAAAATGATGAAAAATAAAAATTCTTCTTCTTCTTCTTCTTCTTCTTCTTCTTATTATTATTATTATTATTATTATTATTATTATTATTATTATTATTATTATTATTATTATTATTATTATTATTATTATTATTATTGATATAGAAGCAAATCAGTGCAACTATTTATGTTGTTACCCTTATGATACGAGTTCTCGTTCTCTAAGTAGATGACATTAATGTAAAGTAAGCTTAACGTCTCTTTTTTGGAGACCGTTGTAAGTTGAACAGTTTCAGAGAACCAGTTGTCCGAAATTAGAGGAGTTTTGCTATAATGTATTGTTTATAGTTACGTTATTGGGAATTATTTCAAAAAAATTAATTTCTCAGCGTAGTGTAATGTATTACATATAAATTATTGTTTTTCATAATTAATGATTTTCTAGGTGGTATCTCAGGTCTGTGGTGGCCATGGACATAGTTCTGTGTTGACTGCAGATGGTGAAGTGTATACATTTGGTTCATCGGTTTTTGGACAACTTGGTGTGTGTTTGGTAACTAAAAGTTCGCGTCCTGTACTTGTTAAATTACCTGAAAAGATAAGCTTAATTGCAACTGGATATTTCCATAACGTAAGTATTTATACGACGTAATTACGTATTTTCATGCCTAATCGTAGTTATGTAGGTGAATTTAAAATTTTCTCGAAATAAAGTAGAAAACAAACTATATCATTTTCATTTTGTGGTTAAGTACCCTCATCCTCCGTGCGGGAGACTTCGATTCAATTCGTAATGGAAGTTTTGTGGCTCAGATCCTGCGTTAAGCAAGCCACACATATTGAGGTCGACCGGAGCATGTATGTGAATAGACCTGTGCAACTTTTTGAACTTGAGCAAGCTACTGGACCAAAATCGAAAACTTTATTTATTGTATTTTATTTTTTAATGTGCACTCAAGTGACGTCGTATGGTCCAGTTTCTTGCTTGTCATAATTTCTTGCGATTCTAAGAAATCTCAGAGTTACTGATAATCTTTCATAACTGAGACATACTATTTCTCGTAACCGTGTTCTCTTTTTTGATCATTGAAATAACCATAGAGTAATTTTAGGTATATTTTCTTCTTGTCTATTTTTTCTTCTTTTTAATTTTTTTATGATTAATGAAAAGCTCATCAATGCCAGTACATCGTCGTCTTCACTCGATGCCATAGTGAAGTCAACTGAGAATAACAGAGGCCGGAACATGCCCCATATACGCTGCGGCGTCCTGTCGACCTGTGTAGGTGCACTTGTTCAAGGAGACCTCTCATGCAGGCCGTAACATGTGTGACTTGCCTCAAGGCAGGTCCACGGCGGATAATCTCTATACTTAAAGCGGCACGCCGCATAATCTTCGTGCTTTTCAGAACTCTTCTTTTAGCTAATAAAAATCTTTATTCAAGAGGGGGAATGTTTTAAGCTATACGAGCAGATCAAAGTCAGAGCCAAGTCCACTGTGTAAAAGGAGATAACTTACTTAATTTCAGTGGCTTTCATTGCTATATGAGAAATGTAGTATTGTTGCCTCAGGAAAAATAAATTGTGTTCCTTGACATTGTACAAAACCTGGGGTCTGTTTCAAGAGGTGTAACATAACAAAATCTCGTATCATTGATCTTATGAAGTTTAAACATCGGGAAAGCGACATGGTAGCCATTCCATCTAACTTCAGATAATCAGCGTTAAATTTACGGAGGAATCAGGGCCTTAATCTGTGGGGGGCATGGGGGCAACTACCTCCCAAGGAAAGCTCCCCGCTGTTTGAGGGGGTCCCATTTTAAGACAAAATTTTCTTACTCCATATATGATACGAACATGAAATTATAAATGAAGCATCAAACAGGTTCACTACATTACATAAACAAAACAGCACACAAAACGTAAATAAAACAAAAATGAGTCTTAGGCCCATTTCAGTAAAAAATGTCTACTATTAAGGGCCCTAGAAATAATTTTTATGCGTATGGCTTTGAGAAACAGCTTTTTCTAGGGGGCTCAAATACGCGTATTAATGTTTGCTCTCCCCCAGAAAAGTCTAAGTTACGGCTCTGGAAGGAATATTTATTAATTAAGTTCTCTTATAGCTACGAGAAAAGTGCATAATTCCCAATTGCCCTGCTTTTTTTTTTCTTTTTTTTTTCTTTTTTTTTTTTTTTTTCTTGATCTCAAAACTAAATTACCAATTTCAGTAGTTTTATGTACTGGGGAGAAAACTTAATTCTCTGTACATGCACTTAAACTTATATATTGTTTTAAGTTATTGACAACATAAAGGGGAAGTATGCACTTTTGCTGACGACTATATGGTCACTTATGAATATAAATATATGAATGTGTATGAGCATATAAGTATATATGGGTCGAAGAGTTGGATCAACAGTAGCAGTGTGTATAACGTGATGTTTTCTCAAAAAAATGTTAGCGTTCTCATGCGATCAGCAGAATAGTCAAACAAAAAAGCAGAGCCACGATTGTTCGAGGATTAGGATTCAATTTTTAATTACTGTTTCAAATTTAAGAATGTTGAAGTAGAATGATAATGGAGACGTTTGTTTTCAACAGAAGGCCCGACACGCCTGACAATTGTACTGTTCGTGATAAGTCGAATCCCATAGTATTGTCTGTGATATTCACAAGAAAAGATCCGAATTTTTACCCAGAGGCTTATTGAATTTTCTTTAAAACTTACTGCTCAAACGTACCTAAACATACAGACGAACTACGTACATCCATTTCAACTGTCGTGCACTTTACAAAAATATTGAATTGCACTTCGACCAAGATGGTGTGCCATGTGCCACTACGTTAGCACCAAGACCTAAGAACTTACCTCGTGTGAGTTTACCAGGACAATAGATAAGACAAATTGAACATCCCCTAGATTTCTACTTGTAGAGAATCTTAAAAGATGTAGTGTATCGTTAAAAAAAAAAAAAAAAAAAAAAAAAAAAAAAAAAAAAAAAAAAAAAAACGTGAAAAACAAGAAATTGAAAAGGTAAACACATCCGTCTTACTGGGTATCTTTTCCAGCTTCGTTCAAGCAGTAGTTTCTCGTATTCAAAAGCGCTTAGTACTCAAGGTAATAATTTTCAGCGCCTGTTTATTTGTGAAAATTAAAAGAGACTCTCACCCTTTAGTATCTGTATAAATTTAGTATTATAATTTACCTAAATGTTTTTTTCTTGTTGAAGTGTAAATACTTCATTTTTTTTACCTAGCCTTCAACATGTAATTCTTTCAGTTCTTAAGTCATTAAATTCAATATATTCGTCGACTGGTAGCATTATGAATATTCTCTTTTGTACGGCTTTTAAATTGTTACTTTCTTTCTTCAGGTTGTGAAGTAATTATGTTTTGCGTATTATCTTATAAATACGCATATAAATATTTTTTTCTTTCATTCCAGTTAGCTGTTGGAGTCTCAAATAAAGTATACACATGGGGTTCTAGTCCTCAAGTATTGCGCCTGCAGGCTCAGGCGCATAAGAAGGCCCGCATTAATCAACAGCAACAGCAGTTGATAAACTACTCAGGGAACGTAGTGGTGCCACCAAACAGTGATACTCAGCAAACTGAATGTGAGTCCTCTATTCAGCCGGAATCTATAGACAATAAGCCGAAAGTTGATATTCCGGATTCTCCAGTAAAAACGGCGGTTCCTCAAGAAGACTGTTTTACGTTACCGATTACCGAAATTTGTAGTCCGAGTGTGGAATTAAAAGAATTCGCACCTAGCACAAATCTTAGTGTGAGTTCTAATTCAGAAGAACCGACTGAAAAAAGTCAGAGTACTCAAAGTTTAAATGACGACCAGCCAACGCCAGCTGCCAATGTATCATCAGTTGATACTCATCCCGCTCATCTGCAATGCGAGGAAAATCAGGCCCATTTGTCTCCCCAGCTTGTGGATACATCTCTTGTTGTAGGCCCTATTGTTCAGGTACGTTAAAATTTGATCGCTTTTATCAGATCAATAATACGTGTAAAGTCGTCCATACCTTGACAGTGTACCTAAGTTGGCCGTTCTTTATGAAACCAAAATAAATATATAATCATGTGTTATATATTTATTAATTTGGTCAGTTGTTTAGACAGTCTCCTTCGAAATTAGTGGTGGCAAACTTTAGTAAGTTTCACTGAATTGTCGCTGCAAGATTCAAATAAAGCCATTTTTTAGGCTAGTGTTTCTAAGGCTTTGCCGGTTTTCTGCAGTGTTAATATCCAACGCACAAAGAAATAGTGTGTTTTCAATTTAATTTACTTTCGTTTTTGGGTAAATCTTTATACATACCTTTTCAAGGTTTTCTTTTCTTTGGTATTATTCCAAGAATAGCTGTTACTATGTATGTGTGTTATTAATATTAAATTTATATGTAATTCTTTTGAAATATTAGATAAACTTTGAAACACAATGTCTATCAGAATGCATAGGAGAAATAATTTGAATATTTGAAGACACAAACTTCCAAATTATTCATCAGCTGTTAAAATAGCATTTTCAAGAAAGGAAAATATAAGTTTAAATTCTTATGTTACTGGATACTCGTGTGCAGTGTAAATTTTGAATTTCTTCAAGGTGGTCCTCTTGGGAATTAACAAAATGAATGCCAGCGGCTGTTTCCTTCCTCAAAACTATTGTGAATCTCCTTATCCTACATGCCATCCGTACTGTGTGGAATTCTGTCGAATTTCATTAGTAATGTTGAAATAGATCCGTCAGATTCACATATGATGCGAAGGACTCTGGTTCAATCCTAGGCGTGTGCAATCATCGGATTGTGGGTTTTCTGAAAGTTCTTCAGTTTCCGTTCACATTCCAATTCTATCAATTTATCAATAATCAATCATTTGCTATTGGTTCGTTCCCTTCAGTCTATAGAATATAGTTTTCAGTTTGAATAAAAAATGATATCATAAGAAGCTAGGTAAGGCGCATATTAATGGGTACAGGAGGTTTCAACGAGACGTTACCATAATCCTTAGCCAATTATTGACAAATATCTGGTAAAGTAGTCTTAATAGATTCTAGAACAGATTCTAGTTATGTGAGAGCAGCAATTTTCATTTTATATTTCTGGCAATAGGTTTTCCTGAGTTAGTACCCTGGGTAGACTCACAGTTGATGCTATTTTCTAAAATGTGCCTGCCTTTAGAAAATTCAAATGTCCTTAGGGGTTTGACAAAAGCGTTACAGAACATTTCGGAAGATTTTAGCAGCTTGTAAGGATCGGAAAATAGCTCTTCACAAATCACAAAAGCGCATGTGCTCATGGAATGTAAGAGAGCAGTACGACTTCAACTGGCAGAATGACACAGTAGGCTGGGGGCAGTGACCTTCAATGTCCTGCAATGTATATAGTAACAACCTCCTCACGTCGTGCCTAATTTGCATGGGGATGACGTTATGATTGACGCTTGGAGATCGCTACTACTCACCATCTGAAATGAGTAGGTTCGAAGTGGGAGCAGAGAAAAACCACACAAATTGAGCTTTCATTTAAATAACTGTATTATTCAAAATATCAAGTGTGAATGTATGTTAGTGTTGAGTGAGAATAACACGTCAGATCACATATCGACTGCATCTAAGAATTCCGTCACGAATAATTCGTACATAGCTGAGATACACATACCTTGCTGATTAATGACTGCCTGTACTGGATGTTGATGTTCTATGATACAGGATCTCTTCCACTGCAGATAGTCGGCGAACTGTAGAGTCCGACTATAACCCAACCATACTCCAAGTTAATGGTTGAAAATAGAAAATGATAGATCTTCCTAGATCTATTCCGCTGAATTGGACTTGCAGCTGACTACTCAACTGCGACGAGCTCTCAAGTGGTTCTCTCTAACGATCCTCCACTTCTGCTCCTAATCCTCTCTGACCAGAGGTTTTTATTCTCCTTTCCAGACATTCTGGAATTCTCTTCGTTGATCTTTTGTTTATCTCAGCTATTGGTAAAACATTGGTTTCACCCGAATTACATCGTGACCAAATTCCCAGACCAACAATTTTCTGCAAGTCTGACGGTTATGCCACAGTCAAAGTGTGTCACTGTTACGTACAGAGTTTCACATTGATGACATTTCATTATTTTTAAACACAACATTGCAAATCATAATAAATATGTAAACTGACGACTTAGCGTCTAGCCATAACACAACAATTACATTTAACGCATTTACAAATTATTGACATACGTCACCAAATAAACACAAGCACGTGTTTATACTACATAACAACATTTCATTACTATAATTCAGTATTTTAATACAACTTTGAATGACTTTGATTTTCTATCAAAATAATATGACCCAAAACCATATATCTCTACAATACTGAAGTATATAGCTCTGGAACTACTTTCACAGCAAGTATTGACCGGAAACTTACCGATACTATTTCGTAAATCAGTAAAAGTTCTCTTTTCGTGTTTGAAATGCAGTATTACGAAATCTGTAAATTGAATAATTATGAATGTAAATAGTGGTGAATTAACACTGATATGAAGTAGTATTTTCATATAGTGCTATTGTTGCTTGTTCTGTATTCCAGATTTCATGTGGTTGCCATCATTCAGCTTTGGTAACAGGAGATGGAGTGCTTTATGGCTGGGGAAGAAATCTTGATGGACAAGTGGGTAATGGATCCAGAAAAGAAGTATTAATTCCAACTCCTATATCGACATTATCGGATAAAAAATTTGTACACATATCTTGTGGCTGTGAATTTACAACTGCTTTGGAAAGTGGAGGGAAAATATGGGTGTGGGGAAACAACTCGCAGGCCCAGGTATGATTCATATGCATGGTTTAAGTATTAAAAATGTATATATGAGCTGATTATGACTGTAATTTTTATCAGAATATATGATTTTGTTAGTCAAAAGAATGAGAAATTGTAGATCTGTATTTCAGTTTGCTTAGTAGGAAATACTAGATATTTGTAATGTTTAACATTCTAGTCTATTTCTTTGCATAAAAGAAATATAAAATTAATTTTGTTAAAAGTTTGTATTTTCATTTTAGCACGGGTACGAAAGTTATTTTCATTCGCAACAAAATGGAGAAGGATTATTCCGTATAGTTGAGATTTGTGGTTGTTAGAAAACATTATGATCGCCGGATTTTAATAAATATTTATGTACATTAAACCTGTATTCATCAGAACATCAATGATAATTATGATATGATGGTAGCTGGTGCGTGAAGTCCCTAGTTCGATCCCGGCCAAGTAAGTTTGTAGTGGACAATTTCGAGTCCGTGGGCTTTTTTTCGGGGAACTCCCGTTTCCTGCCACTTTCTCATTTCACCAATTCTTCAGTCATCATTCACTTGCTTTAATCATCATCTCTCTTAGCCTAAAGGGCAATCGTGGGACGTTAAACTCAAAGATTTCATTTTCATTTCAATTATCCTGGTTAAATAATGGAAAATTTTGTATGTACGTAAGGCAGTGAAGGCTCAGTTTCCTTGGAAGCTTATCTATTACCATTTTTAAGTATTGAAAATCCTTGTGCAATAATGTGTGATATTAATACGTGTAGATGCATACTTATAAAGTCTAATCGATTTCTAATGCGTATTTCTAAAATTTCATGGTTTCAGCTCTTCATTGCTGAAGTGGACTTTCTATATGTAACCGAAATAAAATACATTATTGTAGGATTTCGTTAAATGTGTTTTTGCTTCTTTCTCTAAGCTGGGCAGACCACCTCAGGATGATAACAAAAATTTGGAAGGAAAGCTAGTAATGTTAAAGACTACGAAGAGAGTCATAAAGCTTCCGCATGGAATGCAAAATTCTTGTGACATACCCAAAGAAGTACCTGGTTTACCACCCGCAGCATGTTTTGGAAGCGGTTACATGTATGATGAAGCTGCTTGGGTAAGTTCTTTACCATTTACCTTAAGCAGTGTAGTATGTTTTTCTTTGCTATAATCTGTTAAAAAATTGTAAAATATATTTAATAAATTTATAAACTAAAAATTGGAGCTTGAATCATAATGCATTGGTAATCTTGAATACAAATTTGTGAAACTTATTTAAGGACATACCATGGACATCATCCGATTCGGACAAAATACGCACCACAGATGAGTGTTTGTAGAGGACAAACTGGCCGAAGTATTTGTGGAAGAGGTCGAAGTATCGGGTAACATAATGAGTATAGTTGTGGATGTGAATCTATTGTGATTGGATCAGTTTTTGTCTGCAGTGCCAACGAATGCCTATTAGGCTGAAGTTACTTCAAGCGTGGCCATATAATAGGAGGATTGTTCTATCCTTCCTAACTGACAGGATGCCGACAAAAGTGCAGTCAAAACCACTGTGACCCTTCATATGAGTCCAGGAACAAAAAACAATGAATTGTTTGAAACAGGTCTGCGTATACACATTCACTTCTCACTGACATGTCTTGCTGCAGTGACGTGTGCTTATTGCCGAAAATGTATTTGGTAGTATCGGGAACGACTACAGTGGCGAAGCGAATGAAGGGCGATGGGTATTCAGCGATTCGAGTCATTTCTATGCCAGACACGGCAACGGATATGTGAGTTTCCGTAGAAGTCTAGCCTGTGTTTCTATTTGCCATACAAACTCACACCGGGCATTCTTGTATGAGGGCAATAAACTATCATCTCGGTTTCCTCTGACTTTTCATTCAGTGGAGTTTTACTAGTGCGTTGTACGGTTGTGACATCGTTAATCTGTCGTTCGACCCTGTCTGGACACTTTGTGGGACCCATCTTCCAGCAGGTTAACCTATCATATTCTACTCGATATACGGGGTATTTCCAAACGTTTCCGGCCTGCCATTGAAATATCACGCCACCAGTAATAAGACGTTCTTGGCATATAATGTCATCTATGGAAGAAATAATTTATCAGTTTCAACTGTCTAGCTGCATCAGTCAGTTTATTGGAGGCAGTTATTTCAATGTTAAGCTCACATATTGCATAATAATTATCCAGTCCAAACGGCTGTTGTTGGCAAGGTTGCAGTGAAAGACTGATTTCGAGGAGATGCATCACCCACCACACAGCCCAGATTTAGCACTGTAGCTGTGGCAACAATAGCTCAATGGACTGGAGCATTGTCATGCAGAATGCGAGCTCAACGCACAACGACTGATTCAATTTACTGTCTCCAACGAACTGACGCAGCTAGACAATTGAAACTGATACATTATTACTTCCATAGATGGCACAATATGCCATGAACGACTTATTACCAGCGGTGCTATATTTCAGTGCCAAGGCGGAAAGTTGCATTCTACCTTGTATGCCTTCTACTCTGGCCTACTAGGCCTCCAGATCAAAATGCTATGGAGCACTGTGGAATGACGTGAACACCCTGTATAACATAGTTGGGATGTCTCATGGGTACCATGTTGTGATCACTGCCATGAGTGATACGATGGCTCAGTGGTAGAGCGCTCACCTGGGGTGCGAGGGATCCAGGGTTCATGAATTTGTGGTGGACAACATCATGTTTGTGGGTTTTCTCGGTTTAGAATAATTATGAAAGAACCATGAATAATCATCAAGTGAATAATGATGAAGGAATTGCAATGAGAATGTAGGAGGAAACGTTAAAACGCCAAGAAAACCCACGGACACGATGTTGTCCACTACAAACAACATGAACTGGGATCGACCTAGGCAGCAGAGGTAAGAGCTCTACCACTCCGCTGAGCGTGCTCCTCAAGTTAATAAAGAGATTAACAAGAAGTAACAGATATTAACAATAATAATAATAATAATAATAATAATAATAATAATAATAATAATAATAATAATAATAATAATAATTAAATAGTCGGCTGTAAATAAACAGTGGACACCATGTGAAGGAATTTGGTTTGTATGGCGTAGTATTTGCCAGGGTGTCTATCGGTCACGAAAGTCACGAATGTCACGAAAAAGTCACGAAATCAGAAAATGGTCATAAAAGTCACGAAATTTAGCTTTTGGGTCACGATTTTTTTAAACTGTAGAAATGTAAGTACAGATTGGAAAATTTTGCTCTATAAAACGTCAAAATTCACCACCAAAAATTTCTATGGTCGGGTTTAGACGCTACCAAATCGCAAGCTCGGCCTAATTCGCACCCAAATTCACTCTTCAAAATGTTAGAAAACTGTATGATTTGGTAAAGAAAAGGTTACGAAAAAGTCACGAAATTTCATTTTGGAATTTTAGTAGACACCCTTCCAGTTTTAATAGCAAGTTAAAGATGGAAATATAATGTATTGTTGGAACACTTAATTGGTTGCAGGAAACCGCTTCTTGCTACCTATTATCGTTCTCGTTCTATAGTGATCATTTTTTTAAACCGGAAAAGGTTCATTTCCACCACTTCTGGTTTGAATATCACCTCCATAAACGAACTCCATTTCTAAGTTTTAACCCTCTGCATTCTACCCAAAGCTCATGGTAGTCCATCAAGTAGTTCTTGGGAACTTTTTGTCTCCTGAACTGACAAACAGGGTGAATATATCAAGGAGTTTTGGTAAACCAAACCTCTTTAAAATTAGAAATAATGCAGAATGAAAAATATGTGGGGGAAATCGTAAGAAATAAGGAAAAAATGACAAAGATAAAAGAAAGTATGTGAGAAAAGGCTAAATGCAGTGAGATAGAATATTAGAGATAACAAAGACCAGAGGAGTGATTCGTGGATAATGTGGTAAAATGATTTTCCGTCAAGCATCCAGGTCAGCTCCGTGTTGAAACAGAGGGTTCTTCGTAGCTGCTTCTGTTTGTTGTTGAATAGTAGTTCAGTATCCCTTTGAGCACCAAGGCTGTATGATGAACCTATAGCTTAACGTGGAATCCGAGCCACATGTACCCTCGCCGGGAATCGAATCCGAGCTACTTCTCTGTTCTTTATTTTTTTTCATCATGTCCATGGGTTTTCTCAGGGTACCCCTTTCATTCGACATTGTCATTTCATCCATTCTTCCATCATTATCCACTTGCTTTAATCAGCGTCTCCCTTAGCCTAAAGGGCATAACGTGGGACGTTAAATTGAAAGTTTTATTTTTTTTCCCCTATTCTTCCTATCTAATGAAGTCTTTAGCGAAGGAGTTTACAGTACACTTTTGAAACCTGCTTTTTGGTATTTATTATTATTATTATTATTATTATTATTATTATTATTATTATTATTATTATTATTATTATTATTATTATTATTATTATTATTTTCTTGGAAGTACCTTGTTTCATATTTCCACTTCATTCCAATAACATACATGTAAAGTACATTTGTTTGACAATAACAATGTAATTTAGTTGTAATGTTGGCTGTCTGTTGTGCACTAAATTCATAGTTGTACCTGTTAATACATTCTCAGCGTGGTTGTGTAAGGTGAGTTTAAAAATGTGGTCTTTAACATGGAACTACCAGGAAATAGCTAGCGTATCACTTGAACAGTTCATCAATGATTATTTCGTTTTCATGTGTGCATAGTATAGAGATATTAAAATCTCACTCATTCTGGTGAGCTTAATAGACTGGCGTCCAATAAAACGTTCTGATTATTTGTAACGTACCTCTGTAAGCAGATTATCTCATGGAATGGCCTCGTCTATGCATGTTAGTGTCGTTTATTAGCTACTGATTCTCATATGAGATTTAACAAATAATTTATTATGATCAGGTAGCGTATGGCATGTGAAGCATACTGCCATACCTTGTGAGAATAGAACGTAAAATCTTTAATTAGGTCACAGAAGTTAGTGATTTGTTGAATGATGTATTTACTGACGAGACAAAATAGTTTCGTCGTTTGTGTAATGTTTACGAAATAGATTCACAAACGAGCTTAGAAAGTGAACGAGATCTAATTTATCAGTTTCGAGAGGAGCGATTTCCAATCGTTGATGACTTCCTATCGATAGGATTCAATCATATCTTAATGTACAAAACTAAATGGTTCGGTATGAGTTGGTAAAGATTTCGATCGCTAATCAAAATGCACATCAGAGGAGCTAGCTTGTAATAGTAATCATTCGTTTTTTTGCTGATTTGAAATCTTTATTTAATTTCATTGATGTGTTCATTTCTTGTTCTCTGTCCGATAATATTTTGAAATCTGTTCTAGGTGAAAAAACAAAGCGAGAAATGGATGCAGAGATCACAAGGATTGCATCACATGATATCTTTACGAAGTATTGATAAGGTGCCATATGGTCTACGTACACTTCATTACGTAATAGAACATTTTACTGGATGCTATGATAAGACGCAGATTTTTAACAAGGTAAGCTTCTATACTTTTCTTTCAAAATTATTAATTTGACCAAAAAGAGTATCAAGTTACATTTATATAAAATTCAAAATTTTGTGTACACTTCATTCCGGCAGAATCCAATTGATAGTTCATTGAATCAAGTCGTTCTCCCGTATGAACGTATGATTTATACTATTGAATGACAGCAGTTTCAGTGGCACAGAAACTGTCGAACTGTCTAATAATATTAATATTAATAATAATAATAATAATAATAATAATAATAATAATAATAATAATAATAATAATAATAATAATAATAATAATAATAATTATTATTATTATTATTATTATTATTATTATTATTATTATTATTATTATTATTATTATTATTATTATTATTATTATTATTCGAAGTGAAATTGTTATTATTACTATTATTTTATGTGTTGATTTAAAAGCTTGCATACATTATTGAGTTTAGACGAAAGTATTTTAAATCACAATAAAAAGCTATTA
Organism: Thermobia domestica; assembly: GCF_964235325.1. NCBI lineage: Eukaryota > Metazoa > Arthropoda > Insecta > Zygentoma > Lepismatidae > Thermobia > Thermobia domestica. The sequence continues at coordinate 78,589,238 of NC_137469.1, forward strand.
TAGACAGTAGAATTTTTGCCGTTGCAAATCACTTTTAAATGAGTTTATTTATAAAAAATTTGGGTTTTTGACAGTATAAGAAGCCAAGTGTCTTTTATTGCAGTAATATTAATTGCCTAATACTTGGATACATAATACTTCATATCATATTTCACAGCCTTATCTGTAAAACTCCCAATTTTTGGTTTTTCACTTATTTATTTATTTATTTATTTTTTATTCCTTTTGAACCAATAAAGAAATTGGTTACTCTATTCTTGCATAACGGTCTTGCCTCCTATATTAAAAACTTGCATGTAGCTATATTAGTAAATGGGACAGCATCCACCTTTAGACAAAACAAATTTAGTATAAATAATTTAACAGAAAGATAAGAGATTGAAAGGATTCTGTGGTGTTTTCTGAACCAACAAGGCCATAGGGGCTCAATCATAGAGAGTTCATCTGTGGTGCGAGGAGTCCCTGTTGCTGGTTAAGAACGGCATCGTGTCCGTGGGTTTTCTTGCATTCTCCGTTTCCTCCCACATTGTCATTCCATCAATTATTTCTTATTGATACACTTTCATTAATGATCTGTCTTCTTTAGCCTAAAGACGATACCGTGGAATAAAACTATGAATTTCATTTCATTTTTTCGAATTTAAACAGTATTAAATAAAATTGAGGGTAATTACAACTACATTAAACTAATCTGTTGTAATAAATATTTTTCAGTGTCTGGAGTTGGAAAATTACCAAGCCGCAGCTAAATTGGCAGCTCTAGATAGAAACTACCATTTAGCATTAGCCTACCAACTGAAAGCTCTTGCATTGAGTTCTACCTCCTCATTTGATAATGCACTGCCGAATAGTAAAGAAAGAAACAGTGTAATTACTGATAATCAAACGAATGACTCCAGTGACAACCAAGAAAACACTGTCAAACCTCAAGCAGATATGGAAGCATCTCCTGGAACGGTAGACAGTTCTTCGACGGAAATTGTAAATGTAAAAGAGAACACTGGGGGAAAGCCTGCTGAAAATACGGAAAATAATGCAAGCACACAGACTGAAGATAGCAGCAAAGACCAAGAAATACACGCGTTTGCAATTCAAGGTGGGAAGGAACAAATGTCAGAAAGAAAATACTTGTATTGTAGTATGAAACCTGAACTCCAAAATAAAGTTAATAATGATGAAAGTCCAGCACATACTATAAATCAGCGCGTGGAAGATCAAACTATTGAAACTGAATCTCAAAGAATAAACGATACTCAAGAGCCACAGAAGAATTCTGTTGAAACACCTGAACCACAGATTGTGACAGAGTATCAAGAAGTTGCAAATAATAGGAATAGCTCAAAAGCAAATGATGCTACCAAAGTTGATAAAAAGACTGTAGGCAATGACAAGAAAGCACATAATAAAGATAATATATCGGCCAATAATCTCGACAAAGAAAAGAATCGCTTAGTTCAACAGGCGTCTCAAATAGTGGAATATTACGTATCTGTGATGGAAGAAGATAGTCATACGATGATGAGAAGATTGTTAGAACAGGTAAGTTTAACCGTACGTTTAATTCGTTATCTCACGGTCTATCAAATTGTCAATCAATCTTGCCAAGACCATTTCTGTGTTGTAAACAAAGTACTGGAAACAGAGTTAATACATATATGGTATTGAACAGACGTTCACAATCATATTACAGGCCTTTGATGTAATCTAGAGATGCAAGGGCTCAAACAGAACCGATTTTTTTTCTCACTTCTTTTTTGGCTGAGAAATCTTGCACCTTTAAACATTTTAACTTTAATGAAGAAATAATGGTAGTACGTCTTACCTTTCTTTACACATTACAACACGAAACAGCATTTAATTACTGTGTTCTGAAGAAAAAAAAAGATATAAGAAATTCAGTAATAAGGGTAATCGATCACTCGATAGGAAAAGAGAGAGCAGATAGATGGACGCAATTGCTATCCTCATTCGAACGAATTGTGCGCACAGCTATTAGAGTAACGCACAAAAAAATATTTTACTGAAAATTTAATAATGTTAGCAACGGTTGTTCTAAAAATGTAGTAGTTAAACTTCGTGGGACAAAATTATCATTTAGAATTTATGCATACTATTCCCAAATTTCTTATTTCAGATATATTAATACGATATAAAGAGCTGTAAATAATGAACCTTCTCTACCGTGAAACTAACATCTACCCCAGATGGCTGTTTATGGCTTAATTTTGTAAACTGACTTACATTAGGTTCTAATAGAATATCTGAATCTTACAATAAAGTGTTTCCCGAACACGGAACGAAGTGGCAGCGAAATTCTATGCCAAAACAAGTATAGAGTTGTATCTGTTTCTTGGTTTATGATAATTTTTTCTTGTGTGCCAGTTTGAATTTAGGCAGCATGTACGACACACATGAAAAGATGTATAACCTTCAGGAACTTAAGAACTCAAATAAATTGAAAATTTTCGTTTTTTCTTCTTAAAAATAACTGTCTGTTTTATGACAGACCTCCATTATAAAGACCGGCCTCATTGCATCTCTAATGTAATCTTCTGCTTACCATGCACTGTTTTCCAAATCCGTGGTAGTCATTGTATGGTGATGTTTCGTTGATCTCTGTAATGGACCGCCTTACAGCGCATAAGCAGGTACGGAATATCTGGAAACCTCGTGCCTCTGAAAAGTCCTCTCGACCATGGAGATAGTTCAGAATCACAGAAGTTCACGGCGAAGTTTGTCGAATACGGCGGATGTTCCAGGGCAACCTGGTCAACACTGGGTCCCTGTACCTGCGACATGAAACGAACATTACAGTTTCTCCTTCAGGATGAACCATAATTTCATGACTAAACTCAACTTCCACGGATATCTCCCTAACAGCCCAGCGATTTTCAGTTTCAGGAAGTCCGTGCACAATCACTCCATCTGCTCCTTCGTAACGGATAGAAAACTGCTAAGAATTCAGACTGATAAGTTCTCGAGGCCTGAACGAAACGCCTTGACTATTGTGCAACCTTGCGATACGGTAGCGCATCGTTCCACACCTTGCACTACCGTATCAGGTTGCTGACATGCATTTTTGCCATAGGTCACTTGGATTTTTAATCCAAGAACGCTATTCAAGTTCGATAATATGCTTTAGGGCACCTCACACAACTAGCAAACTTAATCACGAACAGAAAGCACCTCAACTACTCGCTTTCCCTAAACTTTTAGTCCTGCACACCTGGACAAAATCCAGCCCTTGCCGAGTATAATAATGCGTATATTTGCCTCCCGAGTGTGTTGCTGCTACTTCATTTACAACCCACTACATTTACTTATTATATATATATATATATATATATATATATATATATATATATATATGATACTTATGTGCAAATACTGCATTCTTATGTACTAAATAATGGAATCATATAGCAGGTGCTGATATATATATGTTTACATCACTAACTAGGGATGATTCCATACCGGGACCAAGTACCTGGATAAAACCTATACATCGTCTGAAAGCTCTTGCCATGAGAAATACGAAACCGTTTTCAAATCACGGGCAATTTCCCAACCTGACCCTATAAGAGGCCAGTTCGTTATATGTCACCTTCGTTATATATTCGTTCAATTGCAAGCACGCCATTTGGAACATTGTTATATTTACATTTGGTTGGCAACACTGACAATGTAGAATGGTTGGGAAATGGTCACACACAACGTCTTTTTGCTATAGTGTCGTGTAATGTTTCTCCCAAGCTTGATGTATAATCATCTCTTCATACGAACCTGTTTCACACCTTCTCATTTTTACAATTGCTTGCCAACACTGACAAACTGGGGTCCTTGAGAGAGGAATACGTCCACAATATTTTTTTTCTAGTGACGAATAGCGTTTATGCCACGTTATATGGATATATATCCAGTGGTAGAGAAATCATCTGCCACATTGTATTTACAATTTGTTGGCAACACTGACCAAATGGGTACGTTTGGATGCAAAGTGATTTTATCAAACCCTTGCCCGAGCCACGTTCTAACAATGAGCCAAAGAGGAAGATGATGGGCTAAGGTACTTACGCGTGATATGCCATACATATGGTCAAAAACACTAACAAACTGGCCCCTTTAGGGTCAGGTTGCGAGTTTGCCCATGATTTGAAAACGGTTTCGTACTTCTCATGGCAAGAGCTTTTAGGCGATGTATAGATTTTATCCAAGTACTTGGTCCCGATATGGAATCATCCCTAGTAAGATAAATAGACTAGAAATGTTAAGAATATATAACTTAGTTCATGTCGTAAAATACGAAGTTTTACATGGAAGAAAAAATATTTTTCGAGAAATATTGCAAAACTTAGATTGGTAGCTTGTTACCTAGGTATAAAAGGAGGTGAACATTGAATAATGAATACATAAGAAATTTAAGTTTGAAAAAAAAAAAAAAAAAAAAGATTGGTGGAAAATGAAATTTGGAATTAATTCCAAAATTGGGTGCATTTATTCAGATTTGGGGACAACTCCGTCGAAAGAAAGAGAAATTTGCGGATTACAAAATTCACTACGGTGTAGAGTACAAAAATATTGTAAATTTTAAATCAAATTTAAGTCTGTAAAAAGCAAAACTTGAACAACGGAAAACATTGCATATTTTATAATGGGATATATGGAAAGCCGTCACTCATCGCTTTTTTTTAAAGGTACTTACATTTATGCCAGGGGACTGATTACAACGTATGAAGTACACCAATGTTTTCTGCAAATAATAGTTGAAAACAAGAGTAGTGACCTTTCTCGTTTGTGTAAAAATGATATTGAAAAAAAAAATCGCGACACTTTTGCATGAGTCTAACCCTCTGTTTTTGCGCGCGCGTGTGTGTATATGCCTTATGTTCATTGTTCATGGTTTAGAGCTGATTCCAACACATGATGTACAATAGTGTCCTCAAATAATGATTGCAAAAAAGAATGGTGGCCGCTTTCGTTTCCACTTACACGCCTTCGCGAGATCACTAATCACTGGCAACGTTACCTAGCAACTTTCGGTTCATATCAGGAATCTGCCTATTACGTGATATATACTAATCTTAACTGGAAAATAAATACTGCAGATTTTGAAAGAAGCAAAAGGTGATTGGAATTCAGTGTTGGGGATTATTTCAGGTATACAGTTTAACTGATGAAGTCGCATTCTTTCCACAATTGGCTGAAATAATGAAAAATATTCTTGTGAAATGAGCAAACGGAAATTAAGGTAACCAATGTTAACGTTGCCATTTCACAACAGAAAACAATTCAGAACTTTAATTAAAAAAAAAAAAAAAGCATCTGAATTCATTATCTGTGAGCCCACTGGACATGAGCATGAACGCGTGCAACATACACATTACCTTCTGTATGAATGTAAAAAGGAAAACTCTCCTGTGACTGCGCTGAACCAAAGTAATGTAATTCCGTTCAAAGAAATTGTGAATGCATAACAGGACAAAAGTAAATTTTTCTAATTTCCACCTTAAAATCCTGTAATTAACGCTGCGTCAGCACCCTCAGTAGACTCATGTTTGACTGAATTGAATTATATAATTCATAACAAATTATAACTGATAAAAAATTGTAAATGATAAAGAATTATAGAACTGACAAAATTATATATGCGTTTCAAACTTGACCCTAGTAGCCTAATCAAAAATAGGTTTATTACCTTCACAGATTTCGTAGTATAAATGAAAAGATGATTTAAGTAAGCAACAGGAAAGAAAGTGAGGTGAAACTATCAATCCCCAAGTATTAAAGTACACGGACAACATGGGAACAACAACACACCCAGGAACACTTTTACAATGTTGTTTTTGCTCGAACGAGACAAGTCATCATTTTAATTCCCAACTATTATTTGCAGAGGACATTATAGTTGCACATCATATGTTGAAATCAGCCCCCTGGCATGAAAACAAGGTACCTAAAACGTTCAGCAAGTTGGGTTAGTCTCATAGAAAGTGGCACAATTTGCAGTTTTTGCAATGTCATTTGTGCGCAAACAAGGAAGATCACTTAAATGACTGCACTCAAATTTGGAATTAATTCCAAATTTCATTTTCCACCAAAAACGGTCAAGGAATGTGTTTACATCAACTTAGGAAATATGATAGAAACGACTGGTATTGAAGAAAAGAGTTCTTTTTATTTTTCAATGAAATGTACTAATATAGTAAAGTAATAGATCATTTATGAACATTACTCAATATTATAGGGCAAATTACTAACCTTGTACGTATTTCTGTAGCGACTTCTTAATTTTTAATCTAGTCGTCGTGCAAACCTTTACAAGGTTAGTAATTTGGAGTATAATTTTGAATATGTTCCTTACGCTCATTAGCAATTATTAATAAATATTACTCTATTGAGTGTCTTAATTTCTAAAGAAAAAAATCATAGTTTTAATAATTATTATTCTATGTGTTAGTTAATACGGTGTATTATTATATTATTGATGATACTTGATATTATTGTTTACAATAATATATACTCTCCGTGGTAACAATAATTAACTTTTAGTTAAATATTTGATTTACTTTCCAAGAAAATAGTTATCTACAAATGTATTTCTTACTGTATGTCTACAAATGTATTTACTTTATATAAAATTATCAGGAAAGTAGATTTGAAGTAAATAGAGAGATATGCATTATCTTTGTTGGAGTGAGGATACCAGTTAGTCTGTAATGTATTTTAATTGCAAAATTATTAGTCTCAATATGTATGTGCTGAAACCTGTTAATGAAACCAAGTTATATCAATAGTTTTGAAGTATGGTATATAACATTTCATATCTGGATTTAATGTAATTTTTTTGTTTTGTTCTATCCTTTCGTTTAATTGATTTTTACATCATTTTTTTTTTAAATCATGTAAAGAAAATATAAAATTGAAAAATATTCCCTGTTTACATGTTCCTATTCTGATGGTGTAGCTAAGTGCAACATGATATTGTTGTTCCATAATTTTTTTTAGTTACAATAAACACCCTGTTATTTGTTGATATAACATTGTTTGATTTGCAGCAAATGTTTATGTAAATTTAATCTACTAATTCAGAAAATGTCTGTTGTATTTGTTCCAGGGCATTAAATTCTGGCTGAGCCATTCTCTACCAGTAGATCACTTGGAAAACTTACTGGTGAGGCATATGTCGAAATTCTTCTATCCTCTCGGATTAATGTTATTCTGGTAAGTTCAGAAATTTTATTCATAAAATGCATTTATGAATATAAATTAATTATCATATAAACGCAAATAAAAGGAAAATTTGTTAAGTGTTTTCATTGACGTATTTCTTGCTAGTTTCTGGTGTTGAATCAAAATGTCAAGAATAGATATTTATCCGTCCTTTCGGTTACAATATTAGTTCGTTATAGTTCGAAAATTTGCCGTTTCAGATGTGAAAGGAAAATCACTCGTCATTTATTTGTGTTTTTATTGTTGTGTATAGCTAATTTCTAAAAAGTAACTTGCTTTCCCATGTTCACTTTGGGATTCTTTGTTTACAACAATAGTAAAGCCCCTATAGTTGGACGCTCTTTTATCGTACATATGTTTTTTGGGACATTCATGTAATGTGTATCCTTAAATCCTTTTAACTTGAACAGTTTTGAAGAAAGTGTATGTATTCCTTGGAAGAGTTCTAATTCACATTCGAAACTATCTGAGCACAGTAATGTTAAAAAAAAAAAAAAAAAAACTAAATATCTATCTTTCATCTAATCTTAAGTAGGATAATTTACTAGCTTATTTCTCATAGTTTTTATTTATTTATTTTATTTACAAACATAATTTCAGATACAGCTAAATGCCAGTTTACACTGGAATATCTAACAAATCTAAGAGATGATAACATAAGCCAATAATAATAATAATAATAATAATAATAATAATAATAATAATAATAATAATAATAATAATAATAATAATAATAATAAAATAACATCTAAGTAATAACAATATTGTAGCCGATTACAATGTAGCCATTAAAATTACGTCGTAGTGTAGAGTTATATGTAGCTTCAAAATTAAATAAATCTACAGGTTTATGTGACATTTCGTTGTATAACTTAAGAAGATTGTAGAACAGAGAGCGTTGAACTATTTACAATTTAGGTCGTACTATATGAAAAAGATGTGTTATATGTTTATTTGAATGAAATTCGGGAGTACAGTTCTAAGGATAGCGTTTCGGACCAGAGCTTATACAGATATTTGGGATTACTGATTTTATGATGTGTGTCAGATAGTTGAATATATAGTGTTCGTAACAGTTCGTGTTTTGTCATCGCATGTGCGCAAGGTACTCTGAAATGTACTGTTGCCAGGAAGTTTAGAACTGAGTTTAGCCAGGTTTGTAGGAGCTGCCATTGTCCAGCTAGGTGAACAATGTTCCATTTTAGGAGAAATTATTGCCTTGTAGAACGTTGTTAAGGAAGAGAGGTTTCGTGTATCTGTTAATCTGTATAAAAGTCCTAGAAGACGCATCGATTGCTTAGTGAGTGTTTAAATGTTCTGTAAAAGTTAGTTTTATATCAAATGTAACTCCGGTATCCTTATGACTATTGACTCTCGTGATGGGTGAACCTTATATGTTGTATGAGATCTGTACAATATTTTTCTTTAGAGATAATGTTATAGATCTGCTGTAATCGGGATTCACTTGTAGGAGCTATATCGTACACCAAGAGGAAAAGTTATCTATGTCATTTTGAAGTAGGTCGGAGTCTTCAGTACTGTTCACTTCCCTGAAGATTTTACAATCGTCTGCAAATAACAAGATACTGCTGGAGGTTTGAGTTGAAGCAATTAGCCAGGTCATCCGTGTACAGAATGAATGAGGTATCCAAGTATACTTTCCTGTGCTACTCCGGATGTTACAGGCGGAGGAATAAAAATCGATCCCGCCAAGACGACTCTGGGTGCGACCTAGTAGGTAGCTATTCAATAAGGATAAGAGTTGCCCATGAATACCGAATCTATTGGAGATTTTGTAAATTAGATTAGGATGGTAAATAAAATCGAACGCTTTAAATAAATCGAAATAGATGGTGTCAGATTGTGCATTGTTGAAAACCCTGTTTATAGCATGATTAAGCGTTTATTAGGTTAGTAAGGCAATAGATATTTAACACGAAACCATGTTGAGCTATGTTAATATACGGACGTAAATTTGAAAGCTCTATCTGTGGTAATTTTCTCGCAGAGGATGGATAGTTTGAGAGAAGTCAAATAGGCCTATAAGATGACACGTGATCTTTCGGACCTGATTTATAGATTGGGGAAACACAAGCTGTTTTCCAAGAGGAGGGAGAAATCCTTCTATAAAACACCTGTTAAAAATGAGCGAAAGGAAAAAGAAATAATAGATGCTGTGGAATGCAGAAAGATCTAAGCTTATATTGGCAGGGCCTGAGGCTCCCTCAGGTGGGAGAATGTGACTCAACCTCTGGAGGAGTGGTAGATATATATGAGGTAACGTGAATGAGCAAACAGATCGAAGAGAGGGGAAAGTGAATGGTGTATTCACACTTGAGAATTTGTTACAAAAGAATTCATTAAAAATTTCTGTTCGTTCATCATCCTCTCCATTTGAGTTGTCAGTGTACATCACAAGAGATATGGTAGAAGCTTTGAACCTAGACCTGATGAGATACTAGAAATGTTTAAGGTTGTTGATGCTGGTGTCTAAAATTTTTGAAATATAATCTACATTTTTGCACCTCAGTAGCTTTTTTGCGGACGTCTTATATCAGGAAATTTCTTATAAGTATGTTTATTTGGGAATGCACGCCACAGTTCCCAAGCCCTTTTCTTATTCCGCAGTGTGTGGTATCTCTCTTTGTCGTACCATGGTGGAAGTTTCATTGCTTTTATTTTCTTTGACGGTACTGTTTTCCGAATTCCAGCATGGTCTCACATATCTCAGTGATGAATTTCGTGAAGGTCGTCCAAAAGTGGATCTTGCAAAAGACGTATGTTTTGACCTCACCACTGTGCTGTGCACCCAAGAAACTTCCCAATACCAAAAATGAAGCGTCTGTCTGAAATAATAGTTAGTTCAAACTTTTTGCAGAATCTGCTTAATCTTGAACTTTTAACTCTCGTAATTCAAACAGGCTTGCGATCGAGGATTTCCCCGTTTGCGCAATTGTTTCATATGTAAAAGCGAGTCGATTGAGCATAGTATCGATATGAAGTCAAAGTAACACACCACGACCTTCCCTAGTTAGCTAAAACGATAAGTGACGATGAAGTTTTAGTTGTAAACCTGAAGAATTTTGTGCATACTGTACTTCGTAATTTAATTCTAGAAATGACGATTGCTTAAGGAATAATGATAAAGTGACTTTTTGAGACTCATATGCTATTTGATTTATTTTATTTCATGAATAGTAGTACATTTTTAGAATACTAAGTAGGTATCTAATTAAAAAAGTAATTATGTTCACTGATACTAGAAGTGTGTAATATAAAAATAATTTAACTTGCATTGATGTAATGTAAAGACAGGGCCGGATTAAGAAAGCACAAAATTTTATTTTATTTATGAAATTAAACAAAACTTACAGTAAGATGGAAAATAATGTTTATTGTTAGATACTTCCACTTTATTTATATTTGAAAAGTTTTCTATTTTGTTATTCCAAAGTTTATCAGATCCTCAATTATTATCAGTCATTACTTCTATCATTACTGTTCCTATTGTTTTTACTTCTGCCAAGGTGATTGTTTCTGACGGAGTATATGTGTTAGTGTGTTTTCACTAATGTACAAAAAATACATAAATTTCACAGACTGTATACAGTTGCCCCTCTGATCGTATGGCCCGCGGACCATGGTTATTCTATAGAATTTTTTTGTAGTGTTCCCTTACCTTGATGCCCTGAACACAGGCTTAATTTGCTTAATGGTTAACCCACCCCTGTGTAGACAGCTACATGCCAATATTGTGAGAATGGGTCTGACATGATCACCTTCTCATTTACAAATACAGTTGACATTAATTATTAGGAAAATATATAGTACATAAGTTTCTCTTTTTAAATTCATTGACATGCTGTAGCACTAAAATATGACTTGTGAGAGATGTAAATACGAATGATGAATCTCATCCGAGCGGTATTATATCATTACAGTAAAGATGAAAACGTGGAAGGAGAAACAGACAGTACGCTGGTATTGAGTCACTTGTCTACTTGTTTTTGCCTGCAGTTATGTACCACGCTATTAAAATATATTAACGAAAGTAAGTGTTTCCATTTTTTATAATTTATTCTTCATTGTAAATGAGTTTATAATAGTAATAATAAAATTCCTATGGTTTTCACAGTTTAGATTTAGTTTCAATCTACTTAAGTATTCGGTTATTTTAAGTATCTTATACTTAAATTATTAATAAAATATCATGAGGCTTAAAGTGAAGAGTAACACTATTAAAATAGTTCGATTAATTGTAATTTTCATATATAAAACACCAACAAAGTATCGGGAGGTTTTAAGTGTAGAGCAGGGTTTCTCAACCTGGGGGTCACGAAGATAAGAGGAAGAGATAAATATAATTAGTATCTAATACCGGAAAATATTTTTAAATACGTATGTATTATTTTGAATTTTGTTCTGATACGCATATTTTTATTTTTATACATACTGTTAAGAACAAAAAATAGGTCTACTAAACATTTTCAACAAGTACAGAGTTGTTTAAAAATCAATTTAAATGAGAGGTCCGATATGAAAATAATGAGAACTACATATTGAAATACCAGAAAAATACAAATGCAACAAAACGTGCATATTGAAATACAATTAAAATTGAAAGCTAATTAGGTACCTGAGCATGGTGTCATTTCACTAGTGTGGCAATGTCGGGATTGATCTTCGTGACGCACATTATCAAGTAATTTAAAATACTCAATAACTGTCTTAACAACTGTCCAAGTTTTTTTAAAACCAAAATTAGAATTCACTTTTTTTATTTTTTTTTACCATATGACCCAAAATTAAGGGAGTAATGATGTTTTAAAATTCTCAAACGGCCTCCATTTTGAAAGAGTATGACGGATCGGGTTCAATATTTGTAATATGAATGAACTGAACAAATTTGGTTAAATTCATTCGCTTGTAAGGAAGTTACTGTATCCACTATATACAAGAAATGGATTGTACTATTATAGAAATCTTATTACAAACCAGAAATTATAAGGGGGTCGCTGGCAAAAGATATGGAAAAATGGGAGTCGTGATAGGAATTTGGTTGAGAACCACTGGTATAGAGTATTTTTTTTAAATCATTCGACCAATTGTAATATTCGTATATAAGATACTAACGAATTATAATGAGACAAGTGTATACTAATGGTATTAAAATTGAATAACTTTAATATTAGTATATGAAATACAAAGTATCGAGACCTAAATAGACTAATGCCGTTAGAATTTTTCGACTAATATGTATTCGTATATAAAACAAAAAAAAAAAAAAAAAAAAAAAAAAAAAAAAAAGCACAAAATGTAGAATTATAGATAAACTCAGGTCAAATCCAGTTGTTGTTTCGGTCAGCAATAATAATTTTGAGTGGTTCAGAGATAGAAATTTCGACATGTGTATTTTGCATCTCTTTTCTTGCCACAGTAAAAGACAAGAAATATTACGTTTCCTCCTTGTTACTTCTCCGTGAAGAAATTTTCTAAAATTGTTTCTGGTTCAAAGTAATTATAAAGGTAACCAAGAAGGTTCTGTTGTTTTTTCACCCACCACCTTCGAAAATCGATATATCACCTAAGACGTACCTGGAAGATCAAAAATAGTCCCCACCAAAATAGTCGACGACTTTTTGCCAACGTTTTGGAAGGCCATGGATTCCATCGCGGTAGAACTTGGTGGGCCGTGAAGCGAAGAAGGTATCAAGAGCATTTTGCACCTCTACTTGGGATTTGAACTGGCGTCCTTTAAGGTGATTGTCCAAAGAATGGAGCAGGTGATAATCGAACAGTGTAATGTTCAGGGAGTATGGCGGATCAATAGTATTTCCTATTCAAGGCGTAGAATGGTGTCCCGGATCATCCTAGCCACGTGGGGCTTAGCGTTGTCCTGTAACAGGAGGACCCCTTTGCAGTTCAGAAGTGCTGTCTCCAGAGTTTTGAGTTTTTCTTGAACACGGCTTACCTGCTGACAGTACACAGTTGCATTGATGTTCTGACCAGCTGGTAGCAGTTCCCGATGCTCGATGCCGTGAGCAGTCCACCGAACACACAGGAGGACTTCTTCTGGTGCAGTACTGGTTTCGGCTGGTTTGGAACCTTCATGGGATGCTAACCAATGATGACGGCGCCATGGAGCTTCGTGCAGGACTCATTTCTCGTCACATGTCAACATCCTGTTTAGAAATGGCTCCTTCCTCAGACGAGACAGCAAAGAACACAAGTGTCTGCTCGCTTTTCTGGCCCGGAGTCAAATCACATGGGACCCAATGACCCAACTTGTAGTGCTTCCCAAGTTGATGAAGGTGCTGCCGAATGGTTTCTCCACTCACATTGAATTGTAGTCCCAGTTCCTCACATATCTGGCCACTGTTCACCTCAATTGCTGCCTGAAGATAATTTTGTACATGTGTTGGTCTTGCGGCACGTGCTGCGTCTTCGAGTGTTTCGTTATCGTCCTTAAACATGTTAAACCACCGCTGCACTATCCGCGTAGTCACGACACCCTCACTAAAGGCCTGGCATGTATTCCACCTCGCAGCAGCGGCGTTTGACCCCAATTTGAACTCGTACAGCATACACGTCCTTATGACGCTCTGTAGAGGTCCCATGTTCACTCTGCCCTTACGCAAGTTTGCATTGTAACTGAACTGCCACAACCAGATAATATGTTGGATATACCCACACCAACAACTATCTTCGCCTTATTTCTATTTGCATCCAACTCACGGTGTGAGGGCTAATTGAATACAGACCTCTACAAAAAGCGACAGAACTTTCTTCGTTACCTTTATACATTCTTTCCGTGTCCGTGAGTTTTCTCGAAGTTCTATTTCCTTCCTTTCGATTCATTAGTATAATCCTAGCCTTTCCCGCTGATCTAGTGGCTAACGCGTGCGCCATTGTTGCACGTGGATCTTGGTTCGATTCCTGACGGGAGAACACAAAAGAATTACCATTATTTATTGCCATTAATTATTCTTTTCCTTTGGCCTAAAAGGCATATTCGTGGCATGTTAAACTAAAAATTCCACTATTCATTCATATAGCCCTATCATCATTCACTTGCAGTTCTCATCGGTTTCCTTTAGCCTATATGCTGGGGCATTGGGTGCGATCCTTTACTCCAGCTCTCTGGGAGACGAGGCCTACGTGAGAGTTGATGTTACATGATGGTCGTGCACCTGACAAACTGGACCAGATTCAAGCCTCGGTTCGAAGCCCACGTTAATAGGTTCTGTCCTTCATATCTTCAGTGTTACATAAGAACGCAAAGTTCAAATACTTTAAATGTTGTAGCGTACATGGCACAAGCATGGTATGTGAAACCAATAGGGGTTAGCATAAATTATTCGTTTTGAAAAGGCTGTATTTTCAAATATATTACAGTTTACACACATGAAAGATACATGAAAAGTACCACACACTCACCAAGTTTGTACTGTGTGGCAGCACGAGTTCATTCTCTTTTCGATCAGGTGTGGCAATATGAGGTTAGTATCTGTCGAAAATGGAGAGAAAGGAAGAAAAAACATTTTGTATGCTTGAATATGCCAGATCGTGTTACAGCTGTGCAACACGCTTTCAGAAGAGAATATGGAAAAGAACCGTCATGTAAACAAAGCATTTTTGCGGTGGTATCGGCAATTCAAGGACACTGGCTGCTTGTGTAAATGGAAAAGCACCTGGCTTCCCATATCTCCTGATTTAATACCCTGCGGCTTCTTCCTGTCGGGTTACGTTAAGGACCTTGTTTATGTACCCCCACGACGGCAATCCTTAGTCGAGCTCGAAGAACGCATCAGTGCTGCAGTGCATACAGTTGGCAGGACTACAAAATGAGCTCGAGTATGCACATATTGAACATTTGTAGAGGATGTATAAAGTCGATGAGTTTGTGATTCTTTTCATATATCTTTCATGTGTGTAAGTATAATACTTTTGAACATATGGCCTTTTCAAAATGAATGAATCATTCATGGTAGTCCTGTACTTTCACTTCATTTTGTACGTCTCTATAATACAATCAAGTATCAAGCTTTATTATGCTGTATTATAATGATGTTTTGAAACATATCCTGTCCATTATCTGGATCGTTATACCTTTGCTTCCGCCTTCACTATTTCTTATGTCAGCGATTCTCGAATATCCGAAATCAGAAAGCAGTAACTTCCTTTAATATGTACATGGAATATTTAGTTACTATTCGGAAAACGAACTTGTCATTTATTACAATGGTGAATATTTGTGTTATCTTGCATATATATGTTAATACAGTAATTCTGCTTAATAATAGGACAAACTGCTTTCTAGAATCATAATTCACTGTACGCAACATTGTGATAAAATGACCGGCCGCTTACTAGGACCCAAACTCCGTGCTCTTATAAAAAAAAAACTGCACTGTACTCTGGTGATTCGTTCGAGAAATTATTATTTGACCAAATGATAAGTGAGATAATTATGAAATTAGGAAATTTCCAAATTAATGCGAAATGAAAAAATTACGAAATTAGGAAATTTCCAAATTAATGTATAAAACAGGAATATATATAAGAGTACTGGCTATATAGTAAGTGCTCACAATTAAGTATCCTATATGAAAATTTGAATTAGAATATTTGATAACCTTGAAATGAACAATCAGATTGGAGTGGAAAGCTTTCGAAACGTGCCCTACAATTTTGGTTGTTGACACTTCATTATGCTACAGTGAACATATTATTTTGTTACAGTTTCAAATAATCCAGGCTTTGTCCATAAGAGCTGTAGAAAAGTCGGGGATGACAGCAGATCTCTGCAGAACTTGTTAGAGGGTGATCAATTAATGAAAAAAAATCGAAAGTAACACTTCCGCAACCGGGGCCTTCATTGTGAAACTCAATATTCAAAATGGCGCCCGCGCGCAAGTACCAAATTATATTTGAACTGAAATATCTTCTCACAGGAACAAGTTAGAAACTTCGTTTTTGTACCAAATTAAAGATAATTGATAGAAGAAGTAAGAAAACTGGATATATTGTTTACATGTTGCCGCCATATTTAAAAATAACGGTTATTTGGGACAAAAATTAGTTTTTCTCGTTTCTCTTTTTTCATTTCATGACAAATAACTATAAAATTATTAAAAATATGAAAACGCAGCCCAAACTAATTAGAGGAGCATAATCTTAGCTTTCTATCGTTACCAATATCTTTAGTAGATCTTAAAAAATGATAGAGCTATTAAAATTTGAGTGGCGCAAGGTGTAGCGTTTTTTGGACTGTTATAACGAGAATATATTTTATCTATCTATATTTAACTATTAATTATATGTAATAATAAGTTTTACCATTTTGCTGTGTGGAAGATCTTAACACTTCTTTTATTTTCCCAAAAGATGACTGCTCGAAACCATTACATCACAAATACATGTCAAATATCCTTCTTAGTGACCTCAACTATATCTTCATAACAACCAACTATCTATATCCATGACAACCTAATCAACAAACTTTTTCATTTTCAATATATATTTCTGCTCACTTATTGCGCCTCTGATCATTGATAACATCATTATCGTTATGTAATATGTCGCTCGAACGGGAATTCCGTAACAGTAATACTGTGAAGGAAAAAACCCTGGATTAAGTATTTCCAAATATTGACTTTTTGAATAGCCCTCATATGAAATTAAAATTACATTAATATAAATATTTTTCTTCTCTTTTCCTTATATATATTCATATTACAACATTATATTCTTTTATATGTAGTATTAATTATATATATCACCATATATCCATTTATTAATAACGTCGATTCAAAATATATATATATATATATCGTCGATGGGACTATTCAAAAAAAAAAAAAAAATGAAAACTAACTAATGGTTTCTGCAAGGGTACTACTTACATATTCCTTCCCGTATTAAATAATGTGACATCATTTTTATCTATATTTAACATATTCAACCATGTTCTAGCAACATTGTTTATAAATAACGACTATCATCCTATTAGATGTTAATAAAAGGCAATATAACATGCAAAGATTGTAAGGCAATATAACATGCAAAGATTGTGAGCAACAATATAACATAAAACAAGTACAGATTGATAGAATTATCATTCCATCATTATTTGTTTCGATTTAAGATTAATGTCATGAACTTCAACTAAACCTAATTGGCTCTCTTTTGGAGCAAAATCAATTGAGTACGGTCCCCTCAGACGCCGTAACTCCAATCTAAGTTATGTCCAACAAATTCCTTATAGAAAACAAAACTTATTAACTTCAATATATATCCTCGCATTACAAAGATGCTTTTAAAACATACTTTATAACATGAAGCATGCATAATACTATTAATATTGCCTTTTGCAATCATAATAAAACTCATAAATAATATGAAGCACAAATATTAAAGAAACATATAACACTAAGACATATTGTGATATAAATTAAATAATTACGATCATAGACATGAAGTTCAAGATTAAATAACATAAAATAAGATACAATAAACCGATTCACATATCCATAAAGTATGTTCATTTTTCCTCAACACGGGTTCAATCCATTTCACATTAACATAATATATCCCAGGTGACTCATAGCTTCAATTAAATCACATTGTATTTCACATTCTTGTGTGCTGTCTTGTTTTTCATGATATGTTACTATATTTTGATTTCTATTCACGGAATTCCTGCCATTTAAGAACGCACTTCTCGAGAAAGTACCACGATTTTGCGCAAAAGGACGATAATTATTATTCCTGGTATTTGGATATTGATTTTGCGTAAAAGCACGTTGACTGCCATTTCTATAATTTCTATTGAAATTTCGTTGGTTATTCCTAAAGTTTCTAGAACTGTTTCTACAATTAGGTGGCGCCTGATTACCGATACCACTTTGATTAAATTGGCGATTATTGTGTTGGACATCGACATTATGAATTGATGCTTAATCAACATGAGTACGAGTCAGATTGTTCTGCTTTTTCGGCCATCGGTTATTGTTTTGCATTGAAGATTGACTTTCAAAGGTTTGTACGATCATAAGGAGATGGTTAAAATTGTGCTGTCATCAACGATTGTTGCAACCGAAAAGGCAAAAGTATACGAATAGAAGCAATGATTCGAGCCTCGGGATGGAACGGGTTGATAGATTTCAGTTCATTATATGTAGCCACCACAAAGTCTGTAATGCTTTTATGAACCCTCGGATTATAATGCCTCGATCGAATTAACGCGTCTCGCTTAGCCAGAACAAAATCGTTCTCATAGTTTGACAACAATGCATTTCTAAAATCAGAATACTTACGTAAACTATTTCTGATAGCCTTAAACCAAGTAAGACACGGAGGCAACAATACATGAGGCAAAACTTTTAAAAATTGAGATTCCTCGACACCCATTAAATTACATTCGTCTTCGATTTTTTCCAGAAATGCGCTCGCTGATATGTCTTCGGATAACCCACTGAATTTTGAAAGAGACCTTATCTCACTGAAACGTAGACATTTACTCCTTTTCTTGTGTTTCGATGTTCGAACGCCTGTAAACACTACCTTCTGATGATGAGGTACACCATTATTTATTACTTCTTTATCTGAACTGTCTTCACTGTAGCCATATGATTCTAAATCATCGTTTACATTTTCGGGTATATTTGAAGACTGTTGCACACTGAGTGAAGGAATTTCTTGAGTGTTCTCTGATATATTTGAAGACTGTTGCACACTGGGTGAAGGAATTTCTTGAGTATTCTCTGATCCGGTAAATTTAGAACGACACACTTCTTGTAGAAGATTAACTTCCTTCTGTAATGTTTTCATCTTATTCGAATGCTCTGTTACAGCATTTTCAAGTATATCTACTATATTTTGTAACCTCCTGTGATATCCGTCCTACATTTTGATCAGTTAATTCGAATTTTGCATTGAACTGTTCATTCATTAACTTAGAATCAATTCGCTGAGTCAATTGTTGAGTGATTTCTTGGGACATCAGCTGTATTTGTTGACTTGTATTGAGTTTCATTTCTTCAACTTTCGCTGCAAGCTGTTGACTCGTATCGAGTTTTATTTCTTCAACTTTCGCTTCGACTTTTGTTGTAATCTCATCGAATTTCGTTGTAAGTTCACTGGACATTTGCTGCTTTAATTGCATAATCATATCCAAGATTTGATTAGTAGTTACAATTTGTGACATGGATCTGTATTATCGGTCATTAACCTATCATCATTATGTACATTTGCCATATTTGTCTTACGTTCGATTTTTCTTCCACTACGCAAACAAGTATAATGTATATTCATAAGTCCCTTTATATTAAAATTAAACCCTGTCTTTATTATGCTTCAACACTTCTACAGGTTCCCGGGTTTCGGCACCATTATATAACGAGAATATATTTTATCTATCTATATTTAACTATTAATTATATGTAATAATAAGTTTTACCATTTTGCTGTGTGGAAGATCTTAACACTTCTTTTATTTTCCCAATAGATGACTGCTCGAAACCATTACATCACAAATACATGTCAAATATCCTTCTTAGTGACCTCAACTATATCTTCATAACAACCAACTATCTATATCCATGACAACCTAATCAACAAACTTTTTCTTTTTCAATATATATTTCTGCTCACTTATTGTGCCTCTGATCATATTCATAAAACAAGTACAGATTGATAATATTACATCATTATGATATTGCGCCTCTGATCATTGATAACATCATTATCGTTATACTGTTTAATAAATTATCGGAAAATCACTCACTACTCGCAAAACTTTCAAAGCTATTACTTTTCAACAAATTAAAATAGTCCATTCATTTTATCTATAAATTAAAGGTAATAGGTTGCTGTGTCGTAGGAAATGAAATAATAATGTTATTGCATTTGTCAAATATTATTATTAACATGTTTGTTCATATAATATGTAGCTAATGTAATTATTATTATTATTTTATTTTGCAGACTTTGATGTCATGAGAATTTACTTTAATTTGATGGTAATATCGTGTGTGCTTGTGAGAGCTAGTAATATTTAACTAAGTTTTCTACAGTTTCAAAATTTTTACGAATATATGACTAGCTGTGCTTTAGAGAATATTTACATATTTCTTTTCAGAGCATAATGTAAAATTACTGATATCCAACATGAAACACTCATGTAATTTTTGGAACAACTGAAGAGGCAGTGACAGATATAGCAGGAGTTGCACCATTTTCAAGCAGTAATTCACTCAGATACATTTCAAAGACGATAAACTGCTTTTGTGCAGAGGTAGTCTTTTAAGACATCTTGAATTTGAATTTTGTTTTCCGAGAAAGCCCAAAATCTCTCCATTTGCACCGGTAGGAATGTGTACATGACAGATTAGTTAGTAGTATAGGTGAGGCGGTTATCCTTTGCTGTCTTTCCACACTTTTGACCGAGGTGATTAGATAGTTACATAAAATCCCTGCGGGTGCGTGTTTAAACATTGCTGCAACTCCTGAAGAATACATCAAACAGATCAGCAAATGTTTGTAAACCTTTCACTTGAGTTTTACGAAGTTGGTTCATAACATCAGCAATAATTGCTGTATTCATTGATGAATGTCCTTCGAAAACGCACTCAGACGGTTCCAACAACTTTTGCAAAGTAGACAAGTAGACTACTTTATTTGCTTGACGAAACAGTGGAAGTTTTCGTCTGTGAATGGTCTTCGACAACGGAGTTGTTTTGTACAAAAATTGCTCGTTTCGGAATGCCACATAAGCTTCATGGCTACGTATCAGGTAATTCAGGATTTCTTCTGCATTAGAATCTGGTACAACTTCATGCGACATGAAATGGTACAACTTCACAGAACTGTGAACTTTGTACTGGATTTCCCTGCGCTCCATAAAATTCTACCATTCTGTTAACATAGTTACGAACTTCATCAAGTACATTGCTAAGGAACTCATGGTCTGTTTGTGATATACCAAGAATCTGACTGTAGATTTGGCGTATCGAAAGAACTTCGTGGTACGACAGTTCTCACTCCGTAATATAATTCTTTCTGCGCGTCTGACCCATAATTCCTTCCGATGATTTCTTAGATCTATTTATAATCTGTTCAAGTATCATATCAGCACCAACTGCGCTATATACATTGTTCGTTCTTCCGACTACGAAGTGACCATTCATGAACTGAGCATTTATTTCCGGGTGTTGAGTCTCCAAATTTCTAATTTTTTCAAGATAGAGGGACGCGCACCGCAGGAAATTGATTCGATTGAATGCCATGAATACCGGAAGCAACTGCTGTACAATATACAAATGCAGCGGCCAGTATCCTTCTCGGTCAGCTCTTATAAGACTTTTCAGCAGAATAAAAGATGTAAAAACTGTTCAAGGCAGCGGCCCTGCTCTGAGATTGAGCTGAGTTTCTCTGAAAAGTTCTGCAAAGCTTCGGTATTTCATCTGAATTAATGCCCAACTCCATGAACTGATAAGAGCACGTTAAGCTTGTCTTTCTTTCATAATAGTCATAGTGTCTACGAACTGTTGAATGACAGACGTATAATATTCACCTTCTTCCAGGAAAGCCTTCCCTTTAGCATAAACACATCTGCAATCATAAACATCTCTCTCACTGCCCTAACGTAGATAGTTCCCTTTAGAATACTCTCGGTCACTTTGGACTCAAAAATTTTCTATGAAAAGAGACTCCAAACCACTACCAGAAATGTACTTTCCTGTGCAGACAAGAAGGTCATGTGTAATGATCCTAGCATGAGGACAATTTTTGAAAATTCATTGCTCCTAAGTTGAATTTCGGCAGCAATGTGATACACCCCTTCGCCACATACTACAGGCATTGAAGATTGGTTTAAGTGTATAAGTAGGCTCTGGAAGTTTTTTTCATTGCTGTGTATACACTATTATATTCCGTTACTGGATACGGCAGTACTGGAAGAAAGCCAACTTGTTTCTTGGAAACATCTGAATCCGTTATTTTCGCATTTACAGTACCCCGCGTTAGAGTGGATTCTTTAGTTTCTAGCTTGTATGCAGCATGCATTGTCTTGAGTAAACTCATTCTGACGCAGATTATCGATGTCCAAATCATACAGTTCGGGAGAAATTGTTAGCGTGTTTTGAATCGATATAGGTTGTATCTTCCTTTTTTCTTATTTCTTCAATTGCTAAGATGGAAGCAAGGATGAAGATTAATGGAAGTCTTGCTAATAACGACTTCGACAATTTCGGTTTCGATGGGACTTTTAGCATTTCCCGGAAAAAACACCATGACTGTATCGTGGCTATCACGGATTCCTGACAGAGTAGCCTCTTCAAGGTCGAAATTGTCCATAGCTCCTACCGTGAAACTATCACCCTGAAAGTGGCTTGAAAAAGACATGGTGGAGGAACAGGTCTTTAGTGTATATTGTGCAAGGTTGCTTCGTGCTTACATGATACCTTTATAGCCAACTGACACACCTAATTTTTTCATAGTTGAGATCAGTTGTCTGATTTTTCATTTCTCATGAATTGAATGTGCCACCATCAAATGCATGGGGGTTGCTTTCCTACGACGATATATTATAGAATAAAGTCTGGAAGATTGACTTCAATAGATTCTGAAAATTTAGATTTTTTTGGTCGTAAAATTCTTCAAGATCATTTTCACTGTCTTCGTCAGTGATATGTAGATCTTCGCTTGCGTCCCAGATATGATGTTCAGCTTGACCACTTGTAGCACTTCTGCTAGCAAATCCAAAAGTGGTTGAGGAATTCTAGTTGTTGTCCAGGACTTATGAAGTTGCTGACTGTCCCCAAATTCTCCTTCAATACCGAAATCTGTGTGAAGGAGAACCGTTCGTACTTCTTTCGCCCCATTCATATGTTAATCGATCTCAGTTTGTCAGTTACCTCTTCGGCACTAAATAATGAGTTGAAACCCAGAATCGGTTTATTTCTTTTTCGAAGGCTTCGAAAACCTTACTTTTCCTCCAAAGTTTAACTTCGTTGTTATTAAAAGTCAGTTCACTGTTTCCATTAATGAAGTCTCGAATTTCCGACAATATCAATCCACACCCTCATCCAATAGTTTCTCGATAATTGGCGCCACTTTATTAAGCACTCCATTTTTATTAGTTTTCTTAGACTTGGTAGTTGTGCTATCTGATTTCTGAGAATATTTATTGAACTTAAGAAGGTAGTGCTCAAGACAGGCCTTAGATAATAGAGATCTGTACCGAAAACAGGTAATTCATCCTCCAAGTCACAAGTTCTCGTAAATCCGTTATCTTTAAAGAACATGGTTGGGGATAAAAATGTAGTTGCACTATTTGATTCACATATTTTGTACTTTTGTTTAATTCCGTTGTATTTCTCTTTCCCATATACTACACATAAAACATTTCTTGCTTTTTTGATTGAAGATGGTGATTGTTGAACTGGAATATCTACTCTCATTTTCTTTGCCATTGGCTCAGATTGAGATTTTATTGAACGTTGATTCAGCTTCTAAGTGTCACTACGTTCTCTTTTCTTTTTTTCCGTAACAACACATTCTTGTTTGAATATAACATATAGAATGCGTCCTTACAATGATACACAAATTCTGCACCTCGCTGAAGATCCGTAAGTCTATTCAGAACACCATCCTTGCGAATGTCAGACGCAGCTATAACATCTTTTCTCTCACGGAAAGACGACATTGTTTTAACTGAAGATTTGTCACGATTCTGGCAAATGATGCAGGCATTTACGTCTAATACGGATGCAGTGGAAGAGGTGTCCTGGGATAGGGAGATGCCAAACAGGTTTTCTATAGTAACTGTCTAATTGGTGGCAACTATGGATTTTTATTATTCCTCTCTCCACATTAGAGTCTGCAACATTAGCTACATATTATATGAACAAACATGTTAATAATAATATTTGACAAATGCAATAATATTATTATTTCATTTCCTACGACACAGTAACCTATTACCTTTAACTTATCGATAAAATGAATGGACTATTTTAATTTGTTGAAAAGTAATAGCTTTAAAAGTTTTGCGCGTAGTGAGTGTTATTCCGGTAATTTATTAAACAGTCCAAAAAAACGCTACACCTTGCGCCACTCAAATTTCAATAGCTCCATCATTTTTTAAGATCTACTAAAGATATTGGTAACGATAGAAAGCTAAGATTATGCTCCTCTAATTAGTTTGAGCTGCGTTTTCATATTTTTAATAACTTCATAGTTATTTGTCATGAAATGAAAAAAGAGAAACGAGAAAAACTAATTTTTGTCCCAAATAACCGTTATTTTTAAATATGGCGGCAACATGTAAACAATATACTTAGTTTTCTTACTTCTACTATCAATTATCTTTAATTTGGTACAGTAACGAAGTTTCTAACTTGTTTCTGTGAGAAGATATTTTAGTTTAAATATAATTTGATACTTGCGCGCGGGCGCCATGTTGAATATTGAATTTCACAATGAAGGTCCCGGTTGCGGAAGTGTTACCTTCACTTTTTTTCATTAATTGATCACTCTCTAACAGGTTCTGAAGAGATCTGCTGTCATCCCGGACTTTTCTACAGCTCTTATGGACAGAGCCTAGACTAAAATGCTTCCGTAGATATTACAGTGCATTGTGAAGTACGAGTTATCGTGAAGTTTTCTGTTCATAGAATTCACTAATACACATTCTAAAATACTCATTAGTCACTTAACATTTTTTCTGAGTCCTGGAATTTCGCTTTCGGGATACCTTCGTAAGCTAAATAAACACAGTCACAACCAGATAATTTATCAATTGTTTACTCTGCCCTTTCGCCTTACATATTACGAAAGTGGCTCGGTTACTACTAAACATTTATAATTTTGAAGCTTTATGAGAAAAATAAAATGTAGCATTCAAAACATTTTTTTATATTAACCTCGACTCTACGATTCGTATCTGCCACATTAATAATCAACAGATTAATGCATAAGTTCAGTTATGTGCAGGTATTTTTCAATATCGGTCGAGTTTTGAAAAAAAAAAAAAAATGTGGTGCCTGTAAAATTGCTAAAATAAGTCATAGTCTCTATGAAATATTTTATTTTAAGACTTCAAAACTTATTGTAAAAGTTACTCGCTAGGCTGAAATAATTGTTTGAATGTTTTTGAACGTGACTGTTCTAATCATTTAAATTTTTCTTTCAGAAAAGCCTTACCCAGAGTACATAGAACTTTTGGCGCAAGTGACGTCGATGCAAGCACCAGTAGCAGGCGGTACAAACGTTCTTCCCTCTCAAGGACTTACTTCGGAACAGCTGATGGAAGGTGTGTTAGAAGGGTTGGGAATGGAAAGTCTGCAGTCCTCAATTAATTTGGGAGAAACAGCCGTTTACGATATAATGGGAAAGAGATTATGTAAAACTCAAGGTATCGATAAAGACACAGCGAACAAGAAATCACAGGACGTCTCCCCTTATCGTGACTCCGAGGTGTTGGTGTTCTCTTGTGGTCACCATTATACATCGGATGTATTCTACCAGTCAGTTTTACCAGATATGGAACTTGGACTTTTGCAGCTACATCACCCTCTTCCAAATACTGCCAAATTATTGAAAGGACTCTTTTCCGAATCACAGACATTAGACGTAGTTTGTCCCAAGTGTGTTCTGCAACATCTGCAATCTCAAATATAAATCATTTTCTCTCTCACTCTCTCTTTCTCTCTATCGTTTTAATAAAAAGAAGGGGGAATAGATAAAAGACATGTTCCTTTATAATTTATTTTACCCAAAGATTGTGTGGTGCTTCTATAGATTTATTCGCCATTGTTGTGCCAGATGAAATTTGTATATTGTGAAATAAATAGAGGAATGTTTTATAGAAAGAAACTTACGGTAAGTCTACAGTGTATATATTTTTGTTTAACCTTTTCCCATCCATCTTTTTATATATGAAATACGAGATTTCCTATTATTACTAACTAAAAGTTTAATGGTGTTACTAGTAAAAGACTGCGTATCTCACAATTAATAGTGGTAGATACTTCGATAATTTGGTAGATGTGTAACGTTGAACTGAAAATAATTTAAAATAATGAAGTTAAACCTATGAACTTATCCTAAGACTTATTCATGTGCTTTCAACCTGCAAGATAAAATATTTGCGGTAAGGTATAGGCCCCTACAATGGTAGTTACCATACTGTATTCTTCCCAGATGAAAATAGGTTATCGTGTGACTAATAGATTCCAATGAATGAATGACTATGACCTATATCATTACTGTGTCCTATATAGTTATATAACCGTATCACGAGTCTCTTTTGTTCTTTTTGGGGAAGACGGAATGCCGACGAGGGCAGAAAAGAATCCACTTTTGTATAAGGAACATATTCACAAACGTGGAAAACTTAACAACTTTTTTTGGATTCTGAAACTATTAATGAATGAGGAAGGCTTGTTTATGTAATCTCCAACTCAACACATTTTTCCCCCCTCAACGATAAAGAAACAACACAGGACTGTGATGTAAACGGTGCTGTCACTCGTGGCTTGTATGTGTGTACTATTTAGTTATTTGTGTAATAATGCCAAAAACCTTTCTTAAGACATGATGATTTCGTTTCTACAAGCGCATGGTTGAAACTAATGACTCAAAATAATTCCCTGGGGTCCATCTGTGAATAAGTCATATATCACTTTGTATTTCATGAAAAACTTATGAATAAATAAATAATTATTCATATAGCATTCATTTAAATGAATAAATAAAATGAATAAAGAAGTACTATTCTTTGTTGTAAATGAATACAGGAAAAATAAATCATTTTAACGCTACTTCATTGCGCCAAATTTTGCTGATTTCAGACACTTTGGTCGTCTCTTTCTCTTATCAGCGAGAAGTTGACGCAAGACCTTGTCGCTAGGGTAAAGCTTAGATTGAATGTAGCATGTGATGTTAATTGATATAGTGTTCTCTGATTATCACTGACAACACTCAAAAATTCTTTTAGAAATTGTAATGCACTTAGTTTTCACTAATCACTTAAGCATAGTATAGATTAAGGAAATAGGAATCACATTGCCTGCTTTCCACTGATCAGTTTGGATGGAATAGATCGTAGTCCATTTTGTGGACGTCCACTAGACAAAATGTAATATTCAAAATATCATTTGGATGTAGCTTGTAGCTTGACGAAGTCATTGAGTCTTCCTTTCTCTTTTCATCTTCTGAAGTCTAAAGGAGTGGATGGTTATAGAAGTTTCAGTTAGGATTAAAGATCAGGTATTTACCTCACTCAATTAAAATTATAGAACGCGTAATTTGTTATCTTTATGATATTTAGTTAAAAAATATTAAGACCAATTCTAAATAATTGTGATAAGTATTTCATAAATATGAAAAAACATAATTATTCATATTATCTGACTTTATTTTATCTGAAACTGTGTTTGTTTTAGTTACAGTTTTAAGTTATATTGCATATTCTTCTTTGTATTATTATTAAAATAATATATTATTAATTATTTATTGCTTAATTTTGAAGTTTGTCATTTCTTTAAAATGAGATGAATTTATATTCACTATACTCTGTATAAATCATTGAATCCCACAGCTAGTCAAAATCTTGGCCTAGTTTATCATTGAAGACTTAAGCACTATGTAGATAAATAAAATTAGGTTAAAACTATTATACAAATTTGATGAATACCGTAGTGCCGATTGTTCCACTAACTTAAAATGCCAATACCAAGAAAATGAAGAAGGTGTAAAAGTCCGTTATTGATTTTTCTGGGGCCGCGCTCTTTTGATATGAACTATTCGCACACATGATTGTATGGAAGACATAATATTTTTCAAGTCATCATTGTGTATATCAAAACGTTTTATCTATGAACAATGAAAATGTATTTTTAAATAATGGTTTTACAGCTGTATCAGATTTCTTAATTAGGTATATGGAAAATTGTTCCTATAGATTATAGAACATTATGCGAAGCAAAAATTATTTATGCATGGCATACCGTCACCATGTAAAAATGGGATAAAGTTTAAGATATTACATACCGAAAAGCTTAGAGATTGTTTCGAGATCTTACTTAATCCATTAAGGTAAATGTTACTCAACGGAAAGTTTAATGTTTCGTAACAATCGTAAGAAGTTAGTGAATAAGCTTAGTAGCTTATCGTTAATAGCGGCAGAGACTTATTCTAATGTAAGCCTGACTTGATGATAATTAAAAGAATGGATTTAAGTCTGTAAACTTCATTTTAAAACTTATTCATGTACTCGCAATTTGTAAGGTAAAGACTTAAGAATAGACCTCTATATTGATAGTTATTATCCTAGATTTTGTCACGATATAAACTGGCTATCATGCGAATGTAATGGAATACGATAAATAACTGACTGTACGAATGTATCGCAGTACTGTCTTTTCTCTATGAGTAATTGATCCTGAGCAATTTTGTTCTTACTTTTTGAAAATGGCAACATGTGCAGAAGAGAATCCACGTCTGTATGAGGAGGAGGTTCACAAAAATGTTTCTAGAATTCCGAAACTTTTAAAAAAAATTGGAGAAGCAGTGTTACCAACTTAAAAATGCTGCTCTAAAATGACTATCAATAACATGTCTCAACACTCTTCTGGCTACTTAATACATTGATGCATCTATGCACTAATATCCCTCTCGCAACCACCAAGGTTCATCTATATATGTATCTTTCCAAATGACGGCCTTATTTTGTCATGCCTTTTTAACACTGATAGCTATCTGAAGCTAATTCAATTTCACATTCGACTTCCACCTTTAAAAGAAGGAACCATCACCTATCCTCAACTATTCTAACATAAGCCACACTTGGCCACCTTTTTAACTTGAAACATCTTGCGCATAAACAAAACTCATGGTAACGAACAGTTCGTCTAAAATCTCAACATCTTGTCCCATTACATGCCAAACTCTAACGTTCTCCCAGGCATAGCTAAGAATCAGACAGACCGACCCTAAAAATTTCCGGGTATTGCCCAAACTAACAAACAGCAATATTACATTAATACTATATTTATATATATATATAAAAGTACTTATACTGACTTTCCGGATGCTTATTTCTTTTCTCTCCTCTTTTTCTCCAAGCTTCGTAATCTTTACTCCAGTCGAGAAATCCTAGTTCGTAACTCCTGAACCTCTTGATCTAGATACATGAATTATGTCGTGTATGAAAGAAACATGAACTGCAACGCTTACTGTTCTATGCAAAACATCTGCTCTCCCTCATTATTGTTTTCTTTACTCAGGCCAGTAGTATAGGCTACATTTTTTCCCCTCGATACCACTTTCGAGTTCGAGCTCCTGTATTCATGAACCTCGTACTCTTGCCCTGGCTTTCATCTCTTCTGAGTCGGTAAGTAATCTTCATCTGCTGTGGCTTTTAGGTAATTTCGTTTCCATCAGGGATATCTCTTTCTTCAAGTTACTACGTCAATCTGCTCCATTTCTTGAGTCAGCAGTAAACCCTACTCCTACATCCTCTGCATTTATCATCGAATCTGGCAAGCTATCTCCCGCCGATTGGTACTCGAGCGTCTCCATTGCTAAAAATTAATATAAATCACTATCTCCGGATCCAAGACTACTATATGTAATCCTGAGGCTTTAGGGTTAGCTTTATTTTTTTTCTCACTTTCCATCTCGGAACACTTCCATTCCTAATTCCTCATTTCTGCTCCAATGATTGAAGGATACAAGCTGGTGCAAACTAGTACATTTGAAGCAGCGCTTGTTGTATGCTGAATATTCGCTCTTATATGTGACCGCTTACATTTTGTTACATCTAATGTGTTTTCTTGAGTCAGATGTAGAAGAATAGTTGCTCCATGCTTTGTTGCAAACTCAAGGTGTAATTAGATCTGTTCTCATTCTTGCTTTTCTAGTATCTTCGCTGTTTTTCCATCTTACAAATTTGCTGCTGCTGAATTCCAGAACCACTGAACAAGGTAATTTGTTCTTCAGTGTTTTCCACTCCTATTGCAATGTCCATTGTCTGTTGGAATATAAGTGAAGTTGCTGCTAACATTTGTCTCCTCGTCACATTGTTCCTCACACCGAAAACAAACTGGTCTCTTAAAAAAAAAATTCCAAGCATGTTGCAAAGTTGCAGTAGGCGGCTTGATTTCGTCACAAACTGACACATTTTAATATTCTTGCTGTTTGATATTGTGGAATTTATACGCTCAGCTATCTCGTGCATTTTCCGTCCATAATGCCCCATGATGAGATCTTTAAAATTCCTCATAAGATTTCCGTGTTGGCATTTTCGGCA
This sequence comes from Thermobia domestica, assembly GCF_964235325.1. Classification (NCBI taxonomy): domain Eukaryota; kingdom Metazoa; phylum Arthropoda; class Insecta; order Zygentoma; family Lepismatidae; genus Thermobia; species Thermobia domestica. The sequence goes on from NC_137469.1 coordinate 78,619,785, forward strand.
TACAAATTCTTAAGCTCTTCGTATGTTTTTAGACCTATGATGGATAAAAATTTTGGAAGTTTTCTATCTTCTGGTAGCATAGAAGAAAAGGTCACTCGCTCAAACATTTTTATATAAGATTTGAGTTTTTCCTGATACCACATCAAAGGGTTCCAAATTACTAAAAAACAGCTATTACACTGGAAGCATAGATTTTATCAAAAAACTGCGCCAAACTGAAATGTTTCTCTAAAACCAATCGAAGTCTCCACGCGCTCAGCCAACTCGCTCCTTTCACTATCCTCACACCTCGTGAACTGAGGCTCTGCCACCTGGTTCCCAGGTTTCGTTCTCCTGGCAACCAGATGGCGAGCCCTGATTGGCGGAGGGTATTAAGAGGATCGAGCCGGCAGCTCGTATGCTTCATCTGTTTTATTTTCATTTATAGATACAAATTCAACATGGTAGTTGTATAATTGATATATACAATGAGCCATTGGTAACAGGTACTGTACACGACAAATACGTTTCTGCATACAATATACAACGGTTTGGTTATCACAGGAAATATGTACACTCATGTCCAAAATGATTGTCGCATATCTATAACTGTCTTCTTATAAGAATATAATTTAATAATGATTTTGCAGGGTATTTTTAATACTGACACTATGCGTATAATCGAGAAATGTATATTTGTGGTAAATTTCATAGGAAAAGAATTATAAATACGAAAATTAGAATAAGTAAAACAAAATGTTGCTAAATGAACAAGAAAGTTTTATTTTCGTTTTATTATTCTTATTTACTGCTCTTTTGACACGAAATTTGCCACATACATGTCTTTGCCGATTATACACATACTAACATTATAAGAAATACCAGGCGAAATCGTTATCAAATTATATAGCTACAACAATATATTTTATAGACATGCGACAATAATTTTGGACATGAGTGTACATTGTTTGGATATGCAAAAAACAATAGCTATGGCCATCGCCATAAATTCTATTACAAAGATGAGATAAGGTCGAAGACCTGTCCATTGAAATACAATATTGCCATCAGCATCAACCACGGCCAAACTAATTGGAGTAGCATCGGTATGCCACAACAACACAGGATTGAATTCATGCCAGATTGGGCGAGGTTGAGCTTTCACATGTAACAAAATATTGATTAAAAATCGAAAAAAAAAAAAAAAACTTTGTGAAATGCAGCATATGCTAACGGAAAGGATACATTGGATAACTGAGTGATCCAAGCTATGTATCCGGCCAAAACTTGACGTGCTCGTGAAGAGCGTAACAAAACTGACCAAGGACAAGAAAGAACTATATCTAAGTATCTATCGTCTACTGTCATCTGGTTGTTAACCAAGTCAACATTAATACCGAGATATTGAAGAACTTTAGTGGGCTGCAAACTCGACTTCTCAACATTAATCGCCCATGTTGTCTGAGAAAGAATATTCACTGCTTGGCACAGATTCTCAGGAGAATCTATCAACAAAATGTCATCATAATACACTAGGTATTTAACTAACGAGCCTAAGTGAGTAGTTAATTCCTGTATTACAAATCTTTGCATAATGAGTGAGCTTAAAGCTCAACCCATGGGAAGACGAGTAATGCGGAAAAACGCTTCCTTTCACTTGATACCAAAAGTAGTTTCTGGTATTTAAACTCAAAGAAACATGATAAAAGCCCTGATTTAAATCAATTTTAACCAGAAAATCGTCTGGTGAGGCCAGGCGAGCAAGGTCAGTAATACGCGGAAGTGTAACATGTGATACAGAACGATAAAATTTTGTCCATAATGAACAATCATAAATAATTCTAACACTATCTTTCTTAGGATACAAAAGATAGGAAAAGTATTTCTTACGTGAGGAACACGCTCAATGATACCACTGTCTTCCAATTCCATGAACGCTGGCCAATATTTTGGGTTAGTTCTACGTATAGCACAAGGCGCCTGCGAGGGTGGATTGTGCGTTACTTCCGGCACGCAACAAAATGTGCCTGGAGTATCGAAATGCACATTGGTAGGAAACACAAGTGACACACTGAAAGATGCAAATAAAGATTTACTTTGAGGTGATTCCTCCGTTACCGTAGATTGACCATCATCGGAATCATCCTCCACTTCACTATCACTAGCACTTTGATTATCACAATGATCCTGGATTGCTTCTCTCCGAAAGTCCCAATCATCTGGGAGGACATGCCATGGCTCTTGGATGCGAAGATCCTGAATAACATCAATGTTGCGTTCTTGAGCCGCTAAGTACAGGAAGAGCAAACGAGGATCCTGTGGGGGCCATTGAATGTCTTCTGGTTGTAAGTCCAACTAAACTACCAATTCAGCCAAGGGATCCGGGAGTTGCATGGGTTGATGTGGAACATTTTCTAGTGGGTTGGCGGGCGCACCTTCTATTGGGAGCTGAGTCCAGAAATCCAGGAAGGGAAATTCCTCAGGATTTGTGTTTGGGAGCATTCTGTGTATTCTTACCCTTCTTCTTCTTCGTTGACGGCGTCGTCTGCGGCCGAAAGGGCTGTTGCGGAAGCTGAACGGTAAGACCGGGAATGGCTGTGAGAGGCGTGACGGAAGGCGACGGTACTCGCGACGTGTCGTAGGACACAATATGTACTGGGTAATTGACGTTATATCGATTGCTGACACAAAGGCACTGAGATGCAATTCTGGCAGAGTCGCAGCCGAAGCGGAGAAAGACCGATACCAAGACTAACCGTAAGAGCGGCAGGCGGGGCTCAAGGTTTTGTTCTGGCAACCAGGTGGCGAGCCCTGATTGGCGGAGGGCTAATAGCCTTCATGTATTTGGTTAAACTACCAATAAAACGTCACAACACTGACTACCTTTATACTTTGATGCATCTATGTACTATTTAATACATAAATAATCCCTCTCGCAACCACCAAGGTTCATTTATATATGACCTTCGAAATGGTCTTATTTTGTTGAACCTTTTTAACACTGACAGCTCTCTGAAGCTAATTCATTTTCACATTAGGCTTTCACCTTCAAAAAGGGACCATAACCCGTTCCCAAAACGATTCTAATAACGTAACGTTTAAACACATCTTGCCCGAACAAAATCCATAGTAATGAACTTCAACCGTTCCTTTACATCTCAACACCTTGACCGATTAATCATAAATAACACCTTCTCCGATTACTCCAAACAATATTCTCCCGGGTATACTCCAAAATAAAACTAACAAATAAACAGGTTTGGGTAATATTCCAACTCAACAGAAATGTTTTCTCAATTAGGAAAAAGGAAAACAGGACTGTCATGTAAACAATGTTGGCATAGTGTAGATTGGGTCAGTTATATTTGAGCAATAATTCCAAATCATTTCCCTTAATTCACGCCATGATTTGGGAAATACCCGACAATATTTAAATATATATAGTTTAAATCTAAGCTAAGTATTTGCATAAGTCATTAATCGTTTTGAAATTACGAAGCCTAAAAGTTGGTTATTGATTTTTGTCCTGCACCTGCTTTAAAAAAAAAAAAAAAAAAAAAAAAAAACCGCATATTATTGTATGAAAAGCATATCATTTATGTTTGAAGTCCGTTAACAGAGTAATGAGCTCAGAGTGTAAAAATGAAGGTTTCTTATTTTCTTCACAAAGACAAGATGGGTAGTACTCCGCTTTATATTCTGGAGGGATCTGACTTCAATCCTATGACAATCCACCTGATAGATCTTCATAGTATAAGCATAAAGTTTTTCTCATCACGCCAATACAGGGTAGTAAAATTTTCAAGAACTAGGCTTTACAGCTATATCTGCATTTCTTAATTAGATATAAGCAAATTTGCTCCCTGTAGATTAACAAAATTATACGAAGTTTAAATTATTTATGTATAGATGATAAGTAGGGAACTTTTTAAAAGTAAAATACGTAACAATAACATAGGAAACCAAAGTGTCATATATTATGCTTGGTTCATTACTTTATCAAAGACATTCTTTTTAGTATTAATATATTAACTAGTTCTTTTTTTCTTCTTTGGTTTAGAAGTGTTCACCTCATCATCATCGTATTCGAAATGTTCCTCACGTTTTCTCTTTCGAGATTTTTTCTGATCATCGGAATATGATTCCTCATGACGGTGCTTATGCTTTTTCCGCTTACGATTTGGACTCTCAGCACACACATCCCCTTCAGGCTCGTAAGTCTCGTTCAAATAACTTTCTTGTAAGGTGTCTTCCTCGGCTACATTTTCGTCTGGTATGCTCTCACGTTTCCTCTTCTTCTTCTCCTTTTTCTTTCTTTTCTTTTCTTTCTTCTCCCTCCGCGATAATTCGATTTCCGAATTGATTCTGTCCATAAACTCTATAAAGGAAGAAACAAACATGTATGAAAATATTACTAACTTAACTGATAGTATGCATATTTAATAATGAAATATTAATCTTGAACTCAACTTAAACACTCATTTTATTAATTGAAAAATAAAATCTTTAAGTTTAACGTCCGACGGTTATGCCGGTTAGGCTAAAGGAGACAGTGATAATGAGAAATGAGTGAAATGGTGGAATGAAGAAAGTGGGAGGAAACGGGAGAACCCCGAGAAAACCCACGAGCACGGTGTTTGTTCACCACAAAGTCCATACGGCGCAAGCTGGGATCGAACCAGGGACCCCAAGCACCGGAGGTAAACGCTCTACCACTGAGCCACCGCGCCCAAATTTTATTAATTCAGTCGTATACGTTTCTATGACTCCGTGTCATCATCATCGGTACGTGACTGTTAAGGAGTTTTTACATTAGTTCGAGGACTCTCATAATGGAATATATATATAATTCATGACTGTATTTTTCATGATTTACAATTTTACTAACATCAAGAACGCTTAAACTCTTCTCTGTCTCTTCTTATATTCACTTCTTAGAAAAATAAGATCACTCGTTAACAGCGTAACAACAATTGAGAAATTTATTATTCCAGCAAACCACATGAAGGGTTGATAAACTTCAGCGTAACACAATACCTGGCCTATTTTTAGGTCTTACATAAAACAATTCGTGTATGAAAAACAGTTTACTTTAATCCTATGCCTATGATCTAAATCAAGCACCATCAGAATTGAGTTGTTTGAGCTGTTGAACGTTGTTTCATCACTGGCGCGAGCGAGGCCATAAAAACATGTGAAAGGTAGTTTGATCACATGCTAACTATCAAATAAGAAACATGCTAAATCATACAAAGTGAGTCTGTACAACATACAGAAAGATGTGTCTAATAATGATGCTACTTTATAATGTTGAGCTTTACAACTACACTTGTTAGATGGATTTAAATATTTAACAAAACAAAACAAAAAAAAACTTTCCTTTCTGGCTGTATTATATGAAACTTGGAAAATGGAATTAAATACCATCATGTTGCCCTAGTAATAACGGAAAAGAAGCTTTTAAAGGATTGATATATACTATACTTTAGTTGACATTTTTAATCATTACATACACACATAATTTCTTGTACTTTGTCTTATAAACGAAAGAATACACAATAACAGGGTTCTCACAAAATTACTTTTATCATTTTCCCTGATTTCCAGATGCAAGACCAACAATTTTCCCTGACCCACGACATTTAATAAGATAACGGTGTACTGATGATGAATGCCTGTAAGAGCAAAATAAAGGTTTGGGCCAGTGGTTCTCAACCTGTGTGCTGCGAAAGATCTGCAACACTATATAGTAGACAGTGCCATACAAAAAGCTAATAATAGTAGACAAGCAAACAAGCGTAAGCTAATCAAAGAATTACTATTTGAGCTAGTAAATAAACTTTATAAGACATCTTCAAATAAAATTACACATTAACGTTAAACTTCTTTAATTAAAAAAAAATACGAAGAAGAAATTGGCCACCCTTCTTCCCAGTAAGCAGCTGTAACTTATGAATTCTTAAAAAAATGTCAACATATTGCTTCTGTTAATTTAGCAGAAAATAAGACGCGCTCCTAAAAATTTAGTAAACAAACGAAAAAAATAATACTTGAATGGAACTTCTCAACATTTCTTCAAATTCAATAAAATGAGAAAATGAAACAATGAGTTAAACTTCTCAAAATAATGTGTAAATGTGTATGCAATTGTGCAAATTGTTTTGACAATCACTATTTACCCCGAATCCTATATATACGTTGGGGCTTTCAGATTACTTTTAACTTTTAGATCTACAGACATTAGCTTATTTGCCGTTATGATCAAGTGAAGAATTTCTTTTTTTACAAAACGCTTCAATAAATTTACAATAACAGTGAACAATTCTTCATATAAGAGAGGGGCCACAGGTTCTTCGGCCTGAAACTTAGTTTAAAAATGGTTCTAGCTCCAATGCCACAGATCTGAAAAATGTATGTTTAACAGGCATGAGAGGATTCTGAACACCTGATTTCACTTTGTTCACGGTGGAATTTTGGGGAAGTTTAGCGTCAGGACTTTCAATGAAACCTTTTACATTTTCAAATATTTTTAAAGCTCTGTCTACACAATCAGCATTTTCCACCCATCGAACTTCACAAAAATTTTTGGGAAACAGAATTTCCTCTTAATTTTCACTGTTTTTACAAAATGAGGCGCAAACGCCTCTTCGGGCTGGTGATTCACTGAATAAGTAATAAAGACTTCGTAAAAACTTGCCGAGGTTCTATTCAACCATTAAATGTCCCCTTAAAAGAGCATCGAGTACACATGCAAACCACAGGATCCAATCTAGAAGTTTGATTTCACTTCCCTGTATCTATATTTCAGTTTGTAGAGAAGTTAGAAACTTTCAATTGGCATTGAATCCATCTATGTTTATTTGGAATATCTTGCTCAAATCAGAACCCTCTGGCGAAGCTTCTTTAAATTTCAACATCAAATCACTTGCAGTTGCCCTATATATATATATATATATATATATATATATATATATAAAGGTCAAGTACCTTGTTGTAACACTATATTCAATTTGATCAAAATATCGCACATGTAGGTACATTTGACCTTTCCCAGCAATTTTGTTAAACCACTCGTCAAACGCAACAACAAAATATTCACATTTTCCCAAACTGTGTGTAAAATTTTTTTCTGCATAAATGGCGCAATACCATAACTTATAGTGTAGCTACATTTAATAGCCCCATGTGAAAATTGTTACTGTCTGGAAACAATCTGAAAACGACGGCCACACGAATTTTACAATTTTACACGAATTGTAACTAATTTTGCAATTGAAAAAACAAACAAAAATTCATATTTTACTTAAAAAATATTACAAATTACCACCTGAATTTCAGGATATAATATATTAAATCTTCGATCGAAGCTCCAAGTTATGTACAAAAAAGTACCCAAAATGCTTCCTGAGAGAGAGTGCAAACAACAGTGTCTGTTACAGCACATTGGAGCTTGTTTTGTCCTCAGTTTTCTTCATTGGGCATCGGCATTTAAATTTTCACATATTCTTATTAAAAAAAAAAAAAAAAAGTCTATTACCGTTTGAAAAAGAATACAGTAGTAGCAAATAACTCTCATTTACTTAACTGTACTTCTACACTGTTATGTTCCCAACAGAAAGAAATGCCACCATTTATAACGTAAAGTGTACTTTATTTGTAGTGCCTCTTTCAAGAAATAATGACTGAATTATTGGCTTCTCTTAACGAATAGGTAAGACGGACAATAGTTTCATTTCCTGAGAAAAATCTCCAATTTTCCTTGATTTCCAGGTTTTACAGGTTAAGTACCATTTTCCCTGACATTTGTCCTTCATTTCATTTTCCCTGACTTTTCCCTGTTTTCCAGATTTGTAAAGACCCTGCAATAAGTGTGTTTTGCAGGCACATTTGTATCTCAAAAGCTTTGTAAGACAATACAAGAAAATTACACAGTTTGACTACTACTACTAACCAAACCAAACCACTTGGCGTAGCAGTCCATTTTATAAGCCTAAGCCTGCTCCAGTGCCATCTGCTAGCGACCGGCTGAACTATGTCCAGCCTAGTGGCGAGCACGGAGTCAGCACGCTGCGACGCCTTGTCTTTAACAGACGCATCAGGATCTTTCTAGACCTACTGGCCGTCATGTCTTCTCTTCACGTGACTCTCCATTTTATCTCACGACTCCGGGTGGACACTGAAAATTGGGAAGCACCGGCCGGGATCGAACCTGGGACTACGCGTACGAGAGTTCAACATTGTAACCACTAGACTACGGTGCCCCTACTACTACTGTTATTATTATCATATTACTATTAACCTCTACCGCTGGTCCAATGGCGCAAGGGGTCCCGGGTTCGATTTCTGGTGGGAGAGCCTTGAAAACTTGTTCGAATTCCACCTTTACTTGTAGATCCAAGTATCGTATAGAAGGGTCGTTCAAGGTTGATCGGGATTTTCGTACGTAAATAATCAATAAATAGTTGGATCATGATGAAACTTGCGAGTGACCTTCCTGAGAATGTATTCCTTCTTGAGTAACTAGTGCCCTGCATGACGTATTTGGCGCAGCCGCCCGGCAAGTAGTGTGTCTGTGGTTGTGGAACAGCGATGTGTAATTAAATTTTTTGTAAAGGAGAAAGTTAAACCAGCTGAGATTTTCAGAAGATTGCAAGCACAGTATGGTGAACAAACGACGTCACGGACAAGAGTGTACGAATGGTCTGAACAGTTTCGCGAAGGACGGGAGCTGGTGACAAATGACGCGCATGGACACATTCACCTGACTGCAGTCACACCGTGTTGAGCAAATGACTCTTGGGAACCGGCGAGTAACAGTGCGGGATATCGCTGCCGAGGTGAATATCAGTGTCGGGAGGGTTGAGACAATCATTCATGACAACTTACGCTTCCGCAAAATCTGTGCTATAACGACTTATCAAAAAAGATAGTCGTCAACCTGGTTCGGCTTATTAAGATATATAAGTCTCGAGTGGTAGTAATCTTTAATAATTATATACTATCGTTCTCACCTTTTTATATGAATAATAACGTTGATACACAGTGCAACAAAGAATGGTTTATTAGTTGATATATTTTTATAATATATTTTCCTAAACATTGACAAGCACCGAAACTTGCTGACACGGTATCCATAAACATGTACATAGCAACCACACTATCCCATAATAATATCTTACATATCTCAAAAACATTCTTCTTCTGTTATTATTAAATTAACATTCTATGAAGCATGGTGCATATGTATGAGCACCTTCTGCCCAAGGTACAGGTTAATATTAATCAATCCAAAGTATTTTGTTATATAAAATGTCGCCCGACAAATGGACTGAATATAAAAGTCATAAGCGAGTTTGACTTTTATGTTCAAGAACCACTGGTCCGGTTACAATAGTGTTCTTACATGCATATGTCCATCACATTTTGATTGCACCTTGAATATCTCTTCATTATATTTCACATATACATTAAACAAATCTTTCATTTTATCAATATTTATCTTTAATTACATTAATTATATTTTATTTTATTATTATACAATATATTATTAATACATTTCCTTATTAAAATATCGTCGCTTATTTAATTAATCGTCGACGGGTGCGATTTCGAAAAAATGCAAAGGACAAACGTGTTACAAATAATATTAATCTTTACGGGCGCATAAAATAACAAATAAGTCGGATGTTGTATTAAAAGGTATACATAGTAGCACTAAGATGTTATAATGAAGAAGAATTTCTTTCAAGGTAGTCGTTGGATAATTGATTTTATAGAAGAGAGCTTCTTTTTAACATAATCTTTGATAATTAAGTTTTCAACACAAATCAATCTAATATAATTAATCTTTGCTTTTAATTAATTATAAATCGAATTATAATTCCTCATATTAACAAGAAAGAATAAAAAAAATCATTTGAAAATTAATTTTCCAGTCTACCTAAAACTCTATTTAAGCATTTCAAGTAATTTTAAGAATCGTTTTCATTATTGATATTAACACATAAACTTAAAATGAAAATTTACAGAAATATCCAACGAACATGAATTTAACCTAATTTCAGTAACGGTAATCAGGTTACATTCGAACTTGCATACGGTTCTAATAAAGTACATTGTACAGCACAGTCATGATTACGACACGTATTACTGTTATGTACATTACTTACTTCAATACCTGGATCTTGATGTGAAGTGTCATCTCTTGACCACCAATTACGTCTATTCATGTAATTTGTCGTATTTCTGGAATTTCGCCAAATGTTTCGTCTATTTTGCAACCTATTTCGATTAGGGGATCTGACATAATTATTGTTGTGTTTGGTTAGATTAGGTTGATTCCCTACATAGCTTTGCCTATATTGTTCGTTTTGATTGCTAGAATTTACTTGGCTTGGGTTGTATTCCGTACCGTTCACACTTCGGATATTTAGATTCCGAACAGGTACACGATGATCTGAATTAGTCTTATTTTTACCCACTTCTGCTTGTTGATTCAAAGCATGGTATTGAGCTTCATAACATTGTACGAGCATTAACAAATGATTGAAACTCATACACTGTGTAGAAAACAATATCTGTTGTAACTTAAATGGGAGCAAATTTCGAATGGATGCTATTATTCTAGATTCTGATTGCAATGGATTTACAACTTTTAATTCGTTGTAGGTATTTACAACAAACTCGACAACAGATTTGTGCAAACGAGGATTGAAATGTTGATTTCTAAGGGTGGCATCTCTATTTGCCAGCAAAAAGTCATTTTCATAATTTGCAATCAATGCCGCTTTGAATTCCTCATATGTACTAATGTGATCACGTATTGCTTTAAACCATAAGGAACAAGGTGGGAGTAATACATGGGGTATTAATTTCATATATTGTGATCGATCGATAGACATTATATTACATTCGTCTTGGAATTTCTCTAAGAAAGAAGTAGCATTCTCATTACACTTACCACTGAATTTGCTCATAGCTCTAATTTCACTCATTTTAACACTTAATTTTACCTTCTTTCTATCGTTCCGTGTACTTGTCGAGTGGTAATTTCTATCCATAACGTGCTGCGTCGACACACCATCTATGTTTCGCCCATCTGTACTCTTCGGATAATTTTCTTCTAATAGAATATCCTCATCAGACCCCGGCGAAGGCGAGTTTATCTCTGTTGAGTGAGGAAACTCCAAGCGCTCACTACCCAAGTTATTACGATAAATGTTGTCTTTAGACTGTAACGTTCTAATCTCTTCCTGTATAGTAGCTAATAATTGCGTATTCGCACGTATGTTGTTAGAATTGTTGATGACCTGGATCTTTTGCTGTTTAACGGAAGATTCTATTACTTCTAAATCTTTTTTTACAGCACTGATTTCTTGGTTTTGGTGATTGTGCTTTTCCTGACAATCATCGGATATTCTTTTTAACTTTTCCTCAAACTGTGAGGATATATCATTCACCACCTGGACAATTGTCTGTTTCATTTCATCTGATTTCTGTTCTATCCGTTCTATCCGTCTACCTAATTCCTCATATTGTTTGTTATATTCGTCGAATTTCTGTTCCATGGTCTGGTTAGATTCGTTAAGCTTCTGTTCCATGGTCTGCTTTAATTCTTCATTTTGCTTGTTAGATTCGTTGAACTTCTGCTCCATGGTTTGGTTAGATTCGTTGAACTTCTGCTCCATGGTTTGGTTAGATTCGTTGAACTTCTGCTCCATGGTTTGGTTAGATTCGTTGAACTTCTGCTCCATGGTCTGCTTTAATTCTTCATTTTGCTTGTTAGATTCGTTGAACTTCTGCTCCATGGTCTGCTTTAGCTCAGTAGACATCTGAATCAATTGTCGCTGTAGAGCGAACAAGATTCGGTCCTCCGATGGCAATCCTGATGTTATACTAGTTTCAACATTGTCACTAATACTTGATTCACGCTGCATTGTTTCTTTGTCCATTTTTCTTATAATTACTTTACCACTTCGCAATAAGGTCAAATTCGTATTCATTCACTTGATTATAAAAGTAAATTCACCCTTACTTTTGCTTCGGGACGTGAATTTACAGTCGTTCCCGGGTTTCGGCACCAAAATTTTTATAACGACTTATCAAAAAAGATAGTCGTCAACCTGGTTCGGCTTATTAAGATATATAAGTCTCGAGTGGTAGTAATCTTTAATAATTATATACTATCGTTCTCACCTTTTTATATGAATAATAACGTTGATACACAGTGCAACAAAGAATGGTTTATTAGTTGATATATTTTTATAATATATTTTCCTAAACATTGACAAGCACCGAAACTTGCTGACACGGTATCCATAAACATGTACATAGCAACCACACTATCCCATAATAATATCTTACATATCTCAAAAACATTCTTCTTCTGTTATTATTAAATTAACATTCTATGAAGCATGGTGCATATGTATGAGCACCTTCTGCCCAAGGTACAGGTTAATATTAATCAATCCAAAGTATTTTGTTATAGTGCAAGGTGGGTTCCCCGCCAGCTGACACTTGATCAAAAGTGGACACGCATGACAGTCTGTGAACAGCCGAAATGCGCTGGGAAGTTCTGCCCCATCCCCCCTACAGTCCAGATTTAGCCCCTAGTGACTATCATTTGTTTGCACCCCTTAAAGACCATCTGGGAGGGAAGAAATTTACGAAAGATGAACGATGTCTTCTAGGGGGTACAACAACAACCAAGTTCTTTCTACGCCAAATGAATCAGGAAGCTGCCACAACGATGGCAACAGTGTCTCGACGCACATGGAGAATACTCTGAAAAGCTGACATAAGTTTGGTGCTTCTTGTGTTATCTGTTTCCTCTGAAGAAATAAAAGTCCCGGTCAACCTTGAACGACCCTTGTATATAGCCTAGATATTGAAAGGGACACTAAACTCCGAAATAACCAATCAACGACTGTATGAACATGTATAATTTTTATCTATCCATGTCACTCCTGGTGTTTATCTTTTCCTTACTAGGAAGAACTGTTCGAGGATAGTTACATATTACATATTACAACCACATATTACAACTACTCCGCTTTATCATGAGAAATTATCTGGAAGCTCCACCAGTGTTGTACAAACTCCTTCCTTGGTTGACCATTTTAAAACTTCTCACTTGACTTGTAAAACGTAACAGGTGAGACTCCGGGCAGGTTTCATGAACCCACGGGCTGTGTGAATATTTGGAGTTAAAAAGGGAAATTGAAGATCGAAAAACTTGGTCCAAACCAAAACCTAAGAAAGACAAAAGCATTAGATTCACGATCTGCCGACAGGCAGAATAATAATATACGTAATTATACGTCCACAAACCAATGTAAAAATTCATTAACAGTAATGTACTGATGATGACAAGGCATAATCGAAACGTATACGATTAAAATAATAAAACAGGTGCTTAAATGAGTTTATGAGTATTTCATTACATAAAAATATGTTAATATTGGACTAACCTCAGAATGCGTCGTATTATTAAATTACCGAACGGTTTCGTTAGGCTCCTGAATCATGTTTGGTGGTTAGATCAAAACCCCTCAACTGTCAATCTATCTCATGGCACTGACTTCGACTTCTTAAAATTTTACCGGTATCATTGACTCAATTAACATTTCTTGAAAGAGGAATTCAGATGAAAAAATACTTCCTACTATATATGATTAATTTTTGAACATTATTTTTAACGAACTGCTCATTATATTATAAAAGACATTGGTGGAAGTGAATTTTTTTTTTTTTTTTTTTTTTATTTTGAAAATCGTAGTAAGAAATGCGCATTAATTCGTTGTAAATTTAGAAACCGTTTCATAATTTAATATTACAACCCATTTTGTTGACAGTACTATGTTGATAGTACTATATTTAGTTATGCATTAATTCATTTCTGTAAGTAAATATATAAATACACGTATGTCTCCATCAGTAGCTGATTTACTACGATTTTCTTTCTTCGATTCTTCGCAAGGATCAGATGATCGGTGATAGTAATGGAAATTTTAAGATGTACATAAATACATATCAACACAAATGAAAAATTTACACGGTAAATTTTAAAACAATATTACGTAAAACAACAGATAGTTTTTTTTCGACAAGTAAAATTCACATCAATTGTCTGTATATTTGATTTTTGCCTTTTTATCGTGAAGGAAAGCTTGAGATTTGGCTCAAAATATATATGTTGGTTGATGTAATGTTATTACAAAGTCAACGTGATAAATTCTCCATTTTTATTCAGTTCTCTTCTACCCAGGAATGCTTTCCAACTCTAAATGAGTTTTAAATATTCTGAAAGCGAATTTAGATAGCCCTTCCAAACTTGTAACATATCCTAAAGTTGTAGCTGCCAATGGGCATAAATAATGAAATTATGGCACAATAAAAAATTGAGAAAAGTCAACCTAAACAACAGTAAAATCTTGAGATAAATTCAAATGTATTTCAGCAAGCTATAAGAAATTTTGGAATCGTTATATAATACATACTATAGAGATTATCCAAAAGAGTTACCATCAGTGTTGTAAGTACTGCAATGTTGCCAACTCTGTATACATTCTTTTATTTTCAAATAGCACTACGTCATGTCACTACATATATAACATAACTGGATAACTGTGAATAAAAATAGATGTCTAATGCGTATCAGCGTTGCAGACAGTTATTTGAAGAGATCGACTGCTACAGCTTTGATCCATAGATTGCAACATAAACTAGAAAAAACAAGGTTTCTAAGGAAAATAGTTCAAAATAGAATTATCCTAACCAAGTACAAAAATATGTACACTGTGCTGTCCGAATGTAAAATTACTTGCAATAATTCTGTCAAAAATATTCCAAACCGAATAGTTTCCCAATTAATATTGAAATATTTCAAGCATACGAAAAAATAATATTATAGTGAATTAAACCAAATAATCATCAAATAACCTAGCCATGAAGACAGAATGAGGTGAAAATCATTAATATGAATTACATTTATCATTTCTCGGTGTAGCTTTTTGTTGTTATTTGGTTCGTTCTGCCATACGGGAAAAGTATTATTTGAGAATAATAGAAAACTTCATATGCATGCGATATATCGTTAAATATTAACATCAAACAAATAACCTTAAAATAATAACTTTGTTACATTATTACACGTAAAGATAATGTATGTGTAAATTTAGAATAAAGTACAAAACAAAATACATCCTCACAGTAAGAACGACACATTAGTGTGTTCAAATGAAAAAGTTAACAATATCCAGAAACGTTACGTACATTCGTAGGTGTCAAATAGTAAAGCAATTCATCAATGAAGTCTGGAATAATACAGGTAAGTGATTGAGAAGAAGATTGGATGTAAACTAAAGCATCAACTTTCTTTTACGTTCATACACTTTATATGAAATTTCTTTAATGGGAATTAGTCGGTAATATGTTTCAAGGTGCATTTATTGTCGGATTGAAACCCCTACATCTAATAACAGTATGGCGGCAATGGAACTCTCAGAATGTGTCAGTTTTTGTATATTGAAGTCTTTTGGCAGGTTTTGTTCCTAAATGTCTGCATTGCATTGTCCAGTTCAGGAGAAGGAGACATCTCGGGAAGAGAGAGTAGGAATGCGATGTTATGATCTCTGAATGATCCATATCTGCAATGGTTTGTATCATGCTACAACCGAATTATTGTCACAAGTGTGCTATAACCCAATTTCAAGAAGGTTGATAAATTGGTATAACTGTTCAGATTATGTAAATTTGTATATAAAAAGAGGGACAAGGATTTTGCCTTTAATATAACCTCACAAAAAGTTACTGATTGCGATTGGATTTTGTGAGGTCAACACGAATACGTTACTGCCAATCCTGTGATGAAGATATGTATTGAAGCTTTTTAATAATAAAACAAGTAGCATATACAGGATTAATTTTCTAACAACATATACAGGAGTAACAATGCTAATGTAAACTCTTTTGTTTTTCGAAAGAAAGAAACATTATGATTTTGAGTGTAGTCTCTGGTCATTAGCAAATTACAGTATGTAATACCGATTGAAATTGTCCACTGATTAGTAAGCACCTTGAAAATAGTTGTATTTTCGAAATTTTGATTTCTAATTTCAAGTTCAGTTCTTCAGGAAGCTAATCACGTCTTAACCACTGAATCGACAGTATATATTATAGGCTAAGAAGCACAACTTCTTCAGATTTATATGTATAATAATTGATTCATTTGAAACTAATATTTTAATGCTCATTCATGTCCAAGTGGTTAATGCCGGTGTTTTCTGTGTGCATGGATCCAGGTTTTGTATCTAGTGAAGTACTGATTAAAAAAAAAAAAAAAAAAAAAAAAAAAAAAAAGTCCAAAAGGTCGTTTCAGGTTCAATGTAACGAATTTGGTACCCTTCCCAGCTTAAAAAATAGCGCGACGTCATCGACGGTTGAGCTTGATTTGTAAGTCCTGTCTGTCAACTATCACTAGGATCTCAGTTTCCACTGAAGAAAACCTTAGTGTAGCACACTAATCAAATCTGTTCTATTCCCCTAAACGAACTTTCCAAAAATCATCGTGTTTACAGCTGTCGACGGCCCAACGCTCATTTGATCAACAGGAACCCAGAAATGAGATGAAAAGTGTATCAGAGGATTTCACAGGAATGTCTGACAAACGAATTATATTACTTTCCGTTTCAGGTGCCATCCGCTCAATATACGTACATCACCGCTCACTTTCCCGTATGGCTGGATGCCTTGTACTGGTGGATGACAACGCGAGGGTGTTGCTGCCATATAGGGATGAAATATGGCGGTATAGTGACCCCAAAACAATAATCTGGTGATAAACTGCATTGATTTTAGCCTTCTTGTCTACTTTGAGTAGCGTTAAGTTTGCCATTATGGCAATATCTATTACAGAAACGACCATAAAACCGTGTGAAAATCTTTCCCCACATTCACGTACACAATTTCAGAATGAAGTGGACTATAACAGAATCCCTCTGGACAACTTTCTGCGGCATTTCATCTTAATTTCCTCGTGCAGTTGGCTCCATAGATTAGCATAATATTCGCCGGGGATACTAGTGTTCCAAGGTAGGTAATACACCAACCATCTTTGCCCCCAAAAAACTGAAGTTTTGACCTTTGCTGATTTCTGGGTGTGAAAGTTCATGGACTGTCCTTGATCTCAAGATAATGTTTCATCCTCAGTGACTAACTTTAAAAAAAAAAAAAATAAATAAATAAATAAATAAAATGAAATTAAATAGAAAAAAACTAAGCTCTAGCCTCAAAATGGGTCAAAACTGCCTTAGATGCTTCAACTCGCTCCTTCTGATAACATGTACAGACATTTCGACATCAAGTTTGCACATGTCCAGTATAATGTTGATAATGAACCCAACAAGCACCCGAGAGAATTTCAGTATCTCGGCTAATCTTCTGTTCTCAAGGATTAGTGCATGGACAGCATCATATATTGCCGGTAGGTTGAGTTTGGTGGGTGCCATTGCAGGGCTCCTCTTCAATAGTGACATAGCCAATCTTGAAACTAGCTTTCCAGGTTCTGAAAGTGCTGCAGGAAGGACAATAGCCCTCTAATGTTTGTGACATCTCAGTGTGAATGTCCTTTGCATACTTCCTGGAGAAACAAAAACTTCATGATAGTCCAACACTCCAAACTGTGAAACTTTCTTGAGCCTTCACCATCACTACTTCAAGTATTAAAATAAGAAGAATCAAAATACATCTATATTTGCTCCATCACATACTAAGATACTGAAAGCTTTCATATGAAACTACACTGAAGGTTTTAAGTGGACGTGAGAGGAATAAAGCCAGAATCATTTCAGTATTATCAGTTATTATTGTAGTCTACATTCCTTACCATTTCCCAACAATGGATGACGAATTTTCAGATCCTTTGGAATCTTCCATCCTTTATTTTTGGGTAGTACGACTGGTTCACCTTCCGGAACTGACACCGTTTTTGAGAGACGAATATGACCCTCTAAAGGCATGGTGACTGAAAAAAGAAAGTGATTGTTTCAGAATGTATATGCGTACAATTATGATAAAATAATTTATCTCCTGCTATCGAAATCTATATTGTTCACAGTTTCCCTACAGTTTCACAGTTATCTACATTATTTTTCCTCTTTCTTGCTTGTTTCTACTTAATGTAGGGAGACTATAACGTCCAAAACCACCTAGGAAACGAATAGCACATTATCTTAATGCAAAATATGCTTCATATGTCCTCAAATATTTTACCACATTTCTTTGAATTCTTTTCAGCAACATAAGGTTCAGATTTTGGACTATAGGCCAAGCAATTCCTATGATTTTACAATTTCTGAAATAAAGTCCATGCAGCTTATATTAGATCAGGAAATACTAGGATACCCATTCCAAACGTCCCATCTTCATATACGACGTCAGAAAAACACCATCCAACCAGTATCGTACAATTCATAATGAGCTAGCTCTAAACTTTATATCCACTCTATAGTTGCTCTATTAACGAAGAAAGAAAAAACTTTGACTATTAAAGGCCACAAATTTATATTCATTTAATGAAGATTGGTAAATATTTTGATATTCCTTGTGAGTGTATGTATTTTCTGTATTGGCCCAGCATCGTGAGACAATTGGGGAGCTTCTTGAATTAAGAGTAGAATTCGGTCTAGAAAGCAAGAAACGGTTGGTGTGCTTACTATTAACTAAAAACAGTATAGCCGGCCATAGTTCAGGAATATTTTTTATGTTGAGTAGATATACATTAACTGAAATGCTCGTCTCTCACAGGTAAAATAAGTTTATGAAAATATTTGAACACTCTTCTTCCTCTTGAGATATGCATTTTAATGAAAATGACATGATAAAAAACTGGCCCAAGCCAAGTGCTATGACTGAGCCGTTTTGTCGTAATGACAGAGAAAGAGATAATGTCCATTTGAATATGGAGAAAGAAATTATGGATATTGCTTCTTACTCCTCTTAAAAGATGAATCTTCGAAAATGTGGAGACACGTGTTCTCTTATTCTTCATTAGTTTATATATACGTATATCGAATTTTATTTAATTAGTTTATATACAAATCGCATTTTCTCTCCCTAACTTGAAGGGCTTCTGAGATACTCTGTTTCTGGGATAAATTTTGAACCCTCCGTAGGGTACGCGCTTTATTCGGTGACATGAGAAATACTCTGTTCGAGATAGGTACTAATCACGTTCGAAAATTCATATCAAAAGGTTCGACTGTTTTCCTGTGATGCGACCATAAACAAGATAACTTTCTTAGTTATTTATAGAAGATATCCAGTATAGTGGGAAGTAAACAGGTACACCAAAGCCTAAGTTGACTAACCTTGGTTCAAAAAACAGTAATAATACATGATTATAGACTGAAAAAATGATGTCGCCATTTCCTCTCCGTTATCATGGTGATCGTCATGCTTTCTTTCTATACAATTCGTGAAAAGAAAGGTGTATTCTGAAGTATAGTATTAACAAGGAGATGACTGCAAAATTGTTCACAATTTAGAATATTCTGAAGACGGAATAAACTTGGTAAGAAGAGATACACGAACAAAGTCTAATAATTCAAGTGTAATATCTAAGTGACTTACTTCTACAGGTGCCACACTTCTAAGTGAAGTAGTAAGGTAGAAATTGCATAGTTAACGCAAGCATTATTATCTTGTAATCTACCGTTAGAAGAACCGATGACACACAATATAAACTCTCTAACGTGCAGATTGACGACCTGTCGGCACAGAGAAAGTAGTACAAATATACGATTTTTTAAAAGGAAAAATCATTATCTACTTTTAGAATAATGCAAACTCTATAGTTTCATTTATATGTCTTAGTCCACTCTTTATAATATGGGTGAAAAATTATAATGATTAAAAAAAAAAAAAAAAAAAAGCTTGAAATCTGTATATGCTGGAAATTTTCAATTTTGATCAATCCCTTATTAATGGATATGTATAGGATCTTTCCTTTCCTTCCAAATATATATATATATATATTGAAAGTACAAGAAAATACTCAATTACGAGAGAGTGCTGATAAAGATTGAGCCTTACCAAGAAAAACCTGAGCTAGGAAGCTGAAATTAGCAGGGTGTATAGGGCAGGATCGTATAGACTATGTTGCAAAATGCAATGTTCTATGATATTAACATCCTTTTCTTTTTCATTTTAAAACTGAACATGGCTGCACCTCTGGCAAGCTTCAGTCCAGAGGAGCATAGGACCATCATGAAGTTTCTCTTCCTCCAAGGGAAAAGTGTGACGCAGATCTACGATGAAATTAAACAAACTTCGCAGACAGTTTTGGAACATTTTGCAAAAAGTGAGGTTGGTTTTTGGAGAAACTCGTAACTGGTGATGAGATGGGGATCTATTGTTATGATCCCAAGACTAAAGAACAGTCTAAGGCATGGAGGCACAGTTCTTCTCCGCGGTGCCGTGTGAAGAGGTCTGCACAGAAACAATCTTTTGGGATAAGAACGGAGTTCTGCTGGTGGACTATTTTCCAGTGGGTGCAACGATTAATGCAGCATATTACTGTGACCTTGAGGAAGTTGTGCGAAAACGTCAAGGACAAACGTCGTGGTAAAATCTCCAAAGGTGTTCTGCTTTTACACGACAATGCCTTCTTACACATGGCATCTGAAACCAGGACACATTTACTACCCCAGGCATTCTAGTGTTGCCCTATCCCGCTTATTCGCCTGACCTAGCTCTATCCGATTATCATCTGTTCCCGAATCTCAAAAAACATATCAAAGGTTACCGTTTTCAGAGTTTTCAAGCGGCAAATGATCCTATAGATGAGTGGTTACAGCAGCAGACAAAAGACTTCTATTTATAAGGAATTAAAAGTTGCAGGACAGATGTCGCAAATGCATTGACCTCTAGGGAAATAATATGTGGAATAATGTGGGAATTTAAGCTTCCTTGCTCAATTTTTTCTTGATAAATGACAATCTTTATTAGCACCCCCTCGTATAACTTGAGCGAAGATTTTAAACAACTGTTAAAAAGAGTAGTTTAGTTCATGTTTATAACAATAAATATAATACCAACACTGCTGAATCAAAATCTCCCAGGGTTATTTAAAATTAATATTTGACGATGAACAAGGTTTTGCTTTCGCGCAATATTAAGTTCTTATTTAGCTTCCCCATTGGGCAATCTGGGTGTCCGCACCAGAAAACCGAATTTAGCCCAAACGAGTCGCCAGAAGCTTGTGTATCTCCACACAATGCAGTCCAGTTCGTCGAATAGACTTTCAGCCGCGGAAAAGATTAAATTTCAACACAAGGTAAGAAGTACATCCCTTACGTAACTTGCTACCGTATTCTCTTTATTTGCTACGTCTAGTTTTTCTTTGCCAACTTCTTTTTGCTATCGTTTTCCACACACTTCTTTCACGTTTGAATTGCTTTTTTATTCATATTTTTAAAATCAATTTTATATTATTTTAAACAAAATTATACAAGTAATTCAGAATTGTATAAACTCCTCTTTTCAATATTCTTACAGACAAATCAGTCCTATAAGTTTTCTCTTGCTTCACCTGAAACTTTCTTCCTTTCACTCTGGCAACATTATCACGTTACTGTGACTGCATTCCAATCTGTCTGGAAATTTTATAGCTCTTTTCTGTGGTATTTCCCTTAATTTATAACGATGTTTCATGCGATACCTATATATGATTTCATCATCATACACGCATCCAAGCTAGAATAATTTGACGTAGTGCCATGACAATAATGTTTGTTGATAGCTGAATAGTATGCGTTATGCTCCCATTGATTATTATCAGTAAAGCTTGTACTCACTTAAGCATCCATTTTGTTAATGTTTACACCACAATTTCAGCCATCGGCTTTCATTTTCCTCAATACGATTCATTTTTTTTTTTTTCCTGCTCGAAGAATCATATTAGCGACAACATTCCTGCACTGTAGAATAAACTATTATCGAAGCCAACTTCTTACACACTCTGAATTTACTTCTTTATTTTAAAAAGAACACAACTGAAGGGTTTGTAACGCAATGATTCGAATTTTCTTTCGTTCTCCACTTGTGTCGAATCCTTCTCACTTGGTTCAAACTCACGGGTGAGAGCAGGTATATTTAAGCTCTACATTAAAAAATAATTGGGCTTACCTGTTCACAGGTTTAGAAATAATTTCCCATTAACGGCAATGCGTTTCTTCAAGCAACGTAAGAATTCTTTAAGGAAATCGTACCAAAGAAAGCGATAAGGCGGTCACTGAAACGTCTATGGTAAAGATTAAAAAAACGGGTGCACAATTAACTACATGCATCCGACCACAACATTCAGTGACCTCCCGGTGATAGTTTACATGCATTTCAAGATAGTTTGATTTATATCAACAGGCATGTTTCCGTTGTCTGTATTTACTATCCTCCGATCTTGATTGCGCTATAATATCGTTTAAACTTCTTTTATTTTGAGGAAGCATTCCTTGTTAGCTGTGACTTAGGATAACTGCTGTCTATAATAAACATACAGATACGGGTTAATTTAAAGGAAACACCTAAGGAAAGAGGAACTTATCAGATTACTATAGTGTTTGACCAACTTTTGCAGTCACAACAGCTATGATGCGATATGGAATACAGTCATAGAGATCATGACTGGTAACAAATGGAATATTACACCATTCCGTGTGCAGTGCATCTCAATATCTTGAGAGAAAACCAAGGGGGAAATCCATGCCTCCAAAACGGATCACAGATGTTCAATTTATGTTCAGGTTTGTGCCAGAGGAGGTATTCAACTCCATCCTGATGTCCACCAAACCACGCGGAACAGTTTTAGTTATGTGAATGGACGCGTTATCATCCTGGAATATGGCATCATTGCACGGAAACATCTGAATCAAAGGATGCACACAATCCCCTAAATGGCGACATAGACAGGGAATGATGCAATCGGTAGGTGTCAGCACAGGAACCACTGAAAACCAGGATATTGCGGTCCACAGCATCACAGACCCGCCAACTTGTTTCATGGTTAGGAGGAGATACTGTGGACTACACGCTTCTTTGGGTGTCCGCCACATGTAAACACGGTCCATGTATGTAAATAAGGCGAACGATAACTCATCTGACCATATCACACGTTTCCAGATACCAACTGCTGCATATTGGCACTAATGAGCCCTGCTAAAGCGTGATGGTCCCTTATAAGTGGTTTCGCCCGTGCAACCCGTCTCCGTATGTTCAGGTTATATAACTTGGGGAGGATTGTTTTTATCGACACAGTCTGCTTGGGTTTCTCTGTCACTTCGTCAGAGTAGCATGGCGGTTCTGAGTGACAATCATTTTAATGCTCGGCGTGACCTGTCACCGACCACTGTTCCTCTTTGCCGGTGTTTTGCCGTGAGTTTAATAAGCTGTCATTACCTTGGGCATTGTCCCTCACGAATAACCAACACTGCACTTTCATCACGCTCGCATCCCAACCGAGCGTCAACACTCTACCCTCTTTCGAAATCACAGAGGTCGCTCATTTCACTCTCATCGTCTGCTCAGTTCATTGCCGTTCTACTACTCTTAACGTAGTACGGGACTTGACCTAATGCAGCATCACCAACAGCCAGGCGCTGTGGTTGCCGCCTGACTATTGCCAACTGGGACGTGTAACTTGTTTCTAACTCAGGTGCTTTTATTATTTTGATAATCATTTGTATAGATGATAACAAAGATATTTTAAAGGATTAAATATGCTACAGTTTTTTTGATTTCTTACTACATCTCATACACTGCAAGTTTTGACTGGTAATGCATGATAATTAGTAATTGTAGTTATACGATAATACTGAATAACTTAAATATAAACGTTCTTACCTCGTGTCCGCAGAATTAAAAAAAAAAAAAAAAAAAAAAAAATTGAAGTAAACTAACGTCAAATTTAAAGCATCTACGTTCATTCGTCTGTAACATGACTACATTTGAATCGGTTTTCATAAGAACTGAACTTCGCTCTAAATCTAGCTTGCGCAAATCGTGCTTTGTGATGGACAACCACCGTGTGAGTGGGTTTTCTCCAGTTTCCTCCCACTTTTTTCATTTCGCCAATTCCTGGATTACTATCACCGTCTTCCTTAGTCTTAGAACATAATCGTGTGACATAAAACTAAAAACACTATACAAACTTTTTTACGAAGGAAAAACACGTATCGCCCTTCAAATATCTTTCCACCTTTTAACAGATTTCTTCAAGAGCTAACTTTAACTCTTTTTAAAACGTGAGAACTTAACTTCCCTTGTCCCTCATATAACATTTCGCAGAAAGGTAGGAACTTATCCACATGTTACTAGTTTACCAGCGACAGAAGACATTGACAAAGATGCCAGCGAGCAATGAAATTATTAAAAATAAATAAATAAATTCCTGGATACGAGGTACTCGTAAGAACGTTTATACTTAGGTTATAATGTACTAAGCTGAAAAGTAATTATCCCATGTACTACCAATAGTAGGATTTATTATTATTAGAAAATATTAAAAATAAATTATTTTTCGGTGCTGAAATTTATACACATACTTAACTCGTTACCCTGCCTTAAAATCGAATAAAATATTTCAGTTTAACGTCCCACGATTATGCCCTTTAACGGCTAAGGGAGACAGATGATTAGGGCAAGTGAATAATGATGGAAGAATTGGTGAAATGAGAATATGGAAGTACTCCGAGAAAACCCATGGACATGTTGTTCAAACTTATTTGGCCGGGGATCGAACCAGGGACCCAACGCACCAAAGGTAGGAACCCTATCACTGAACCACCGTTCCCCCCTAAGTTGCGTTAAAATACACTAAAATTAATAGAAAAAAAAGTTTAATAACAAATTCATACCAAGTTCATACTTTTCGGAATCCTTGTTCTTCAATACACATGATAAATTATGAACAGTACTCCTGGTATATATGGCTCTATACTCGTCGGAATCATTGAAGACGTCTGAGAAATTTCTTCTAAGAAAGGCATTCGGATCTATCTGCAATAAAATAATCATAATCATATGAGAAATAACTTCACTACAGGTCAACATTTTACAATAAAATATGCATAATTACAAAATATGATAATTTCGTATTTTAATTTTGCACATGATAATTTCTTTACATAATTATTTTGATCACAGCATGTTTCAAAAAATACCTCTTCGTGACAAAGTGGCTGGTGCGCGTGCACCGAAAAACGAGGAAGGGTATGGTGGCAGGAAAAAGAGAGCGAAGGAGACTACAATTAATGGACGATATCAAAACAGAGAAATCGTACGTGAAGACAAAGAGGTTAGCGGAAGATCGTGAAGCATGCACGCTTCTCAGTTGCAGCAAGTGACATGCCAATAATGACAAAATACCTAGGATGATTATCTCTATACTACATATATATATATTTCAATGATGCGTTTTCCTATTACTCTCTCCAAAATTAAGTGGCTATGCAACGACATATACAGTCACTTGTTCTGTTTCCAAGAACATTACAATTTGAACGCATTTCAGTGGTTCAGATCCGTATCTTACAGAACCTCGTTTCTGAAAACTTTAAATTTCAACCAGCGCTATTATTTAGCCACCTCTGAGATTTTTTCTTTATTTATAAAATACTTTAAAAAGAAAGAAGTTGGTATTCCTATAAATTAACAAATTGATTAAAGCTTTTCCTTTACCAGATGTGAACACTAGCGCATCGGGATTTGCTGCTGCTGCTGTTTCAATATATATACATAGTGCAGTAATTTTCAACTAAGTAGTCTATGATGTCACACAGCTCTATCGTGGATTTGTGGTTAACGTGCGCATCTCTAGCGCGGGAGACGTTTCGATTCCCGATGAAGCTCATGTGTTTCAGATCCCACGTTAAGCTATAATGCTATAGTTCTACGTCTCATATAGCTTTGCTGCTGAAAGAGACGCTAAACTGTAACTAACCAACCAATCTGTGACGGAGTACGATGGGCAAATAAGAAATCGATAGTGTAGTCATTTGTTTTGTTTATTTGTTGAAGCTTAGCGTTTTTTTCAACACCGAGGCTATATGAGACATTTGGACGTACTGTTTAAGATGGAGTCCGAACCACCAAAACGTATTAAAATATGTTAATGTTTTCCCACAGGGAATCAAACCCGAGACATCGTACGCCGAAGTAGCAGACACTAGACCACCTGGGAGGGCTTCGATTGCTTCATAGACAAAAGATTCGTGGCTCCATGACTACGCGTACCCATTCAACCTCCTTCTCTCTCTTTTCCCCATTGTCTATTCCTCTGCTTTTCTAAGATTGTAAATGCGTCATTCAACGTCACATATCGACTCAGTTGGAAATGACTTATCTAGTGTTAAGATTGATATATTTTATTATTATTATTATTATTTTAAATGCCCGTGTCAATTCAAAACAAGCACTTTGCTGAAGTGTCCCTTCCACATTAGTATTAATACAACAGTGAAGAAATTCTTTTGGGAAACAGAAAGCCCCAAGTTTTTACTCGTTTATTTTACTTTATATAGGAGTAAAAACATTCTAGTATTATTTGAAACAAATTATTTTAAAGGATATTATCGTATGTTAAGCAAAAATTTTAAACAACTCACAAATAAAATCACTTGGTCAATTACCATTCTTTGAAAAGATCCCTCTTTCCGTTACTGTATTTAACGTCCATGTGTGTTTCTTTGAGCAGCGGAAAAAAGCTCCAACTGGAAAAATTCTTCGCAGAAGGAATCATTTGTTGCGTTTTGGTACTTCCTGGTTTTATTATTATTATTATTATTATTATTATTATTATTATTATTATTATTATTAACCAAACAAGGCCATGAATAACCCTTTCAGCTGAAGAATGGACTCTTTTTATTTCTTTTAATCCAGTATACACTACTGCTACGGAGAAGAGTTTTAACACTTTTCATTTAAACTTTTCTACTTAAACTGCAGATAAAACTTTTAGGCAGGGGTTTACAAAAAGGTTACACGTAAGAAAAATATACTTACTACTACATTTACCTAAAAATAAAGGTATATGAATTCTAAAACAGGTAGGTTTTAATGTTTGTGAACATGGGACTGCGGTTTCATGATACCGACTTATTGTAAATGAAAGGGACAGTAGATATCTTACAATCAGAAGAACTATTGTCTTTTGATAGCTACTATTAAGTAGTGAGCACACAATTATTCAACTTCTATAATATGTATTATTTGTATTAACTTTACGATTATAGGGAAAGCAATGTAGTGATCACTGAAAACATTATCAAATGTCTGAATCGATTCCAACATTTAGAGACAAAATAAGTAAGTTGTAGGTTATTATAAAGAAAGAAATGAATGAAAAAGAAGCAATTGTTGTTACTGAATATACTTACCGATTTTGGACACTGAATAAGCCATATCTCATAATCCCCCAGCACATCCTCTGAGTTTAAAACTGATTCACAAGTGTCTTCTTCGTAGCCGTTTTCTATGAGATGCACAATTTCATGTAACAAAAATGGAAGTGTATATTACTAAAATGAATCCTCCAGTTTACAAAAATACATTTGCAAAATACTCTTGTAACGCTTTCCAAGTTGTAGAAACAGGAAACAAAAAAAAATGGATATTATCATTCAGAATTACGTATATTTTATATGGATGACCAAGACAGTTCTGTTGGCTTTTGATGATGTTCGCACTGAGAGTTCCTAACTTAGGCACATATGAGATAGTCAGAAGATGAGCGTACGTCTGTGTAATCAGCAGGTTTTGGTTAGCGCAGTTCAAAGTAGACATCGCTACGGACCGATCAAACATAGTTGTTCTAACATCGTATTAAGAACCTAGACAAGGAATCACTCCAGCACCGCGCAGTGGAAGACTAATAGCCGCAGATAACGAGATTTTAAGGTGGAAATTCAGGCAAGATAAGTCCATGTTTGTGTTGAAGCCACTCAACACCATCAGCCTAATAAACCACATAATTTAAGTTGTATACCGGACCGGATTTGATTGTAATTCTGAGGCAACATGATCCACAGCGAGGTTTGGATTTCGCTTTAAGCTTATGCAACCCCTTCCAGCGTAACCCGATTATTCTATAATAACACCACGGCGAAACAAACTTATTTCTGTCCATATGTGATATAAATACATAGAGCAAATTATTTAAACCAAAAAAACCTGGTTTAAACAAAAAAAAATGTTTTTTTCTTGTTTTTTCAATAAAAAACATGGTTTTTGGCAACCCTGACATTGGCTTTTCATTAACCAGGATGTAGTGGAGTAAAGTAGTAGTGAGGAAAGCTAAACGGATCAAGTCAACATTTGGTGGTGACCGTGGAGAGGATTACTTCAATCCCAAAGGTAAAAAAATGTTGATTGGTACCAATGCTTAATTTGCTAAGTTGGTTTCATGCGGAATGCGACAAAGGTTCAATAAAACGGTGTGGTTTGTGCATAATGTGCGATAACAGTGATGCACCTGGTTCCGATTTAGAATCTGATTGAAAGAGCGTTTGTTAATATCGTATACTTTGTAGATCGATGTTTACCTTTGTAATATGTTTCAAATGTTTCCTCTGAAACATGGTAATTATACATATTTGTATTGTATTTTTCAGTAGTTTTTTTATCTTCTATGCCAATTCTGGCTCTATTAGGCTTTGTGACGATAAAATGATATATTATAGGATATATGGCGAATTTTCAAGCATATGATAAGAAGTTCGCCATTTTTCTTCATTTTCGTATTTATAATATTACGGCATAAGTATATGTAACACAGTGTTTATTTTACTTTCCTCATAATCTGCAATGACTACTTTATGTACAGCATAAATTTGGTCCTTCCCTAATTCGTTTAAAAGACGAAAAATAAATAGCATTTTGGTTTCGAACTTTCCCTCCCTTACCCTAATTGAAGTTTACCATCTTTAATAATTAAACCCTGAGAATTGCGATTGATTTTCATGATTTACACTCTTGTTGGAGCGTTCTAAACCGAACACGTATATGTTTAGTATTGAAATGGAAAACAGTTAATTTTATTTGTTGATTAAGCAGCTCTTTCCGCCAGGACAAAATATTAAGAAAGAAAGAAAAAAAACTGAAAAGTACAGGGTATCCGGAATGGGACTGGCGGTTTTTAAAAGTGTATAGTTTTAATATCGTCAGAGACATAGAAGAAAAAATACATTCATATTGAAGAAAAACTCAAAAAATTTTGTTCAGCAAATTTTCATACTTGAACAACTACCGGTGACGGCACTAGTATCGCCAATAAACAGAAATGGCATCGGCAATCGAAAAAGCGAAACGCGTGTGGTGGTTTGCAGAGACAAAAAGTGTTGTTCAACAAAACTTTCGACGTGTTTACCACAAGGATCCTCCATCACGGAACAGTATCCTGGCGTGAAAGGATCAATTTTTATCAACGGAGAGTGTAGTGAAACATCACAGCGGTGGTAAATCGCGTGTGTCAGAAGAAAATGTGGAAGGAATAAGAGCGTGTTTCTCACGTAGCCCGAGGAAATCAATTCGCGCAGCGAGCCGGCAATTCCAAAGTGAACAGTTCACGATGTGATACATAAACGATTACGTTTGCGCGCGTATAAGGTGCAATCCTTGCAAGAAATTAAGCCCTACGTAAGTCACAGAGAGCAGCATTTGCTACTGAAATTCTGGACAGGATTGATTATGACCATAATTTCCTATTGGACGTTGTTTTCTCTGATGAGGCAACTTTTCACCTGTCTGCCTGTGATAACACACACAATGTTAGGATATGGGGATCTGAGAATCCGCATGTGTATATAGAACATTCTAGAGACATTCCCAAATTGAATGTTTGGTGTGCTTTAACACACAATGCAGTTGCCTTCTTTTTCATATTTGACCCCTTCTTTTTCATAGAGCAAATCATAACAGAAAATTAGTTCTTAGACATGCTTCAACACTTTGCTGTTCCCCAGTTACAACATTTGCAACTTCAAGTGATACTCCATTTGGATGGTACCCCGCCACATTGGAGCCTACAACTGAGCGAATACCTTGATACTAAATTTCCTGGCCGTTGGATAAGCCATGATGGGCCAATTAGGTGCCTCCAAGCTCTCCTGATGTTACCCCCTGGACTTCTTCCTGTGGGGGTATGTGAAAGACCTTGTGTATTCTGGTGACAAGGTGCGTAACCTTGATGAACTGAAAAACCGTACTATTAGGAATGTGATTGTCTCAGTAACACCTCAGACGTTACAGAATACGTAGAGAGAGATTGAGTTCAGGCTAGATATTGTAAGAGTAACAAATAGAGCTCACGTGGAGTTACACTGAGTTACAATGACTTGTAAGTAAGACGAAGTAAACTTTTTGAGTTTTCCTTTAAAATGCATGCTTTATTTCTTCTGTATCTCTGACCATATTAAAACTATTCACTTTTAAAAACCATCAGTCTTATTTCGGACAGCCTCATGTATTATGGAGGCTTGCTCCATCTTATGGCATGGTACGGAGGTGGTTCATAGAATTTGGTTCCGATCGTACGAGCACGAACCACGGAAGAAGTCACATCTTAAGAACTAGTAAATACAATTCATAATATTGTATTGAAAGAAACTCCAGTTAAAATACATGAGATAGCTAGGATAGTAAGCACCTCAGTCGAACGTGTTTTTAATATTCTTTATGATATGAGAAAGCTGTTGGCGCTGTTGGCACTGTTGGCAAGACAGGCGTCTCGATTGCTCGCTGTTTAAGTTCCATAGAAAGTGCAAATAAAATACCACACACAAAGCAACCTGGGCAACAAAGCAAACTTCCTATTCAAGTTTGGCTACCAAATATAACCAACATCTTTATTCCTTAGTCGATGGGCTGCTTGCCCACGAAATTTCGTTTAGATATGAGTAATAGTTACCGAGAAGTACCACGTACAAGTAGAGCCGAGACATGTACCCGGCCACTAAATATCTTTATTCCTTAGACGATGGGTTACTTGTCTACAAAATTTTATTTAGATCCGGCGGTCTAGTAGTTACCAAGAAATAAAGTGCCACATACGAAGGGGTATCGTAAAGTTTTAATTATCACCAGGAAGTTATTAAGATATGATGATGATATTTTGACAGCGCTATGTTCGGCTCTTATATGCATGATCTTAAGGAAATTAGCTACTAATGATTGTTATTTTTTATAGGGTGTGCCAAAAGTGACCAAAGTGCAAAATGGATAAGATTGAGGCTCGCAGTGTGATAAAGTTCCTGCACTTGAAGAGTAATAATGCCAAACAAATTCATAATGAGATGAAGGCTGTGCATGGCGATGATTGTCCATCTCATGACACCAAAGTAAAGTGGAAAAAGGAAATTTCCAACTGGTCATATGTTCCTCACAGACGATCCAAGACTAGGAAGACCATCCCTGACGGACGATGCGGCCACTGTGAAGAAACTGGAGTGTTTAATCCTCGAAGACAGACGTGTAACCATCCAAATGATTATGAATGAGATTGGTCTCAGTTATGATAGTGTGTGGAAAATTATCCATGACGAACTTCACATGTCTAAGGTATCTGCACACTGGGTTCTTCTTTGTTGACACCTTCTTAGAAGCACCAGCTCGTTCATTTCAAGTTGCTGTCGACAAAGCATGGGTGTGTGGCTTTGAGATATTGGAGTATCCGCCTTATACTCCCGACTTCGCACCCAGTGATTTTTCTTGTTTCCCTAAATGAAGAATCTTTTGTCATTTTGACAATACAGATGACATCATTCGTGTGGTGGAAGAGTGGTTTAAAGCACAATGTACAGACTTCTACAATGATGGTATTCGTAAAGTAAATGAACGCTAGAAGAAATGTGTAAATATGGGTGGTGATTATATAGAAAGGGGTTAACAACTACAAATCACAACAACCCCTGTATCCTGACTTTTACACCATGATAATTTAAACTTTATGATACCCCCTCGTACACACACACACACACCTGAAGTGAAACCGTAAGCTCCTGTATACTTACGACGGGAGCTAGTAAACAGCGTAAACGAAGTAATTCTCACTAAGAAAAAACATTGTGCTGTAGTTTAAATAACTTCTTCTCGCACGCATTGTTTATGTTCAAATTTCCAAGGTAATGCGTTCAATACAAAAGAAGAGTTATTCATGAAAGGGGGAAATATTTGACCACAAAAATAACGAAAAGCTGCAAATTTATTTTAAAGCTAGCTTGTAGTGATCACCTCGCAAAAGTTGGTGCGTCTATTTCGCACTTCTGTTTTGTTTAACGCATACACAGCCACACCTTGCGCCTGCTACCTATCGATACATCTCAGCAACTTCACCCTACCCTGAACAGGGATAGAAATATTCCTTAGAGGCCTAGTGACGACCTAGCACAAATTGGTGCGTGTTTATTGCATGAATAACTGTTTTTACATAAAACGCTATATTTATAGTCACAAAAAGTTTGATCCTTTAATCTGTGCAGACACCGTATAAAAAATATGATTGGAGAAGGTTCCAGAATACTGGCCCGCACGCGTAGGTAAGGTAGGCTAGTAACCAGGTTGGTTCCTTCCTTTATTAAAGCTCAATATTCAATTCCCATTATACTGCCAAACGAGCGATAGCTAGTGAAGGCGGATTAATGGCCATGTTGTTTACTTCATTATGACTCAATGGGGATGCGAGCCAGTGTTCTGGAACTGAGATATATGATTGTTGGATGTACTAGCAGTCTATTAAAAATGCGTTCTACATGTTCTAATATCTACTCGAACCCATATTCTTAATCTGCACCCAAAACTTTAATTATTATTTTGATTAGGCAATTGTCTGCGTTATGATCACTCTCAAAGCAACACTTCCTCATTCTCAACATAGTTTACGAAGACCGCTATCGGTTTAACGTTATTATATTTTACGAACTATGGAGAACACTTTAATAAATTAAACATTTTAAAAAATACAAAAAAAAAAAAAAAAGCATTCACCGTAACATGCGTTATTCTAGTGCAAAGACAGTTCTTAAATGTTTCAATAAGTATGTTTCGTAGGTACGAAGAATTGTAACGATCTCTTATTCTTACCGTTCAAATCAATTAACTCCATTTCTCACTGATAAGGAAGTACTATGAGAGTAAATCTTTTGGAAACGCTTTACCTACATAACTTCACTACCACCCTCGCACAATATTGCCTTGCACTGAACAAATGAAGGACGTAATAGCGCAAATAGTTCATATCTTTTTCTTCTTCTTCTAAGTTGTCACATATTTACTTCTTCGGTTACATTTGCAGCAGCAAAGATCGCTCTACCAGCAACATTTTTTTTTTCACGCACTACTCTAGCCAACTGTTTTAACTTGGTTAAACGGATTTAGGATTTAGATTTTTGGGCTCTCAGCATTTAAGACCATTTAGCCCGTCACGTTTGAGGGATGACGTGCAGCGGCGAGCACACTATCCGGGGAAGGGAAGTAAGAAAGGATTGGGGAAGGAAAGAATAGGAAGGTGTGTCAGTAAAGCACTTTCTATGCATTTATATAACATAAAAGTGAAAATGAGTATTATTTAAATCTTATTTTAATGTTAATTTTTTTTTTAAATTTTTAAAAATAAAAACTTTCTTTGAGCCGGGTTCGAACCCACGCCAAAAGCGATTTTCATTACTTGTCTGTGCACTAGCATGCTCAGCCACGAAGAACGAGAACAGATGACATTTGATTTGTGCTAGATGTATGCTACATAGCGAGAAACGGATAAATTCAACCAATGAGTACCGTGTATTTAGTTCCATGACTAGGGTCGAGCGTGATTAAAATATAGGTCTCTTGGCAATTATAATTGAATTGAATTGAATTGTAAAAGGTTTTATTCAAGCGGGCGAGGTTCAGCATATTGCTGGTCTACCACCTAACCCTTGTCAAGGAAGTACATTGAGTTATACAAAAAAAAAAAAAAAAAACAATCAATTGAGTCAAAAGATTAGGTTATATACAACAAAAATACAGGTATACAGTAAGATGATAAAAAGGAACAGAAAAAAGTGGTGCTTTTAACAAAACACACACACACACACACAAGTACGACAAGTGAAAAAAGAAAAAAGCATACAAATACAAACATGAAAACAAACACATACCGGTCAATAACATAGAGACAAAATAAGCTATGCTTGTGATTCACAATGTAGGGAGGAGGGGGATAAAATATTTTTATAATGTATGATTATTTAATAAAGAATATGTACCAAGTCAAGTCTGATTTCATTTACGTGATTCAAGTGATAGAATACAAATTATGGGTACCTGAACTTAAATTTTGTTGGCTGAGTAAATAAATTTTTAACATTTTCTTGAAAGAATTAAATGTTTTAGCTTCTTTTACAACATTTGCTAGAGCATTCCATGACCTTGGTGCTAATACTGAAAATGCCGCAGTGGTTTGCTTGAGTCTATCAAACGTATTTCTTTTGCGTGTTAAGTGAGTGTGAATAGTTGACCTAGCAGTGAGTTTCTTGTATAAATACGTGGGACGTGTTGTTTTAAGTATTTTATAAATGATAGAGCAATAATGCAAATGTCATCTTCTGGACATTGTCAGCATGCTATTGCTGTAGAAAATAGGCAAAATATGATCGAATTTTCGTATGTTGTAACAGAAGCGGGTGGATGAATTTTGTACGTTTTGGATCAGGATGGCATTGCTTTTTGTTAGAAGCGGGCCATACACAACATCACAATAATCAAACAAAGACAGTATCACCGTTTGTGTCAGCAGTAGCTTGGTATCTTTGGACAGACAGTCTCGTATTTTGTACAAGTTTCTTAGTATTCCTAGAGTAGAGACGTTGAGTAAAGACGTGATTATTCATAGAAAGTTTATCGTCAATTTGTACTCCAATACTTTTAACACAAGGTGAATAGCTAGTGTTTGAGTCCATTATTTGTAATTCTAATTTGTCAGGAGCAATTTTATTAAGTTGATTAGCGGAACCTAGAACAGTATAAGTACATTTTAAGGGATTAATAATAGGACCGTTACCAATACACCAATTACTGATAGCCTTAAGATCTTGGTTAAGGAGTCGAACAACTTGTGATAAGTCCTGAGGCAAGGCTTTTATAAACAATTGAGTGTCGTCTGCGTAACAATACATCTTTGAACGCTGTACAACAGGTACCAAATCTACAGTGTATAAGGTGAACAAAACTGGCCCTAAAATTGAGTCTTGTGGAACACTATCAAGTACAGCAGCTTCAGAAATTTTATAATGAGAGGAACTACGTAAAGTAACTTGCTGTTTTCTCTTATGTAGATAGGATTCGAACCATTTTATGGTAGACTGAAAGGTTATAGTATTTCATTTTTGCAAAGAGAACACCATGCAATACAAAATCAAATGTCTTTGAGAGGTCTAATAAAACTAGTATGAGCACATATTGTCATTGTCATTTAGTGCATGAAGCACTTTGTCTTTAATACCTAACAAAGCAGTAGAAGTGCTGTGAAATTTACGAAACCCAGATTGTTCTCATGGAAGTATGCCAGAGCTATTAATATATGAAATTATTTGCTGAAGCACCAACTTTTCAATTACCTTTGAAAGAACTGGCAATATACTTATTGGCCGAAGGTCACTAGTTGATTTAATACAAGGCTTCTTTGGTAATGGCAGAATTTTAGCTAGTTTCCAGGGATCAGGGAATTTACTATTAGATAAAGAATATCGGTAACTTCAAAAGACAAAGATAGATGAACGAGATGAATCTTTATGGATGGTTATAAGATGCGAAATAAACAGTGTTATAATACAGATAATAGGCGTGAAGAACTGGTGGAGATATGTAGATCATTGAATCCTATAATTGGATGGCCCCCCTTCCATTTTATTATGCTCTATATTCCCAAATATCCCATCTCGTATGGAATGAGGCTCCTGAGTTACAGCGTAATATTTTTGTCAGTGACACTCTTCTTGGTAGCACCACAACACTCTTCCTCGTAGCCCCCAGCAAGCAGACTGTGGTAGGCGATGGTGCTTTTACCGAATGTACTACAGTGCGTTAACTTCAATCATCTAGGTATGACATTGCAGAATTTTGAAAATCTATCAATGGTGCAATACAGTACTAACCTAAACCATACTAACCTAAATCAAAACCAAATTTGAAACATTCATGTGAGATTAAAGTGTGATCCCAATGTAAAAGGTGATATTAAATTCACGTGTACCGGTAATGTAACCGAACCTAATTACAGAGGAAAAAAACACCGTGGTAGGACAAATTACCGTGAATATCGTGGAAAGAAAAGGTACAGATCTGTTAGGAGACACGAAATTTCTCCACTAGTAAAACGAATGAGAACTGAACCTAATTTTACCTTTATATTATCGACGTTAAAGTATATAAATATTTAAAATAAAATTAATTAAGAAGATAAAATATAAAAATAATATTGCTATAAAAGTGAAATATATGTTTATATATAGATATAGATATGAGGGTCATTCGGAAACTCAAGTAACTAGTATGTAATAGTTAACGGCCCAGGATTTCTCTTTTTTTTCTAAAAAAAAAAAAAAAAAGGTCCTTTAGTTCAAGGCGCCATCTATAACAATACTTGTATTTCATCGCTCTTTATTATATTTTTATTTGTATTTGTGGGCAGAAGTAATTTTAAATTATGCACAAACTGCTCTAGAAAGGAAGAAGAAGATTATGAAAAAAATGATATAGATGTAATTTCTCTTCTAGTTGTCATAGCAACGAAGAATAAATATATATAATAAAGGATCTATCTTGTGTACACTGCATGTTCAATTTTTAAAGAGTGTAAAAGTTTAATGTGTCGCATACTATAATAAAAGGTAATATCATGATGTCGTGTGTAAATGGATTTTGTTAAATCAGTAGCCTAAGTTATATATAAATATATGAACTGGTGATTTCGTCGTTATATAATTTGATGGTCCTCGCCGCAGGATTCTCGTCGTACTTTAATCAAGCATCCCATTAAAATGAGTACAGAAAGGGGTTTCAAATTGGTCTGCAACCTCCTCCTCCCATTAATCTCTGCCTGCTAAAATTGTTCTTGGCTAACTGCAGAGAATTTCAAACTAGAATACTTGTAACCACTATATTGCATTCGTCATTTTAAATTTTGTAATTTTGACGTCAGATTCTGAATCAGCTGTCCTAACCCCCCCCCTCTTGGTAATATGTTTTCTTCTAAATTAAATGGTTGTTTTCGGTGTATGCTTAGAGACCACCCCTAACTTTCAAACGGTGGTTTCCACCCTTAAATCTTCACTATTGCCGAAATAAAAAAAATAACTGTCGATTATTTACCGATTTTCCACAAGTGTGCAAAATCAAATCGGTGAGTGATACTTCCGTAAATCTTGTTGTTAGTGGGGTGTTCAAAATAAAAGAGGGTGTGCACCAAGAATAATGATACACATTTTTACACAAAGTCAAAGAAAACTATTTTTACGCCAAGAGATGTGTGTAAGGAAATTTAGAGGAGTCTTAGAAGTGTTGAGGTGAACAGAATATTCCCTGGAAATAATATCTATTTTTACAACAGAAGTTGTAAATGTAAAAATAATAAAGAAAATACTGCAGCATTAAATTCAGAAAATAAGTTATTTCCAGAAACTTAATTTAAACTATTAATTTACTTGTTGGGAGAGGCCAAACCCTCCCGTGTAAAGGCTATGGATGTACCTGTATTGCAATATGTTGTTTTGTGTACTTGACAACTAAGAGTGCCAGAGCCATCTTAACGGTATCATAACCACTTGGTTGGGGGCCCCTCAAACAGAGGAGCAAAATTTAGTCATAGGGACCACAACACATTTGTTTGCTTTAGGGCGTAATATGCTGTTAAAATAGCACTGGAGAGTAGATTAGACTGAGACTGGACAATAGAGTAGACGGCACTAGCGCGGGGTCCGATTGGGAGCAATCGGTCCAATCGGCTTAAGAACCGATATGTTTAGTGTGGTTTCTAAGGCTAATGTGTTTGTGGAAAGTTCGGAAGCCAGGCAGAAATGAGTACAGAAAACCCTTTTTGACTATTGGAAAGAAAGCTGTGTAAAGAAAATCGTCGTTGATTATTGAAAATAAGAAAAGTTAACGCGTGTACAGCATTTTTTCTGTTCATTGTAAATTTGCGTGTATTAATTCAAAGTAAGTACCATGGGGTAGGGTAAGGCAATGTCGAAAATTGAAATGGGATCCCCATTTTTATTGCAGAATCGGATTTTACTGGGAAAATAAAATAAGTAAATTTTGTTCAATTTTTTTTTAGTATGTGACAGATCGCGCTGTAATAAGTAAACCTGTAATCAATATTTTTTAGCATAAAAGATTTATTTAAAGTAATGAAGTAGTGTTGTCAGTTGGTTTTCTCTGGGTACTCCCGTTTCCTTCCATAATTTCGTTCCAATTCTTTTATCACTCATTCGTATCTCTTAGCCTGACAGGCATAAGAGTGGGACGTTAAACTGAAAGATTTTTATATTAAAAGTAGTGTTTCAGTAAAAACAAACGTTTGCTCTTGAGTGCAGTACACTATTAATGCAATTCTTAAAAAAGAATAATTACGAAAACTGAAAGAGAGAGAGAGATTTACATTTCTAGCTGCAACAAGTTGCCACTTGATTCAGTAACATTGTGCATATTGCACGGAGATCCTATTTCTTAACATTGGAGACCTATTTGTGCCTGCATCTTTGCTATCTTTCCGTATTCTCCACTAGCAGAGTAGCATACATATCGGGCTACTCACAATGACGACCGCTGTACAGGTCGGAGCATTGTTCAGGCCCGTATCGAGCGGGATCTAGGGGGGCCCGGCCCCCCTAAAATTTTCACGGTAGGTCTGTAAATGGACTATAGTATGGTTGCATCGCCCCCCCCCTACATTTTTGGACTGGCTACCGGCCTGACATTGTTGTCCAGAACTCGCCCCTAGGAGACATGTATGGGGGTCCTACCAGTAACTTTTCTTGTAAGTGGTTAAATGCTGTATATCTTGTGAATTTTAATGTTAATAAATACGTTAAAAAAAAAAAAACTAACTGACTTGGCTTAGACCACTATGGATCTGAGTCCCAGACTCTATGGGCCTCAATGTTTAATCCCTGCCTGTGCTACTTTACGTCTCAGTCCACCAATGGTTGTAACATGTATTTTGCAACACCCTGTATGAGGTACGTTGGACAAAAAATGTTATAAATAACTCGTAAGTATTTAATGTGATGCCCTGTTGTCAGGGTATGTCGACGAGATCGTAGAGGGGATTAGATTTGTAAGCATGCCAAGAGTTATCAGTTATAGGAGCGAGACAATCATAAACAGTGCAACCGGCTCGACAGCCATATTCGTGTTTTAAAAATAAGATTGTTCTGAAAACCATTGAAGACGTTACCTGATACGATGTTCAAATACTTTCCGGGCATGAAGAGAGAGCAATAAGGCGATACCAGGTTGTTTATAAGGTTTAAAAATGGGAAGAAAAATATATTCCTTCTAAGGAAGGGGAATAGGCTCAGAGGACCAGACAGCATTATAGAAGGAATGCAAAAATTAATGGTGCATTGGAGAAGGACGTAAGTAACGATAAGTAATGCCATCTTGATCAAGGGAGGACTGGTAAGCGATGTAAAATGAGGAAGAGTTCTAATATGATAAAAGGAAGATTTAAGGAGCTGGGCGCATGAGAGTTACATAAAGAGGAAAAAGATAAAGAAGAGGAAAAATAGGAATGCAAAAATTAATGGTGCATTGGAGAAGGACGTAAGTAACGATAAGTAATGCCATCTTGATCAAGGGAGGACTGGTAAGCGATGTAAAATGAGGAAGAGTTCTAATATGATAAAAGGAAGATTTAAGGAGCTGGGCGCATGAGAGTTACATAAAGAGGAAAAAGATAAAGAAGAGGAAAAATAGATATAACGGGACCCAACTGCGAATAAAATTGAAGCCAAAGAGAAGAAAAGAATTCAACAGAGAAAAATAGGCAAGTTATATTATGAAGAGATCGATAAAAAAAAAAAAAAAGTCCAGATAGAGAGGAATCACAACGGAGGTAAGAACAGAATTTGTTGGCAAGCATAACAATGAGTTCGTTGGAGTAGACAGGTTGTGATTACTTGGGTTTATTGATAGGCAAGGAAATTCTTATAGGATCGATGGCCCAGGTAAGTTTTAAAAGCATCGGTTCTCCGGAAAATCTGTTGCTGGCGTTACCGTGTTCACTATTTGGGATGAAAAAGCACAGGAGGAGATTTAGAATAAGAGACAGCCGGAGAAATGCGATGATATAATGTGGTATGAAGGAGTATAGGATCGTCAGATGAATGCGGAGGAGGAAGGTGAGCCTCGTGAGGACGTGAAAGAATAAACAAGACCAATCAAGATTGGTAGAATAGGGACGAGATTAAGGTGAAAAGAAAAGAGGAGGTAAATCAGAAGAAGCATTATTATGAAGAAGAATGGGGAAATAATCATTACCAAACGTGCCAGAGTAAGATATTCAGGTAAGTTGACTACAATAGGTAAAAGAACAAAATGTTAAATCAGGAGCAGCAGGGAATTCATGAGGACGGGAAAGACAAGTAGAGGAATGCAAATATTTAGGAGAATACCATATAAAGTAAATTATTGAGATGTACCAGTGGAATTAGTACCAAACTGTTCCAGAAGTCCCGCATCGTCAGTACACTGCTTTGCATGAGACTAAGTTTATGAGGATAAGTGGTGTCACCAGCCCGTATCCAAGGGGGCCGGGCTCCCTAAATTTTTACTGACCCCAATAAAATTTTGACGGAACGCTTGAAAATGAGCTATAATATGGTTGTATCGCCCCCCTCCTATATTTTTTGGCTGGCCCTGGGTGTCTCTGTCACCAATGAAAGGCTCTTGGCAGACAGAGGACATGTTTGTGAGATCAAGTGAAGGCAAGCACTACATTGTGTAGCGAATGTTCTTGTGAAGTCAAAGTGGGTAAGATGCGTAAGGGCCAAACTGAAATTCGTGGTGACACGATTGGAAACAACCCGGCGGGAGCTCATGTGGTTCGGATTCCACATTAATCAGTAGGTCCACGTCTCATATAGCCTCGCTGCTGAACGGGACGTAAAACTCAAAATCAATCAATCAATCAACGATTGGAAACAAAGAACTAAGAGTAAGGGTGTTAACAGAAGAAATTTGCCGTGTAGAGAACGAAGAATTGGTGAATGATTAATAGCTTTCCGATGGTTTAAAGAACTCATTTCAACTGATCTAATCCTCGCGGACAACCCCCACTGCGGAAGAACCTCCGATAGATATTAACGACTCTCTGCAGGATACTGTGAATGCTGGGCCACAATTTAGTACACGTGAGTTAGCAAGAATGATTGGGCCATCTAAATCGACAGTAAATCGTCTCCTATATGATATAGATTACAACAATAAACAGCCCCGACAAAGTCCACATGAACTGACAAATGTGTAGGTCAACTGCAGAGTTGCACTTTGCCAAACATTGCTACAAAACCCTGTGATCTTAGTTTCTGGAGGAGAAGTGAATGTTTTTGAAAAATCCTGATATATGTAAACAGTGGGTGAAAAGAGAACAGGATGCCATAGTCCATATGAAACAGGATATATTTGGGGAAAAGCTTATGCTATGTGTTCTGTGGAATATTGACGGAATTGTCCATTATGAGTTTGTTCCGAGAGGTCGTTCTGTAACAGGTGAACTGTGTTCGAAACAATATTGAGGATATGCCATTCTAAGCAAGAAATTACCCGGAATTAATAAGGAAGAGGTTACTTGCAAATTGACAATACTTAGAGTTACTGACATCGAAGAATGTCCAACATCCTGGCTGAACTTCACAGGTTTGAGTTACCTTATACCTGTTATAGTACGGACGTAGCATGAACTGATTACTGTTTGTTTGGTTCTTTCTCAATTCTTGTGGTCGGCAGTTCAGTTCATATGACGAGGTGCATCCTGCCTGTCGCGAGCTTTTCAACGCTAAACCTGCCACCTAGTATCACCAGCAAGTTGAACTATTGTCGCAGAGAGGGTGGAGGACATCGAACATTAAGGCCTGTACTTCGCTGAGTGAAGTCTGTTCCTGATATTCTGCGTTTCATTTGCATTCTTGTCTGGTGCAGGATTTCTGGGACAGTCTAGTATATGTACTACCCCAATAAAGAGGATGACAAAATCAGAGAGGAGTTAGATAAGTAAAATGATATAACCAAAGTTGAGAAGGGAGAAGAACATGTAGGAAATATAGTAATTGACCATAGTTAGTTTATGGATAGTAATCATTTGACATTGAAGGTCAGGATACTGTATGGAAGGAGGATAAAGAAGAAGACAATAATTTATGAATATCAAGAGAAACTACCCGCCGTGGTCATTAAGGCGGATGTCATGAAGGCAGTGATAGAAGGACTGGATTGGTGTTTAGCGTCCCTTTCAGCAGCGAGGAGATATGAGTTGTGGGCTTATAGCTTACTATGGTATCCGAATATGAACTCCAGCCGGGAATCAAACACGGGTCTCTCGCGCCGAAGACGTATACTAACCGTATAGCCATGAGGGAACTCAAGTTGCAGGAAGGAATATGAAATTGGTAAGTGTCGGGGAGCCATGTTTCTTGAAGAAATGGGGGCAAAATAAGGGAATATGATTATGTAAAGCGTACAGTTTTCGACGAGAACTTCTGACGTTTCATTGTAAAAAAGGTCTGAGGGGGTTAGATTGAATCAATTGCAGTAATTTTAGAATTGTGGTGCAGAATTTATATTGAAATTCTTAGTTGATTTTCTTTTCTCAAAATAGTAAGAATATAGAGATAGAAGGCGTAGGAGACTGGATACTGAAAGGCTGTTATAGTACTGGGATGTGAAGGAAAAAAAAGCCAAGAAGAACAATCCGGCGGTTTAGATGGAGGATATGAAAGAGATGAATGGAGGTTAAGTCAAAGCATTTTTATTAGGAAGGAATAAATGGGGTGACGAAAAATTTCAAAGTGGGACGAGAAACAGCACAAGAATATGAGAGAGAGGCAGTACCGGGTATAGAAGTAAAATCGAAAGTAGAGGAAGAGGACGAGCGAGAAGGGAGTGGTTGTTCCTCACGCAAGGAGCGTTGGGCCGGTGCGGTGTGAAGAATAAAATAATAAAGGCGTTTTCTTCCGTGTAAGGCATTTTCTAGTCTTGAAAATATTTATTTAGGTTTGTAGATGTTTCGGACACTTGGCACAGGTAGCGTCAAGACTTGCATCTGGGAAAAGCTGAAGAACAGCGGCCCTACTGATCGCAAATAGCGTGGGATTACTTTCCTTCCCAGAGGTCGAAATATATATATACTATTGGTACACTGTCTGAAGCGAGAATATACGTTTCCACCGAGATGAAAATAGTACAAGGTGCAATGGAAAAGTAAAGTGTTAGGGTCAAAAGTGGCTAGAAGGGTGCCAGTGGGAAAGGGGGGTCGGGAGAGAAAAAAAGAGTCCTCAATGGAAAGGTTCTGTTGAGTTGGACATGAAGACGCGAAGTACTATCAACAGGTAACGTATAAGAAGGATGTTTACGAAATATATCTATGATATTTAGGATCCGCACACTACTGCGTAAACCAGTGTGTAATAAATAAAAAATAAAAAAGGAAAAGGATACATGGCATATATGTTCGGCTAATAATGGGTGATTGAGAAGATCATTGGCAGCTTTAGCATACGGGAAAGCATCTTCAGAGCATTAGTACCAAGGGAACTTCAGTAACATCTATTAATTGATTCTATAATTAGAATACTATAAAGAGAAGAGAAGAATACTAATTTTCATGGGATGTTTGCCAATGGAGGAGGTAGAGGCAACACATAAAATAAGGTCTCGGATGCTGGTCCTTGTAAAAATTATGAGCTCTATGGATATTAGTGCCATTAGACTTATCCAGGGGTGTAGTAGCAGTACTAGAGGACTTAGAAGTGTTCATGAAATTTAATAAGAACCTCGTCACGCTAGGGGTTGCTGCCATAATGTCAGGGAAAAGTAAAGTTGAAGATTTGTCGGTCATACTAAACACTGCATTCAGAAAACAATTATATCCACTATAAAATCCACACACAAAAAGGTTTAAATCAGTGCACATACATAGGAAAACTTGAGACAGAATATGTCAGTTCGCTTTCAGTTTTCAAACAAAAGTCATGGCATTCTTTTGTTTTATTACGATGCTTTTATTAGACTATTTTATTGTTTGTGTGATAGCAGTGGCGTACGCAGAATTTCAAGGGTGATTCATATATATATATATCTTAATATCTTCTTCAAGGACAGGAGGAGGTAAATACAAAATCATCCTGCTTACGCCATTGGTTGTTCGAGTCTAATCTTGTACTTAAATTTCACCCTCTCCCAGTGGCGGCTCCAAGTTCTACACTGGCAGTGCTGGTGAAACCGGCTTTGGTGTCCTCGTTTCATTTTGAAGCCATTCTTTAAATTCTGATGTTCAGCACAAAGATTACTAGACAATAATATTAAATTCGCCATTGCATGATCATATACTGAATTATTCTATTAAATTAAATTCACTGAACTTAATTTTAAATACTTGCTTCAGCGCAAGAACTCTCAGGAGGAAAAATTGCCAGATTTAGTAGAAAATAATTTAAGTTGCCAACACTGCTCAACCGACGGAAGCCGCGCCATAAGAGGAAGTTAGACACTTCAGAAAAGTAATAAGTTTATTATTTCTAATTCGTTATTGGGATTCCAATTATTTA
This sequence comes from Thermobia domestica, assembly GCF_964235325.1. Classification (NCBI taxonomy): domain Eukaryota; kingdom Metazoa; phylum Arthropoda; class Insecta; order Zygentoma; family Lepismatidae; genus Thermobia; species Thermobia domestica. The sequence goes on from NC_137469.1 coordinate 78,664,616, forward strand.
GAAATGAAAACAATTTGTAAGACACTTTTAAAACTGTACACTTCGTATGAATGCAGCGAAAGCACACTTACAGTGGGATATATGAATTTGAAAAAGTAAGTTGGCACAAAATAATCTATTGATGCTGAATACGCAATTAAGCTCACAATTTCCTTGCGCCCCAGGCCACTCAAATCGATGAGACGGCTCTCTTCTCAGCGCCCACGGGTAAGAATCAGATATACATTCCATCTACTAAAAAGGTATCTTGGAGTTTTTATTAGATTTATGCGAATGAAATGTCCGCATGACGTCTAGTGGCAAACTCACCTCAGCAGCACAGCACAGCGATGAATGAAGATCACGCCTCTAACTCTCAAACTCAATGCACGTCTAGCAAACGGGGTGGGGTATCTGGATAGTCAGGGGTCGTATGAGGTCGGATTGTTGAACGGGCTCGTATGAAAGTGCACCATGGAGAATACGCGATTTCGAATGATTTTTCTTTAGATTTCAAACTGGGACATTCTGCATAACTAATAGCAAAAAACAGTGCACTTGGACCATGAATGGGTAATGAACGCACCGCTCGTTGTTGATTTGTAAATTTTGTTCCGGTTACACAACACTGCAAATGAACTCCATACGCACCGAGTCGAATGCGTTTCTCAGGAGTACGTTGAAAAATGTTTGTGCATTACACACGAGTTAGACAACAACTACAGGACGGCTGCTCCGTGCAATAAGGAAGGTGCAAGAGTTGAAGTCATTGGTGTCACATAAGGTGACTCCGGTCAACGAAGATCACTGTCTGGAGGTTTACAATTTCCTGAATGTAAAGAATAATCAGTAAAGTTTTCTGCATCGAACTGTATGGAAAAAAAATGGATTCTGCACGGAAAAAATGGATTTTCTATGACAATTGTAGGAGAATAATTGGACATGCACAACGTCCACGATGGGTTCCTACACCACTGCACCTACAGAAGGTGTTGCTGGTACGGTGGTTGATGTTGGGTGTCATCCATTGTCTTTCTCAGGTGAGGTAATACCATAAATGCAAATCACTACAGTGCTGAACTCCATGAAATGCAACGAAAATTTGTCCCCAAGCATCCAGCAATAGTCAACTGGCATGGTTTCGGCTGTTCACAGTTGCAGTATGAAACTCCTCCTCACCTAATCTATTCCTCCCGATCTCTCTCATTGGCTACCACCTCTTCCCGAGTCACGATCACTTCTTGGTGAGACCTTCTTTGACGATTGAGCGGAACAACGTACGCTTGAAGACTTCTTCAAATCGCAAACTGCAAACTTCTTTCGCCATGGACACCAATAATTTGCAGAACGATTGCAAAATGTGTCGTTGCAGGCAGACGGCAACTGTTTTGATTAACCAGGTATTCCAATTTTCGTTTCTTTGGCCTTTGCCAATGACGTACCTGCGGCGAACGTATCATTCGTACCAACCTAGTACCTTATCCTAAGCAACTCAAGTACAAAAGCGTTTCAAATTGGAATAGAAAAAAAAATACAAGTTGTTGTAAATGCAAATAAAACTTATATTTCCATGGTAAACATGATCTTAAATTTGCACCATGACATCAGTACGATACTTCGTATGGTTATTACTTCAGAGGGATACTCAAATTTTCTGAATAATAACAATAATTATCGTAAATACTGGTCTAGTTGGGTCCCCTGTTGGAAATAAACAACTGTATACAAACAAAATTCAAGATAGAACAGCCTCTTCTTTATAAATATAACAAAAGTAGGCATTTTCCACTGGGATGCGTTGCATATTACAAGAACAGTTAATCATGATGTAATTTGGTAATTTATATAAACAATTTAATAAAAGTATACAATGATCTTACCAGAAGAAACGGTAACATATACAAAAGTTATTACTTTGAGTATAATTTGTCCTATACTTATAAAGTTTAAATGAAGCATATTATTGCAGAATATATTTATCGACAAATAATAATAATTAAAAAACACACATCATTCACTTCAGAGATTAATAAGAATCACGAAAAATTTCATTAATAATTATAATTGACACTACTTGAATATCACCATCATTAAGTGTGGAATAATAAAACCAATACATCAGTCAATAATAATTATACAAATCAAAACTGTACAGTATTTTAATTTTATTTAATCTAAAAAATAGACTTGCATAACCACAGGAATTACTTGTACTCGTTAGTATTAGATTTAACACATCAATTTATTATAATTTCATACTGGCATATTAGTATTATATATATGTATATACTTTTTCTTATATAAATACGAACTATTGCCACCACTACAGTAAAAAATAATATTCTAAAATATGTCTTTCCCCTTGCCAAAACAAATGGTGTTATCTTATATATATATATTTTACACCTTGACTAATTTCCACACTGATTTCTTTCTTTACTTTTATATATACCTTGCATAGTATACACTAGCCAAATAAAGCAACTGTACAAAAACGTAGAAAAAGCATCGAAGGACACAACTCACAGAGATTAAAGATAGAAAATAGTAATATATATAATTTTTTGTCAGAATTTTAGTTCTTTTTAAAAGTAATTCTACAACTATTATAATAACACTCAATACCTTACTGCTGTATGTGCCTATGTAACGCACTCTGGCAATACTTTGATTTTCACAATTACAACTGCATAACCACACACGCACACATTTTCAAATTTTCTCCTACATAAACAACCGGACGCATGCACACATATATAATCATTCTTACACATTTATATATAATCATTCTTACATAAATATATTTATATATATACACACACACACCTGCGCGAATACCCATAACATTCAAACAAATTCAATTATACATAATTAATATATACAGGGTCAGAGTGTGTGAGAAACTGGGTACAAACTGACAGATGATTTCTTAAGCTAAGTTGAGGGGAATAAACGGGTTGGAAAACGCATCTAAAAGTGCAGACTTAATATTCTTGGACAATGCTGAAACAAAATGCCGCTGCATTTAGGTTAACATAATCTATAATGGAAACTGTTATGCTGCCTGCTCGTAGTTCCCATTCTAGAGCGTTCAAATTTCGATGTTACAAATTATACGGTCCTATCAGTTTTGGTATAAAAAAATGGCCTCCTTCCCTGTTAGGAAAAAAAAAATAACTTTCATAGCTATAATAAATTACAATGGGATCATCATGGACAAAACATGTAGGATATAATAATGTTTCAAAATAGAAATATCTGACCATACGATGTGCCTTATATTCCAGACATTATCACAAAGTAAAACAACTTACATTTCTGAAACAAAACAATTGCAACCATTGTTTAATTGATATATTTTTCGTTTAATTTGGCTTAAGAAATTATCTATCAAATTGTACACAGTTTTGACACACTCCGTGATATTATATCTCGCCTACAAAATCACAATATGTACAAATTTCTTATACGGTTCGGAACACTGAGTGCACTCTAAATGTATTAGCTGCATTGGATGCCCTGTTCAACGGGTTAAAGTCACTTCATTAAACCTCAATACGTGGATGCCCTGTTCAACGGGTTAAAGTCATTTCATTAAACCTCAATACGTGTAATATTTAAATTATGTTCAAATTTCTTTTTATTTTGAAACTTTATGAAGGAACTTTTCTTTTACGACTTAATTTTCAGCTCAATTTTAACCAAATCGACGAATTCACTGAAATAATAATAATAATAATAATAAATATAAAATGTCGATGTTAGCAACAATCAGCCTTAATAACTGCAACACACTACTTTGTGTCAATAAGGTACTATGTTGCACTTTTCTTTTATTCTCTCCGAGAAACAAGGAAGAACAAAATAATATAAATAGGAATGCAATCTATAGTTGAATTTATTTTACGTATATTTTATTTTATATTTTTTAGTGTTGATTTTCATTTTTTTAAAGATAATTCTAGATTATATGTATCTATTTATATACAGACACGATGTACTTACACATGCTATTTGTGCTATAGAAAAAGACTAACAAAACGATTATAAACAGGATAATACCTAAATACATAATAATTTGAGAATAACCTGGAATAAATGTTACTCACCAAAGAAAACTCAAAAAAAAACAATTTCACAAAACACTCAACAACTCCTGCTGGTACCAACCATACAAATACTAGAAAAAACACCTCACAAGACCTTTGACACTTATATACAAATCGTGACATGGAGCAATTCACTGTTTATTTCTAGAGAAAAAAATTGTAAATACTGTAAAAAGAACTATCCACACTGTCCGTATCAAGTTAGTTCACTATAATCTGTCCAACCATGGTTCGGTGCTCCTAATTTTAGTACGCCAACTGAACGATCCTTTGAGGCAGTTATGATGTCTGAGTTTCAAGTTAAGGTAATTTAACAAATATGCATTTGATAAGATCATTAATTATGACTAATGTCAAATGTATTTATTACAGCGAGAATATTTTCAAAAGCAGTTAATGCTTTCATTCTCAGTTCCTCTATGTAGGGAAGAACACATACTTATGAATCCAAATAAAACATAAATTATGATATGTGAACGAAAATACTGTAAAAATATAACAAAAATTAAATATTCAAAACTCAACTTGTAGTTTATCTACTATCAAATCATCCCTTCACAGAATATAACCCATGTAGGTTTTACCACGATAGGTGGCAGTTGGTTGCAGTGTTCATTAAATTATAAAATATTAAAAATTTGCATTGATTATATTCTATGGTAAAATCTAGTCTGCAAAGCATTTTGTTCAGTCCAATATGATCTATCAATTGGTATGTCTCATCTTAAGACATTCTGTTAAAGCCTATTAAAGGGCCACTTATTTGCCCTGTTCAATTCGTTTGAGGTTGTGAACGATGAAACCAACAAATCTCTAAAATGATGTGAAAAGATCTTACAAGTTTATGAGGTCCGCAGACGAAGATTGGATGAAAGGCTGAAACCATGTAAACTATCATTTATCACAAACTATTCCTCTAATTTGAAACGAAACTGGCATAAAGGTTGTTGATGGTCTACGCAGGTGACCTGGGAAATTTAGTTTACATCTATCACGATATAGCCTAAAAAGAAGTGAACTTTATTTTTGACAAACGGCTCAGTAGATATTTCCCAAATTTAGGAGAAAAGTGGCATATTTATAGTCACCTAAGTTTGATCAAGGTTCAGAGCTGAAACCGACAATATCTATAAATAATAAACGTTCTGAAAAATAAACAAAATTACTAAACTGTCTTAAAAAAGATATGTAAAGCTCAAAGATAAGGATAGATCAGCAAAAGCCAAAACCTTAACTAGCAAGAACTTTCACTTCTTTGGATGGCTTTCATCGAATTGACGAAAACTGATACTGTGAAGAGTAGATCTTCACAGCCTAATTTGCATCAATATTTAAATTAACTGAGGGGTCATGTATGTAAATCATGGCCGTTTACATGTGTTTACTATTCACAAATGCACAACTTGGATTTTGACGTTAGGTCAAACAAATATAGTCCGTAACAGAAGATGCATGTAGCGATTATCAATACCTACAGATTAGGATTGAGTACACAAGTACTCTTAGTGGACATATTAATTAGATTTTGGAATACCCAGATTATGTCGTGCATATTATAGCACAAGAATCTAGAGTTTGTACAGAAAGGGGATACGGGTGGATATCCTCTTTCATTAATCTGGTGAACTTACAAACATTTTACGCTTTTATAACGTAAATGAAGATACTACTGTGACTGAAAGAAATATATATATAAATTAATTTATATGCTTTTAGTTAAGTAGTGATTCTGTTACTAACAATATTGCTACGGAATATTTAAAATTGAATATTTCCGCTCATGAGAAACATGTGTATTTGTTCCTGCAAGACTTTTTAGTAATATTAGATAGACCTAATCATAAAACTAACTGCTAATAATTGAAAAGTAACGATATAAAACATGATGTATGATTAACAACAAACGCTTAAAAGGATGAAAGACTTTGTTATAAATTGTCATCTCAGCGAAGAGTTCGTGTAATTATATACTGTAGATGCTGGTTACGGACTGTGGAAAAGAAGACTGCAGGAGTTAAGAACATCATTACTTCTAGACCAGTAATCGAGAAGAATCTTAATGTTTATAAATGAAATGAAATCTTTAAGTTTTACGTTCCACGTTTATGCCGGCTAGGCTAAAATGATGAGAAATGAATGAAATGGTGGAATGAAAAAAACGTGGGAAGAAACGGGAAAACCCCGAGAAAACTCACGCACACGGTGTTTAGCACTGTTTAATCACAATTACAAGGAACTATAAAGTGAATGATTCGACACTTAATCGTGGAAAGATTAATAGTGCGCACATCAACTTAAAATTGATTTATTTTAAAGTCTTGGTAAAATAATTTAAGCTCTAAGGCTTGAGCAGCGTGAATATATCGTAAGGTGGGATTTCTGTAGTACTGTTTCAGAACGTTTGGTGTTAATAAATTAGTTATAGACTTTGGAAGTAAGGATTATAATTCCAAGAACCTGTACTTTTTAAAACTTGCAGTTTGGTTTAATAAAATATAATTGTTTTTGTTCTATCACAGGAATGGAATGTTATTGTTTCTCTTACAAGTGTTAGGAGCAATTTAAGCGTGTCTGAGTGTCGTCAGTTCTCAATAGCAGAGATGATACGTCTTTATGGTCATAAGTCCATGTTGCTCAGTACAAGTCAGTACTGGGGCTACTGACTCAAAATATTCAACCACTGTCACAATTGGTGGTGACATGAAAACTTTGTCCCACTATTGTTTGCAAGCTTTCCATAAAGTAGTCAAGCCCAACTTTAGAAGGTTTGACACTTCATACAACTTACTTAGATACGTTGCCAAATTTTGTTGTGACCGGTCATGGCTAATAGACTGAAACCAACGAGAACTTGTAATTCTCATGAACGTTGGAGAGAGTTACCCCAAAAATCATTACGAACATATTAACGGCAAACTGTCGTGATCTGGTAAGGAAGATTCAGATTGCTCAAGGTTAATGGCCGAAACTGCTGAATAACTGATAAATGACCTGACAGTAGAAACCATAATACGAGACCGTTTCTGATGTTCTGTAAGGCTTGAAACGAAAATTCATTAAGAACAGGAGCTAACAAAAGTAGCAGAGCAGTGTCTGGTTACTCTACTAACCATGCCAAGAAAGAAGAAAAAAGCGTGCGTTCACCTTAGCTAGCGTGCACTTATATGAGTTCGTGGCAACATCTATTCTCCTTTCCCATGCTCTGTGACAAACAGGGTGGTCATAATACAAGTACTGGTTTCTGATTACAGGTGAGCTGTGGTCGGAGACAGATGAAAGACGACCGAGCTGGAAAGGAGTAATCCAAATATTGTAATTATTACCTACTATAGAATCGAACAAGCACTCCTCGTGTCCTGTGGACTACATCTGTAGTTCATACTTTGCCGCAGTGGCGCCGCAAGTAGTAGCGCATTTCCGCCCTCTACATATCTATTGCAATAATTACTTGCGAGCAGCAGCAAGGTTCGTTTACAGCGGAGTTCTGCCATATAATGTCATTAGATTATTTATCCAAGTTTGTAACTGTTATCATTGTTGCAATTTCGTATTCGTACTTAAAATACTGGCTAAGTTGAAACAAAAACAACTTTATACTAGATTTAAACTAGACTTCATTCGTCAAAAGTTCTCTATTATACTTATATTAGAACTGAGAGTATATTTCAATTCGGGATCTGCAGCATTGCACACGTTGAAGGATTGGACTCAGTAGTTACTAATGCGAGCCTCTGAAGGCGGTAACCGTACAGAGGAATCCTTTGTGTACATACACTACCTCCACATAAGTAAACAGACACCCGCAAAGCAACATGATTTCATGGAAACACGAACGATGACCGTGAGTATGATGTAATTGGGATTTAAACATGCAGTACAATATAAGTGCTACCATGCCGAGGGGACATGCTTGTCAAAAGCTGACTTTTTTTTTTTTTTTGTTGTTGTTGTTGTTGTTAGATCTCACAATAGGGCATTTGAAGTACCACACTATCAGTGCTCTGTTAGCAACCTCTAATAAGATTATTAGATGAGTAAATTTAGGTCAAAAAAGGGAATAACCTAGAAGTAATTGTAATAAAAGGTATTTTTATTGTTTCTGATCCTATTTTGTGTTCTAAATAACATATCAAAAGTCTATCAAAATCTGACTACAGGAAAGCCGCCATTTTGGATATTTTCATAAACCATTTTGATAAACGTTTCTTGTAATATCTTCGCAATGAATCAAACTAGAGACTTGATTCTTGTCCCAAATCAAAGCTAATAAACAATACAATCACCAAAATCTACAATTGGTATAATTGTATGAAGAATTATTTAAATATGGTTAGGCTGAAAACGTTGTTGAGTTCGTCTTATTTTGTCACTTTCATGGCTAATAACTACGAAATCCTCAGAGATACTGGAAAACTCCCCGAAATAAAATTAATAGATTCCACTTTTACCTTTCCATCGACTCCAAAACTGTTTACCTATGTCTCAAAGTAAGGGAACTACGTGGTTTTATGTGATGCAGGGAGTTGTACTTTGAGTCACTCACATACGCAGTTCAGGTACTGTGGTTAGACATCAAAACATGAAAGAAGCTGGCAGAAACAACAAATGACATTTTCGATCGCTGGGTAAGAAAAAGTAACTATAACTCTGCTTCCATAAGGTCGATTTTCATCAAGTTGGTGCCAAAGTAAAAGACACTGGCTATAAATGAAAGAGATAAACATGTATTTTCAACAAATTACAATTATATGTGTAACTGAATATGTTTAATTTATATTATGTGATACGAGACATCATGTAGGAAACTTATATGTCGTAATGATAACAGTTAATTTGTACATGTTTTACGCTTATGTGTAACACAAAATGCAAAAAATGTGTAAAAATTAACTGTTATCATTGTTCCTGCAAAAAGTATATTGCGCTACGAAGCTGACTAGTCCAACGATAATGTACATTTATCAAGGCCACCAACATTATCACTATTAGTGAATAATTTATATACAGAATATTTTTATTAACATACAAAATGGTTATAACAAATATAAATGAACAACAAGAGAACTTTGTTATTTACCGTAACTTAGAACTATGTTCAAATAATCAAACTAGTTTTTGTGGTTGATTTGAAATGAACCAAAAATTACAAAAGTAGCTCAGTGAACACCAGGAAGAATAATATACACTATTTTCATAATTTATTATGATCGAAAAGGAAAAGAACATAATCATATGAAAGTATCTTTCTTCAACCACAATTGCACCAAGCAACAGGTGTAGAACTGACACCAAAATTAGTCATCATTGCTTTCCAGTTCCACTTCTGTCGCATTTGTTACATTATACCATGTGATTCCATGCCATTTGGAGCATTCACTCAAGATCTTGCAGTTGCATTGCATGCTAGAACACAGAGCAGCCACATTTTATGAACTTCAACAACTGCTCAGGTGCGGGAGTTGGGCCATCTTCACCGGTGACAGATGCCCATCACAGAGTTCCCAACCCCATTGGAGTGGATCGAGGTCATTGTAAAGCCAGGTCGGAAGATATACACGTAAAGAGTGATAGTAGCAAGCATCTTCAGTAGGCGGCAGTACTTTCTGGCGTCACTTGAGTTGTCTATTTAACTGTTTCGGAGATAAGCTTGTGATAGCGAATGTCATTGAGACATTGACCAATTTGACCCCATATAGACACGCCATAGCTTTATTACCACATGTCTTGATTTGTTCTTGTGTTCTTCTTGCAGTAATGAAGATTGCGGCCTCTTCACGGAAACACTCGTTCTTCCGCAAGAGTAGAATGGAATGTCGTTTCCCTAACTCATATGGTTTGGATGTAGTGTCACATCCCAGAGATGCATGAGCGAAGAGTATATGTGAGCACACGGCATCACTCACGAGGAAACGGTCTCAAGTGTAAACAACCGATTTGGCTGGGGTCCGGATATGTGTTACGGTAGACCAAATTAGGAGACACGTATTTTGGCTTTTTTGTCCATACGCAGAAATTTCCGAAATACGGGGCCCCAAAGTTGCCCTTCATGCTATAACTAAAAAGCGAATTACGTTACTGGTACGGAATGTTGGCTGGGCTTGGAATAAGATGTTAATATATATGCAAAAGTATGTGACTTGTGTTTGTTGTTAGGTCCCACAAAAAGGAATGTCGAATATACATGGTCCCATACTGCTAGATTTTCAATAAGGCCATGAAGTTGGCATTTGTGGTACCCATGCAATTCTGAACAAATGTTCAGCTGGCACGAGCCGTCGAGGATGGATCTGCTGACCTCGACGGTGTCAACGGAGCAAAAGAATGTTTGTGATTTTCGCCTGTATTTCTATAGCTAGGATGTGTGGAAACTGGGCGGAACACTTTTGTGCAAGAAAGTGAACGTTAAAATTTAATCGATACGGCGTGTGTTGTCAGGAAACCGGGCAGTGTGGTGGAAGTAAAGTTTGCCGGTTTGTCAGCTTCGGTCGAAAAAAAAACTACATCTCTTCGACTTGGGCTTATAATAGCCATATTCGGACCCCAGCCAAATCGGTTGTGTACAAGTAACGTCATTCGCTTCCTAGTTATAGCATGCAGGGGCACTTTGGGGCCCCGTATTTCGGAAATTTCTGCGTATGGGCCCAAACGCCAAAATACGTGTCTCCTACTTTGGTTTCCCGTAACACATATCCGGACCCCAGCCAAATCGGTTGTTTACATGAGACCGTTTCCTCGTCAGTGTTTGTTTCATTGCCTTAATGTCGTGGACCATCACACGTTTGGAACTTTTCTTTGGTTCAGGACACAAAAAGACATCATTGAGTTGGTTGTCGAAATAGTGGGTTAACAGGACTAAAAGGTCAGCGTCTTCGCCAATAACTGCTGTAGGATACATCTGCGAGCTTTCAATAGCTTGTTTCACAATCAGCACATCTGCTTCATCAGGAGCATGTTTGATACCATACCAGGGTTTGCCCAAGTGGGCCCAGCCCGAAAAAACCCACCGGGTTTTTTCGGGTTGGACCCACCTGAAAAAACCCACCTTAAAACCCACCTGGGTTTTTGAGCTTTTTGTTAATATATTATTGCTACAACTAAGTTGATCACATTGAAAGTGATTTTTATCAAATTTTGGACATTCCTCGGGCGAATTAAATGCTTTCACGTTAAGGTATACAACAACATTCTACATAAGCCCTTTATAAAGTTCTGAATGCACTGAATAAATGAAAAAAACTTACCTTAGCTTGAGATAATTATATAACAAATTAATGTATTGATTATGCTTATAGCCTATTTGAAAAAAATGCAATTTTATATTTTAGAAAATACTTTCCGTAAATAGTGTGCTCGCCGACTCGGCTATGCCGAGGGACGTTATCCCTCATAGGGGAGACCGGAGCACATTGTCACAATTTTCACCTTTTATTTTCTTGTGATGCTCGTGTAAGGCCGAGAAGTATAATTTTTAGTATACACATACTTTGTTATATTGTGCATAGCATATATATTTCTCTGTTCAATGTAACTCGCTCTGAACTGGACTTATGTACTATGTTTTATGATCAATACAGTTATGACAATGTACCCCATATGCGGTGTAAGTTGTCACAATATATGGGGCAAATTGTCACATGTTATTCTTGTGGCACTTTCCAGAAATTGGTAGATATTATTAATGCAACTATTACTAATGCAAAAAGACTATAAATGTTACCAGCATTAAATACTTAGCGTCTGAAAGAGAATCAAAACATAATTAAATGAAAGGGGAACCTGTTAACTAGGAAAGAAGTAGGGGAACCTGTTAACTTATATTTTCTCAACCTAAAAGATTTATTGTTACATCAAGCTTTGTAGGAAAACCAAAACTGCCATGAAAACAGAACTAACTCATAGCTAAGGAATCAAAACTACAAACTGAAAGGTCATAACAAAATGACGAAATTATCAAATCATATCCTACGTCTCCAATAGGCCGACACAAAATTAGCCAATTGCATTTAAGTTGCTTCTGATTGTAGTTTATGAATTGCAAAGAATTCCTCTGATAAGACAACTGTATAGCTAGGAGAGGAGTAAATATTATTACGAAGTTTAGTTGCGTTTTATTAGTACGCACCGCAAACTAGTTTGAAAATGTTTATCCTTTTGCTTCTACACCTGGAGGTCATCGTCAGAGCCACAGTTAATACACACGTAAAATAAGTTCTGCTTCCCTCAGTTTTCGTAGGCCGATTCCTTACATCGAATGCACTGAATTTACTTCTTGCTACATGTACTCGCACTGTATGGATCGCCATAAACTAAACACAGTGTATCGTCGTCCTCTGAGAAAGAATCGTAATCTTCTCTGGACCTTCGTTGACATTGTTTATAGGTGCAAAACTATTTGCTTGGGGAGTTCTTATAGCAAGAGCACTATGTCTTTTCAGAAATACCGGATACCAGTCTGGGCCAGCAATGGCCTTTCCATTCCACGACTCTGGGCATTTCAATCCTAGCGCTTTTGCATAGTTGTAAGCCAAATCGCGAACCTCTTTTGTAGTGAGTCCAAATTATATGTGCGAAGCTTGTTTTGGTATGATACTAGTAATTCTTCCTAGTATTATGAAGAGTAACCTAATGTAAATGAGCATTGGCCGAACTGTAGTTCGCCATCTGTAACACGTGCACAAAATCTTGCCAATGTTCTGTAGTGGACATGAAATTCTTTAGCAGCTTTAGGCCTACGTATTGATATGGGGTTATTTCTGACAACATGCCTCGTCTTATGCCGGGGCTCTAGGCCCCGACAACATGCCCCGTCACAGTGACAACATGCCCCGTCTTATTTGTGACAACTTGTCCCACGTGTCGCCGTTACTCTTTTTACAAAATATCTATACCAAACGACAAGATTAGGCGCATTCAAAGTTGCACATTATGAAGCTCTATTTGTAACCTACATAACCACAGAAAGATATTTGCTGCTACAGACAAATGGCACTGAAAACAGACAAAGTTCAACTGACGCAGCACCGTTGTTCCCGCTCATCTCCAAACGAGTACAGTTAGTTGTGACATCTAGTAAGTAAACAAGAAAGCAGCACCTAATGTTTTCGCTTTTTTCAGAATTGCTACTGTGACAACGTACCCCGGTCTCCCCTACGTTTGACGAGTTTAAAGCCATATGTGCCGGTACTACCAGTAAATATGTAGTGCATTAGTAAAACTATTATTTCTTACCTTTGATGGTAGCACAAGTATTCTTTAGTAAAATTTAGTTTTCCAACAATAACAGTTTAGTTTAGTTATTTGTTGGTACTCTTCAAATAAGCATTCTTTAGAATCAACACCAACAATAGCGTAAAAATTATTGTCAAATTTAAGAAGCTTAATGTTCAGAGTTCCAAAAACTACGTAACACTTACTACTTCAAGTGCTGAATTCAAACTTCCTTACTAGTGGAAGTTTCGATGTACAGTAAAGAAAGCTGCATTTTCGAGGGGAAAAAAAGGTCGCGAAAGAAATGCTCGGGAAATCCCCGCAACTGAACGCACAAAGCATCGGAACTAAATACTTCAACAATAAAACTATTTATTTTACGCTGGAAGATATTTAATTTCATTTAAGACATTTTGAAACATTTACTTTATAGAATATGAATTATATCTGTTAATTGTTTTAAATTAACTTTCTGGAAAGAAACGTCTTGCAACAAATGCTCGGGAATTTCACCTAATTGAACGCACAAAATATCGAAAGTGACCTTCAAATAAAACCATTTATTTTACGCTGTTAAATTAATATATTTGGTGTTCGTATTTGGCAAACGTCACTGAGGCTTCTGGGATGATTCGATCTACATTTGTTCGTCGTCTGCCTGTACCCCACATACTACAGGGTACCACCTTCGATGTTTTAAGTTTAAATTTTCAGGGTACAAACACGAGACACACTATATTTCCAGTATAGATATTGGCGGCATACTAAAGTACAATTTCAAAATGGTGGCTTAAAAAAATAGCGGGTATCCACGCTACAAAGTGCAATTTTCGGTCTTTTAAGTTGAAATTTTAAGAATATAAGCACGAGACACACTAAATTAGCTGTATATATTTTGGCGGCAATCTAACGTAAAATTTCAAAATGGCGGCCATTTTTTCAAAACAGCAGTGAATAGAAAATTGTTGCAAGCTGTGACAATGATAATCTTGAAATATAAATCACATTTTAACACTTTTACCCCAAAGACATTGAAATATTTCGAAAAAAACCAATTAAACCCGAAAAAACCCGATTAAACCCGAAAATACCCGAAAAAAACCACATGGGCCCAGGTGGGTTGGGCTTTTTCAAAAAAACCCGGGTTTTTTCAAACCCTGTACCATACCCGGTTTCCGTAAACTTCTCAGCCAATCTATTTCTTCTCTTTGTTGCTCAAGAATATGTCCTTGGTGATGGTGGGAACCGTCGATTGAGTTACATGCACTTTTGATCCCTCCAGACCTCTGTTACGTTTGTAGTGAGCCTCAAACGTTGTAGGCATCGAATATAATAGTTGCTTGCCCGAATTTTGACTTAACATACTGTACATATCAAAGGAATAGTGCTTCAAAAGTTTGTTGCTTATTCCAAGGCGAACGGTGAAGCAATTACCCACCATCAATGATATAGTACAATTTCCTGGTATTGTACAGGTTGTCCGACATTGGCCGCGCAAGTATGTTGTAAGCTGGGCCTTTCCAGAATCTCTCATAACTAAATGTGTGTCAAATATCGAAGGTGGGTATGTATATAGCTCGTAATAGAAAACGTTTCAAAATCGAATTCGCTGCTTTTTGTGCAAATGAGAAGACGCTGGAAAAACAGTTGAGGGTCTATGTAAAATGTCTTATCCTTCGCCTTAACTACCTGTACTGACCTCATTGGGTTCACCATTTTGTTTCTCTTGAACGAAAATTGTATAACCAATTTATCGTTTATATCAACAAGAATTCTGCTCCCTACTTCCCCAGCCATTTAAAGATTTGTTTCTGCAAAATATGTGATGCCTGTAATTACGTTTTTTAGATTTTGGTCGGGATAGAAAACGCTGAGTTGTTACACAAATTCCATATCTTTTTGTGGGTTAGCGTTGTCCCGCTTCAGGCCGGATTTGGTCAGAGTTATATGTTGCTCAGTCATCGTCTGTTGAATCTCAGCAAACTCTTGCATCCTCTGGTAGAGGAGTGCACAAATGGGTTGCAACATTATCCATACGAGCTGCTGCCCTTTTGTCATCCCTTTACCATGTATTAAGCCATTGCTAATGCCTTTTAAGTTCCTCATTACTACCTGCTTAATTATCAAATCCGTGGAGAGTCCGGCCAAAAACCTATTACTCCACCTTATAACATGTTGTTCATTCATGAAAGCTGCTTGTACGTTTAGAGCCACACCTTCAAGTTCTACATTCTTTGTAAGTATTTTGGTCTTGAATATGCATACGAATTATGGCCACATGATGTGAAAAAAGTATGTATTTCATTTAACGTACACAAATGCATTTCTCAATGGTCTGTTCTTTCAGCTTTAATAAATGAATTCAGGATATCCACCATTTCAATGCACACCATCCACAGTGCAGCTGTTTTGCTAGTTTTCAGTTCTATTTTTTTTATCCTGTACTTTTTTATACAGCCTGCTGATTACATCATTAGGAATTTCGGAAGCTAACATTTCTTCTTTCAGAAGTCGTTTAAATGAAATGAAATAAAATGAAATCTTTGAGTTTTACGACCCACGGATATGCCGGTTAGGCTAAAGGAGACGGTGATTATGAGAAACGAGTGAAATGGTGGAATGAAGAAAGTGGGAGAACCCCGAGAAAACCCACGAGCACGGTGTTTGTCCATCACAGTCCACACAGCGTGAGCTGGAATCGAACCAGGGACCCCAAGCACCGGAGGTGAACGCTCTACCACTGAGCCACCGTGTCCCCCTCGTTTAAATGTTAATCGTGCTGTGGTTAAATCAGTGCTTTCAGGTTCTGTACTTACTGCTTAATAACTAACTAACTAACTAACTAACTAACTAACTCTATGGCCTATGGAACCCGGAGGTTCAATGCCGCGTTCACAAAAGCTCTCCACTGACTTCTATCCTTAGCTAATTGGATCCAGTTTCTACTTTGTATTCCAATCTCTGCGAGATCCATCTTAATATTGTCCTCCCATCTGCGCCTAGGTCTTCCTAATGGTCGTTTTCCGATTGGTCTTCCATTCAAGACTTTGAAAGCGTTTCTACTTTCTTCCATTCTAGCTACATGACCCGCCCACCTAAGCCTTCTAGACTTGACGACCCTAACAATGTTGGGTAAACCATATTAACTTATGTAGTTCCTCGTTATGAAGTTTCCGCCATTCCCCATTTCTATTCCTCTTGGGTCCGAATATTCGTCTCAGGATCTTGTTCTCAAATATTTTCAGTCTATTTCTTCCCTCAGAGTAAGTGACCATGTTTCGCAGCCATACAGAACAACAGGCATAATTATCGTTTAATATATTTTAAGCTTCACATTCCTCGACAGAATTCGCGACAACAAGAGATTTTGAACCGAATAGTAACACGAATTCCCTGCTTTTAGTCGACATTTAATTTCTTCGTGAATATGATTTTCCTCTGTTAATATTGATCCTAGATATTTGAAACTATGCACTTTATCAAAAGTATTATTTAATATTTTAACGCATCCATAATTTGCTGTATTCCGGTCCCGACGCACTTCCATATATTTAGTTTTCTCTGCATTTACTTCTAAACCCATATCCCTGCAAGCGTTTAATAAAATCTCTGCATTTCTTTCTATTGTTCTCCTATCATCCCCTATTAAATTTACAACATCAGCATATGCCATAACCTGCTGAATACCGTTCAACGCTAGGCCCTGGTTGCTATCTTTGATTTTCCTTATAGCGTATTCCAGAACGAAGTTAAATAATAATGGCGACAACGCATCTCCTTGTTTCAGGCCATTTTCGACGTGAAAGCTCGTGGACAAAAATTTTCCTACCCGGACTTTACTTTGGGATTCATTTAAACATATCTTAATTAATCTAATTAGCTTTCTCGGTATTCCAAGTTCTGTAAGAACGTTGTATAATGTTTCTCTCCTAACCGAGTCGTACGCCTTTCTAAAATCAATAAATAGATCTGCTTAATTAGCTAGAAAAGTATTAAGGATTGATGACACCAGTATGTGGTCACTAATAGCTCTGGCAATTGCTATGCCTGCTTCACTGTGTTTCCTTCATACCTAACCTCCAGAATTTCAGCCAACCCGGATCCTGACATGACAAAACCAATGCACCTAAGGAAACTCAATCGTGTGCAGACCTCGTAGTCTGAGAATACATTTCTTTAACGGACTACCTTGTGGTTCGTTGCTTACGATTCCAACTGCTTTCAAGTACAAAGGCTGATCAAAGGTTACTATGTGAACTTGGTAGTACCATGCTGCAAACTTTGCTATAAATAACAGCGTTGACAAAATGGTTCCATGTTGATAATATAGAGTAAAACCACAGATGGTACAGTATCATGTTCATTCTTGTGAACCAGTTGACACCCTGAGGTACACTTGACTTTAGAAGACGTGAAATGTTCCACAGTATATCGGTTTTATTACTAAGCGATCCAAAATGTTATTTGTTGTTTCTGCAAATTTCCTTCTTGTTTTGATATCTAACCATAGTACCTGAATTGCGTATGTGAGTGACTCAAAGTACAATTCCCTGCATCACATAAAACCACGTAGCTCCCTTACTTTGAGACATAGGTAAACAGTTTTGGTGTCGATGGAAAGTTAAAAGTGGAATCTATTAATTTTATTTCGGGGTGTTTTCCAGTATCTCTGAGGATTTCGTAGTTATTAGCCATGAAAGTGACAAAATAAGACGAACTCAACAACGTTTTCAGCCTAACAGTAACCATATTTCAATAATACTTCATACAATTATACCAATTGTAGATTTTGGTGATTGTATTGTTATTAGCTTTGATTAGGGACAAGAACCAAGTCTCTAGCTTGATTCATTGCGAAGATAATACAAGAAACGTTTATCAAAATGGTTTATGAAAATATCCAGATGGCGATTCAAAATGGCAGTTTTCACGCAGTCGGATTTCGGTAGACTTTTGATATGTTATTTAGGACACTCAGAAACAATAAAAATACTTTTTATTACAATTACTTCTAGGTTCAACCTCAATTTTACTCGTCTATATAATGCAGTTCAAGCGGGACGGAAAGATTTAGACTCAAGACCGGTTCGACTGTAACCAATGCAACGCCTGAAACGTGCCACCCATCCTAAAGCTTCCAATAACATCACAGCAGAGGTTGATAGATCAGCACAAATCATCCAGCGGTATTTGTGAAGTCCTACAATGTACCGACACGTTGCCAGAAAAGCTCTAGTTATAGAATCACAAATGAAACGAAGACACAATTGGATAATCGCTATGAGCAAGAAGCCACTACATTTTTGGGAGATTTTTTTTGCTAATTCTCGGACGGCTGGTGTAATGACGAATGGCAGACCAGGATACAACACAATTTTGTCATCCTATGACGAAATATGATGAAGTGTCATGGTGTTGTGTGCAATTTGGAAAGGTGGTAGTAGCAACTTCATTTTTTTTTTTTTTTTTTTTTTTCACGATGGACTCACCAATGCTATGACATACATAGAGCTACTACAACATGAATTGCTACCTTTCTTTGAAAAAGGTTAACTGTCGCAGGACAATACGCAATTCATGAATTACAGGATACCATGTCATAGGAAAAGGATGCCCACCTGCTGGAAAATGTAAAATGAAGCTCAAACTTTGCCGTGGTCAGGATATTCGCTGAATGTGATTCCTATAGAAAATATTTGGCATCTATAACTGGAATTAAACGAACGGCCACACAGCCACACACAAGCAACCATCACAGTTACTTAACCCACTCTGTGACGAATGGTACAATCTATCATATGATGTTATTTGCTGAAAATCATGCCTTACAGGGTTAAAGCTTTACACGCTGCAGGGACTGGAGTACCTAATGATATTGAAAACTCGACATTGTGAAATTCATCGCCAATTAATGGACGTGTATGGAGACAATGTGATGGACGAGTCGTCTGTTCGGCGCTGGTGTCGCAACTTCAACCTGGGAGGGGGGTACACACGACGAGGAGCGTTCAGGGAGACAATCTGTCATTACAGACGAACTGCTGAGGTCAGTAGACGAATGCGTGAGGAACGATCGGCGCGTCACAGTTGAACTCTGTGAACATTTTCCTAATATGTCTCGAACAATTGTTCATGAAATTGTCAAAGACCATCTGCATTTTCAAAAATCTGTGCAAGGCAGGTCCCTCGCATGCTCACAGATGAGCACAAAACCAAGCGTATGGCTGCAGCATTGACGTTTCTGGGACGTTATTCCGATGAAGGAGACTCTTTCCTGAATCGCATCAGGGGACGAAACATGGATTTGTTATGCATCACCTGAGAGTAAACGACAATCCATGGAGTGGCATCACGCTCATTCACCAACCAAACAAAAAAAAAAAAAAAAAAAAAAAAAAAAAAAAAAAATTCACGACAGTTCCGTCCACCAGGAAACTAATGGCAACCATATTGTGGGATCGACGAGGTGTACTGCTCATTGATTTTATGGCCCGTGGAGACACAATTAATGCTAATGCGTATTGTGAAACATTAAAGAAATTACGGCGGGCAATACAAAATCGACGGCGAGGTCTGTTGTCTACAGGTGTCATTCTCCTTCATGACAATGCCAGGCCCCATGCAGCTGCGAAAACACAACTACTTCTGCAGCAATTCAAGTGGGAAACCTTCGACCATGCACCGTATAGCCCGGACTTGGCCCCTTCGGATTTTCATCTCTTTACGAAGCTTAAAGACTTTCTGGCGGGAAAAAGATTTGACAGCGATGAAGAACTTAAACGAGGAGTAACTACGTATCTCAATACGCTGGCGACGGAGGACTATGACGCTGGAATACAAAAAAACTCGTCACACGGTATGACAAATGTCTCAATTTGCTTGGTGATTACGTGGAGAAGTAATGTAAAGTACGCTCTTTCCAATAAAAATGTGTATATTTGTTAATATGCACTACTGTGTCTTTATTGCACGAACGGGTACCACTTTCCGGATGGCCCTCGTAAAACAGACAGAACATTTTCGTTTGAGCGAATTTCACTTTTTCTTTCATTGTGCATTAAAGAATGATGACATGAGAGCATTTGTCTTCTTTTCAACACTTTTTTTTTCGAAGTGCCTAAATGTCCTTGTGTTCTTTACATTCCTTTCTTTTCAAAGACATGACACCTGCCAACATTCCTTCAGCAATATGTGCCTCCTTCAATTTCCCTTTTTTTTTAGAAGCCTTTTGAAATTGATCTGTAGCTTCACCAAGCAGAGAATCTGCACGTTCTTTTGTGTCACTGTACTTTCCTTTTATTAAGCTTGTTTTCCATTTTTTTTTTCTATGTTGTTCTTAGTACTTCTAGCATTTTCCAACTACTTCTCTTCTGTTTTTGTCAACTTAACTTCCTTTTCCCTAAGCATAGCACTTTTTTTCCTGCGCTAGTCGCTGTTTCTTCAGAAACTGTTGGTAATGCTTATGAACATTCTGACCCAAGGTAATAATTTTCTTAGAAATTAGAACGAGATGAAGCATGTTGCTATAATAAAACTTCAAAGTGTATTTCATCATCAGAATACTGTTTAAAGTTCTGCAAAGGATCTGTGTCTTTTGCTCTGTAAGAGTATTTTTTGATACGAAGAATATTCTTTCAGTATTAGCATTGCCAAGAGACAGGAAGAGTGCAGTGTTTATTACTTTACTCATCAGAGGGAACTTTGATGAAACATCCTATCTCTTCAGTTCTATGAAAAAAGCCCAGTAACTGTCAATATGTGAAGAAGTAATTTCACTTCCAGCAGGTTCATTCTCAAGCTGCAGACATTTCCACTCGTCAACAAGTTAATCACCTGCTTTTGCTACAGTTCTGATGCATCTGCAGCTTTATGGAGATTTTCGTGACTGAGCATTAAGAAACGCAAGTGCTCGTTTAATGTGAACAGAATGAGTCATTGTATTTTGCACTAAATATTTACCACTTGAAATATAATGTCCTTGTACACTTTTCAAGAATTGTAAAGCATTCGTTTGTGGTAATTTAGACAGTTCATATTCTGTTTGCTTTGAAATTACAACGTGTTGTAAAGGCAGTAAATTATCAGATTCGAACAACCTGCTATTTGTCAATTATATATGAAAATGACTATTTCAATAACAGCAATACTTTTAGACACACTGTCTGCAAAAGTTCCAATGGCTTCTAACAACTTTGCATACAAAACATGAATCAGTGGAATTTTTCAAATTTCGTATCTGCAAATTTTATATTGTTAAGTTGAATCCTGTGAAGTAGGACTGAAAGAGGGTGTAAGTGCTAGTTACTCCGAAGTACAATTCAAATTTTATATTTTAGTGCTTTTTGAAAGTGTGTGATTTTATACATTGGAGAAACTTCAAATGAAATGAAAATGAAATCTTTGAGTTTTACGTCCCGGTTATGCCGGTGAGGCTAAAGGAGATGGTGATGATGAGTAATGAATGAAATGGTGGAATAAAGAAAGTGGGAGGAAACGGGAGAACCCTGAGGAAACCCACGCACACGGTGTTTGTCCACCACAAGGTTCACTTGGCGGGGGCTGGGATCGAACCCGGGACCCCAAGCACCACAGGTGAACGCTCTACCACTGAGCCTGAGCTCTCCAATTTTATACCTATCCACAGAATACAAGCTAATACATATAGTCACAAAACAAAGTATATGAAGTAATTTTAAATTTACAGTAATTCAAATAATTTATTGTTCAAGTACTCTTCCCGTAATTTAAAGATTTATGAAGTGCACTGGGTATTCAAACTGCAGGGCCTGGGTATCCAAATGCTGAGCCTGCGTATCCATTTGGATACAAAAAGGTAGCTTAAAAAGTGCTCTGGTACTCACAGGAACCACCAATCACTACGTTGTTCAGTGGCACAAGTAATTGCTGGAAACTGGTTCTGTGAAGAAAGGCAGTAGCAGGAAAGAAATGTGTGAGATAGAAAGCGGAAACAGTTATTAAGCGAAGCCCGCGTAAATCAGAGACGGGTAGACACACAACTTCAAATCTTGTAATCGACTATGCACGATATTCGTACATGAAATATTGCGGCTGAAAGCCTACAAGTTACAAGCTTGTTCAAAAACTTCAGCGTAATGGAAAACCTCGTAGGTATGAGTTCGCTGTTGAAATGCTAACACAAGTAAGATTTAATGATGAAGCTAGTTTTCATATCTCGAGTAAAGTTCATAGGCACAACTGCAGGATATAAGATGAGGAAAGTCCTCACAAGGTTCTGGAACACGAATGCAACAGCTCAAAATGAAATGTTGACCCAAGATCATTATTTTTATTTTTTAAGAGTTACAGTTACAGGTGCAACGTATCTGAAAATGTTAAAACATTATGCTGGACCTCATATACCACAATGTACACATATTCCAAATTAGACCGGGACCCATTGCATTGCACTCGTAATGTCAAGAGACTTCCTAGATAATTTTCGAAACAAATAGATTTGAGCATCCATCTCTAATGTGTGGGATCCCTCGTTCGAACTCAACTCACGCTAAGTGAGCTTTGTGGTCGACAAGCACCGTGTGCAAGAATTTTCTTGGTGTTTTCCAGTTTCCTCAAACCATCTTCATTCCATGATTTTATTAACTATGCCATCACCATCTTCCCTAGCCTCGATGCATAGGCGCGGGACGTTAACTGAACAAAAATGGATCGGAAGAGAAGGCCCTATTCAATGAGCCACCAGGTCATCCGACTTGACCTCTAGACTATTTTTTCTGTTGGGTAGATCAAGATTTGTGTACCGAAAACTAGTGCAAGGGTTAGATGATCTACGGCAAAGAATTATCGCTGCGTATGGATCCGTGACAACTGAAATGTTACACAACACCTGGATGGGGACAGAGTACCGTCTTGATGTTTGTCGAGCAACCAAAAAATGTACGTAGATATTTATTGAGATGAATATAGTAATTATCTTGTGCTAGCGATAAAAACACGATGATTTTCTCTTACAATACAACAAAACCGGACTATCCCATTGGTTGCTACGATATTTTAATTTCTTATTGGTATACTTTCAACAGGACACATTGTACATATTTTCAATATCGTATGCACTCTTACTTTGGCACAAAAATGATGATGAAAAAAAAAAAAAAAAATCGTGTGTATAATACAGAGTCAAGATATTGTTTTCTATGTCGTTGACTGTGAACACTACTGTCGATTCTCCACGATTGCCTAAAGATATTAAGTTATTTCTTTAACTATTGTAGCTCAAAAACATTAAAAAGGATACATTCGTCATACGGTGAAATATCCAAATCCTGAATATCACCCTTGTGCTGGAAGACTTCACCTAAGTATTCATGATGATCAGGATAACGACGGTATCTTCTTAGAACTCCATCATCACATACTGAATAAAGCAGACTACCATTTGAAGTATACCTGGAAATAACAATATATATGAAAGGTTAAAACAAACTTAACTGCACTTTCACCAGTAGCTTCTATGTGAAAAGATAACATATTTACCTAAAGAATTTGAAACACTACTTAAAGAAGTCTGTAAGATTATTCCAGTATTTGGGAAAGTTTTCTAAGAATTTTGAATGTATGTACTCATTTTCTTTTCTTACCTATGCCCTGATTTCCAGCAACTAAATTAATATAATGAAATATAGAAACATTCTGGCACATTTTTCTTAAGTATATGTTATGACTAACTTAAAGTGCCACTATATTTTTTCTACTGAAAATATTTTCGGAAGTCAAAATAAGTGTACATCCCTCACTCGTTTGGTAATTATTTTATCAATGATGTTATGATTTAGGATATTTACGGTGGATCGTGTGACGAATTTCCAAGTTTTAACGTTTTTGCTATCCTTTTATCTCATGTCTGAAATGAAAAAGATGTTCACCCAATACGGATTTCACATGAAAAGAGTGTCATACTGATGAAGTTTCTGTTCGTAGTACAAGGAATGTCTGCGAAGGAAATTTTTGACACAATAGTAGCAACGGTATGAGACATGCGACGGTGAAGAAGTGGGTGTCTCAAATTCGGACACGACATTTAAGTACGAAGCATGAGGTACATCCTGGCAGATTGTGAAGGTGATTTCTTTTAAGAATGTGAACACTGTGTAGGCATAACACGTTACTTGAAAATGGAAGGATCTGAGCTAAAAGTACAGCAAAGGCTGAAAATGTCACGTGAATGGATAGGCATACTGGATATAAAGGTTTAGGTTGTTCTTACTGACAAGGAACGGACATGAACATGTCATCCGGACATCTGAATCAAACCTAGTCCATTCGATATACATAACAAAGATATGTTCATGCACAAAAAATTAGGTGCCATGGACAACGGATTAAGTCCGTGGGGCCAAATTAACCCTGTTAGTATAAAGGAAATCGTCGACTAGCACTGAAATAGCTATTGCATCAACACTGTTCATTGGAAAGTCATGATTTATAGTTCATTCTCTTCAGCATGAAACAAGCCTTCCAGAGGTGCTATGTATTGCGGGCCATACCGTACCTGAACAGGGAATATTGGAAGAATGTCGGGAAAATTCCCTATCAACTCTGGTCCCCTATGGAGTGGCCCCGGGTAAAAGCATACAATCTAAATGTATCTCGAAAAATACCATAGGAGATAAGAAAGTGTGTACCAAGTTTTGTATTGATAGACAGAACAGGTATAAGGGGAAAGAGTGTATTGGTATAAAAGCTTTTCCCTCATTCGGATGTCCGGATATGACCGTTCATGTCCGTTCCTTGTGAGTAAAGCCTTATCTTTTCATTTGTAGTAATTAAGACGACAACTGAAGATTTTAACATTTTTAAATAAAAGAACACTTATTCTTGTATCCACATATAAATAAAGCAGAATAATTGAACGCATAAATACGCGAGACTTATACATATTACTACAATCAGAGTAATGAAAATTCTTACCTGAGTTTCCATATTGGCATATCTTTGTGTTCCTTAAGATGTTCCTGAATACCAGTATCTGGTACATAAGCTGATATCATGTCTCCTCCAGTCATTATTACACCTGTTGATAAATGAGCAAATAAGAATCTCTCTTCCTTCACTTTCATACCGAGTATGATGATGAAAAATGCAATAATATATATGATAATTATTTAAGGATACGAACTGACACACGACTATAATACTGTAAACATCCAGTTTTAATTCCTGCGTCTAATATTTAGTGTACTACTATCTACACAGTTTCGGTGTTTTCAGATACCTTCGTCTGCAGTTCTTTGAACCTCTTCATGGTTTACATTGGACATGACATAGGGCAAGATAAAATTCTAAGAAGTGAGATGAATTGCACGTGAGTTGCCGAAGTTTGCTGAGAAAGGTGTTAGTGAGCACCGAAACATTACAGTTAATACAGGGACGAGTCAAAAAGTCTTACAATATCCATTACACAACATACCTGTATTTATTACAGTACAATGAAAGCAAATTAATATTCAAAGTATAGCCCTCAATGTTGGACTGTCTGCAACCACCTTTCTGCAAGATTCTCAATTCCACGTAGATACCAAGTCAGTCGCTGCTGTTTCTACTTCCTGCTGGTTATTCAAGCTTTGTGATTTCAGGAAGTACGCCATGGATCGAAAGAGGTAGTAATCTGAAGAATATCGGGTGTGGCATCAGGTCGATGCTGTCAAATTTTTGTTTGTTTGTTTTTTGATTATTTTTTTTTTTTTTAATTCTGTTGCAGCAGGACGTGCTTCTGATTCGCCCATGCAGGTTATTTCTGGCGTAGTGCTATATACATCTGCTCCTACTATTCAGAATAAAGGTCGACATTGATAATACGACCATTAGGAACTAATTCGAAGTGAATTACACCCTCGTACTTATACCACACACAGAGCATGACTTTATGCTCGAAACGCCATGTTTAAACGGAAGTTGACCCTTGTTCAACCGGATTTGGAATATGCTCTCTTGCATATTTGGATTTCGAAAAAAACACACATCTTTCGTTGCATGTGACAACCCGTTTCAGGAAACGCACATCACGTGGATTTTGCAGTACTTATCTGCACACATCCACTCTACTCTGGACCTGAGCTGAGGTCAGCTCATGTGGCACCCGAGTACGTGAAGGTGATGCAGTAGAATGGACTGAGACATGCCGAGTTGATTTAAGAAACAATGTGTCTGCTGGACACAGATTTTACCCAATGGCGCATCGTATGACTTCATGTCATTCTTGGGCGGCCGGGCCTTTGCTGATCTTCGACATTTTTACGCAATTCACGGCGGGAGCTCATGTGGTTCGGATTCCACGTTAATCAGTAGGTCCACGTCTCATATAGGCTCGCTGCTGAAAGGGACGCTAAAACCTAAAATCAATCAACTCATTTTTAAGCAACCTGCACCGAAATTTCTGCAACCAACGAGTTGCTGTGCTCTGGTTCACTGCATTTTCTCCCTTCGCATGACAAATATTTTGGGTTGCTGCTGCAGCGCTATGCCCGAGATCGAACTCACACAACAGTCCACGAATCAGACACTGTTGAGCATTTATCGTCACTCGCACTAAAAACTGACTGAAAATACTGACAATTGTGAGGAGTGGTGAGCGGTTTTCGTTTCAAATAGTCCACTTTCCACACTACTTCTTGCGTCCGTTTGATCCTGTACTTATGATCAATCAACGCGTATACATGCTGCTTAGGTTGAGGAAATATTGCAAGAATTATGACTCTCATTTTTAGTACATTCAATATTAGATGCTGTGAATAAAAGAGTATATTTACAAATAAATTCATGTAATATTGATCTAATACCATGCTAACATAATATAATCTCAAATATTTTGTAATTGCTTCATTTCAGCAATTACTAATAATAATAATAATAATAATAATAATAATAATAATAATAATAATAATAATAATAATAATAATAATAATAATAATAATAATAATAATAAAAATAAATAAATAAATAAAATATTACTCAATATGGTTGATGATAAAATACAACTACAGCGATTATTACTAAGTTGGTTAAGTTCGGAGAAAGATAAAAAATCTCAAAATAAAATATGCGCTTTTGAACTGTTTTCGCTATACAATAATAAGTAAATCGTAGTTAATTTTATGAGAAGGGGTAGTAATTTGAATCAACTTTTCCCCACACATTCAAATCGACGTCGTCTGTATCATCACATAAAAACGGCTATTACTTGAAATTAATTTTTACGAATACACTGTTTTCCAGCCGTCGGTTTATAACGTCTTATAACGCCACTTTCATTAAACTGAATGTTCTTCGGGAGTAGAAAAGGTTCAAAATGTATGTGGGGAATGGAGTATCACACTAGCCCCTAGATGAAATTCGAAATATATTTCTATTAAAAATAAGCTGACACGTGTCCCAGCGTTCTCGAAACTTTCGCTCCTAAAGAGAAAAGTACACACTTTTACATGGAAGTAATATAACTATCCAAGTTTTAGTGGTAGAAAGTATAATAAGTAACTCATCAAGACTCACTCTGAGTTTCTTTATTACCCGGCATAAATCAATTCGGTAATCCGATTCCATCCAGTCCCGTTTCAGCAGGTTTACATCAACAGTTCAAATTGCAGCGCTTTTGCAGTTCACCGAGCGAATGGAGTTCTTTGATGGTAATTCTTCACAAAATTTTGTACAAAACTCCCTTAAGCACTCACAACAGCAAGTCGTCTAATATAAAATTATAGGACTTAAAATGCTTTATCTGCACTACAGGAAATAATCTTACAACTTGACAAACCGTCACCTGGCGGGATAATTTACAACTATTACGATCTGCCTAACGAAACTCGTGGAAGTGGTCAAAAGTATTTCAATACATTTTTAATCGTTGACAGAAATTAAATGAAATCTTTAAGTTTTACGTCCCACGGTTATGCCGGTGAGGCTAAAGGAGACGGTGATGACGTGAAATGAATGAAGTGGTGGAATGAACAAAGTGGAAGGAAACTGGAGAACTTCGAGAAAACCCACGTACACGGTATTTCTCCATCATAAAGTTAATTATTGATAGAGTTTTCACGGTAATGGGATGATTTATTACCGTAAAAATCACTGTGAAAACCATTGTATGTATATAAATTTATTTATTTATAATTAATAATTTTTACCTGCTCCATTAGCTTTATCTTTCTCCACTAAACTTTACTTTCAAACTGACAACATAATCACGTCACTCTGTACTCCAATATGGGGCCCAACTCGAAGCTTTACGTCGTTATTTTTTCCCTCATTTCTTCCCTTCTCTATGTGATGAAGAGTTTTAATGAAAGTGATTACTGTTAACCATTTTCAGTGTTATGCGATACTTTTACTACATACAGGATGGTATTATATACAGTTTTATCGTATATATTACATTTTTTCAAACAACATTACGTTTGAGGATGTATATTTACGCACCTACATAAAAATGAACAATAAAATTGTTGTTTATCTTGAATGCATAGTTTTACGTACACTCCGCTGTATTTCATCCTCAAACTATTTTTCTGTGGACATCGTCAGACTGGTTTCTCAGAATTACACTGTACAACACCCATTTACAGAACTTTCGTTCAGATTGCAAAAAATAGAAAAAAAAAAAAAAAAAAGCATTCAAATCTTTAAAAAAAAAAAATCATTAGAACTTTTTTTAAAATAGACTATAAGAATTATTATATGGATAGTAAGGTAAATTCGGGCGTATAGAGGTCTGATTGCAATACATACATAGGGATAGCAAAAAGAAATATTAACACAAGGAATAAAGAACACCCAAAAATATAAATCAAGCAGTTTCAGGATTGTTAAAATATTTAGGTAAATCCACACATTCCATCAAAGAAGGTAAAATATTACATGGAACGATCTCGTAAATGGAAAGATTAGTACATGAATCATAATTTATCAGGACAAAGGTCCCTAAATTGAATTTATACAAAGGTAGCCTAGACAGACAATGGGGTTACATAATAAGTAACCGAATCTTTGATAAAAATTTCCGCAGAGATAGTTTGGTACTGAGATATCAGAAGAATTTATATGATTATAAATTTTAGGTATGGCAACATTGAATACTTGTGGAAAATACAAATGGTATCAGTGTTCGCTGAAATCATTAGTGCATTAAATACTTCTCTTCCCAAATTTGATACTTACTACATTACTATTACTCATTTAATATTTCTACTATTAGAAGTACACTATTAAGCAAATGAAGATTGGTTGGAGTTTAGCATTCCTTTTAACAGCGAGGCTGATGAGACATGGACCTACAATTTAACATGGGGTTCGAACACAAGCTCCCACCGGAATCGAACCCAGATCTCCCGCACCGAAGGCACGTATACCACATATAGCCACGAGGGAGCTCTGCAAATAAAGAAGTTAGCTGGACGTAAATATAAGCAGTTCAGTGAAATTCTGCGAAAACCACCCTAATAATGTCCACACAAGAGTATTATTCAATAACATTACGTTTACTTGTAAAGGTAAATTAATATCTTTCCCACCTCATATTCAATCCTAGAAGAGGAAAAGCAACCACTTACTGTAAAAGCCATCCTCAGCCCCCAAGTTGAATGGCTCCGGGGTAGGACAGACTGTGTTTACTTGATGACCAGCTTGAAAGGCATGTAGTACTCGACCATCTAAGGTTGAGACTTTGCAGGTACCATCACCTCCTGCTGTCAGAAGCGTGCTTTGTTGGCCTCGGGCCCAAGGCCACGATGAATGGAGGAAGGCAAGGTCACGAATAATACTTCCATGGAGCTGTTAAATAAAGTAAAGCATTATATTTACTTCTTTCTTGCTACTAGTAATAAACATCGATATTATGGCAGGCCTCCCAGCATGACATTGAAAAAAATATAGGACAGTTTGGTTTTTAAATAGGACAGCTTGGTTTATGCAATAGAATATTATGCTCTGAAGCACACGAAAAAAATATAAATGTATCGTAAGACAAGGCCACCCTTCATCCCAATGGGCAACTGGAAACAAGATTTAAATTAAAGAAATAGTAAACTCTTATTTATAGGACTACCATGTCGTTATTCATACACTTTTTACACGTCGTTATTCATACATAATTTTGAATAATACGTAAATTCAATTAATGCACGTAAAAATATAAATTATTTCTCTTTCATATCTTTCTAATGAAAAAAGATTATTAACGTATTTCTCTGTAATGAAATATTTGAATCTAATTAAACGATGAATTATTTAATCAACGTATTTTCTTCTGAAATAAATAATGTAACAGCATTTCATTCATCACAGCTCTGCAAATTTTGTATACACTTCTACCAACTGTTATAAATTTCAGGACATTTCCAGTTCATAAATAATTTCCAGGACATTTCGACAATTTTCACCATTTTTCTACTCCAGGGAGTTTCCACGACAAATTTTTATTTCCAGGTTTTCCAGGACGCCTGGGAACCATGCATATTATATACAGGAATACTGGAAGTCGTTGGGATATGTTGGTGAATACCAACACATCTCAATGCCTAGCTAATACTATTGCATATACTGCTGATAAAAATTCGAACACAACTTGCGTTATAAGAAACTGGAGCATGGTAACGTTCCTCAGCTAAGCTTCATTGGGAAAGAATAAGCACATAGGAAACAAAAAAGTGAGCATGGTAGGATGAGAAAAGACAAATTTAAAAAAAAAAAAAAATAATAGTAAGGATTAGTGATTACACTCTCAGAAAAAATGTTAAGACACATTTAGCATATTGCTAATAAGTAGCATTTAAATCATCACTAGAACTACCCTTGGCATGTATTTCTAATAATTCGATCACTGCAAAATATAGGAAATAAAGGACAAGATTAAAATATAAGACATGTATAGGACAAATATAGACAAATTTCCAAAATATAGGAAAAAATAGGAAAACAGGACAGCTGGGAGCCCTGTTATGGTAAATGTAAATCTGCCTTCTATTAAACACCGATCAGTTCTCTAACACTTCAATATTCTCAAAATATTCAATTTTGAAGTGCTGTTTACTGTTAAGCAGTTGATTCTAAAGCGTATGGAATTATCTTTGATTTAGACATATTTCTTGATAATTGCAACATATCAACAACACTAAATACTCTATTATACATTGTAGCAAACAATGAAAATTATTCGATGCTTCTTTTGAAAAAATGGACGGAAGAAACTGAGGGACACGGACAATCATATTTAATCCTATTCTAAAGAATTTGAATATGCACCTCATTTAAAAAGTACGAGGTACTACTAGTAACTGAAGATTATGGCAGCTATCGGCATTTCTGTACTTGAAGTCTGAATATCGATAATGAAAGGACAGCACAAATGTACAACAAGAGAAGGTTAAGACGAACATTTCGTTAACACTTAATTGCCATTTCTATAGAGACGAAGTTTATTCACAGCTAATAGAATGATAGCAGAAATTACAAATAAGAAATTTTAGGATTATTACTTGAATAACCATTATTTCTACGGTGAACAAGAGTTATCAGTAATGTAGTTCTTCAAGCAACGTAAATATTTTAAAGGATACGTACTGAGAAAGCGAGGAATCATCATTGAGACCCCCCACATTCAGGACTGCTATTTGGATGTTTCGGTGAATATAGCTGTATTATTATTTGATATGCGTCCTTAGTTCAAGTAAATTCAGTTATAATTTTAGTCAACAGTTTGTATAACACGATCAGTAATCTTCTTGGCCTTATACTGAATTCGTCAACATGTGTTAATTTTTTTTAGAGTTCTTACTCTATACTCTTCATCCAAGTTCACCTTTATGTTTCAAGTTGTTAAAGTCTCTTACTCGGAATGAACAATGAGTTGTAAAACTGTTTAAAATATTGAAATTATGACAAAATGAAAGAACTTACATTATATCTATTAAACATTGTTTAAAAAAAAAATATTTTTACGTCTCATTTTGTTTCTTCCCAGATAAAGTTTCGTAACGTCTTGAAGTATACAGGTGAACTTCAGTTAAGCATACTCAGTGGTAGGTACAATTAATATGCATAACCAATGTATATTGCTGCTTCCTTTCTTGATTTAACTTAATAACATTAAATTTCTGTGCAAGAATTATTTTGTAATTGGTAATATAAGCAATTGTGGGATATATAACCATTATAATAGACTAAAACTCAAATTCGTAGATCCTTAATGTGAAGATGTTGCGTGTGGTCCTCTTCATGTGGGTGATTTAACTTGGTGAACAAAGCCTCAGAATAAGTGGCCTAAACCGTACAGGAAAACTTACAGACTCAATCAACGAAGTATATGTTCATTTATCTATCTTTTTTAATAATTTGAAGCTCCAGTGCAGTTTGCACAAGGTGCTACTTAACTAGTTAGACTACATCATGTGGGTACAGAAGCATATTGAATTTCGGTTTTATAACAACATAGGTTCATGCCAATGAATTATCAGAACATAAGTTTATACCAATCATGCTAAAACTAGCTTATGTTGTTACGTCTAATATTTGCAGAAATAAATGAAATA